>NC_141783.1:11439759-12039759 GCF_054643075.1 Acanthaster planci
ATAAGTTCTAGGCCTATACTATTTTAAAATGATCCCAGCAATACCTTTTTCTAATTAACTTCAATCTGAAGTCAATAAAATCGATTTAAACTGAAGGAAAATAAAGGATTAAGGACACAACTGCTATTTTGGGAAAGCTGCATTTACAAAAAGCACAGAGAAAAGAAGTGTTTTTTCTTCTGATATAGACTGAGCGATTAGCAGGACAAATCATAGAGAGGACACTGTCGGCCTCCTCATCTACCCAAATAAAGTTAATAAAATGATCAAACTATCAATATGTACGCAAACAAAATCACGAGTTCTGAACAGCTTTTTGTAAACATGGCTACACTTCGACTTTCAGACATCAGGAACAGAATGGTGCAAATTGACAAGACTTCATGCCACTCCTGGGGCTGTCAGGTTAGACTTGGTGGGCAACTTCATTTTTAATGAATTTACCATTGCCGTATGCTTGCAGGAAACGAAACATAGGTCTCGACGACCTTACCTCTTATGAGCACCGAACGGCTTGCCAAAATCAGAATGTTCAGAATCGCCAGGATAGCTCGACTGTGCGTAATAATAAGGTCCTATCTTGTTTTCGGATCGACTGGTTAAGAAATGTAACCCGTATAGCTCCTGCCTTTGGTCGTGGTCTTCAAGCGATGTGTACTTCCCAAGAAGCAAGCAGTATTGCATCCACAGGAATAGACAGTTCTTAATGTTGTTCTCAGCTGCAAGAGTTCATCTGATGTCTAGACTCAAGATGCGCTCTATCTCTAAGTGTTCTAGTTCCCTGGCTTCAACCACCCGGTGATGTGCCGACGGCTGCCAGATGACTTATCCGATGCAGCCTTCCCCTCCTTAATCGACGCTGCTGCAAACGCCGAGCGACATGATCTGGGACTATGCAGGGACCATAGAGTTAGATATAATAATCTAACTCTATGGCAGAGACCGAACGGATTGGGCAGCCTGCGCGCGCAATGCACCGAATGGCGCGAAGATGTTTAAACAACGGCTGCTCCTTTAACTTTAGGGAAATATGACCAGTAAAGCCAACTCTCAGCGGAGGCCACAAGGACAAGGAAACAAATCTGAGCACTGGTACTTACAAAATACAAACCAATTAAAGCTTGAGCCGCGTATGGAGGGGCCTTCAAAACTTCAGTGAATAATAACAAACAGTCGCCAGAGGGGTGAGTCGGAAGGCCGGTGGGTTACCGATATAAATCACAGCTACTTAAGCCCCCAAATGGTATCTTAATCCACCCATGAGCTCGATATTGTGGCGTCTGGTCAAAGTCACGTCTGCGACTGTTCCATGTCATTTTTTTTCGATAATCCCCATAGAAAATTTATCTATTTCTTATTTGTAAATAGAAAATTTACTGGCACAGCGAAATGCTCGAAATGTTGAACTTCCGGGCAGTCGAAAATGAAAATCTGCAAATTCCACACAACAAACCTCGATCAATCTCAGCTTGTCCAGTCTATTCTCCATAGTATTTCCAATTACGTTTCCAGACTGAATTATTCAAGGAAGAGCAAGAATCCATGCCGATTTCAAGTCAGTCATGGTTGTAAAGTAAGCCCCAGTTATTAAGTCGGCCGAAGAAAGGGTTCAAGTAAAATGCCGCAAGGATGTTTTGCAAAGGGTTCCTGTAAAATGCCCCGAAGAATTATGAAAATTGCCTACCATTATGGCCCTTCCAAGCATGCCGTTCCGGTCTAACCCCTACTTGAACTTTATGTAATCTCCATAAAAAGGAAAGGGCTGCAAAGTCAGTCAGCCCTATACTGAGGACCGATTGGTATGTGGCTGAAGAGCTAGGATAATGCCAAAGCTTCTTTCCTGCTGTTAGTCCAGCAGCCAAATGCCACTTTTTTTTTCCCTGAACCATGTTTTGGAGGATATTTACTATGTTTTGACAGATTTCTGTTCTGTAGACCATAGACAACCGGAATCTGCATGATGAACTTTGATGACGTTTGGACATTTCGAGATAGAAGTGAAAATTTCCCTCATCTATTTTGATCATAAATCCAAGAGATGTGAAACTTTTATAACTATTGGTGGCGCTCTTTGAAACATGTATATTGCAAAATTGCAATTATAGTAAAGATTTCTATACAGAAAACCATTAGTTACACAAGTAAAAATTAGAAACCAGTTAATTTGTATGTTGGTGTTGAAAATATTAATTAAAACTATTTATGGATTGATAAAAAGGTTTTTGTAAAATTTATTATTTTGAAAGAGTAACCAAATTGATTGGTCTGGTGCCGTCCGGACTGTGTGTACCAGCGAATCGTAAATGGGTCTTTGCACACATGCACACACCCACATATTTATTAACAATGTCAACGTGCATGCTGAAAATTGTATCTTCGCTGATGATGTTTGGCTGGAACTTTGTCGAAGTTTTTACGGTAAATTTTGTATCCCAAATAGACAAAAGTGGTTTGATAAGCAGCAAATATCATTAACATGTTTCTAATTGCACGCAAAGTTGATACCAGTTTTATCAGGCCTTCTTACGGCTGAGTACTCTATAGCTCGTAAAGGATGATTTCTGTAACTCAGTAAGCTTTGGTTAAATGTTGGAATAAAATTTGGGATAGTGAAGTAATAAGACCAATGTAACAAAACAGTCTTCATTTTCAAATGTAGTTTATTGCTTAAACAAACAAACAGAACCCTGCTTCTTCTATTCAGAGAATTCAATATACCATTTTGTTTTCAGTGAATATTCAATGCATTAACTTTGGGTTGAATTGTTGCCTGCCCCAAATAAATTCCCCGTAACTTCATGGTTCAAGAAACTATCTTAGTCCATGGATGTGTTGTGGTCTTTAGAAAGTTCAGATTAAATATCAACAAAACTATGACACCGTACCTTTAAATCTGAAAGAGTTGTAAGAGTATTGTCTTTATTCCACTGATAATCTTGTTTTCAAGCCATGCTTCTAATATGGTCCTGTCTTTTTTGAGAAATATAGGCTAAGTGTCACTTGTTATTGGACTGAAAATGGCAACATATGGAAACCTTTACTTCATTCAAAGTAATTTTTTAAAAGTATGACCTCCTTTCTCAGAATATGCATATCCATCAAAAGAGGGTTCACCCCATTGGCTGCCGCACTATGTTTGCCAAGTTTCCTAATCTTCAGAGATGATTACATTTGGGAAAGGATGTGAATGTCTTTTTATTAAACGTGAGAGCAATTGTGGGATGCGATTATCCCATTGAAAGGTAGCGTCTATTCTATATAAATAGGTATATGAGTCTACACTTTTAAAAACGCTGGGCAAAATGGTATTGGGTAAACTCCTTTTGTGAATTGTTGGTGCATTATTAGTCAACAATTTAGCAAATTTTGGGGTTGGGTAGGCCAAAAAAGTGACCAACGTTGGATAACCTTTCAGGTACAATAGCTGGATAAAAATTCCTTAATTGAGTTAAGGTTTTATTTTTACGCTTGTTTTGCCCACCAAGTGTTGGGGAGAAATTCGAGTAACAAACCCAACAGATTAGTATTATTCGATTGAACTGGATGACGGTGCCTAGTTGCTTTTCATCATGCGCACGCGCTTTGGTGGTCTAATCTATTATGCATGCACAATATCTGTGGCGCATGGCTAATGTTGCATACACATCACGACAATGGCGGCGGACCACGACCTCTTACAGTTGTTAGAGAAATGGGGTTTGAGCCCCTTGATGGACGTGTTCGTAGGTGAGGATTGTACATTTTATGGATTATCACAATAAAGCTAGAGCGTGTGTGCCTGACTGAAAGCTGATTTAGCACATTTGCTCAATGACATGAATGAGAAAAGGGACATCGGGCTCACACTTACGGCTAGCGGCGTGCAGCCTATGCCTGTGCATTGCGCACGCTGTATATAGGCTAGGCATGAGTGATTGCTGTAGGCCTAGACAGTTAACTGTTTTCCGTCCATACTTATACTCATTCATTGGAGCTTACACACTGATACAAATCAAACGTTTGGGTAGGCCTATCACTATCAGGTCATTTTTTTCCTAGAGATAGAAAACATGCAAGCTCCTAATGCTCAACAATTGGGTATTTGATCCCACTTTTCCTTAAAAGTTGAGAAGGCCAGTACTAGGCCTGTTGGTTAAATTGTATGTGCTGCCCAATGGATGGGTTATGATAATGCACTTTTACATTCTGTTCATGCAACAAGGGCTGCACTATCCCATGGATTCTCAGATGATACAGTGGTTAAGTTGTCCTTTATTCTCCAAGTGTCCCTGGCTCACAATTGTAGTTTATCAATGAAATGAAAATTTTATAATTCCAATCGATATAATTGGCATAATGCACCTATTCCAGTTTCCACGCAGGAAGTGGGTATGTGTCGTCAGATGGTAATACTAATTATTATTTTTTTTCTTTTTAGGATTATTTATTCTTACAGCTGGAAATCCCTCTTCCCCAGATTAAATCATCTTATACAAAATCAAGTCCAAATAAATAGAAGAATATAAATGAATAAGTAAAAGCCTCAATTTGTCTTCAAGCCTACATTCATGAACCATATCCATATGCTGTAATTTACACAGTGATTTGTAAGTTTGTGCTCTTTTCCCTCTTTGTTTACAGATAATGACATCGACATGGTGGCACTTGAGTTATTGACAGAGGCAGACATTGAGTAACTCATTCCCAAAATTGGTTTACGGGTCAAGTTTGTTGACAAATGGAGGAAACATGTGAGTTTGCAGTATTTTATTGTGGATTGGAACATGCTGTAAGGAACTTGTGAATAATGCTGTGCTACAAGTGTTTGAATGAAATCTGTGGTGGTGTCAATAGCTTATTCAAGCATTTGAAATGCATCCATGATGTACATTCTGGTGCTTCAACAGTTCTTGTA
The DNA here is from genome assembly GCF_054643075.1 of Acanthaster planci. Classification (NCBI taxonomy): domain Eukaryota; kingdom Metazoa; phylum Echinodermata; class Asteroidea; order Valvatida; family Acanthasteridae; genus Acanthaster; species Acanthaster planci. The sequence goes on from NC_141783.1 coordinate 11,444,654, forward strand.
TGCAAACAAGATGGTTGTCTGGCAACATTCCAACACCTTTCATGTATCTGTATTTTCTGCGTTGTACTTCTCACAGAGCAAAAGTCATCTTTGGCCTTACTCATTTTGCCTGCCATCTTTGAGGGGAGCTCCAAGAAGGGAAACTGCTGGGGGTAAAGGCGCCAAGAGAGATGTTGTTGGAATGTTCATTGACAGACAGCGGGTAAGTACATGCCACATTTTAAACCAGTAATACTTGCTTCAGATTTCTTCATATCTCTGTTACTTGGGTTTTCTATGAGATTTCTGTATCTGCTCCATGTGTATGGCTCATCTTTTCTCTTGAACTAGAACGGCAAAGCCCCCCTGGCTCGCTACTACATATAAATCAAAACTGTTTGCTGTATATAGGCCTACTGTTTCTCTTGTTAACCCTGGAAAGAGTGAACGTGTCCCACTTTGAGCCACGGTTATGTAATTTGACCCTAACTCTCAAATGCTACGCCTCAGAGAGGTCGCTTTCCTTGACTTTTCCAAACTTTGGTAGGCACAACTTTTGGTGGGGGTGTCACTTGTGGGGTCAGTCTCAGTGGGGCACAGTGGAAGCTGGAAAATATGACCTCCATAGGGTTGTGTACCGTGACCTTTGGTCCCTGGGGATTTGGTGTGGTTGGCAAAGTTTTGGTTTAGCCTGTCCCAGGCCCAATATCCACAGAATAATAGCTCCAAACCAACCAATGGGTTACCAAAGGAACACAAGACATCTAAGATGGACACAGTTAACTCCTAGACCCTTTAATTAGATAATTAAAAGCTTGGCCCAAAGTGGGGCCTGCTAACGGTAGTTAAGGAAGCCAAAAACGCAGCCTTCGGACGGTTAAAAAATATTCAAGCAGCCAGTGATAATGGGGGGGGGAGAAACTAAAGAAGCAATGCCTCCCAGCTGAGGCTTATCATGAACCCCCTGCCCCTCCCAAGATTTTAGAATGTGTGAATTTGCAAAATGCATAAACTTTGCCTTTGAAGTGCCCCACCCAGTAATAACATCAGCCTCCCACCATACCCCACCCTATCATCTCTCTTCTACTCCTCTCAACATCCCATCTATCTCCTACCCTGCCCCTGTCCATCGATCTAGTCTATTTCCTATCCTGCCTATGCCCCATTATCCCATTTGTCTCCTAAGCTGCCCCTCCCATTCTCCCATCCATCTCCCTCCCCACCTCCTCCCCAACATCACATCCATAACTAAAGGTAAGCACTAAATAGATGGATACAAATGTTTATATATTTTCCATGAGTCATGATATCATTAACATGCCCCAGTACTTGAAGGAAGTCGATGTGCAAACACACCCCAGCTGTTTGTGCTGTCATTGAGTACTACGAGTCACCTTGAGTCAAGAGAGCATATGTCACCGTAGAGAAACGAGCGATACAACAGTCATCTGTCGTGAAAGCTGTTGATGTGTACTTCAAGGTGCACTTCACTTTGGATTGTAAATACCAACAGCAGTGCAAAAGGGATGGACCTTCTTTGAGAAGTGCATCTATGCACAAAAAGGTGCTACAGCCAGAGAATCTGCTTCGTTGAGAGGCCTACAGGCTTACCTAGCCCATAAAAAAGTCCTGTAAGTAGCAGATGTGGAATTCGCTCATGTACACTTTTCTAATATAAAGTACAAGACGAAATGGAGGTGTTTAAAACTGAAAGTCTTTAAAAGGTGTTGAAGACCAAATTTAAGTTTGTTTTTGGTATTTAAACTGTTAGCAGAAGCTGCGTCATTATTTTGAACAGGACAAGACGAAATGGAGGTGTTTAAAATGAAAGTCTTTAAAAGGTGTTGCAGACCAAATTTAAGTTTGTTTTTGGTATTTAAACTGTTAGCAGAAGCTGCATCAATGTTTCGTTTCAAATTGTGCCCACTTATGAGGAAACAAGTTGTCAACAGTTGTGCAACTCATATTACCAAATGCAAGGGAAACATGTAATTACCAAATCTTGGGCATAATATCTCAACCAAGGGTTGGGCAGTTTTAAACAACCAATTATCGAGTGGGTAGTTTGCTTAAATATTTAGGAAAGACATTGACCAACGACCGTTGGGCAAATATTTCCCAATAGATGTACATGTTGACTATTGAACCAATGTTGGGTAATATGTTGGGCATTTATTTGCCCAATTTTCTAACAGTGTATATAGTGGATAAAAATAATCAGCACTTTTTCGTACGATAACAGGCTGCGTCTCTATTGTGAGAAAAGCAAATCTATCGCCCTATTCGATTCTAAATGAAAACAAGAACCGATTTTCCCTAATTTTGACCGACTCAGTAACTTGTCGAGATGAATTGGGCTTGAGATGTGGCCACTTGCGGCCTTAATGCGCGTGATCCCCTGATAGACGGGCCGTGCTGCGCCCTTGTCTGACGGCATCAAGCGGTAGTAGGGCTGAAAGAACGCAGTTTGACGCCCCAGGGTTTGGGAACGATCGGTGAATGCCCCCCAAACGTACTAGAGTAGCGGTATAACCATAGAGCAAGGACACATCACCATTAGTCGCTCGTATTTATCAATTCAAAAATTAAATAGTTTTTTAAGTGACTCTGGATAAGAACGGAGGTAATTGTGTTCCCATTCATTAAATTAATTTTTCTCCATTTTGCATGGGAAGAATCACGAAGTACACTCCAAGTAAAGAAAGACCTCCTCCTCTTAGTACCAGTAAGCAAAGCTTTCGTGGACGTAAGCGTCTCCCAGTACTTAATGAAGCAAGAAAAATCAGGGTCAGTCATTCCATGGAGGAATAAAACCTCCATGGTCATTCAAACGAGCCTTGTGAAATCCCCAGGCTATTGCTTAATTGAGCTAGCTTTTGGGAGGTCAGTCAGGTGACACACAAACTCGGTATAGCATGTATAGTACAGTTTCCAAACACTCGATCAAAGGCAAAAGTTCTCCATCTCGGGGCATTCGCCGGCTCCCCATAAACTGTTGGTGTTTGTATTACTTCGTGGCAGTGTCCTTAGCCTCCCTGCCATGAAAAGGACATTTGTCTTGCTCAAAGGATCAACAGTCTGATCCAAGAACGGTGTTTTTCATTAGTTTGACCTCCCGCACAGGTCGAATGAGACTAGTGTTTATCGAGTTTATCCACCATGAAGGAAGGAAGAAAGACGTGCTCCAATTATGCTCCAACAACGTTTTTAAAATCAACTAGTAACTGGTGCTCCGTGACGCAAGCACAGCAACTTCAAAGAAGTTGTCAGCACCCGAGACAGAAACAGGATTGCGGATATGACAATGAAAATAATCAATAGATGGCTAAATAAAGTGCCCCAACAAGGAATAAGAAAATGAACTATGTTCGATCAAATCTGTTCAGGGCTGCTGTGTAACTTGTATAACACGTCCTCTGAAGACTCTTTCCGAGTTCTTCACATTTTAATGTTCAAGAACCATTTTCGACATACAATCTCTTTTAGAGGACAATGAACCCTAAAATGAGGGGAAAGAGTCTAAAATGCGGTTGGGGTAAGTACACTTAATGAGGTGGCAATTACTAGCACAATTATGGCAATGATCAGTTATAACGTAGAAGCTACCGTGAAGCCTGACCCGGCTGCATAACCAATTCTGTAGTCCACAATATTGAGGTCAATACATTGAGCTTCTTTCACCTGTGCTGAGTAACATTATCACACTCCGGATTAAGTACGAAATTGACAGCTTAAAACCTGAATTATAGAGGATCAGAAGTTTGTGGAGAAATTAAAAGATCAGGGATTTACGAATGAAGGGAAATCTATGGTAAACTTGAGTAAAAACAGAAAGATGGGATGTCATGCTTCAGCAAAATCTATCATCCGTAAAGATTTCACTAAATGCGTTAATTTGGAACATAAATTGGGATTTAAACATTTTAGTCAAATAATGGGAGGTTGAAAGTAGGAAATTTGGTTGCAGGAGTTGGAACTGATTTGTATCTTCAAGGACAACATCTGTTCAGTTCCATTATGGAATGTTTATGGTGGTTGCTGGGCGCGAAGCCTTTAGGGCCTTGTCAGGAATATGCAGGATAGGCCAACGATGATGACCTGGCCTCTTGCTGGTTCCGTGCAGTACTACACTTTGGCTTCTATATATCTGTTAAGTTAAGCGATCCGATCTTTTTCGCATAATTGGTAGTAATGATCGACAACATCCTGTTGTGAAGTTCACTGGTGTTAAGGGAGGAGCGCGTTGCCATTTAAAACGACTAATACACGCTATCGAAGATAAATTATCACCAAACACCTGCACACACCAAGGGAGAAGCGTCTGCATCCGCAGCCCAGGCTTCCCGATCTGACCGTTGATAGATTAACGGGCATATTCCTCAAGTATCCATTCCTGAAGTCAGTTCTGTTGGCCTTGACTTTGAATGCTGTGGTGCCCCAGAAGTCTGTACGTCCCACAGCATTCCAAACGAAAATTTTTGTGCCTCTTCTTTCACATTTATTTCGACAAAAATTTAGTTCGGCCTTGGTAGATGGTTAGAATTTGCAAACAGCTGTTGACGAAAGCCGTATCAACATCAAATAATGCACTAAAAATAAATAGGTCTTGGCTTTGAAGTCCACGTGAGTACCCAGTCCATAACGAGAGGCGCTTTGATGGTCACGCAGTTTCACATCGGCTCAGATTAAGGCAATGTGACATGAATTTGAGCAGTGAACCTCCAATTTTATGGATCTGAGGGGAACAACCCCTTTTATTTTGCTAAAGCGTTAATTTGCCTTGTTAGGGATTGAACGTGCATTTATTTTTTAAACTAGATTTGGGGTAAGATCTAACGATTCAGTCACTGTTATCTCTGCAACTGATCCAGGGTTTAGCTCGCATGGGGACTGATATTTTGTAAAATATACCGGAGCGAAGAGCAACAGATGCGGACCACAAAGGGCGCAGATGTCGTCAATAAATTTGGTCACAATCGCTTGGGGACGATAAAAGTGAGCAGGATCAGAGAGTGAACTTGAGAAATTGAGGGATGATCACTGCCACTTGTGCTTTACTCGCAGTTTACAATAAACACAGAGGAGCTGCTGACTATTGGGAGGAAGCCCAGGGAAAAAAAGGTTTCAAGTGACTGATTTTAGGTTCTCAAGACCTGTGGCTATTTCTTGGAAAAGATACGGATTAAAGACTTAAGTCATTAAGACAAGGACAGTGAGGGCTCGCATGATTTCCATTCGCTTTATTCCTGGAGATTAAATACATTAGTTTCAATTACGGTTCTACCTTTCCAGATGTTGTTTTTGCCTTCTACAATACTGTGTTGATTTTTAATGTCAAAATAATCAAGCTATGGACTGCACAAAATATTTAGTGAAATGAAAACAAAGCTTATGTTGTCTTAGCTGCTCGTGCCAGTTTCGGAGAGATTGTTTATGTCAAGTGGATTTCATTGAATGCACTGCGTCACATTTTTGAGCAAACAACTTTACACCATGTGTAGTTCATGATTGCGACAACCAAAGGAATAATAAAGTTAATATTTTCTGACACAGGTGCCCTTGGATCACCTGTTCCCAGTGTTCTGACAGTTGTTGAACTGCATGCCAGGGAAAACACACCCGCTGCGCCGTAAAGCCATTAAATATTTCTGTAAATCGGAGAGCAGTCGGATCTAGCACTCCGCCAACTGAATACCTGTGTCTCGCCAGCTTCCCCTGCAAAGCGAGTAAAGCGCTTAATCGGACCGGAACGAGTCTTCGCTGTTCCAACCAGCGGGGATACATTCCGGAAAACGTCAGAAGGAAAATATACTTTGTGCGTCGTCAAAGGTTTTTTCGCCTGTATACTTGAGGCCCGTATAGAATGAAAAATGTTCATTACAAAACGAGAACACTGTCATCCCTGTTGTCCAAGTTTTATATATTTGTCGTAGCGGTTGATGTCTTCCCATCAAGCAGACGTATGTTCATATTTTACCAGCAACACAAAGGTTGCCCTTCACTACTAGATTTTTTACGGATCGATATTACAGCCGACTCTTCAGAAGTTGTTGGTGCCAAATTGAACATTGCACCAGTTGCAAAATGCTGTCATCATTCAGTATGCCTACACAGTCCAATGACAGCTAGCGTATGTGGGCATTGCTAATGGCAAACGGAGGGGGTCATCCACTGCTCTATACCTATTTTCTTTTGCTGTCAGCTTATCCCGACAAAATAGACCTATAATTTGAACTAAATATTAGCCGGGAGTATTACAGACCGATCGGCTTTATGCACACAGTATGAAGCCAGACAGCTTGATTAAAGGGTAGCACAAATTGAAAACATTTAGTTCACGTAAAGTATTTCAAAATAGCAATAAATACGTAACCATTTCAAAAAATCGCATATTTAATGTTTACCCTATTAATTGTGACCCCAAAGTCAATAAAAAGATCCTGCGTTTCTCCGCCCACACAAAAAAAATCCCTTTTGACGGTTCGCGCTCCCAGGCTCATTGGATGACGTCATCGCCAGCATGATCACACTGTCTCAGTTCAAGAAATACACGGGGACTGTGTATTTTAATTTCTATCTGGAACTGAGACAGCCACATCGAACACAACGTGGTCTTTTGCAAGCGTGCGATACCGTACGTACTGTGCGCTATGTACATGTACGTGTACACTACATGTCAGCGTTCTGGCGATGACGTCATCCGATCAGCCTGAGAGCACGAATGGCCAAAAGGGGATTTTTGTGGGCGGGGAAACGCAGGACCTTCTTATTCATTTTGGGGTCACAATTAATGGGATAAACATTAAATTTATGATGTTTTTGAGGTGGTTACGTATTTATTACTATTTTTAAATACTTCACGTGAACTAAATGTTTTCAATTTCTGTTAAAACTGTATCCTCCGCTGAGTCGAACTGTTTATTTCAACTGGTCACTGTGATCAATGATCTGATACATTTACCACTATTATCTCTTTGACATATCCTTCGAAATTGGCAGTCTGGTGCCACGACAGGTTCTGTCTCCCGACCCTATGGGTCCAGTCCACTAATTCAAGCCCCATTGAAAACAGTGTAAAATAGCATGCACGCCAACATCCCTGAGATTTCTGAAACACAAATGAAATTCTTGTCTGGTCACTTATCTTTCAATTTCTTTTCAATTTTTTGTGGGTTAACCAATTACATTTTTAATTATTCCCACAAAACAAAATCACCCCCCAAAAAGTGATTTTTCCGAAGTCTGATTGCAGCCATTTTTCAAGTGGCAACCCTCAACTTTCTCGGGCACTTAGGACCATTTTTCAACCGTAGTTTTCAGCCCTTCTGCCCTCATATGAAAGCTCAAAGACCCAGGGAGTTGATCCTGGCGACGATTTACACAATCTCACCATTTTGGGGGCCAAACAATCTCTTTTTTCAAAAGATACTGTAGGGGCACTTTTAATGCTAATGAGCTGGTCAGAAATTCTCACTTGAATTAGTGGTCTGCACCCCTATACTTCGACCGCAGAGTCGTTCGTTTAAGACTAAAAATTATAGGCCTATCGTCAAGTGTTTTTTCTTCAAAATAAGACGATTTGAAGAATGAAGTTGGTTTATGTCACACTGCTCAGAACGGGATAGATCAAAATACATCAGTAACTATAGGGCTACATTAAACTTGATTCGGCAATGTTAAGGCAAAATAAGAAGGAATTGTGTTAAGGTCGAATTTCTGCTGAAACGGATTGCATTGGTTGCTCATAGCATGTAGGTGACGATGTGTTATTCAAGATGAGACATGAACGTACTCATGTGGGAAATGGCACTCTGAGATAACACTTTCACTCGAAATGCCTCAAAGCTCCTGGGAACTAGCAAGACGAGAAGGAGGGAGGTGTTCACTGAGGGAGGCGTGAGGCAGTATACAGACTACAGTGAGGGGAAAGCGCCCCGTAGTCCGGCCGGAAATCAGCGTGGATTTCCGATGAACGGCTAGGTCTTGTCATGGATATTAATCTAAATCACAGCAGAAGTCCTCGGGGAAATTGCATGACGGGCTAAACAAGACGGATCCTGGCTATAAAGATTTCCAGATTATGTGGCTTCTTTCCATAAATTGTCTTACGAGTTAAAAGGCAACTGAAGCGGTATTTAACACTTAGGCAGATGATACCTTGACCTTTGAAGTTTAACAAGAGCCATGATATGAGAACTTTACGCGTGCTCTTTTACAGTTGTCTTGGTGTATGTGTCTTCAAGTTCAGTTTAATACAAACCATGTTTCAAACTGATAGAGCACTTTCAGCAGGGGATCAACTGCACTGCGTCGACACGACCACCATTGTACGCCGTACGTGTACACGTAACGTAAGTGGTGTCATACGTTATGTTAAGAGGTTGACGGGTCGTTACCAAAAACAAATAAATCAATTCACAAAATCACAAACCCTATCTGCCCCTGATACAGACGAGAAAATTCGTACAATCGGTGGCCTTTCTCTGTAACAACTTCCCGGGCGGGGAGCAAGGTTAGCATTTACACAAGGGAATTACACGTCTCTTACATAGCAGGGACTGGCAATACTCTTTGGTTTTGTTCTTTACGGTCATGCCTATTTCACCGTGACTCCTGTGGGTCTTGGGGTAGTTTAAAACAAGCTGCATAATGATTTATCTCGGACTGTTTCCGTTTTAAGCCCCATGTAGCTTTCCAGTGACGTGTTCCCGAGTCCATACAGTGATTGATCAAACCTATTTCTGGACGGGAGTTCTTAACGTACCCCTAAATTGCAGAACTGAACCAATATCGTTAACACTTTTGTTTATCCACATTGATGCAGAACGTCTACATATTTCCCAGTTGCATGCGCAATAGTCGGTATTAATTCTATTTCTTATTTGCACTTTTTCACAGGGGTTCCACATTATTTATGGCTCTTTCCTTACGTTATTCCAGGGCTCAAGGCGACTTTGATTAGTTAGACGCCTGATCAATTGTGACAGCGGTCTCCTGTGCATTTATTAAATCAAAAACAAAATCGGAACATCGATTGGACGTTGTGCAACAACTTCAAAACACTGTAGACTGGTGGACATTACACATGACAGGATGGGATCATTAAAAGACTTCGCGGCAGCTGCTTTAAGATTGGGTTATTTCCACCTGTGGCGGAACAGGGGGGGCTTTTCCCCACCTTCGAAAAGTTAGTTACTCCCCACCACACACACACTCACTTTATAGGCCTATGAGCCGTTGGAGGTACCGTACATTGCAACTTTATAATTGTATTCTTCAGTCTAATGGCTGGGGCTTGTCCCCCCCCCACTTTTAAAACCGTTCCGCTGCCGTTGGTTTTTTCTCATTCAAGGTATAATTTTTTTTAGAGCAAGGGTATGCGTGGGGTGTTGATAATGTTTCATGTTGATGGCATGGCGACACCAGAACCTCTAAAATAGGAACTCATATGGAGAGACAGTGTGGTTGCGTTACTTTAAATGGCGGAAGTCCGTGCCCCCAATTTTGAAATGTACCCAATCCAGCGGTGTAGCCAGCTTTTGGTGTCGGGGAGGGGGGGGAATTCAAATGTGAATGCGGCTTCATGCTCAAGCAAAAGATTTTGGGGGGAGAAAAAAAATATCAAAAACCTTACTCATGGTCCCGACGTCCTTGCTCTTTTTTCGTGGTGTTATTTTTGTAACGTTTTGGTGCTAATATTTGTTAAATAAATATGCTGATTGTACTACAGAAGGGAGAAAAAGTGAGGCAAAAAATCTGTCGGGGGCACTTTGCCCCCTGTCCCACCCCCTTCCACTGGCTACGCCACAGACCCAATGTGTGTGCAAGTCGCACCTTTTATTTAGGGAACGATCAATCGATATAGAAGAACGATTGATCGATGTAGGGGAACGATCGATCGATTAAGGGGGAATGATCGATGTGTTGCCTCCAATTGCAAGTTTTTGCCTCTTTGGCGTTTCATAGTCCCTGGGTGTCCCTCAGGGATATCACTCAAGTTGCTACTAGCCGGACAGAGAAGAGTTACACACCAAACCCCGTTAATAGAGCCTGAAAGTAAGAGGTCATATTTTTCGAAGCCCTTTGTCCAAGTTGGATTTTTAAAGAAGAAACTGAACGAAAAAATATTACAAATTATAAAATCTTTGCACGTGAATTTTCCTGTCCAAGGGTTCCGGAAGCGCGCCATCAGGGGTAAACTTTCAGGCTCTATTTGCCACACTTATCAGACGGCGGGCACACCCTTTAACTCTTTCTACACGCTGGGGATTTAGAAACTTAACGCCCTCGGCGACCGGACTACTTCAGAAAATTTAGCTGATACAAAATCTGACTTGCCCTGCTTTAAAATATGAGCCTTGTCTATCATGCATGCAAAGTGATAGAGGCAAGCAAGAGGAAAGCAGGCCTAGGATTGCCTATGATTTCCAAGTTGAAAACAAACTAATGCAAACATTTTAGCAACTAAACAAAATCCCCGGTAAAAGCTGCATTTTACACCAATAACTTGGTGATGCAAAAGACACAACATGGAATACAATTCATGTACTACTTTATTCTCAATTTGAGGACTTTGCGGTGAGTCGTAAATCAGCGTCTTTTCTAAAAAAAAATGACTAAAGGAAATCTGACATTTTCCCCGCGGTTCATGTGATATAGGCAGCTGCTCGGTCCTATTTATCACAGGAAAGCACACCCGCGGGCTGCAACATCCCACACCCATGGCAAGTATCCCTTTAAAGTGTCTCGAGACCCAGACAGTTCACAACTGCATCAATGATTCTAATGGCATTGGGGGGGGGGCTGTTTGTTTCACATGGATCCGAATCTTGATCCGTAACCGTCGTCGGTTCACTGACACCACAACTAGCGTAAGGGCTGGAGCGAACCAGCGTTGGGACCACTGGTCGAGATGCGAACCCGAATGAAACAAACAGACCACAAGAGATTAATTTCAAGAGAACAGCGAATGGTGGGCGCAGTTACGCAGTTACGTGAAATGAAATGAACAATTAACCGAATCAAGGCAATCGTCCAACGGCATGTACCAGTGACGGCAACAGTACCAAGGTCGAATCCCCCCAAAAGAAAAACACTCAGTAAAAGCTTCGACAAATTCTACACTCATGGCCTACTCAAATTTACGCAATCAGGTCGAAGCAAATTGCTACTGAGGCTGCAACCGACCAGCTTGCATTTTGACGATATAAGTAATAATTAAAAAGTGCCCATCACCCTCCCTATGTTAACTCAAAGGGGTTACTCGCATCTGGAGGACGAAGTTGCGTCCTGATTTTGTAAGCACTTGATCCTCGCAGGATACCCTCAGAAGCATCAGTGATTGTGGTAGCACTACTGTGAACAGCAGACTGGGGATAGCTTACGACTGGTGTCTTCATTCGAAGTCTCCGCTGAATGAATGATGGCCAGTGGCAAGCCAGTTACTGAAAGAGCCGCCGCGGGATTCCCGAGAACAAACGTCGTTGTACCGATCTGAGACACTTAGTAAAGTTATACTCCAAAACGTGACTCGCTTACCTTAAAATTTTAGGAGTTGTATAACTTGCTGTTTCTATGTTGCATAGGCCTACATGAAGGCGGCCGGCAATACTTCATTTTACCATTGAGGAATAAAAACGTCCTCCATGATTTTACCCATCACGGTGGTCGGCTTCGAGCTCGCCTCTCACAAACAAGTGCAGGGGATACCCTAGTCTGTAGTCTGGTCAATACTTCCCGGACAAAACGAGCCGTATCTCATGGCCCCTTCACCATTCCAAATTTAACCTCGACGTCAAACAACCCCCCCCCCTCACTTGCAGAGGGGCTTCACTTCCTGCCCACAAACTGGCCTGCACCTCGGTGATACACTCCCGGGGCCACGGGGCCCCCAGACCCAGAAACATGCATCTCTCTCTATATATATATCGCTCAGTTTGAAAAAAAAATAGGCGGAGAATAAGATCAACCGCGCTGGCTTCCCTCGCGAGAAAACTAAAGGGGAAATTACAGAATTACCGGACTCAACTCTACAGGCTCAAGCCGACCGGAGAGCTCTAACCAAAACAAATTTCTCGGTCCGTGCTAGTGTCGACAAGCTACGATGCAGCCGAGAGCACAATTGTTCCAGCAATGATCTTCGGAAGTTCCAGCAAAGGAATCACCTGACATTCCATTTTGTTTCAACCCCCAAACAATATTCCATTTCCATCTTTGCAAATGTCAACCGACAAGCCCTCACTGACGCATCAGTTTTTGAGTACAAAAACTAATTACGTGTCTGAAAAACGACAGCCGTTCAAAAGACGATTGACAAAAAAATGTTGCACAGCATTTCACAATGTACATTCAACTTCAAGGAAGATTCTCCTTCTAGATAGATATAGTGAACCCCTCCCCCAAAGGGAGACAAAATCACAAAAAAATGTACTCAATGTCAACCCCTACTTCAACCAAGACACGTGCCAAATTACAGCAAGATGAGCAAAAATACCTTCCAGCTATTACCAATTATTCCAGGGAACAAAGATTCAGCAGAAAACATCTTCACTTGTGCTCGTCATGATTGGCGCAAATCACCACTCCACAAAGGATTCGTCCTTTGGGATTTTAGGACTGCATGCCATCTTAGAAAGAGATTGAAAATGAATTGAACCGTTTGCAAATAATATGCAGAGATACTGGGGGGTTACTCCCCGCTATTTCTCAGACATTTTGGGGAAAAATTTAACTCAGCTAACAATTTTAAAAACTCTTGAAAACGATGCGTTGTTTAAAACGTCACTATTATAGCAATCTTCGAAACAGTCGTTAAAAACTAAATGATAAACCTCACTCAGGAGAGTGTCTAATTATTAATTCGTAATAGATATCTGTTTCTTGTGAACTTGCCTGTCTTAAACACGCTCGAGAATGAAGGCCCTTCATATCAATATGAGTGAATGATATAAATGGAACGTAGCCATGGCTTCAGCTCGAAGGATGTCAGGTTTCCTTGAGTTATTGAAGCCAACAGGAACCCTATTGTCAAATTTAAGCCAAGGAATCAAACCACCGGAATGGACAAGGTTTAAGACATCTGATTCGTGGGTGTTTATCTAGCTGAGGAAGCAAAACAGGCTCTGAAGACATAATGGATTCTTTTTCTTTTGTCTCATTTTTTAATCTCCCCATGAATGACATTCATGTTGAGTAATAATGTTTGCACATCCCCATTGCTCCTGAGAGTTAGTTGGAGGCTGAATACAATACTTAAAGAACAACAGATGTCGACAGAAATGATGTCTTTCAAAAAAGGAAACATGACTTACATTGGAACGTTGTTGCTCGTCGACAAGTGAACCCGTTGCAATCCTCAACCGGCCAAATCACGGTTATCCGCCCCGAGCGTTGCCTCATTTATAGATGCTGTAGATTTACCCACTACTATGAGTCTCTCTTGCCCCTGGACCACCAGCGTGCGCCCTACATAGCCCCCTGTAGTCCACAAATGGGGCCACCCAGGCAGGGGTACACCACTGGCATAGCAGATTGGGTACGTGAAGCTCAGGGGTGCAGAGACCCATGCGAACTGGAAGGCGGTGTGTGTCAGTGGTGACTTGCAACGTCACCAGTCCACTAACATATAGAAGGACATGTCAAATCTTGAATTTGTGGCTTAACAGTATGCAAATTTAACAAGACATCACTCGCTTGTTTTGATTGGCAAGGAAGTGGAAGTGTCTTCTACTTTTTCAAGTTAATACTAAAAAACTGCCGGTTAAATTTAAGCTTCCGAAATCTTAGTATACGCCATGGTGAAAATACCTGGTTCTGTTGATTAAAAACAAACCATAGGCCTATGGGCGTGATTCCAATAATCTGTCATCGTAAATTATAAATATAAACTAATAATATGCAGTACAAAAGAAAGCTTCAGTCTGGAATAAGAAAGGAAACGAAAAAATACACGGCCTAGCAACTGAAACTCCAAACAGTTGAGTCGTTCTAGAACAGGTTGGGGACACATTTCTACATGGAAGGACCCAGGCTTTCGGAAGGGCGGCACCATGCAAACAGTCTGGTATGATGTTGTGATGGAATTCGTGCGTTTCAGTTTTTCCGTGCCCAAGTGGACCCGATCACTTGCAAATCAAATGGCTTACGTGACACTTCACTAGTGCATATTGCAAAAATTGTGTAAATATTTCGAAACGTTGCTCCTGGAAATGATGTACGTTTAATTTATCCTGAAAAAGAGTGCCCGACTTAATGTATGGAGGGCCTAGTGGGACTCCTTTACTGTACATATTACTCAGCCGTACCCCATCAAAAACACATTAAAATTACGCAGTAGCAGGATTCCAGGCGATTAAGCAAGTTTGGCAGCTTTTGGACATTGTTTTATACCAAAAACACTTTTTATATTGCCGACTCGCAGCTCTAACGCGGAGACTTTTTGGCCTAAGACTAGGTGACCATAACAGGTCATAGTCTGATTAAAGTAATGGGCTAAATGAAAATTACCCTGTCATTTGTGACTCCGGCTCATTTCCGCAGACCATATGCCTTCCTGAACTGAAGTCACTGTAGACTTTGTCAGGGTGGCATGTATGTACAAATCACGTTTGTTGCTAAATAACGCGATCATTTCAGCGCTTAACGGATAACCCTGTGACGAATTGTTTTCCCACCTCAGTAGTTAAATTGACTGCAGCACTAATACTAATTTTGTAAGCGTGACTGGCAACGAAAGATCTCAGACAACTGCACAGAGCAGATTAGCAGCCTGACTCTTGCGGTATTGTCATTCACCACCGTGACGTTCCGGCAATGTTGGGATTACTTCACAACGTCAGGCCCTGCAGTGCTCACTCTACTTCTTGAATACACCCATCAAATTTTTGCACATGGCGCTAGCGTTACCCACTTGACAAATGACAATAACCAAGAGGCATTTTTTTTCGTCCATAAAATTCATTTTAAAAAAACTTAAGTTCCCATGTATCTTTTAATGTGAATGGCGACAAGTAGACTGGAATTCCACTCCTCCCCATTCCTCAATCAATTTTACATAGTCCCCATGTAGTAGTATTCATCAGTAATCGTCAAGTCCTGTATCAGTCCGTCCATCCATGTTCGAACGGATTATTGAAATTAACGCAAAGTATGTATCACTATGTTCTCCCAGCCAATCGTTCTCTCCAGGCAAGTCTTCGTTAAGTGAAAGTCGACGGAGGGGTGTCGATAACATTTGCTCCACAATCAAGGGGGGTGCATTTTGGCAAAGAACAGGGTTTCAGCCAAGGACAGGCAACATCTCTCTGACATGGGGGAGGGGAGGAGATGGGGCGTACTGATTCGACGATTGACAAGTGCGTTAGTAAGCAGAAACATGACTCCGGGGAGGATGCCCGAAGCACCAGAGATAGGGGTTAAAGCCTGCCGGCAAACGAAAATTTTCCCCCGTCCAGAAGACAGGTGTCAACGTCCATTAGCAGGGGCGTGTTAAAACCCAAACACGCACACCTGAGATAATCACAGGTTAATACGGGCCTAATGGGTAGAGTAAACAGCCCCTGCCCAGATCGTCAATCACAAACAACACCCTCGTAACTCACTGAAAAGTCTGTACTTGTTTTCCTTTGAGGCGACACCAGGGCCACCTGTTCAAACGCTGTCAGTGGCGAACTGTTTGATTTCCACCGACATTTCTGGCACAAAATTAACAGCCCGTGACACTTTTATGTCTTCAAATTATAATGAAGAGGGCGCCCTTCAAATTGGATGATAGTTTATTGAATTCACTGCAAGGGATGTTGATCGCATGATGGTCAATATTACAGTGATATACACTAAAGTCATTGAGAGCCGGTTATGAGGTTTGTGACAGTGACAGTGGACAAAATATGTTTTGAGGTAATGGAGCTAGGTTTACACTAGGCTTATATCACCAGCGGCCACGGCAATCACGTTTGCCCGAAACGTAGTGCGCGGTGGGATTTTGGCATTTTTTTCTCCGTAGTCAAGTTTTGTTAAGTCCTGCTAAGTTTTCTTATTGTCTGTTGTACTCTCCATACAAATCATGTTCGGATTGCTTAATAAGCCATTGTAAAGTCCGTACATTTCTGAAGGTGATAGCCTGAGGGCTGCTGAAGTGCCTTCAGTTGATTTCTCGAAAGTAGTTTTTTATCATGTTGCATGAAGTTGCCCTGCCTGGCCTGGCTTCTATACTCCCTCCCAGACCGCTGCATGGCACCAGGCCTGTAAACCGCCACAAATCAGTGTGGACGCTCCGTGATTGAACGCGACGAAACGGCTATCGTACATCCTAGCTTGCCAAGAGAACCGTGACAAAACGTGGCAGAATGTGACAAAACTTGAAAGGACCGTGAGATGCTGGCAGTTCAAAATCTGGCCCCGCATCCACGGCAATCACGAACTGTCACGTTTGCCCATCCCGTTCCCCTGCGTTGTCTCACGTCCATCCCATTTTGTCCACAGTGGCTAGAAACGTGATAATTGTAGCTGCTGGGAACAAAGTGTAAACCTAGCTTGAGGAATTACAAAAGATGTTGACTATGATTTTCACCAGTGATGTGGTGCATCGATGCTGAATCTTAATTGACCTATAAATACTGCCTTAATGCTCGATTTGTGGAACTGTGGCCTTAGCCTGAAGGTTTGAGGTGCAAAAGCTTTGAGGATTAATGCCATGCAAGTCCAATCGGCTTGAATTTTCCAGGTAGATTTGTTCGATTTTTTCTGTTATGCAAACCTAACTTGGTGCCACCTGCCTGCAAAGTGTATTATCTAATTTAATCATGTTTTACCATGCATGGTCGAGGAAATATACCTTAGATTTGTAAAGTTTCATTTGTCATGTTTACAGCATCTCATTTTGTTACCATGAGAGGTCTAATACATCCCTCCCCCCAAAAAGGTATAATAATTTTCTACATGGCCAGGGTTTTGCATTATACCGGGGTACGGTACCGGCGGGGAACATCATCTGAACTGTTCTGTAGCCTGTTGATAGTACTCTGAGTATACTGCCCACAGGAACTGATATTATGCTAATTAGAAAGTCAAATTAATTAAGGGTCACTTTCTACATGGGCTGATCCGTGAGCAAGTCATATATTGTACTTGTCACTAACCACTGGACTTTAAAGATCACTTAAATAAATAATGGTAGGCTGGAACTGAATGCTTGTCTGCTTAGCGATGATTAGGATTCATGCAATTCGTCGTGTTATGACACGTTTCGTGTTAGGCCCGGTTGAGGGCCAAAGCCTTTGCTCCAACACTGATTTTTCAAACAAATTCTTACAATTACAAAAGTCAATGTAGCCCGAAAACAGTAAGACCTAGCATTACAGAAAGGTACAAAAATTTAATCATTTCTTTCGGAAACAAACAAAAACAAAAACAACTGACATGACCTAGAATGCAAAAATCTGAAGTTAAGGGGCCCCAACGTTGCGATGGTAGCACAATCTTTCTCAAAGTATAGGCCTCTCACTTTCTGGACAGCTAAATGATATCGCCTGGTGTATTTTTTGTTTGAAACAACGGGAACTTTCACAAGCCAATGTTGGTGCAGTGACAACATTGCAACGATCATGGTCCGACTCAAATAACTTCTGCCAAGAGTAATATATATACACATGCTTACAGGAAGTGGCTACAGAGGTTAACCAGTGACTGTTTGTTTCCAGCCACAGCCATAACTTTCAAATCCTGCCATGTTTGATGGTTACGGCGGTGAAAAACCATTGGTGAAAACACTCGTAGTTACGCTTAGAGTACACGCGCGTGTAACAGCGCCCGCTTTTGACGCTAATCCGCGAATCTGTTTACGAAAAAAAATTCTCTCCACGTAGCCGCTCCTCTCACAAGAAATGACTGAACTGCATTATCAGGTCGACTTGTGTCACCATTTCCCAAGATGGTACCTAAAATATTTGACAGTTCGGGACTCTAATTGGATGTTGACAATGACAGAAATTCTACAGACTTATGGAGCAAGAAGGTATTAAAGGTCACGTGGCCAGCTTCAGGAACTCTCACGCGGCCTTCCCTATCACGGTCTGTAACTTTTGGGAGAAAATGCTCATACATGTACCAGAATTATATCTTTGTGTTCTTCAGATAATATTGTGGGAAAGTCGGCACCCAGAGTTGCATGGGTTTAAAAAATCATTAGCGACCTTTAACTTCAAGCATCATCATTCACACGTTTCTTTGTTCACACAAGTTTGTTTAATTTTCACTGCATATACTTAGCCTACGTGAGAGCGAGAATGTAAAGAGTCTGCTCACGTCACCGAGAGTCGTGTTTTTCCTACAAGTGGCTGCTAAAGCTATGGTTGGCCGTCGGTACAGAATCAAAAGATTAATTCAGTGTTAAAAATCCAACGTAACTATCAGAACACCAGCTGCCGATGATCATACACGTACTACTAAATTCTAAATGAAAATACAACCCTATTTAAAATCAACGAGACAAAATGTCCGTTTTGAACGAATTGGAGGCAAAATTTTAAACCAACTTGGACCTAAACGGTCATATTTCTGCATACAAATCAAAGGCAAAAACAATGAGAGTGGCCAATAACGTTGCAAAGATTAAACCTACCTACAGTTGATTGGTTTTACATTTAGTCTTGCTGTTGACTGTTGACTGATACTGTTCTTGTCAGTAAAGGTTGATTGGACTAAAATGTTCTGTAAATGCTGATCATTCCTTTAAGTTTTCTTGATTGTAAGCTGCTAAAGGTATTTTTGCTCTCTTGTTTATTTGTCAGGTTTTTACCTCAAAAGTACCATTAAATAATTCCACCTGCGTACGAGTGTATTATCATCATGTATATATTACCAATGTTTTTAAGAAATGAAAAGTCAATTTTCGGCAGGACATTGTCCTTCGGGTCACGCAGTTTTTATGTTTCAATATTTTACAAAAGCCATTAATTGAAAATGACCTTTAAAGGCGTATATAAACAAAAATAACAACAAGTTCTAAATTCTAAAATGTTTTTCCTATTCAAAAGTCCCGTCGGCACACCACCTTTAGCTCTACTTTTTTTCAAGACCTAAATACGGTACATAGGCGGAAACCAGAGGCGTATCGAGCAAGGGGATGAGTCGTGGTTTCATTGGCGGATTTCCCTTCAGGAACATGACGCTGTGCTGGTTGACGATTCGCAAGTGCCATATATAACAATATAAACACCTTCGTCGGGGAGACAAGGATTCTATCCACGGTGATAAAAAATGGACTATCGTTCAGGAAAATATGCTGCTGTTTGTTTGTTTGTTTGTTTTTGTTTTTCGGTTCATCTCATGCAGTGGCTATAAAGCCAAACACTAGCTCTTCACATTTCCATGGAGTGATCCTCGGAATTTTTCATGCTGAGCAAACTACATCTGGTAAGAATTTTTAAGTCTTCTATCAAAGAGCTTCACATGTTTGTTTCAAACTCTACAGAGAAATTAAAAAATGCTCAGTTCTCTCTCTCTCTCTCTCTCTCTCTCTCTCTCTCTCTCTCTCTCTCTCTCTCTCTCTTCTCTCTCTCTCTCTCTCTCTCTCTCTCTCTCTCTCTCTCTCTCTCTCTCTCTCTCTCTCTCTCTCTCTCTCTCTCTCAAGAAAATACTCCCTGCAATGTTATAGTCCACGGGAAAGGAGACATCTAAACTAAAAAGAAAATTCCAATGAATTTGGGGCTCTGTCAGATAAATTCTTATGCCATATTCGATAAAATTAACGATTACATTTTACGGGCAAAAAGCCTCAATCTCTTATTCGTCATGACGGCATCTACCTAACTTGCAAAGGGGAAAGCCCAGCAGTGCCATATTTTTAAAAAGTTAACTATAGTTTTTTCAAAGTTTGCTTTTACGAAGTGTGTTTTTTTCTTCAACTTTATTTTTAGGAGATAGCACGTGGTACACATTGTTTATTACAAAATGAACTCGAAAAAAACGACAGAAATAACGACTTGTTCCCAAAACAGAAACAATTTTTCTCAATATGGAGCTCAAGAGAACGAACTGGAGAATGTATATCTCATGCAAACGACGTTTTGGAAAAAACTCTTGTAAAAAGGAAGCTACAAGAAATACTTTAATTTTTCGAAAATGTATACTTGATAGCACCACGTTCTTGGTAGTCCATTTTCACCCAATACTTAAATAAAGTTTCGAAACAGTTACCTCGTAATTGCCTTCGAGAATTATTATTATCTAAATATGTGAGATTAGGACACAGGTAGCCGATTAAACGCCTTCTGTGATTAATTTAGTTGCAGTTTCTGGAATTTTTCCATAACAAATTACGGAAGTGTTTACTGTTATTCTTATGTTGTAATTTCATTTTCCATCAAATAATTATATGTAATCCCTACATAAATTTCCCACGGAATTGCATGATTTCATTTTCACTGAATAGTTTGAAGTGTTAAAAAATGTCGTCCGCGGTCCCTCAAATATGTCAACACAATTACTCATGATTTTAACAACACTTGTGCTTTCAATTCATAGCATACCTCAACCTCATATGCACAGTACATGTACATTGCGCGGACATTATGCGGAGCCACTGTTTCTAGGCAGCGATCGAACATTGTCCTGGGAAAAGGCGATTGCTGATTTACGCGGCTCAAACCAAACAATTACGTCTTACTTCAAAACATGTGGCTGTCAACCAGGTTTCTTTTCTCACAAGACAAAAAGCAAACTTGTTTACTGGGAGAGTTAGCTCTGGAACAATCGCCCACTTCATGTGACTGCAAAACCACAATCAGACCCGGGTCTATTTTTGTCCGGGCACTGAAAGGAAAAGACAACACTTATCAAAACCACAAGTCGTTCTCGCCCGGTAGCCTATTTTCACATAAGTGTGTGTGACAATGCATAATAGGCTGTTTGTGTTCTTGAAATAAGAGTCCATTGTAGGCAAAATAATTTATTTTTAGCCGAATCTATAATATGCCAAACAAGCATAAGTATCAATAAACATTCTTGTTAACTCCTTTCACATTGGAAAAGGGACGCACAATTTCATTTTGAAGTGTAGTTTTAAATACACTTCACACTTAAATAGCTTTACCACTTATTATACATGCAAAAACATACAAACCTTCAGCCTCTCAAGTAAAATTATTGTACTTTAAAAGTGACATGCATCCATGCATGCGTCTATTTTTACAAGATTCCAAGTGCTGACAACTTCTGGATGCACATCTCATTATTATTTCTCCACCCCTCGCTGACCACCCTAAGTCCTAGGTTGGGGTTAAGTCACGTTTTTCAGGGGGGGGGGTACTAATTGGCGCTTTATAGGCGCCTTTTTGCCTTTGAAACAATACACGAAAGGCATGGGCGTCAATCCCGGGTGGATAGGTGTGTCCCCCCCTTTTTTTGAACAGGGGGGTGGGCTATTGAATCTACCACACACTTTTTAGAGGTGAGAGGAAAAAAACAATGAGAACACCAAAATCATGCACACAACGGAAGAAACAGTTTGGGGCAAGATTCTTTTATTCAAATTTCGGCTAAACATGATAGAGTTTATCGTAAAAATTAACGAGTTTGACAGAAAAATGAGCAGAATCGATTTTCAACAGATTTCTAGCAGAAGTGGTAATTCCAGTAGAAAAAATAGCAGATTGTTTTGAACAAGCTTTTTTAAAACAAAGAATATGGATTTTTTTAACAAATGGTTTCCAGCTGGCAGCCCTTGCACAACAGGACAGGCTGGCCAGTCTATGCGCTTTCTGACGTCGCAGTATAGAATTTATTACCAAAATGATCAGGCTATTTTTATATTTGTGAAAAAAACTTGATTACGTATTTCGTATTTAGGCTATTTTATATCACCTGCATATGGGATTAAGCATTTATGATGTATGTCGTGTTATTTCAGGTGATTTGACAGATTTTTTTTTTCGTTCAATCTGGCACAATTGTGGAGTGCATCTTACGGATTATTGTGTTGATCTCATCTGGTAACCTTGGCTCCGAATTACTTCCGACAGTCGTGCATCCCCGGCCGATTCTCACAATAACACAAAACGATTAGAACGAACTCAGGGGCAGATCCAAAAATCTTTCCAAGTGGGAGGGTTCAGGCCAGACTTTATTTAATGTCTCATTTTTGCAGACAAATGAAACATTATACATGGCATACATTGGCTACCGTACAATGGTATTGGTGCACTTTCGTTTGTTACTTATTTTATTCATTTTTCCCATTGTTTGCCGGGGGGGCTCAGAGTAGGGGGTTCGAACCCCCCTCCCCCGGATTCACGCCTGGAACATACAATCTAGAATTCAATTGCAGAAGAATCCGTCCCATGGTCGGTTTAAACAAGCGGCGTAACTGCAAAAGCAAATGAAATGCGCTTGCATTGAAGAATTGCTATGCTATACGGCTGGAAATTCCCGATGGCCCCCTTTCGTGAAGAAAGACCATGCATGCATGATTTGTCTGATTTGTCTCTCTAATTTGCGGGTTGTACTTATTAAGGCAAGATTTGAAATGCGGAGAGGGCGGGGGGGACACATTTGCCCGGGGAATGTGCCCCTAGTGCCTCCTCTCCCTTAATTACGTCACCTTAATTGAAAGAGAGGCTACTGGCAAGCTTAAGCCATCTAGGTAGTTCCTACCTAAATGTTAATGTGTTTCGTCAGGACGGGAAATGTTTTGTAAGTACAATGTCACCTTGACTCCAAATTTTCGTGCAGAGGCCTACGCTTTCAGCTTGGCCGCACAGAGTCAGTAACCTGTGCTTAGTGCGTTCATATTTTTTGTAGGCACTACACAGGAATCAGAGAATAGGCTGATCCACTCGCTGCTTGAAAAAGAAAAAGTTACCGAGTACAAACAGGTTTTAACACTGGTAATCAAACGTCGATCTCCGTGCAATCATGTTCTGTGCTATTTTGCCTGACTCAAATTACTGACGGAACAAACATAATGGAACTTGCATGGGGCGTTGAATTGACAACAAAAACACTGCGAAATACATTTCGATTGGTACGAACAATGCACCGTACCCACCCCCGCCAGATGACCTCGCACCATGACAACCGTCAGTCAGTACTAAAGCCTGGCCGCATGTCTCACTGTTGAGTCACATGTATTGTTTGGTGGTGTAATCTGTTGTGTCATATTTGGTATTATGTTATGAGTACGTGTGATGTATTATTTGGACTCTATGACTTCTGAGGGTGTTGGCCTCGGATCAATGGAAATTACTGTGTATTTCTTGGATCTGACAGGTACGATGGCCCACAACTGTCACGGCAAAAGCAAAAGGGTCACGGCAAAAGCAAAAGCGCCACGGCAAAAGCAAATCCCTCACGGCATAAGCAAAAGGGTCGCGGCAAAAGCAAAAGGGACACGGCAAATGCAAATTCCTCACGGCAAAGCAAAAGGTCCACGGCAAAAGCAAATGCAAAAAGCAAAAGGAATCAGTCTAGTACTGTACATGTAGGCCTATTTTGTAATGAAGCTCGAGTGTGCGCTGCGTTACCGGTAGACAGTGCAGTACATGTTCACTCGACCAAACAGTAAAACCCTAGCGAGTACACTGATACATTACAAAGCACGGACTCAGGAGCAGTATCATAAAAACGTATCTCTCATTATTGTGCATGGTAGGGGGAAATGACTTCCAATACACCTTTTGTCATTTTCTGTATCTTTCTGAATGGTTGTAAGCCATCTGTAGCCATTTATTAATTTTTTGAATCATTTTGTACTAATTAATAACTATGCCACGAAAGAGGCCAAAAAAACGACACCACACAATTTTCTTCTGACTTCCGACGAACTATTTGTACTATATTTAGCAGTGACGTACATTTACATGAAATATCACACATCTGCCTGTATGAAAAATCACACATTGATCCCTTTACGTAAGCATTTCTGTTTGTGGGTGTGGGGTGCACTAACGCACATGTACATGCGTGAAAAATATCACATTAATAATTTCTTGTATACGTTCCCGAACGTCATTTATGTGATTTAATGCATCGGGGTTCCTTCTATAAAGCCCATATTGCTTTAGTCTTCTGTTGAAGTGTGTTGTAGCTGATACAGAGGTTGAAATTCTTGTGAAGTAATCGGAGGATTTCTTGGTATTCGAAACCTCTGGTGAGATAATATTTAATAGCAGTTTCTTCATCAAAATCCACTTTACTTTCAGCATCCGAGTCTGATGTACCTTCTTGAAACTCTGTGGAGTAAATATATCATGCATAATTAGGCAATTGGTCATGGTAACATTTTTTTTTACTAAAACAAGAAATATTGGGGAGTCCAATATACGGGCAACCCCAGTTTTTCCCTATAATAATAGCAATAATGAATAATTTTGTCAAGTCCACCAAAAATCAATGCTCAGCACGCTTCGAGAAGATCACATAATTAAGAGCAAATAATAAAATTGTGCTAAAAGGTAAACTGAAAAACGATGGGCAATAAAAAAATAACTGAACCAGTAAAAAACTTTGAGAAACTTCAAGTACGCTATTGAAATCAACCACAGAATACATTTAAGATTAAGCCACTGTGTAATTTAAAACACTCTTTTTAAAATGTTAAGTTGTAAATAACCTAAAAACCCACAAAGATAAAAATAGCTAGACATAAACGAAACACGGCTGGAGCAAAACCACGATAACAGGGGGACATGGGCAAACTCAGAAACATAATTAGCCAAAAGATAGTTAAGCAAGTGGTTTGGTGTGTCATTTATCGGAAGCAATAACATGTCCCAAAATGTATAGTTCGGAGCATTTTCTAACAAAACATTAAGAACACTCAGACCATGCGAATGCAGTCATAGGATTTGTGCACTGGGTGATGTCTGTGTACATGCATTAAACTTTCTCCGTGCGTGGTTTGCACCCTCTCCCAGCTCCTATGATATTGGAAGGAAAGAGTTCTAGTTTGAATAAAACAAATCATTTATAGCCTAGATATCAAGCACAACAAACGAAGACAACAAAAAGCTAACCTTGTCCACAGTTGGAGCAGAAATTGCCCGCATTTCTGTCGTGTCCACAGTTGCTGCAAAACATGGTTTACTGTTACGCGTGGTGTTCATGCAATAATAATCAACTTTACCTCACCGGTGGGCTGACCAGTACACTTAATAGTATCCCACTCCATGTTTCGCTGGCGATCCGTGTATGCGTGTGCCATGACCCTTTCGCTTTTGTCGTGAAAAATTTGCTTTTGCCGTGACAGTTGTGGGCCACCGTAGACAGGCCATACAATCGTGTTCCCACACTGAACAACTGCAACTACTCTTCATCACTTTATTGGTTCCAAATAGCACGGTGGCCCTTACTGAACACTGGTTTGTTCTTTTGCTGTGCGTGTGTTTGAAAAGCCTGAAATCACTGCGGCGATGTCGTTATTAAAAGTTAAATAACATTGTAACGCATTACAGGGTTAGAAAACTGGAAAAGGAAGGACCCACAATGTTGTAAAAGAGATAAATCCGGAACCGAAACATGTGCGCAGGATCACTGTAAATGCAGCGAAAACAAAAGCGTGCGCCTCCAAGAGTTGGCAAAACGTTGGCCAATCACAATGCGCGAAATCTGGTGAACTAAGTCTCATTTGGAAAGGGTTTTGACAGATTTCGGTCTATGCATAGAGCTACAACCCATGCGTGGCAAACTTTTGGAGGAGCACTGTTTTGAATCGCCCGTATTCAAATTACATAATTATAAAGGGAACAAAAGTTAGTGTGGGACAGTGACACACAAGTGCAGAGGTTGTAGGGCAAACTGTGTGATTGTACAACACTATCTTACAGGAATAACAACATAAGTGTCGGAGATACCGATTGGAGGTACCGACCAATGGTGTGACGAGCCAAATGTTAAGGATTCACGTGGGTACGGGCGTTCCCATGGCTATGATCTTTCCGCCGCGTTCCCATCATGCCGTGCGCGATCTCAACAAGTGCAGAAACGTAATGCGCACAGAGTCGATGTTGGACTCGTGGGTAATGTGACCCCGCAGTGTTGGCGTCTCTTCGGATTTTTTCATAACTTTTGGAATAGTGTTATGGCAGTGTCGGTCCGCAAGCGATCCGTATCCCTGTTCATTGCATCTTTCTTGGTAACTTGTCACCACAGCATGCATGACAAAAGCCAATTAACAATGAACTTTCTGACCAAGAAACCTGACTGGGCCGCCGAACGCACACGTGGGGGGGTGATGTGTCCGCAGATTGTGCATTTGTCGTGCGCAGGGACGGGCACAGTGGCACACATGACCAGCGCCTTGAATCAAGATTAATCATGCAGCCAAGACTAGCCCGAGGGAAAACCGACAACACAATACTGTCAAATTCTCTGACCATAAGAAATTACAAGAACACAATTTTTCTTACTGTATTTGAAATTGTCCAACCTATATATGCTGTTATGTTAGAAGTTGTTTACATCAAACAGTGTACTTCCGTTTACTGAAAAACACCATGATGTAAATGTGTGCTTACATAAAGAGAAGGAAACATGATATTGCAGAACTTGGCTCTGATTGTTGTTGCTTATGTAATTCCAAACTCACGCAACTTCCTGACTGTCACTGTCATAAAGTCCTCCGGCAGTTCCTCTAATGAATGCAGATGATTTCCTGCATAAACACGGAGGTAAATACAGAACTTTGACAATATTGTGTGGTTGACATGGAAGGTATAACGGAGGCGTCACAGTTTTTCATAGTTTCAGAAGAATAGACTTCCAGCGATGAAACAGTTTTTGTGTGTTTTCGTGAGATACGGCTCGTGCATGCTGATAATGATATAGGCCTAAATACGGCACACTAGCGATGTGTGATGCTCGGAAGACAATAGCGCACCATATTATGAATGAAACGTGCCATGTCCGGGAGGGAATTTCATATGACAGTGAAGTCCTATGAAGCTACCACATCCCTTCAACCGAATTCACCAATGAGTCTGCTGGGTTACTTTCACCTAAACGAAGGCACGTTTTGAGGTTCATGATGGATATTGCCGTTAACAATCTTGCGTTTTTCAGAACTGAATGCCTCTTTGTACAATCTATCTCTAGGGGAGTCACGTTGGCGTAGTGGTTCCTTCTTCGGCTTCCACCTCTGCGGACCGGGTTCGAATCCCGGCCAGGTCCAAATGTGGTTTGGGTTTTCAGTCCCTACCTGATTCCGTGGGTTTTACCAAGAATATTCCTTTAGGGTGTTCCTCCCACCTCTAAAACTGTAACTGCTTCTCATTGTCTCCTCTCCACAGGTTTCTTCAGGCTTGCGAGCTACAGTGCCTAGGGCGCTTTTGAGGAATCCCTGGTGTCATTACCAGAAATATATAATAATAATATTGTTAATAATTCATATAATTGATCGGTTAAGTGTGAAACAGAGACTTACGATTTAATATATAGTTGGACAATTGTTTGCATTGCTGCCAAACCACTGGGAAATTCCAATCGCGTAGGCGAGGACGTAAAAAAACAGAAATGCCATGTTGTCAATACAGGAAGCCTTCTTGTGTTTTTAATCATCGAAGGCGAAGATAGCCGAGAGTATCGTGTAACTTATTTATAAGCGTTGGGATGGAACACTTTTAATTTGCTTGCACGATTATAAATGTTTCAATTCCAACTGTTTCACAAGTGCTGTTCATTTATTTATTTTGTAGTTTTGTGCTGAAAATCAAATTTACCTGTTCGAAAGCTGAAATGATACGACATGTAAAAGGTAAATTTGCAGTTTCAGCTGGTGTCGTGATAATGCCAACAGTATCTAAATTCTGTCAAAGTGGATTTTTTTTTTACACAATCATTTCATCAGTGGCAATTCTATCTCTTAATGCAGCACCACATACATGATTATTTCCGATATTTTTGAAAGAAGTGAGGGGTGGAATTTTGGCTGCATACTCAATTCAAGTGCACCATTCATTTTCTCACCAGGTTTACGGAGCAGTCCAGGACAGCCCACACGAGAATGCAAACCACTCCCGGTAAGAGAGTTACTTTCTGTACAAAACTGAAAAGCTATTCAACCCTTCTTCCCTTACAAGAAGATAGTTTTGAGGCATAACAACATTGGCCACTTCTCTTTTCCGTCCGGGTATCGATTAGTCTCTGGTCATTTAGGCGGGCGTTTCCATGAAGGAAAGAGCATCAAATTCACTTGTTATTTCCTTTGAGGTTCATTAATGCGTTTTTCCGCCTCGGTAACATTGACAAAGTTTCACATCTCTTGAAGTAAAGACAAAGATCAATACGTTTGGAACGGAGCTTTTCTTTTATTTTGGAAGATTCTAGACTTTCCCCAAGTGCTAACTGGGCTATCTAGGATCTTTTATACGCCGTCTTGTCAAAATCTCGGTGTAGTGTTGACTTCTTTGGGAAATTTTCACAGTCAGTGCCTCTCCAAGAGTTTGCAACGCGTTGTCCAATCATAATGCGCGAAATCTGTCGACCCAATTCGTGTTTGGAAAGGGTCGACAGATTTCGGGCATTGTGATTGGCCCACGCGTTGCAAACTCTTGGAGGCGTGCTTTTTGTGAATCGCCTGTATTCCCAATACTTTGATATAATTGTGATAAATTCAATGCTCCCATGATTTCTTGTTTGTTAACCCCTTTACCCTTTGCACTTCAGTCCCGACTCCCTACCATCGCGTCAAACCGGTTGTCTCTCGGATCTCTCACTGGTGCAAGCACGCGTTAACCCGGAACGCAAGGGTCAAGCAATACAATTTGCACCGGGATTCACTGAATAACGATCCTCAGCCGGGGGTGTGCGGGGGGGACGTGTCGTGCGTGTTCAGTGTGAGAGATTGCAGACAGTGTACCCATCGTATTTTGGAGCAATAAAACGCATGTACAGTGGCAAAGTTCAGAAAATAATTATACTTGAGGCTCTTTGTATGACATTGCCTTATTTATATTGGAGCAAAAGCGAACCTGTAATCGCACAACCAAACCCGAGGCATACTTTATACCGGATAGGTTTACACGGGGTAGTTTATACTGTACTCTGAATTATAATAAAGAGACAATTTAACCCCTTGCAAAAGGCAGTTCATACTAATTCACAAAGACATGCCTGCAAGTATGGGCCCATTTTAAACGCCACGCGGGGTACCCACCATTTTTTTTTCAACTTTATGAAAATTATATTGTAAAAACAGATCCTTCATTCTTGTGGTCATCTGTGATTAAATTATTTTGCCAATGTGTTATTAATAACAAGAAATCTTGTTTAACTTTAAAAAAAAATCGCGGTCTTTGCCTCCCAGTGTCGACTTTTTTGGGGAACGGGAAGGCGATGTCTTTCCTTTTGCCATCTCAGCAGGGCAGTCTATGCTGCGGTCGATGTTGCAATGCATGCATCGATATTTTTTATAGCTGGTGTAGTAAATATAATGGGGTTTTGAAAATTAAGTTCTCTGCAATGATGCATGGGGTGTAGTGATAGCCTGCCTTTTCTGCATGGTGACATTGATATTTCTGGCGAGTTTTCAAGGTTATTGCTCCATTCACATCGGTTTATGTCTAATTCGTATCGGCCGTTGGACAGACGGAATTTGTTCCGTTCATTGCATCATGACTGTTGTGAACAATCTTTCAAAAATGCATGCAAAGGTCCGATTCTCGAAATCACGAATGCTTGTGAAATAACTTAGTATCAGTGTCCGTATTTTATGATGTTTGACATGCAGCGCCTGGGGATTATTTACAATGGCCAAAGAATATTTGAACGCTACGTGCAAGGCCTCATAAAACGTGAACCACACGAGTCAGATGTCACAAAGGATTCCGTTCATAACGGAACACCGCGTTGGCTTTGATGACAAAAGGTCGACCAAAGAGAATACAGAGAGGTCTGTGTGTTTTGTTCTATGACTTGGGTATTGTGCATAATGTCTCGGCGAGAAAATATCCGAGGTTTGACCACGGAACCGCCAAGATTCAGGATGACAAATAAAAACAGTGGGATCATGTTCGATTCGTTATGCGTTAGTCCTCGAAGAGGCGAGTTCGTAGAATGGTCACTCAATGATGGAAATGTAATGGATGACAGGGCGACGAGTCAGCCCTAATCAACCATGACAACCGAATCGATGACTGTTAGCTGCGCCGTAGGGCCCAATTCGTGGATTATGCCGTCGCTCCCAAAGATATTCAAGGGCAAATCTACAGAACCAAATTTTCGGAAGTGACATTTTTTCGAGGGGGAGTTGGACATTTCTTTATGTAACCTTTTATGAGCAGTGGAGCTAAATCGTGAGGTCTTTAGTTTTGGGAAGGAGGGGAAATGAAATATCTTTAAAAGTCACATTTCTGTCATAATGTAAAAATAAAGGTTTTTCCCACTAAATTGGAAAAGGGCATATACCAGGAAGAGCTCAATGTCCATTGCGGCCGCGGAATGTAGAAATTCCGCCCTGATGAGATCAATAAAATTCCGTCATGATTAGCCATGTATTTTATGAATACTTCAACAGCCCATGTAATTTTTCTGGCATTTAAGTTTTGAGAGGCAAGTTTGAACAATGCCTAATAACGTGTTTCCAAATTTTAGACCGAAAGGTGAATGAATTTCCAACATTCCAATGTGACAAGCTTGCTTTCCATCATCCGTTCAAAATGTTGCCATGCCCTATAATGATTATAATTTTTACTTTTTAAGGCAAAAAGGAATTTTCCCTCTTAAATTTGCCTACCATCCAAGAGTGGATCCAGAACCAACTTTTCCGGTTCCAAAATTTATGTTGGAGGGAAAGCAAATAAGCTGGACTTCATGCAGAACCATTTACAGCCTGTCTGAACAGTGAGGTTAAATTTGAAGGCTTTTACCAGCAGTTGGAAATGAAAATGTCTCCAAACCGTCGCCTTTCATTAGTTAAAAAAATAAAGAAATTAAAAAGGCCTGGAGAAGGGCCATGACCCGTTGCCCCCATAATCCGCCCTTGCTACATTCCGACGAGACAATAGACCTGACCTGACTCTCAATTTCAGTTTCGTGATCTGGACTGCCAAATTCAGTGAACTTTGATGACACACCTCCCCGACCAACCGGCAAAGAGGAGGGCGGTTTCAACATCTTGGACTAGCTGTGAACCACTATTGTAACCTGAGGGGTGCAGACGGCGAATTCAAGTGAGAATTTCTGGCCAGCTTATTAGCATTAAAAGTGCCCCCACAGTATCTTTTGAAAAAGGAGATTGTTTTGCCCCAAAAATGGTGAGATTGTGTAAATCCTTGCCAGGATCAACTCCCTGGGTCTTTGAGCTCTCATATGAGAGCAGAATGGCTAAAAGATACGGTTGAAAAATGGTCGTTAAGTGCCTGAGAAAGTTGAGGGTTGCCACTTGAAAAATGGCTGCAATCACATCTAGTGTTCGGGAGAATGAAAATTGTTCTACATAATTTATACATATGCATGTATGCGTAGATGTGCTTATACAGCCCTGCAGCTTCACGTCAAACGAACCGTTGGCTCTTTTGTCTAAGATCAGATCATCCAGAAACCAAACTGATTGACAAGACAATGACCGAGCAAAACCGCTTGCTAATTGTTGTGGTCAGCTCAGAATGTCCCAAGTACGCGACCCCAACACTAAACGCATTGTAATCAGATTGAAAGATGGGTCCTTTGGGAGAGGGTTTGGTTGGGAGGGTTCGGCCCGGCTTACAATGACTCATGCCTGCACTTTGGGGATGAGACTATGCGCCAAAACAGCTAGGGAAATGGGCTCGCCTAAATTATTGATTATGGGGTAGGGCCCTACGGCATGGACCAACTGTCGCTAAAGAGTAGCCGCTCTCCGTCATCTGCAGGCTGGGCTATTTCCTAAATCACTCTGTCTCCAGAAAGTGTAATTACTCAACCTCATAAAGCACCTCCTATGGACCGAGTTGTGTAGTTTAACAGGCCATGTAAGGAAGCAGTGGCGAAGCCGAGGGCAAGAATGCAACTGCCCCCGTGGGAACTCTTGCCTGCAGTCCCCCCCCCCAGCCTGGCTACGCCACTGATTGTCTGATTGAAGTCTGACTGTTATCAAATGATTCGGAACAACAATACATGGGGTAGTACATACATGTACAATGGAAAATTGTTCAGGTTTTGAAAACAGGTCTCCCTCCTGACGAATCAGACTTAATAGTGGTCGCCAAGGGGGATCATGGGCAGGAGAGATGAAATCGATTTTTCTGTCGCCACAGCACCACAAAAGAGTTTCGCATTATTGTTTTCAATGTACATATAAATCTGGTAAAGGGTCAGCTCACATATGGCGTCCACGTTCAACCCGAGTGTTTAGAAAAATACCGTCATTTGAAATGATTCTCATATTTATTTAAAAAAAAAAGACGACCAGGTTTTCTGGGTACATGATGGATTTGGAAAATAGACGTCACTTAAATTTGTCCGATCTTTAAGTCATATATAAAACATGATAATCATAAATGAGGGTTGAGTAGGGCGTGCATCGTGAAGCACAGAATGTCAGACTCGCCCTATTCCCTACCGTGACCCGCTGTCGTCTTTGCATGATCTAAAGCACATCAGCACTAGCAGAAGAAAATCCTGCAGGTATTCACGAAAAAAAACATTTTTTTTTAAATTATCTATTTTGGTTCATCCAACAGGGCCATCAGCGCTAATTACAGGATGATAATGAGTGACAGTGACGAAATTTTCAGTTTCATAGGTAGTAGGGAAACATCAGAACAAATATTCCAGGGAGACTCACGAAATCAGGTAGGAACTGAAAATCCAATCAGCATGCCAACCTGAGTGGAATTTGAACCCTGTCGCAGAGGTGGACGACGAAAAAGGAGCCACAGTATTGATCTGACCCGCCTTACTCAGCCTGTTTTTCCATTGCATAGGTCTACAAATTCATTGCCTACAACCCACTGGCAGATTGACTGCATCAGCCAAAGTAACCGACAGCGTCGTTAAGTTACGAAAACTTTCCACGCTGCTACCTATCGGTTACAAGTCATTCGATTTTGCGTGTGAAGTCTTTATCCAGAACAACTGAAAGGTAACTCTGTGCCCGATTCCCTTTTAATAATTGGTAATTTCAAGCGGAATGTTGTGTATTTTACTAAACTGACGTGTACATAACACTTTTTAATCAGCATAAGATTGATATACAATTATGTTCACTCTGAAGAATTACCCGGACTTGTTTTTCTAATTCAACATTTTTTGTTCACTATAACGTTGTTTTTTCCCTTATAATGCCATAAAATAAATTACCGACATTCAATTTGAAATGTCTATATTTACCAGGCTTGTACTTTCTGTGTGTGTTACGTGACAATGCGTACCCGTTTGATTCATGTTTTCCAATCTGCAATTAATATCTCCCGTTTTTTTACAATCATCAGTCTAGCATCGAAGTGCGAAGAAGTTACGCCCGTGCTTTTGAAAGTTAACATGCACGTCAATCTGTCAGTGAGTCAAAATCAAGACAGTGAATTTGTATGCATTGGGAAAACTCAGGACGTGAATCCACTTGATTTTTAGACAGAGTAAATCATGCCGGCAGACGGTCTACAAAATCATACATAAAACAGCCGTCGACCGCATGACTGAATGGCAGGTCAGGTATACACCCGGAAGTCTCACCGATTGGCGCGTTCAGGAGGTGATGTCATTACTGTTCACCTATATTTGCTTTATAGTTATGACAATGCAGAGAATGAAGTCCCGCCTACTTCAGTATACAGTTATAAATGGGACTGGGATGCATGAGCAGTCATACCGAAGGGACAGAGGAAGGGGAACATTTGAAGTAACATCTGACAATTTCTAAAATCAAACCCGGGGGACTTGAGACGTTTGGCGGTGAGAGTAAAGAGAAACGATCAGCGGAGATGGCAAGTTGGAAGGCACAGTGTCTGAGGTTGGTCGTGGTGTTTGCGGCGTGTGTGGTGGCTGCCTATGGAAGCACTGACAAAGACGTAATTCCTCCCAAATCGCACGACGTCCAAGACATGAACAAAGTAAAGGCATTTGTAAGTATTACCGATTTTGTTTTGAAGAAGAAAATGATTGGAATATACTCACGATACTTCGGTCTCCTCCCTTATTGCGCATTGTCTTAATTGACATTTTCCACTTACAATCTGTTATTAGATTTACCACAGAAAAAAGGTGACAAAGTTTATCCATCATCTGTCGCTTAATCAGGAAAGAGTTGTTTTATAGCGGTTCAATTTTTTTTATTACAACACTGACTTTTCAAGATTTTTTTCTTTTATTAAAAAGGAGTATCTAAAAAAATACGGTTATCTGAGCAAGCGGCCTGCGAAGGATGACGCCAGCGGCGTCCTGCCACCCGACAAAGCCGTCAAAGCCATTAAGCGCCTCCAGAAATTCGCCGGTCTGGCAGAGACGGGTGAGATCGACTCGAGTACTCTGGAGTTGATCGAAAGGCCGAGGTGTGGGGTCAAAGATCCAGAGCTTACGAACGGCACCGAGGGGTTTAACTTATCGGAGAGCAGGGAACGGAGTCGCCGCTACGTGGTGGCTGGTCCGCCTTACCAGTGGACCAAGCACGACCTAACCTACAAGTAGGTTTTCAGTTCCCAGCCCGATGATTCATGCCATTTCTATCGTGTCCAGTACAGTTCCATGCGGTTATATTATAATGAAATTCAGTGAGTGTTGAAGAAATGTTTCCATTGCTATTTCCTTTGAATGAATTTTATACATCAAATACAGTTGATCAGTAGCTCACGTAACGGGTTGAAATTTTTCGAGAGACTTTGAGTCAGCATGACGTCATTTCATTTCTTACCTTTCTGGAAAATTCACCTGTGATTCAACTTATTATTTCACTATCGACAACTTAAAATATTTATATCCTCATTTAAACCACGTACTACTAAATTTTCGCAACTCGAACTGATAAATGTTGATAGCACCTCTCAGGAAGTAAACTGTTTCCTTTTGAGTGGTTGCAAGATAAATATTGCGTAAGTTTTGTTCATTCGGCGGTTTGCCGTTCTCCAATTTTGCCACAAGGATTATCAACAAAACCAATTTGTTCGAAGACAAATATTTACTAAGCAACATCCACAAGGAGGTTGCGGCTTTCTTGCATCCGATGACTATTTCATGATAAAGTGAGCTGCAATGAATTTTTTGTTGCGGGTAGAGAACCGAAACCTTCTCCTGACTTAAGGTCTTTGACTAGCTTTTTGTAAACAGGTGTCACGATTTTAACGCCTTCATTTTTTCATTACATAAAAAACAGAACCATTTTTTATAACCATATGTTAAATGATAAAAGAGTACAAGCCTGAAAACACTAGCACATGTATCAACCACTCCAAAACTAGGATACTTCTAATAATTGTTGAGCATCTGAACGACAAGGTACAGAACAGGTGGCAAAATGATTCGAGATTACAATGCCACTACTTGCTGCTTAACGATCTTCAATTCTTACTTCAGGGTCGTAAACTACCCTGGTCCGCCCTCTACGATTACAGCTGGGGAGGTGGACGCCGACGTCATACAAGCCTTCAAACTCTGGAGTGACGTCACCCCACTGACCTTCCGGTCGGTGGACGATGAAAACGAGGCGGACATCCGGCTGATATTCGGCAAGCGGTCCCACACCGAAGTGGAGGGTGACCCTCCGTTCGACGGCCCGGGAGGCACACTCGCTCATGCGTTCTCGCCCAACAGTAACTGGGGCGCCACCGACGGTGACGCTCACTTTGACGAGGATGAGACTTATACCCACGGTGTTTATAGAGGTAAACCTTGGAAAGCTGAAAAAGAAAACAGTTTTGATACAACAGTTGGCTTGTGGTCAAAAATGAGTTTGTTGCATTGTCATTCTCGCAAAGTCGCAAATGCAATTTGTCGCTACTGAAAAGGACATTCTCAGAATTTGCGCGCAGTCCATAACCATGTCGAGTGTCCATTACGCTTTTTGTGTTCGTGAACTTTGAGTCACGTGATCATAATATCTTTCATTTCATCATGTTTATGAGAAAGAAAACCACAGACTCTCAGTTCAAGTCTTTGAGAATGACCCTCTTTCATTTGACCCTGAATCATTTTACAGGTGTGAGTTTCCTCTACACTGTCGCCCATGAGATTGGTCACACGCTGGGGCTCGATCACTCCAACGTACCTAATTCTTTGATGTGGCCGTGGGGGAGGAGTTACACTTCAAACTTCGTGCTTCCTGAGGACGACAAAGCTGCAATACAGTCAATATACGGTAAAATTAATAATTGGGCCAGGCGTTAGTTAATCATGCGGGTAGCTTAAACTGAATGCTTACAATCAGGTCGCGAAATCCAACAACTGAGATGACGTTCACCATGCATATTGGATACGCATTATATTAAAATTAAATCGGTGACGTAACAGTGTGTACATGTACTAAAGTCGTGCCGCCGGGTACCTTGCTCAAAACAGTAGCATAAACATATACATCAGCCGCTCTTTCTAAAGTATGAACTTTGGCTTGGGCTGTTGTTAATGATCAACTACAGTTTGTCAGGGGAAATATGCATGCAACTTATTAGGGTAGAATGATTACGGATACCTCAAACCTCAGTGATAATTTCACTTTTCCTCACCCGTCTAGGAGCCAACCCGAATCCGCCGACCCTGCCTCCAACCCCACCCACGCCTCCTCCTGCCTACTGCATCACTTTCTTCAGCTCCCTGGTCCTCATCCGCGGCCAGATCTACGCATTTTCTGTAAGTCAGCCCTAAAAGAGTAACGTTTATAATCGTGTCATAAGATTTCCCGTTTGGTTGATACTTTCATAATGGTAGCATAGGAGGAGCGAAGGAATTGTTTTGGGAGTGATTTGTACAAGTAGTAAAAAGGAAGTCTTTCTTGAGAATCAGTAGTGAGCATTTGCACAGTGGTACTCAAAACAAATTAGTCATTTTCATTTTTTCACAACCCCGGGCAAAGGGCTTTAAAAAACAATTGTGAGTAAACAACCAACATGACCTGAAGAGACAGCTCAGATTTCAGAATGATATGTGTTTCCTCCTTGCAAGTCAACAAGATACTTTACTAGTGATTGTGTGGCTTCCTGTACATGTACATGATTTAACAATATCTGATGTAGGCTTTGAGACAAGTTTGAGAAAATCCCATTCTTACCAAGCTATAAACACATGCTTCCCAAAACACGTAGAAAGCTTTCAAACAGTAAGTCATAAAAAGGCAGCATGGAAGATGCCAAATGAATGACATAAGAGGGGAAATTTTGAGCATCGTTGCACACGCACAATCCCTTTGCTTCTGCGAAATTACCCTGTTGCTCAACAACGGCCGTACGAAATGGGTACAATAAACCATCGTTCAGGGCAAAAACTTTGTGTTTGCGTAAGTTTCTGTTACACTGAGAGTGTACTTTGTCCCTTGATGTGATGTGAATGTGGAATGTGTGTTCAGCTATTTCTATAGGATATATTTTCGCATTGTATATTTGCAACGTTCAAATCCAAGTCTCTTTGGCAGTAATGGCCGCAAATTTGGCATAAAATGTCTGCAAATATGTGGAGGAATATACGGGTCTACGACAGTCTTGTTGCCCAAAGGAAATACATGCCATAAAACTTTATTTTCTGAGTACATGACGGTTTGTTTGTTTTGTATTTTGCGAGAAACGGAATCAGGAAAAAAAGAGTACAATTTGCAAAGACTGCGGCCTTCGGTCAGTTTCAGAGGCCCCATTTTGGGCGGCTATCATTGATGGACATGAAAACAACTTTTTCCTTTCTTCTGCCCCCAGCACGACAAACTTTGGCGATTTGACACTAACGGCAATTTACTGTCAGAACAAGAGGGTGAGCTATCTCGGACGTACTTCCCCAAACTTCCAAGAAGCGTTGCAGCTGGTTACGAGAGGTGGTACGACGGGAAAATATACTTCTTTAAAGGTAATTTTAAACAGACGTCACTTCAAAAATTGCAGGATTTGGGTTTCTATTGTAAATTAGCGGAATCAAATTCAGACAAAATAGACACTGCATGCTGGATCTGATGAGTAAATATTGAATCTATGAGTTTTGGGTGTACCTTTCCTGTCGCATTCAGTCAGTGCTTGACTCAACCTGCTTGACAGTCATACCCATTAACTAAAAACCTTATGACTTAATGATATTTGTATCCCATCAGCACGACCAACGGTACTGCAGGAGAATTTGGCCGATACATCCATATCGACAAAGCATAATGGAAGCTAACCGCACACCCCAATATACTTCTGTGTAAAACTGCACGGGATCATTTAAGAATAAAACTCTCAGTTCCTTTTTTTTTTAAATTTTTTTAACAACCAGGACGAAACCACTGGGTCTACACGTTTGTCCACGGTCCACCTCCACTCTTCAAGATGTACGATGTGGACCCCTCGAACCTGCCGAGCGAGCCCGATTACCCCCGCCTGGCCAAGGAGCTGTCTCTTCCCAAGAAGGTCTCGGCGGCCCTGCACGTGGGTGACGAGGGCCGGACGTACATCTTCAAGGGCAAGATGGTTCGGATCGTGGACGAGTATGAAAACAACACCATCGAGGAGACGAAGACACATCTGGCCTTCCCTGGCGCGCAGTGGTTTCCGACAGGAGCTTTCTATCATGATGGTATAAATGGAATGATAATTCTAAATTTGGAAACATAAGCAAATCATGTCAATCTGATGTTTGTTGAAACATGTTCAGGTCCTAATTCCCAGAGACTTTGCCCAGTAGTGCCTGGTTTTGAAAGAGTCGCACATCGATTATGCCGTATGCACTGTTGTTTCGTTCCAAGGCTATCCTGAAGGCTCCGTTTTGATAATGCGTTGCCCGCAAGTGTGACTTAGCTAGAGACTGCTTGGGGCTGTTGCACAGATTTTTGGCATTGACAGTGGCTTTGCTTTTCTTGGGATTCGATTCTGATCCTGGGAATTAAAAAATTATATTGGCTGAAGGCCTTTAAAGAACCATGAAGTAGGTTTTATGAGTTGAATATATGAAGCAATGACTTTACTCCTATTTTGCAGCAGTAAAAGGGAGAATTTCCAAATTTTAGATATCGTGCCGATGAAGATTCCCAAATTCATAGTCGAAGCGTGATGTCTTCACATGCAAAACATCTTCTCTAAAATCAGGAGAAGGGAGCCGCGTCAAATTTTGATTGAGCGCCTTAATCGACGTGGTGATAACCGGCATACTTTTCCAAAATTTGTTCCAAAAGTTACATTATTTAGTTATAGAAGTTCTACTCTCATCACTGCTGGTCTCAGAAATGTTAATGCGCAATATTTATCTTTTTCACACAGGCTACGCATATCTCATATACAGTCACGGACAGGGAGCGGACTACTTTCGTTTTAAGTGGGACCAGACTAGGAAGGCCTTCGCAGGCATGCCAGGATACCCACGAAATTTTTTCAAGGATTTCCTGCACTGCCCTTAAAAACAGTAGGCCATTGATCCGCCCGGCTTGTACAGGCAACTGACCTGTACTATACAAGATTTCCTTCGAGTGCCACCAATTTTTGAGGACAACGGGAACAAGAGGCGAGTTCTTGTAGAGGACTATGGCATTGTCCACGTTAAGACTTCGCAAACCCGTGAATCCTTGGTCACACTTGATTTCCGATCCTACTTGGCAGGCCAGTTGACTTCCGATTGCCCCATGCTTTATACAGAAGGGTACCAATTTTCTCGCCAGTGAACGGATGGATTTGAGCATTCGTCAGAAACTGGGGATTAGAATACAATCTAAATAGAACTTTGTTGTCTGCACGTCGTTCATCCACCTCTAGGCCTATGGGAAATTTTTCAGTCCCGGTTCATACCAAGCAATGTTTTAAACCTTGATTTGAAAAAGGTATTGAGTAAACAGGATATGACAATAACATTCAACCGCAACCAATGATGTGCAGATTTCAGTGCCTTGATTTCTCTTCGGTGCTAATATTTGTACCCCGGCCTGCCCATTTAGTCCGGAAGGTCTTGACTTGTTTTGCAATTTTTATTCATTTTTTAAAGACCAAAATCAGTCGATGTAAAAATACAATTTGAGTGTTTTAAGCTTTGTCTTTCTAAATATGTACATGTACATAGCTATGTGTTTTCGCTATTTTTCCATCGTTGATCTCTTGT
Source organism: Acanthaster planci (assembly GCF_054643075.1). Classification (NCBI taxonomy): domain Eukaryota; kingdom Metazoa; phylum Echinodermata; class Asteroidea; order Valvatida; family Acanthasteridae; genus Acanthaster; species Acanthaster planci. Next base: position 11,484,788 of record NC_141783.1, read on the forward strand.
TCGTAGTTACCATATTCAGTATTTATTATTTATGTCTGTTACTACAATAGAAAAAAACTGACGTTTTCATCTGTCAACTGAAATAGTAATACATAATGTTCATTCGGTTTCTTGTTTGTCAGCGTCCACATTCTTATGCGTGCTTCACTTTAAGGGTCCATAGGATGAATTTTTGGAAGCACAGCCGTGCACCTATATTCTCCTCCAACTTATATGCGTGAAAAACTATTTACACGTCTCTTTCGGTTAAATGTGTGGGCGAACACGTCCACGCCTTCCCAGGAACTGGAACTGGGGGCGCTGCTGCCGCGATGCCATTCTTGGGAATATTGTTCAATTCATGGATCTTCCGTTCAAATGTTGAACCCAGTAGCTTATCTGCTCACTGAATTCATACCTATCTAAAGAAATCTAAGAAAAGAAAATATCGCAACTTCCAAAAGCTTATCTTGCTGAAACCAACAAAGTGTAAACAAATTGAAAGAAAAGGCAATACATGCTATTCATCTCTAGAGGAACCCTTTATATTTGGGCTTTCGACCAAATACATGCAGTTGGGTAATGTTTTCACTTGTGTATGCTTGGACGACCACAGAGGAAAGCAATATAATAAGCATGTATGTAGCTTTCCGTCCAGCGCTGTGGCGTGCTTCAACGGGACTATTCGATGTTGTGGGCTTTATCGACGGTCACGTGGGCGATGTGCAAGGACAAGAAGTGTAAAGCTAGGAAAGAATGGACAGGATCTGGAACCATTCTTTCTCTAGCCCATTTCTACGCCTCTTCCGATCCGATAGGCAGAGGATATAAGAATTTTCTTGGGCCTCGGAGAGTTCAGTACTTTTACCATTAAACAGGATATATTACAGAGAATTTCTGCAAAAAGCGTGAGCAAACTTTTAAGTTGTATCACTTCCAAAAATATGAGTTTTAATTAGGTCCCAGACTTCTACAGATTTGTGAAATGGATTCCAACCGGAACTGAATGATTAATTTGCCAGTCACGGAGCCCCGTCTTCCTAGAAAATGTCTATGAACAGAAAATGGGTATTATGGGTTCACAAACCAGAATGTGTAACTACTGATCATTCCTTGACATCACTTCGTCGACATGGTAACGCTTTTAATATTCCTCTGAGGCCGCACATGACCGGAAGGATAATTGTCCAGAAATTGCATGGGTGTGAGGTCAGCGATTGTTCCGCGTCAAGCCGTGGAACTCTGGTGAGGCCACTGAGGACTTAAGGCCGAAGGCCAGAGTGTGACACGTCCGTCGAACGGTCAAGAATTTTGGCCCAGGGCGGAAAGATGTCGATATCCCAATGTTCAAATCTAACTGTTCAGTCGGGGAGAGGGATCCTATTTAAACTCAAAGCATTTGCTGACGTCCGCTGTTGAGGTAAAATTTGCAAACTACGTTTTGCAAACTGGCAATTTTAATCTATTGCATTAATTTTATAGACTGTGTTCAAGACACCAACATTAATCTGCCTTATTGCGAAGTTATGTATTTCGAAAGGTGTACAGTGTGGGGCGCATTACTGAGTAATATCACTCCGTGGATTGATGTTCAATTCAGGTACCGATGCAATTATTCTTACTGTACCCGTAAGTTGTTTGTAAACTCGTTTTCAGACAAATGTCAGAGCAAACAAAATGTTTGAACTTCCTAGCTTACCGAAAACTAGCGGTTACAAGTTATCTGATAGACGGCTTGAATCCATGTTAGGGTAAAAGCAACCACACTCAACCATGGCCAATAACTCGCAGATTCCGGGTGCTTTCTGCTCTTTTTTGTACAAATATTCGTTTACTCATTCCCCCACCCCGCCCTGCAAGTTTGGCTGGAAGGGCATTGACTTACAATCCCTATCAATAAAAACACTTCTTTTCGACCAAAGTGTATTAACTCCACAAAGAGTGTTCATACACATTCAGTTAAGTGATGTTGTTGCTGTTAGTAATGTGAGAGCGCTTGTTTGTCATGGTGCTCATGAGTCGCTGTCCACGGAGAATTACGAACAGTGGCGTCTTGGACGAAAACGCGTAAGAAGTCAACTCCTCCGTAAGGTCGGCGTTTGTACATTTATTTCGATACTTTTTGTGTTTCTAAACTGCAAGAGTAAATGTGGTAAGTTCGAAGTTGGACTGCTTCCAGGAACTGCTGGCAAACTAGGCGCGGGAAGGAACTGAGTTCCACGACCTGCAGGCCGTGCCATGCTGAACTCAGTGTAACAGGGAGTGACGGATGTAGGCCAACCCAGAATTAATAATCAAAATGATGCCTCACGTGCATGTCGTGACTGGCGGGGTGTATGTCGACGAAATGTGATTGGCTGTTGGTGACGTAATGTTTCTCAATAGAGCACATGAGGTTGATGTGCTTGATAGTAAAAGAATCGAAAGACATCTGCGCGCTTCTGTTTTTTTTTCCGAATGAGACAAACAACTTTCTCCAAGGAAACAGGATATTGGTTTGAATGCCTGCCCCTTGAGTAATGTCTTTGCCCCCTGCCATTCATAATATGTCACGCGTAATTAATAATGCAAGTCTAGTAGTGGAATGTTAAAGCTAAAGAAGGACTCAACTGGCATTTCGGCTGAAGTGTGAAGGTACAGTCCCAGTGCAAGATAGTAAAGTCCCTTTTTTGTGAAGGCATAAGCTTTCAGTGCAGCAAGAAAATTAAATGCATTTTTTTTCAACAACTGACCCGGTGCAATTATTCTGGTGAGAGTTCTTTGACTGTATAATGGTTCAGCCGAATAATGGCAAAGTTCGACCAGTTCCAGTGGATATCCGCCAGACAGCCATTGAAAAATGTCATACCGGCTGAAAACAAATATGTTAAAACTTTTGTTTCTGATTTAAAAAAAATTGCATAATCTGAGCGCGGTTTAGAGATCGATGGAAACAGGGAAAATAAAGTGGAAAGAACACGCCCGAAGAATTTCATGCCAATAAAATTGTGTTTTCCCATAGTGAGCCGAGGCACTCGTTGATTATGAAAACAGTTAACCTAAAACTGCTTATCAAGTTGAATTAACAGTGCAATTGGAATTAATTGTACCAAACCTCTGATAATATCATCGTACAAGAATGTTAAATAATTGCTACTTTGGACAATCCTCCGTTTTACAGACCCGTCGAAAAACAGTTTTGTTGGTTTAGATGTATAACTGAGCATTTGTTCTGCGGTTGGATTTAAGTCACCGATTTACACGTTGCACTTTGTGTACACAAACCTGCCAAATATTTGAGTTGCTCTCTTTTCTTCTCTTGTCGCAAGTGGACCCATAACAATGCCAATTCTTTTGCGTAGTTTGTTTACTTAAGCAAAACTGGCATCCGTACCTGAAGTCCCAGTACATTTCGAGGGATTCATCGCTTTACACCAGTCTTGTTAAACTCTAGATAATAGGCGTTAAGCGGAAGCGGTGGAGTGAGTCCGTACCCACAGACTCAGCACTTCAGACTGAAGCAGGAACTGACATCATCTTATTGCGGTGGAAGTCATCCAATCAGAGGCGGGGTATCCATGGAGGGATAACAAACACTATCACGATTTTAAGCCGTTTTGCTCCACTCGACTGCGGTTATAAGAGCTGATTGTAATTACAACTGGCTATATTCCCAGAAATAGAGCAGACGCTTGAGGTGGGTCATTTTGCGAGATCCGTGAAGTGGAGAAATAGCGGCCTTGGAGGACGGCTATATAACCGGCAAGTCAGTGGTCATCTTGTTATAAAAGTTCTTTGTGTGTGTGAACAACATCACTGGTAAATCGCGATACTTCTGCTCAACACGTTACGCTCGTACAACTGAAATGTACAGTTTCACATTTTTTGCGCTTCTCGGAGCGTTTCTAGGATGCAGTCTCACTCCAGAAACATTCGCTCTACCTCCTAGTAATGTTGCCTCGAGGGCACGTCTCTATGTAAGTAAATCCAAAAAGAACTCAACTCTTAGCTGTTCGTCTTAACTAAAAACAAGTTAACTATGATTACGTCTTCTATTCAATTGTACTCTTCAGGCACTTCTCTAGAACACATCGCAGAAAACATTCAAGTGTAAATATGTTGTTTCAACAGGAATTTCTTGAGAAGTACGGCTATTTCGATAACTTGCCCTCAAAGACTGAGGGTAAACCCCCAACTGCAGATGAGCAACGGGAGGCGATTGTGTCTATGCAGCGCATGGCCGGCATACCTACGACGGGGGAATTGGACGAGAAGACGGCTGAAATGCTACGCAAGTCCCGCTGTGGAGTCAAAGACGGAAATCCCCGTGACATAGTGAAGCGGCCAGACCAAGACCAACGTGAGAGGCGGTATTCAGTGCTAGGCGACCCGTACAAATGGATGGACAAGACAGATCTTACATACAAGTGAGGTTCTGACGATTTCTTAAAAACTGGCAACTTCTGTCGTTTTTTGTCCAAATGTGAACGTTGTCATCTGCGAATAATTGTTTTTGCATTTTTAGTTGAACAGTAACAATCAAATTTGAATTTGCCGATTCTTCTGAATTACTAAATGAATAATCAGTTAATTTTTCCAAGTTAATTGTTCCAACCAGTGGTTGGAACAATTAACTTGGAAAAATTAAGCTCTAGCTTTATCACGTTTGACATCACAAGTGTTTTGTCACAATCCGGCAGGAAGATTTTAGTGTACTGCAAAATGCGCCAAAAGTGGCTGAAAATGCCTTTTCTTTTTGCTAATTGAAGTTGTACTGACCAAATTTGTTTTTCCACCCTGAAGAGTAATGAACTACCCCGGTGAGAATTCGCCAGACTTGACTCGCGAGCAAGTGGACCAAGGCATCCACGCCGCCTTCAAGGTCTGGAGTGACGTCACACCACTGACCTTCACCGAGATCCACTCCGATGACGCGGACATCAGGATTCTGTTCGGCGGCAGGGCGCACACCAGAGTCCCGGGAGATCCTCCATTCGACGGCCCCGGTGGCACACTCGCCCATGCCTTCACCCCAAACTCGGGATGGGGAGAGACCGACGGAGATGTACACCTTGACGACGACGAAACCTTCACTGAAGGTGTTTTCAGAGGTAATGCATTTTTTAATCTAGTGATTTGATCATATTTGATTGACCACTCCCGTAATCAATTGACGCTAGCTAAGGAAAAGGACTATATCAAGACCCGAGTTTTATTTAAAATTCTATCACCAGATGCTAAGATGCCTTAACCTTTCAGTAAAAATTCATATTTATTATGGAAGGCACTCAAAACTTTCTATTGGCAGATTCTTTTGGTATAGTGACCTGTGATACAAATCGTGCCTTGTATTTTTTTCAGTGTTTATTTATTTTCCATCAAACATGTACAAAGGAATAAAAAGTTTGTGATTATATTTCCAAATAGCCTTTTCTTTTTTAAGTGGCTTTTCGTTTTAAATTCGTATAGTCTGTAGTTCATCTTTCATCATGTTCTTATTTGTTCGAATACTTCCTGTACAGGCACTAACCTGTTCTACACCCTGGCACACGAGATCGGCCACGCCCTCGGCATGTTCCATTCTGACGTATCGGATTCCCTCATGTGGCCCTACGACCGTGGCTACATCCCTGACTTCAAGTTACCCGAGGACGACATCTTGGGAATCCAGGCTCTCTATGGTAAGATTTTCTTTTGATACCTCAAAACAATACTGGAGACCGCGTCTTCGAGCCTCTCAAGGTGGTTCGTGATTTTACTGGATTGTATTGGAGAAGTTGGAGCTGGTCCCTCATAACAAAACAAAAAACAAAAGCAAAAAGAAAAACCAGTGCAGACTAGGCCGATCCTAGGTCAAATCATGGAAGAACGGAAGAGATACTGATGATGTTTTGTTTTCACCTCATTAATTGATTTATCCTGGGTCAAAGTAAGAATTTTTTCTGAAAAACTTTCCCAACCTCCCACAGGGAGCTGCTGTTACCGATTTTTTTTCATTTTGGCCCTTTCAGTTTCTCAAAAAATAAAATAAAACCCTGGCACTATGTCCCGGGAGAGCAAGCATGCTGTTCACCCTCCGCTGGATATGCCAGTGGTCACTAGTTCAAGATTGTGTTCCGTATTTGTGTAAGTATTTGAAGTGGCTCATTTGAAAGCCTGGGCCCCCTGCTTTGTGCCCGGAATTGCATTTGGTTTAATACTCTAAGAGACATAATTATGTGCACTTTTTTTCCGAAGGCCCCAATCCCGACCCAACTGCATCAACACAGCCTCCAGTGACCGTGAACCGTCTGTACTGCGAAAACACGTTCGGTGCCACAGCTTTCATTGACAACGAGTATTTCATGTTCGGGGTAAGTGTGCATGTTCATGTACATCTAATACCTTTCAGCTGCGAAGCGAATTTTCCATCTGCAAGTTATAGATATGTTGTCTATATTGGGTCAACCTGGTGTTATTAGGGTTTGGCCGATAGCAGAGTGGATTTTGTTACCTGTCCTTCCAAAAGAATTATCGAACAATGAAATGCCTCGTGGAGCGATGAAGAGACAGGATGCGCACATTCATCCAAATAATTGAAATTCTTGAAGTAGATGATAAACCAGAACCGTACTAGTTACTGGTGTACAGTTACCAGGACAAGGTCAATAAAGATCCACTTTCGAGGTTTCCAGCAGTATGTTGTTTGTCTAGGCTTTCTGTTTGGAAACTATGTTTCAGTATTAATGAGAGATTTTACTCTGCAATAACAAGACACGTTCTCAATGTTATTTTGAAATTAAAAGTTACTAAAATTACCTGTTTCTTCACATAAAATCTGTCAATTATTTTAAAAAGTTTGGCAATCAAACTTTTGAAAGAAAGGGGGAGACACCGTTTGAAAACATGCAGCCAAATGTACTTCGATAATTCAAGCAAATACAAATTTGAACCGTAACTTAGTGAGATGTGGAAACAGATGTAGATGGTCGTCGTCAATATACGTCCAGCCAAAAAGACAAGTGTCGGCTCTAATTAATAAATGGAATGCATATTTGAATTTCTTGGCAGCGTGGTCTGATGTGGCGGTTCGACTCTGATCGTAATCTCCTCTCTCCCCCTGAGGGTCAATCTCCGCGGGACATTTTCCCCAAATTTCCGGCTGATGTCAGGGCTGTCTATCACGAAGGAAGAAGTGGCAACGTTATTGTACTTAAAGGTAAATGACACCACTTGCAAAATTGTCCAGGTTCATATGGAGGAATGTGTCTAGTAAAAGAGCCCTGCAGTCGGTGTCACTAGCTGGTCGATGTAGAATGGGATTTTTGCTGACGGAACATTGTCTCATTAGTTAATCAGCTTGTAGTTGAACAGACATGAAAATCTGTACAAGACAAGACTGAAGCAAGATCCAGACCATGGGTGGGGGGGGGACAAGTAAGCAACGTCCCTGGTAAACTCCAGTCGAAATAGGCTGCTCAGAAATAATTTCCTGAACAAAATGGCTCTGTCCATACAAAACAACCTCAATTTAAGATACCTAATTATCTTCACAATGATTGATCAAAAAACTCCTCATCTTTCTTTTTTTTTTTTGGGGGGGGGGACATGGCTCTGTTGCCCCTCCCCCAGCATCCACCCTTGAGCAAGACAAGCTATCTAACACAGCAGTTACTTCAGCGTTCTTATTTCCCGATCTCAAACCGACAGCAAGGAACTACTGGGTGTACGAGAAGTCATCGTCCTGGACTAATACCTCACCTCAGTATCAACTGAAAGACATCAACCCGGACACAAGGACGGATTTCCCCCAGCACGTCAGGGAACTAGGCTTCCCTAGGTCCGTTTCAGGGGTGGTCCACTTAGCGGAAGTCGGGTTCTCCTACCTAATCAAGGGCAAGAAGGTGTTCACCTTCGATGAGTACCGACTGGAGCTATCCAAGACCTCAGCTAAAGTTAGCAACGTCTTCGAAGGTGTTTCCGACAGACCATCTTCAGCCTTTTTCGCCCAAGGTTGGTTTTGCTATATTTTCGTTCTCATTGGTTTTGCTAAAATTGCATTTCAGGGGACTCGGACTGATATAATGGGGCTATCGCCCCAAACCATTCCCATCCTACCATTTCAACTCCATGTCATGCATGCGGATTAACCCCCATAAGTACAGTGAGAAAGACTGGACATGTGTAATATATTTCCTGGAAGTTGCTCATATTCCTGGAACTGAATACACTTGTGTCTAGACAAGAAATGAGAATGCGGACTTCCACACACAGTTAACTATGCAATCGCGACTGGCGAGTATTGTAATCATGAAATGTAAACAAATGAAAACCCTTTCTGAATTGGCAGGTTTTGCTAACGTTCTGGTGGGACAAGATTATTACCGTTATGTCTACGACTTCAAGACATCGTCGTTTGTCGCCCTCAGCGGTTACCCAAGAAACTTTGCCGAGGAGTTTCTGCGATGCCCTACCGCATAATTTTGGAGGCGGAAAAACAGACTTCAAAGCGGTATCCAAAACCTGACTTTGGAAAGAATGCCTTTAACAGAGACTCCTAACTGTTCATTTTATGTATGTGCTCTATGTAGTACTTACACATGTATGTATTTATTTACCGCTTGGTAAAATATTTATGCAATTTGATATTTATTTCTGATATTTTATTTTTAAAAATGGAGATTTTGAGCAAACTCTAATTTGTGTTTATGGTAACATTTTAACCATTCTTGTGGAATCTGTGTATGACACAAACGTAAGAGCCAAAAGGCTTAAGTACAGTGTATATTCAAATGGTAATGTAAACATGTTGTTCAAGAACTGCCGTAAAACTTTTTCTCCTGTATAATTTGCACAATTTTCAGACACATACATATGTAAACATGTCGTCGAACTTTGTTGTCCAAGTTCCATTTCTTATACACATTTCAGGTTTTGAGAGGTTTGAAATGTTACTCACGAGCGATGATATTAATGAAACCTTCTTTACAAAAGCAAAACAATAAACACATGAATATGATAGTGCGTCTGTTTGCAAATGTTTTGTCAATGCTTCTTTAATCAGAGGGTGGAAGGCGACAGAACTTTGCGTGTGAACAGTATTTGTTCGTCAAATTGTTTATGAAGGGACACAGCGAGAACAACATTTTCCCTGCTGTACAAACCCTAAGTTATGATCTCCCCCTTCTTCCACTTGCTCAGCGTTACTCCTGTCGCCGGATTCCCACTTCATGCAAAGGCACAATATTTTAAAAAGTGTACTCTGCTTGGGAAGGGATACAGTTTTGGTTTCCTGCGGACCGCGATTTGGACATGAGTTACTTTTGTCGCTGTGCACTGGAATGAATACCGCTCTTACATACAACATGTATTGGAGCTTGTTTCTGGCTTGACAAACTAGGGTATTCCTAATCCCCGCCCATGAAAACGGCCAAACAACCCACCCTCCCAAAAATGAGGAATAAAATGGAAAACGCTCTCCAATGAAGCCGTTGACCATTCTTTAACAAAACGTTTGGACAATTTACACGCAATCTATCCAACAGCTGGTCATTTTTAACCAAAAGTTGAGAAAGATAATTCTGTCTAAAACTTCGAGCTTAGATTATCGTCATCAAAGCAGAGCAAAACAAAGTATGACATGCATAAAAACTATACAAAACTAATTAAAGTGGAGAACATAACTATAGCGGCTTATGTATACAAATAATCAGAAAACAAACTCTTAATTTCAATTTTTTCTGTTTTTAATCATTTTTAAAAGAATAATTAAAACATACAAATATAGTATGGAGAAATATTGCTTCACTAAGTCAGGCATGCAATTGAATTATAGCCGCGAATGCTCTTAAAACGAGCTAGCTCTTAATGCCGGTATTAATGCTATAAAAATGTTGGCGCCGGAATACACCAGACAGAGATTCCTATATCTGGTGTATTCCAGCTCCAACATGGATATAAAATGGTTAATTTGACACAACTGGCAATCAAAAATACCTGTTTCATAACAAAGCGAATTACTTTCCCTTCTTTCACGATTAGTACACTTGCATTTTTTATGTACAGCTTAAGTAACGATTAATTAAAAGGGATATAAAGACATCCATGACATAAAGTCCGTACACATGATGTACAAGTCTGTCGAAGGCTGACGATTTGTATTGATTAAAAGAATCCTGTTCAGCCTTGATGTTTGAATTTATGCTCTGATTTTAGTGATTCAAAATTAAAGTGCAATGACAACACGGACTATTATAAGGCATCTTTATTTTGTCATTATATTGAACGCCAGTAATGACGCTGAAACGAGTACGGGAGACCGGCGGAGAATTAAATTGGCACTTTCTTCTCAAGCCATGGGATGTGTTAATACGAGTGCGTAGCACAGCAGACAAATTAATGCCTTGACCATTTCCTTGAATAATTGGGTTTTTAACGATCTTGATCTGTTGGATTCTACCACGGCATTTGGTCAAGAAGCGACCTGGGACGTCGGCCTTTCTTCTTGCCCTTGCCTTTCTTGCCTTTCTTGCCTTTCTTGCCTTTCTTGTTCTTCTTGTTCTTCTTCTTTTTCTTCTTCGGCTTGGTAGCTCCGGTCCCTCCACCACTTGCCGGTCGGGGTGGTGCGCTCCCACCGGAACCATTCGGGTTGGCTTCAATAAACGGCATAAAATTCCTCAGACTTTTACTGTTCCAAGGCAAATAATTATTTCAATGTCGCCCAAAGAGGGCGCTCGTCAGTTTGTGGGACTCGGCACTTGGAAATTTAGAGACAGTGATCTCTCAGCCTGGGCTAGACGTAAAGTTGAGGCATGTATGAATGCACTGATGCTTTGCGTAGTGTCAGAGGAGGTCAAGGGTACAACGTTACATGCAGCATTATTAAGGTTAAATTGATTAATAACCAGCTAATTTAACGTTTGTCAGTTTCTCCTTTATCTGTACTGCGATCGACTGAAACAGGGTGACAATTCAGACTAATAGATCAGAGTTACATTTACTGAGTGGAAATAATTGATTTTCAACTTCAAAGATTTCTTGCGTTTGAGTAATTTTGACTCAAGTCTAGTCTCAATTTATTGCAAAAAGTTGATAAATAGATACTTTATTTCAATTTTCAGAAGGGTGTTCATGACTTGTTCAGTTGTAGCCGTCTTGGACAAAACATGGTGTTACAAAGTTTTGTGCATGAACGTTTGTGCAGCCGTTTGTCTTGAACACGAAGGACAGCTGACAATTAGTTCGTGATGAGGTCAGATTTAAAATGAAGACTTACCACAATGGTAGTTCCTGTCTCGGGCTCCTAAATAATGAGACAAAAAATAAAACAAAAAACGTTTTCGTTTTGTGCACTTTTGGTTTCGATTAATTTTTTTTACATTTCCAATGAGGTTAAAAGTATGCCACTTTCATATTGGTTATTACTGCAGTACCCAGAAGCTCCATACCACGTTCAAATAGGACTCTTTGCCCATGTGTAGATAGCATTTACTAATTGGCTAAAAGCATAGTAAGAATTCGCTATTAAGTGCAAGGACACGGGATACTGACCCTATATTCTCCTTCCAGAGGAGATTTTAGAGGATTTCTAAGGATAATTACAAAGAATGCACTTACTGCACTCGCCACACATAAGTGGGCATCCTACTGGTACCATGGGGTCAAAGGAACAGAAGGACGCGTCGGGCCAACCGGGGTTCTGGTGACAATACCTGTGAGTGTCTTCACAGACCTCTAAGGATTGAAAACATAGAGTCACACAATTTGTAGGCCTATATGTACAGAGTATGCAATGATAAACTAAGATACGGACTTGCACCTACGATACAAAAAGCTCAGAATTAACCGTGAGAACTGTTACCTAAGTGTCGCTGCGAAATGAAATAAAAATGACAAGCAAACCTGCCCAAAACTATCCCGAGACACTTGCAAACGTTCATTTCTTTGAAAAATATAAATACATATGTCAAAACTATAGCTCCCGAATCAGATTTTGCCTATATCACAACCTTAGACCTTTCTTTTTTGTCTAAAAGCCAAAAATAGAGCGCTGACGCTCTGACGTCGGTGAAAAATAATTTGAATTAGTCAGCTCAATACAGATTGAACCACGGCAACACTTCCAGCGTTCGCTGGAAACTTGCACACGAATTGATCGTGGTCGTAAAGTACTGCCTTCCCACATATCTTTCGCTCGCGCCAAGAAAGCTGTAATAGAGTTGGTCGCCTTAATAAAGTGCAATCTGAAGGAGTTGAATCCAGCTTCGAATCCAACAAGCAATATATGCAGCATGACGTCCTATAAAGGACGTGACCCTCATGGATAATCAGTTTAATTCCCCAGACTGATTTGCATCATCTAATCAAGTGATGGATCACTAAGCAACGTGTGGCCTTGCTCGATTTCGATAATGCACCTCCAGCTCTTCCATCTTCGACCCATCATCACTTTTCTCACTGCAGAGAAGGAGAACTTCCCATGACTTGCCATTTCTGCAGCTGTGAGTCAGCCCCCACCAAATAAATCACATCCGAGACATCGGGACCTATGTTCGAGTAAATGTGAAGGGAGCATTTTAAATGCCACATCTTGCGTGTAATTAATAGGAGGGGTAACAACGATTGGCTTGCTGAGCTATTTAACATCATCTCAGGACTGGAGGTAACCTGCCGGAACCGCTGATTTCCCATCTGCAAACTTAAGCAAAATGTGAGGAAAAACTTAATAATGAGGGCTCTTCCTACGAAAATATTTGTGTAAAGGAGTAGGCCACTTGTGCCCTTTCGTGAGCGTCCCACTCAGCACTTGAGAGAACCAAATCGAGAAGAGCTCAATTGTTTATCGTGATTTTTATGGAAAGAGCAGCTAGTACCACTGACCACCTTCCTGGCCCCTAGCGAAGGATACCCAATGCCACCTGCCGATTGGACCCGGTTTACGCCACTTGGAAGTGATGGCCACGCGTTCAGAATCACGGGGCAGAATTGTTGATAATCTTGGGAGACCTTTACTTGTTAAAACTATCTGAAGATTGATTAAGTGCTTTTCTGCACACTTCCTGATAATTTTGTGAACTTTTTGAAATGCTAAACACGTTTAGCGTTTTGGGGGATACTGTTTGGCCAATAAACATGAATGAATACGAATTCCACACTTCATGTCTAAATTGTAGCTGCAATGAATTTGTAGTTTACACAATTTTTTTCTGCATCTTTGTACTCTTCTTTAAAGTATGAAAACTCTTTCACACTCGTATTTGGTTAAATGCACTGAAAAGTGTATGCTTTTCTAAACAATTAAAATTATCCATTTTTCCGGACAACTGAGGGCGCTGTTGCTGTGAAATCATCTAAGGAAGACATGGTTCAGTGCAAAGGTGTTTCTGTTCAGACTGTGAACCCAGAATTTACTAACTGAAAACAGTTCTGAGAGAAGGATTGAAAACTGAGTCCTGGAAAATCTACAAAATGCAGGACTCCTTTGTGTACAAACCAAGGTAATATTGAGGCTTCTTCCTGAGATGACTCTCAGTTTCGCTCATGAATATGGAATTACTCTAGGCATAATAACCAAAACACACTTTGAACTAATGAGGCAAAAGTTGAAAATGTAACTGAGGCACAAACGTACATTTGGGGGGGGTTGTAAGTTATGTGCAATTACTCTTCATCCGAATATCTCACATTTTCGACATACATGAAACTTTAAGTCAAAAGGATCGTTTTTCTCGGCTTTTGTCGCTATGATCCAATGGCCAACAGTGTGTAAGATTGAGTTGATCACAGTACGGCTCAAATCGCAGCGACCAAAAGAGACATCGATTCAATTAATTTGGATAATGCTTTGCCAGGAAACGAAGCGTACATTTTGTGTCTGTTTTGTTTTGTTTTGTTTTTTGTTTTGTTTTGTTTGTTTTTTGACATCGAGGTTGGACTCAGCAGACGTTGTTTCCCCAAACCAGAACTACTTGGATTTGATTAAGTGTCGAAGCTGCAAAAGGGTCATTTTAACCACGGACCGTTTTAACTAAACTGGGAAAGATTCAACAAGGGTCTTTAATTTTTTGCGGACCATGATTGTAACCGATTCTGTTACAGCAAAAGGAGGAAAGTCCCCATCTCGCAATCTCATAATTTGAGATAAACTGTTCCATCTGTCCATAAACCCTACCTCCGCAGTCTGAACCAAGGAAACCATTAGGGCAGCTGCAGGTGCATCTGTTCGAGTTGAGAGTGCCGCAGTTTTTGCATCTTTTAGCACAAGCTGTGAAAAAAAGAAATTATGGTGAACAGTTTTGAAAAAGTCAGTCATTCAAAATTACATCAGAAATCTCTGTCCTTTTTCAACAGATAATTAATTAGGATGAACCAAGTGTCTGAGTTGCACCAAACGTTTAGATTTCAAAAAGAATTCTTTTTGAAATTTTATACTGTTTGGTAAATTTGTCAAAGAATTGTCTATTAATTTTGAATGTTTCTAACTTTTTACTCAGTTTAATTCTATTGAACTGAATAACAACATGTACAGGAACCGATATAATCATGTATTACCGGGATGAAGTGAACATCTTCTGTATTTCACTGGGTTATTTTCTTCGGAAAGCTTGAAACGAAACTTAATTTTACCCAACATTTTGCCCCAACTATGTTACATCATGACTGTTAGTCTTGAAATTGTGACAAAACATGGATAATAATATACGCGTGGGGCGCAGTGGGTTGAAGGGTTGGGGCTTTTGGCTTGACTTCTGTTGGAACTTTGTGTCTGGGAAATGTTGATTCGGATATCGAGATCTATATGCCCTCGCAAACGTAATTTAATAAGCAACGTAATTCATACTTCGTGCTGACACGGCAAGTTTTCTCATACATGTAGTTTATGATTTCAGTGGGGGGCTCTTTAGGGACAACATACAGAAAACAAATCCTTGATCCCCCAAATTATTTTCCTTCATTGCAGTTGTCAGAAATATAGCCTATCCATGAGGCAACTAAATATGGAAATATTGTGACTTGCTGTATTCAAAAAGAGTCATGCATTTGTGTATTTCGGAATACGTATGCTACGTGGGTGCATTTTAATGAAGGAACGGGACTTACTGCATTCAGAGTTTGACTGGGGGTTGCATCGATCTGAAAATGGAGGCACAAAAACATACTGTTACAGTTTCGTGTAAAATTAAGTTAATTACAAACTTGGACCTTATTTGAGCAACATTAAACTAACAACAATCTATATTAAAATGATTACAATTTAAAGGTATTTATCAATCCATGAAACCTTGCATTTATGAAAAACAATCCATTTATCGCCCGAATTCTCATCGATTCCCATTTAAACGCCAACCGACAAAAAACACTTTCCCCAGGTGAGGCTCGAACTCACAACCTTTGCATCTCTCTACAGCAACGCGTAACGGTTTACTGCCTATAAGTACAACGCGCTAACCGATTGTGCTACTGGGGACAGCTGATCCATAACATATTCGGAAGTTATTTATAGCTTCTGTTTTAATTAAGTAAATAGACGTATCTGTCAAGAACGGAAGATACAAACGGTTACGGTACTATGGGCACGATCCTTTTTTGAGAACAAGGAATATGAATGAGGTTTCCGAATTTACTCATAAATTTCGGAATAAATTTCACTCGTTGTTGATTGGGTTTTTACCACCTCTTCTCTCTCCCCATCCAATAACTCCTTGAAGATAATTTGTACTACGTAGTTGTGCCTTGTAATTAACTGGGGAATATCATCCCCCGACATCCTAGATGTACGTTTTGAAAACCGAGAATGATAGTAAAGGGTTTTTCGCCCCCCCCCCCACACACACATTGAGAACCTTGGTAACAGCGCTTAGCCGATGATGTCGCGAAGACGCTTGGACGAAACCTTTGCAGAAGGACAATCGACATGAAGTATACCAGTAACTGTTTAAAGTAATAAAGAGGGTCGTTGGCCCAAAAAGAATGCATTACGGAGATGCTCCCACCGCGTTTAGAATTATAATAAATCAATGTCCCAATGGGTAACTGATGGCCCGCATTCTTCCCTTCTTGAAAATAATCAACGTTGTTTTTAGGTATACAAACTGGTCACTTCTAGGCCGTCAGCAGGTGGTATGCCCTTGAAATTCAATTGAAGTTTAGATCTCAGAGGAGGTAAATGCAGATTTCGCAGGCCTAAAGCCCAAACGTTTGTTGTCCCTATTCGGCCTCCACTAGTTAAAACATGACCTTGATTTGGCCCGTGTCCTAGAAATGATTATTGTTCTTGGTCCACGGCTTACAAAATCTATCCCTCGTTTTGGCCAAAGACGGACGGAATGTTGCATCCCCCCCGCCCACACACACACATCCACACCCACACAAAAATGCTAAAAGATTTATTTCTCGTCCTTTGTACATGTATAGGCTACAGATGAATTTGAACGCCACGTTTCGAAAGGAACAACCGCCCGAAAGATACTCACGACACAAACCACGGAAGCAGAACGGTGTATCGTCACCGCACTGACTACAGACAGCGCCCGTTTGATAAGGCTTCTCACCGTGGAAATTCCCGCTGGAGGTAAAGACACAAGCGAATCGGTAGATTTTTAATAACTCATTTCCTATGAGCCTCTTGCAACGGAGTATTGAAGAGTTTTTAGAGTTAATATCACCCCGAAAACAAGAGTCGATTTTTTAAAAACATTCTGTATGACCCGTGCAATGCTCAAGGATAATTGGTACTTCGTGCTTGCGACGGTATTTAACCCTACAAATTAAAGTCGGGAAACGATTGAAATGTGCAGCCAGATTGGGAATTTGAAGAATATGCCTTTACCTCAGCACAGGCCCTGGGTATACTTACGCCGGTCCGTAATTGCATACAACGAACCATGCATTTCTCTCATTGCCAATACTAGAGCAGAACTTGACTCCACATCCAACCTTGTGAGAATCTGCCCATACAACCTGATGGGAAGACCGACAGAAAAACAGACATGAATCAAAGGCTGTGCAGGGCCTGGTAGCTTCTGCAAACCTTTATTATTTTAATTAGGATGTGGGCTGGGGAAAAATGCCGGAGAAATACGGGTGATTCACAATAGTGCGCCTCCTAGAGTTTGCAACGCGTTGGCCAATCACAGTACGCGAAATCTGTCGACCCAATGTGCATTTGGAAAGGGTCGACAGATTTCGCGCGTCGTGATTGGCCAACGCGTTGCAAACTCTTGGAGGCGCGGCGCACTATTTTGAATCGCCCGTTTGCTGCTGCAAGGATCTTCTTTTTTTCGTATGCTTTGAGAGCTCAAGTGTATCATTTACAAAACATACAATTTTCAAACTGGAATAGGAAGTACAGAAGTAGGTCACGTGAATGTAATCTGCTTCATGTCCTAAACACCTGATACACTAGAGTGCTTGTATTCCCGATCTATTTTGAATATGGCTACCCGTTTGGAATGGTTTAATGAGTTTCACTGGGAGCAGGTATATCCACCAAGCATCCGTCATCGCAGACCGAGGCATCCGAAGTTCATGCCCCCACGGAGGGCACGCTAATGTGTCGGTCACAGGGGAATTTCGAACGTTACCGTTGGGGCATGAATTTGAAACCCTCCGGCAACAGCTGAGATCACCCGTTTTACAAAACAGGAATGAAAGGTCTTAAAGACAACTGGTTGATTATTTTTGGCGCAGAAGTTGAATTGCGCTTTTTTTATCCCGAACTTCATGCCTTTGGTCGGCTCTGGGTGTCGAATTCGGTCTTGTGGGTATTGATAAAATCACCGGTGACATGCAGTGATAACTCAAGATAATTGGAAGAAGGTTTTCATTACGGATACGAAACTTTTTTTCGTAAATCTCCCGATCACTGGCCATGTTTGTTTAATTGTTTTCCTTCCTTCAACGAAACTTTCCGCTGTCTTTTTAAATTCCAAGGTGCAATTTTGAACTCCATTTTTGTGGACAGGAATTTTAAAATGCATTCCATCTTCATCAACTTATTAAAGGGTTTCTTTTGACAATGACCCCAACTTTAAAAACGTTTCTGAAGAATGGCAGGTCAGTTTCGTTAAAAGCATATTTAGATGATACTCAGAAAGGCACGCAGCAGCAGTAAACATTTGGCAAATTAACTACCGCCAGGGACCCTTATCATGCAGGAATGATACTGACCTATAAGCTATTTGCGCCTTTGGTAGAGTTCCAGAATCGAACCGATCTGTAATTGTCACTGTAGAGGCACGGTTTCAAAAATCCGCTCATCCCCTACCTTTTCATAACAGGAAAAAAACATTCCTTCTCATTCTTGTCGCAGACGGTCTGACTGATTGTGAAGACACTGCCATCGGCGCCTACAGGTGCCCTAACGACATGCCGCATTCACGACGCTGCATGCAGCGTATAATAAAATAGACTGACACGATCCGAACTTTCTTTTGGTTTCCATTCAATCATTCGAGCTCGTCAAGGGCATGAGTCTTTCAGTAAAACACGCAATCAAGCTCCTGATGTTCACTGTTGACCAACGTCTTTGGCGCTCTCTGTAATATGCATGATCTCTTCTTATGGTGTTTCTAAAACAGATTGGCAAGCTCGAGGCTCAACTTTTCTTACGTCGCGACGTTGTTCAGTTTTTAATGGAGATGTCTAATTATGCTCGGTATACCTGTAAAGATGACTACACTGTCATCGCTGGTATTCTGATCATTCAGGTCAGTTACTTACATATGCTATTATGGCCTCTCATTTTGGCTACGACTGAGAAGTCAAAGTATAGAGCTGCGGGTCGCA
Organism: Acanthaster planci; assembly: GCF_054643075.1. Taxonomy (NCBI): domain Eukaryota; kingdom Metazoa; phylum Echinodermata; class Asteroidea; order Valvatida; family Acanthasteridae; genus Acanthaster; species Acanthaster planci. The sequence continues at coordinate 11,503,511 of NC_141783.1, forward strand.
GATGTTTGGAAGTTGAGGTACAACGTTTGGAAGTTTCAAAGTCGAAGTATACGACTTTTGGAAGTTGACGTTCAGTGTTTATCTGAGTTTTGAAACACAACATTTTCATATATTCAAAATGTGTTTGATCTGAAAAGACGTAAGCAAGAATATTTTAGGCGTGCAATTCACAGGGGCATATGCAGTAACCCCCCCCCGGGTGCCCTTTTCAACTGCTTCTCAATATTCATTCACCCACGGACGAATACGGTTTCCAGTAAACTCATATGCTGACTTTGTGAAGCGTTTTCTTTTTTTAAATCCAGAAGTATAATTATAAGCAGTAAAAACAATTCAGGAAGAGTGTTAACCATTTTCATCCCCCACAAAACTCGCCTTTCGCACGCCGATTAACTACGTACCCACCTGCGTATAGTGCCCACACTCCCTGCCATCGCCGGAACATTCGTTACTGCTATAGTGGTAGCCAGACACCTCGGAATACCAGAACTGCACGAAGTCGGAGGCTGGGGGCGGCTCGTTGGGGTTGCCACCCCGCACGAAGATGTTCTGCCCCACCGGATCAAAGGAAGACGGGTTGATAGCTTGGCCGTGCTCAAATCGGCAGCGGTCGGCCCACCGCTGGGCCATGGAAGCCAGATTGGCATCCCAGGTCTGTTAAGGGGCAAGACGATAGCCCAGTAAGATTTGAAACTTTGCGTGTTGGAAGTTATACTTTTCAGAACCACCTCACTTCTGGAAGAGATCGAGCTCCAAACGGAGTTGATCTGTCACTCAACAAAAGATATTGATGTATGTAAAAATGTTACTCCCGACCTTGCAACAATGACACCATCGTGGTAGCAGTTACTGTATCGCGTGCATTGGCGCACAAGAGTCCTTCGTCACAGAACACAAAACTGAATTGTGTTACTAATCGCAATGCTAGGAGGAGCCTGCAATTTTGTTTGTGCAACTGCTGTGTCTTATTAGGCTCACTTAGTGGATGTGGTGGCGTATCAAACGAGGAAGGGTGGGGAAAATTTGCTCAATGGAGACATCTTGCCAATTCGGTTTCTTCTGGAGGTTGAGATATATCGTTTGCGCCGATGAAAAAACGTCCCTTTGCAGAGTACATTATTCAGTAACAGAAAAATAACTGACATGCGATTGAAAACACAGCAATTATATTTACAGTGCTTTATATCACTATGTTCTATGAGACACACTCAGCTATATAATGAGTTTGCCTTGTATTCGCCATGTTAAATGCCATTAATTTAAGCGGTCTGCTATACCAATACAGAAAACACTTGAAATCCTAATTTGAAAAAAAAATCGTTTATGATAAGCAAACCTCCTACAAAAACACTAAAGTCTGAAGTTCACTAGTGATCAAAAAAGTTTAGGATTTCAGATGAATAAATACAGAGGGGGAAAGAGATTTTAAATATCAGGTCTCTCTTTTATTAGGCGAGAACAGATGGATGTTTGCTGGTCCGTCGACAGACACTTTTGCACTTCTACCCTGTCACGTTTATCGATCCTGGTACAGCGATTAACTTGTCTTTCCGGGAGGTCATTACTGTAGCAATGAAAAGACATTAACGCATGAATTTAGGGGGAGGGGAACTGCCTGGTTAACTGAGTGTACAAATGTCTTTTATTTGACCTTTTAAAGCGACGCAAAGGGAGAAAATTTCCCTTTGCGTTGAAGAGTCCCCGGCCCGCGTGAACGTAAAGAACACATCAGATTTCAGTAGTTTGCGACTGATAAACGTCCACAGAGATGGCAACAACGAAACGGTAATCGATCGATTCCCGATTGGATTTTGCAAGATTCACGTGAATAATTTTTCAAGTTCTGTGGTTGAAACTTAAACTTAACATTTTTCGCACTACACAACCATTTCACTATTTGACATGTACCGACAGGGTGCAGTTGGGTACCGTAAAGAATTGGAAATGGTCCTGGACATTGGCAGTCACATGACCCGTAAAAATATACAACACACTTTTACGGGACAGAGAATCTGATTTTACTGTTGCCCTTGTGGCAACCATGAACAAATACGACATACGCTCTGTGTGAGTAGAAGGATAAAAGGTGAGTCTTGACTTTGACGAGGGAGACCTTATGAGTCGGGATACCTCCAGCTGGCCAGTCTACATGTTTTTCGTCTTCGTTATTGGATGCATGCCGGTACTTGAGTCCGACGTGCCTGTCTTACTTGCTGAGTAAGACTGAAGAAATTTACTATTGAAGAAGACTAGAATTGGCATAACTCTTGCTTATATAGATTCATGCATACTTGATTGTTCCTTGTAAGTTGATTGTTTTAGCATATTGATGACGTTTGAGTGACACCCTATACTTTGCTAAACTCGATTCGACATTTTGGGTAAAAAACAAGCAACTTTGGTATTTTGATTGAGCAACAAATGTGCTTTGGTATCCTAATTAATAAGTTGTTTAAGAAGACTTTCCGATTTAGAAGGGAGGAGATTTTTAAACAGGTGAATTTGTATAACTCCAAGTTTGGAGAAAGTTGGTAGTTTTCTTGATTGGTTAGTAACTGTATTTGGGGAAAAAGATAACTCTCATTTGACTTTATCGACGTTCGAGTTTTGTTTAGTTCTTTTGACAACTTGGAAGAGATGGAGAAACTGTGGGCACTTGTCCATAAGCGAAATTTCTTCACGATTCAGTTCGTGAAAGCTTTACTTATTAGTTCGTTTGTAAATATTTTGATAACTTTTTTTATTTCATCAATTTGGAAATTTTGAACTTCCGTAATATTTATTATTATTATTATGATATTTATCATTCTGTGTATTTGTGTTTCCTTGCTTTTCACGTTTGGGTTGATTCTGGCAGACAACACAAACACTTTTGTCACTGTTTGTTTCTGGCGCGCGTTACAGAGGGCATGTGGAGGTCCACCATACGGAAACCAAATAAGGTAAGGGGGAACTAGCCACGTGGCTAGGTGACGGACGGATGGGAAATGGAATGATAAATGAATGTCATGGTACATTTGGGAAATGGCTGCCAGTGATCCCAGTTCTTGGTGTCCCTGGGGAAAGCTTTTGTGGTGGGAATCCATCTTGAGGGAAATTCCCAGCAGATCTGGATATCAGTGTCAAGAATTTAACTATAGGGGTATTGCTCGGACAGAATAAGTTAACCATTTTTCCTTTGAAACCATCTACAAAGGGAAGACGGAGTATCTGATCTCGCCATACAGGAACAAAATAAGAGACCGGAGATATCATAATATTATGGACAAGTTAGGCATGCCCTCAGCCAGTCATGTTGGATGGCACGTCCCCTCCCATTGAAATCGTTGCTGGTCCCACGAAATGACCTCTACCGATTACAGATATATATACGAGATTAGCACCGTTTTGATTTGATCTGTCTTAACAATATAGGCCGACATGTCTACATGGCAGTCATTCCAACCCTATATCCAGGAAATGAACTGTGCACCGACATCCGTTTTTCTGCAGAATTAACGAGGCATAATAAGCACGTTTAGATTGTTAACTGCATTACAAATTATGGAGCTATATTAATTATTATGAAACTATAGGTGATACTTGATAATTGTCAATATTGCCAAATCCACTCTTATTATTTCTATAGGAAAACAAAACAACAATTAAATTTTCACTCAACATATCAAGTACATATAACATGAAATCCCCAGCCTAATCAAGTACCAACACAATTATTTACTCTCTTAATGCAATTTATCAGAAAAAAATTGAGTGAGAGTGAAACATGGACATTCGAAGCTCCCTCGTCACAATGATTGACTACTTTTTGCATGATATTTAGTGTTTGTTGGTTACACGGGACCAACAAGAATTGAGGTAGACACAGCACAAAGAGAATAAATTCGTCCTACTTGCACAATACCTGGGTGTTGATGATGAAAATTAGTACTAGAAAAGGCATACCCGCATTACATGCATTTTTATGTGACTACAGCGCACATCAGTGATAAGCATGTATTACAAACACGGCAAGCTCTGTAAGACAGGAAAACGCTCCCCTATGGTCTGACTTACCATGTATTTCATGTCGGAGGCCCCCGGCGACACCGAGGCCCGAAGCTCATTGTGTTTAGTCAGTATCTTCTTGACCTCGGCTGCATTGAAGTCCGTCTGTCCGTTACTGGCCCGGGGTTGTCTACCCCCGGCTGGAGAGAGCAGCCGCTCCCAGGAAAACTTACCCAAACTCTTCGGCACTTCGGTGTCCCCAGCGCTGGTCCCAAGGACCAATGCACTCATCAGAAGAGTAGCCAAGGAACGCGCCATGACTGCAAATGATTTTGACCGATCTGGTCCGTGACGCACGACGCTTCTCCTTTTTGTAACCTCCAAAATTGTTACCTTGTTTGACAGACAGGAGCACAACCTTGCTCCCTTCCTACATGATCCCATTATTCATCTAGCCTATATCTTAATGCAAACTCCCCCATCTTGGATCTCATTAGTATCAAACAAATTTGATTGCTTATCCTAGAGCTTGTCAGCCTTGCTCAGCAAGACTGAAAGTGTTAAACATTTGTCGGAAGTTGTTGAAAAAAGTGCACTCTACATCTCAAAGAAGTTCTCCGGTAGTCAATTTGTGTTCAAATAATATTGTTGGGTTTTTACGAGCTCCAGGGAGGGTGAAGGGCCACTATACGGGAACGAGTTTGACGGGGCTGGCACCAAACAAGCTTGAGAAAACAAGTCACGTGGGTAGGTGCCTGGATGTATGGGAAATGGGTTTATCCTTTGCACATGGCACGGCACATTTGGGAAATATTGTTTCACTGGCACTCTCCAGATTGCCAGTGATCCCATTTCTTGGTGTCCCAGGGGAAGGTTTTTATAAAGCGAGTGCATCTTGAGGGAAATTAACAGCCGGTTTGAACTTCAGTGCGTGTTATGGACGAAACTTTAGGTCTTTTGCTGAGACCAAAACCAAAATGTCGTTTCCCTGTACACAGACGGCCGCCGACAATTAGAATTATTCTATCTGACCAAAGACTGTGTCAGAAACAGGCTTCCAGAGTTTATACGGATACGTCTATTGCCAGCGCGTCCTCATGTGCTTCAAGAACAAAGACCTAGACCTAGCTCTAGACAACAGATTTTGGGTGCAGCCTAAATTATTGGAGAAATCATTATAGCCACCGTAAGAGACCCAAAGAGGGCGCCACGAAAGCGATTGTTCAATTGATTGGTTCGTTTGTGTTTTTCTAAACGGAAGTGAGGAGATAAAGACAGGTCCCTAGTCCTTCCATTAATATTTCACTGTGCAGGAATTAGGAACCCAGTGACAGTAACTTTCACAGCGATGATCGTTTTCGTATGCTACCAGCCAGATGTAAAACACCGACAGCGATGGGCTGCTGTAAGTGCACATCGGGACAAAGTCACGACGGATAGGAACAAGAAAGATGGAGAGGGGTGTGGGTCACACGATCTGAAATGCTAGACAAAATACAAGACCTGTTACGAAATTAAGTGTATTGGAGAGAATATACACAGAAGGTGAGAAAGTTATTTGCCAGCCCTCCAATCGAAGACCATGCATAATGATGGGAACCGTTGAATGTACCAACCCGCTTGATCGTTTCGTCTGGGTACTCTTCAGCTGCTTGTACATGCAAGAAGTTGCCCCACTGCTCTCATGTGACAGGGATCAAGCTGTGCCCGGCAAAGAAATAGCCTTTAACAAAGTCTGTGCAGCTACGGAGATAAGCAGTGACAGGAGCTTAATTTACCAGGGATTGTCGGCCAGTCCTAAACCACATCACTCAGCAAATAGAGCTAGAAGCGTAGTTCCAATATTCTACTTCGTAGCTCCGAGGTGCGTGGGAAAAGGAAGACTCCCCAGTGGATCCCACTATAGTCACCCTCGCAACGTTTACCATGGGGAATCTCACTGAACAAACGCCAGACTCTCCCTCTCTCAAAGGACCCATCAAAATCATGCTTTGATTTCGCTTTCCCACGTCAAGAAATCATAGCAGATTGCGCCACACCCATGTGTAAAACGAGGTTTACTGCACGGCTCTTATTCCCTCGTGGGTTTATCTTTTTTCCCAACCAACTAACACAGTGTACCGCAGCTTAACAGAGCCACCAATTTCTTAAATGTCATTAAAAGTTAAAGAAAAATTACTTGGTAATTAGGGGTTATCCTTACAGAACTCCTCGTGGAAGTCTATGAAGATCAGATTCTAAATATTAATGATTCTGAAAACAAAATCCTTGCCTTTTTAATTCAGAACAATTTGATCTGATTTTTTAAAACCTTCTTTTGAAATACGAAGAACAGAAATTTCTAATAACAAAGCCCCTGTATTCCCCAAATGCATTCAGAACTGGAGAGAAATTAGACATTAAACCAAAGCACTTTGCACAGAAGCAAATGCGAAATCCACATATTGCACGACAGCATGCTGTGACTCAAGCGCTCGCTGGAAAATTAAGTCCGCCCGTCCGCGGGAACTCTCGTGTGGAGCAAAGATAAACTTCTTGGAGCTGTGGCAGGGAAATGTGGAGTTCCTTTCCAGAAATAGGAAATCCCTGGAAAAAAGTCAAGGGTGGGAGAGACCCACCCACCTTTCGATACATGGGAAAGGCGTCATTGCGGTAGTGTATTCACAAAATTTATTCTTCATTTTTGTAAAAACTCCAGGAAATCGAAGTCCCAGGCCAGTTAGGAGCTTAAAATTGTTGACATATCCCAACATTTTCTAAGGAACCGATACTTGTATACAGCAGAAATTGGTGATTTTTGCAAGTACGTTGTGGCTCATCCGGTTGAACAAAACATAAAATTATGTATGATGAAAACAATAAACCCCTCATTTTATTTTTTTTCCAAAACTGTATCAAGCAAGTTATCCGAAACAAAGCATTATATATCGGTACCATTCAAAGCGTAAGACCCGTCTTCTCATCAGTCCAAATAGAAACTGACACAGAGACAAGATGCTGCCGATTAAGATCGCCACAAACCGAGATTTCATCGTCTAGAGCAACCGGCCAAAAATCTCAAGTCGCACGATCTAGCTTGGCTGGTTCGAAGCGTTATCGCCGAAGTATATTTAACAGTGACACTAGGGCATTGGGTTTTGGAGTTTTGTCTTCGCATAAGACGACCATGCGAGAGCCATTTAAGAATTCGGTTCAGTTTGGAAATGGAGGTAGAAAAAGAGGCAGTGGCGTAACTGGGGTATACATTTTGATCTATAGGAGAACTTGAGGGGGGTTCATTTTCTGGAATGGGGCACTCAGTGGGTTCGGTCATAATTAACACTAATCGTCAGCAGATTTTTTTCCTTCGGTAATTTCTGAGCGGGGCGGGGGCACACGGGGGATACATGCAAGCTCGAACAGTGGGCCGTAAGTTTGCCAGAACGAAGAAGTTTGACCTTGACCGGATTGTGCATGTGCCTCTCAGTGGGCAGAATTAGAACGAAGAGTAGTATGTCAAGAAAAAAAAAACCAAATTTCAAGGGAAGTATACACATTTCACACCACATCAATTCTTTCGTTTACTCATTAACAATAATATTTTGGCTGACCACGTTGACAACAGAAGGATTCCTGGATCATTGTTCCAAGATGCTTATTCCAGAATGAACTGGAAATGTTGCTTCACTTTGCAGTAACGTTCAAGAGATGTGTGAATTCCGATTTTACGTTCATTTACCGTCCTAGACAACTGAATGAAATTCTCTATATCGCCCTCTACTGGCTTGATACGTATATGTAAATGTTAATTTGAATTTGTCTTTTATTTTACCCCAATATTTCCCGGAAGTTTCAATTATAATTGTCCCATTTTTGAAAGACTGGCTGTGTGAATTGCAGGCTTTTAGATTTTGGAAATTTGATATTGAACGAAATCCTCTACTTGGAACCACTTTCAGAACTCTTGCAAACTTGGAAAAAAAGTTATTGCTCACTACAAGTAAATTTGAAATTTAAAAATACTTGGCGCGGACGACGGACAAATTAAAATCAGAAACAAGCCTTTTTAAAATTCTGGACAAAAACCAAGGGCGGATGCACACATTCACCTCAGCGGAACTCAAATCTCAAGTTTCACGCCGGGTAAGAAGCCCCATGGAAGAACACAAGTCGATCTAGGCGCCCTTATTAAACATAAACTGAATTCTTTGGGGTATGTTGTGCCCCAAATCTCTGCATTGTCAATGTCTCCCTCACGAGACCACACGGACAGACGCTGAAGTCGACTCTAAAAATGAGGTTGAGTTGCATCGTAGACACGTTTCCTGCACATGCAGAACTCAGCAAGATTTTACAGCAAAATTAATTAAAAGATATAAAAGACGTCCATTTATCTCACAACCTTTTGGCACTAAAAACGCATACATCAGCAGATAATACTAACGTGGTTAATCATATGAAACAATTAAACTCCGCACACATAAATACCGCAAACCTGGTTTGCCCAAAACTGAGGAATAGATTTCCACTTGGACCCTACATAATGTGTACGATATATCTAATAAAAACCGTTACTTATTGTCAAATTATCAGAAATTAGGAGACACGCGTGACAGTCTTAAATAGAGCTCTTGTACACGACAAAGCTCCTCAAAACCTCCTCCAATATCTTGTTTGTCTTTAGCACCCCAGGAATCGCTCAGCGAAAAGCACGGGACTTCCCACCACTGACATAGAGCCTTGGTTCACCTCGTAAACCTTCTTTCCTCGGAGAAAGAAAAACGAACCTGGGGGTTAAAAACAACATCAGGGTTGTGAAAATCAAAATCTTGGAACAAACACTTATTGGATGCTTTAACGGTCCATCTTGGCCACCAGAGATTGCTGACTGGATATTAATACGTATGCGGACTGGCTTGGCCACGTGGCTAATAATTTTTCCAACGATGCATATTGATTTCAAAATCGCCCTTCACTCAGATTCCAACAGTTTTTTTATCTCTGGTCTTGAATGAAATCTGATTCGTCATCCTTCTTCCAGGGAGATACACATTTATTTTCAGGTATGCGCACGACGAGCATCTTATCTTTGAAGTAGACCTATTAAATTCACATGCATGACGTATCAGTATGCCCCCCCCAGTCTGTAATCTATCCAGTTGGGCTTCAAGTAACTACTCAGATAACAGTAACAAACCAACCCTCTCCTACACCCGACCTTGTTCATGGTCAAGCCTTTGGGATTTCTGTAGAATGGTGACGCATTTTGCCCAACACCCAAGTAAGGAGTTTTGACCCAGATAGCTCCATGATCACGTATTCCAATTTCAACCCCTGTAGCCTTGATCTTAAAACTTACCACCACTGCGGAAAGCCCCAGTTATCTTCACTGGTAACCCACCGAACACCGCATTGATTTGCAGTGGGTTGTCCTGCACCAACTGTTCACCGCTCTCGTCATATTCATACACGTTCGATGTCTTGGCGGCTATCAAGTAAGTGATGCCGTATCGCTCGTCATGTACGGCAGCGGCAATCCGCTCCCGTATGCCGATGTCGTTATACAAATTCCGAGGCCAGCCGTTCAGGCGTCGTCGATTGCCGTCAAAGCGCCATATCTTCTTCCCTTGGTATACAGAAGAAAAGGACAAAATTAGTGCAGTCTGTGAGCCAGATTCGATATATTCTGGGGGTACGATATACCGTGAATTGTACTTTCTTATTTGAAAATGGTTTTATAGTCAGCCTTGAGAGGATACAACTTTTCACGTCGCGTGTAGGCTTTTCCCTTTTGAAATGTCGGACTTTACTTTCCTTCTAAAACAAAATACAGAGCCAAGATTGTAATCTTTATTCAAATTGGTTCACCTCAACGTGTTGAGTACCCAAAACCCGTCTTGGATATCTAGGTGCATGTAATCCCCTCCCGTCCTAATAGTCCGTACCCGATACATAGTTTGCATCACGAGCGGGACCAGGAAAGAGCGAAATCTTTCTAGCAACAGAGCGCCTTCGGTGGGAACTGTACCTCGCTATAGTTCACAGACGACTATAAAGTGCATGCGTTTAGGCGGTCGCATCGATACCAACAAAATGAACACTCCCCATCAAAATGTTTTTTCAACATCCGAGGAGGTGCTGCTGCTCAAGGTGGATGGCCAACCTTTTGCACTCATCAATCATGCTGGCCCTCAAAGGAATATTCTGCAGATGAAACCTTTCTCCATTTCATTCGGGCAATAAGCATTTGTTCTACAAAGAAAGTGCCGGCCGAGATATCAAAGTGATTGCAAAATAAAATAACATGCCCTTAAGAATTGAGCCCATTTAGCCTTGCACAGGGCACTTGAGCTTGCTCAATGAGGCGGATTTCAATTCGATATTTTTTCTTATTCGTCCTCATTGTTGAAAATATTCTCACTACACTTTATTAGTTCATCCAAACGTGATCAAGATGATTTGAAATATATCGCCAAAAGAACCATAGGCCTAGTCAATAATACTTAGTGAGAAGATGAATTATCGTGTTTTGTTATGTTTTATCATATAAGCAGACATTTGGCTAACCTAAAGCTTGCCATGACGCTTCGCTAACAGGAAGTGATAACTTCGCGGTCGGAGGTCGTGCACAAAGTAGCCAATCACAGTACAAAACCATCAGCCCTTCCCGGCGCCCTCTTCGATCGAGCGCTGGGTAGCGAGCGAAATCTAGGTCATGAACCACATATACACTCGCGGCAAGGGACTGTTTGTGCAAACCATTTAAGTACACATGTCGTCTGCCCTTAGTCCTTACCTCGTACCATGGAGATGGTGTTCTGGTATGGTCCCTCCGCACCGATCTGGTACAATGCCTTGACTCCTTTCTTGACCAGCGAGTGGTAATGCTTCAAAAGCTCTCCTGAGGGCTCTGAGGTCAGTCTGCCTTGCTGGTCGAAACGCCAGTACTTCTTGCCCTGTTTAGTGGCAACAGAGATCAAGAGATTAACTACAGAGCGAAACAAAACTTGTCTCAGAAGTGCTTTTTGGTTGGATAAAGTGTCACATTCCTTCGTGATCACCTTGATAACATTCAGTTCACCGTTGATCATAGCCACCGAATCGAAGGCGGTGTTGCAGAGGGTGTCAGGGGTGGGAATGTCAGCCGGTCCGGGTCCGGGTTGGTTGGGATCTGTGGTAAAGAATAATGTGGAAGGGGAAAAGACTGCATTAAATTGACATTACGAAATTTGTAAATCATATTTCTTGTTGCAGAAGGGCATGCTTTTTATTCCAGATACTCCCAGAGTGACAAGAGAAATAAAATGTCTTCTATTGACTTCAACTGATTACTAACGACATATTTCCAGTCAATTCAATCATTTCAATGAAACATAATTCTATTAATGTCGCCCTATTTCCTCTGATTTTACGAATTAATTTTCCTTCAAACTTCATTACATATTAATGATCACACACCCCATGCTTTGTTTTTTTAATCAGTACGTTGAAGCTGATCGTCTTTCCCCTGCCTCTCAATGAATTCACTGTAGTGCATTTCCCACAGGCTATTTCTTGTTTGAATATCAACAATTACTGGGGTGATAAGAGTTTAAAAAATCTTGGGATGTCTATTTTCAGAAATGTCGGTGTGTTAATGGGGTAGAATGTTTGTTTAATAGAGATATCCACCTAAGACGTCTCCCACCCATTCGTTATGTGCTCCCATACCCACATCGTTATCTTACGATGAACGCCTATGACATGCATGGCAAAAGTGTCACACTTGTCGAAACTTACCACAGGTGAATTCCGGGTCTCTTGCCTCTGAAAAATGTAACATGGAGGAATAAATTTAATTGCAAGCCATCAAGCATTATCTAGATAAAACTGATCAGCATAGGCTGGCATTGAAGAAGGGGAAGACATTCGATACTCACGGCATACGCCGCACATGAGAGGGCAACCCTTCGGAACGGATGGGTCCCAGGAGCAAGATGCGGGGCTAGGCCATCCTGGGTTTGCGCCGCACCACCGATGTGTGTCGACACACTCATCTACGGGGTTAGATAACAAGTTTTGATATCTCTGGACAGAAACATTGGATTGGCATGATCATCAAGAGGAGGAGGAAAAACAGAAAACGGTATGGTTAAATGGTCGGTCCTGCTTTTCCTTCCAAAATTTATCCTTCCAAAATAAAAAAAAATAGATTATTACTCATTTTCGATTTAACTATGTAATTCAAAGTATTAGGAATAATAGTAATTTGAAATAGTTATCGTTTTGATTTACAAAATAGTTTGTGGCTGATGCAATGATACTGAACTAAAAATAAGAAAATATTGGTACGTTTTTTAGTCTTAAGCGGAGAATAATTGTTCAGTATTGAGGACGCAAGGGCGTGCAGGAAAGGAATGTACCACATCGAACTTTATTTATCGTAGCTGTGTTGCTATTATGCTTTAAATATTCTATCAGTACATTTCCATCCTTGGAACTCCATAAACTCAGCTCGCTTTACCAGCACATTGCGGTCCGTAGAAACCGCCGGGGCATTCGCAGTAACACTTGTCTTTGTTAAGTACACCGCAGTTCTGACACGTCAGAGGGCAAGCTAAAACAAAGATCAAGAAAAGAAGATGTCGTCAATGCATGGTGTGACAGGGTCGTCTGTACTGCTTTTATGATTGAATACTCCATTTCTTAGATATACAGTCAAACTATTAAATTGGAAGAACAATACGGTTAAAATTAAGTCAGACTTCTTTACTTACAGCAGCCCGCCTCCTCCAAGTTGCAAAGACCTGTTAAAAACCACATTGAGATGGTCATAAATATTTCTTTAACTTAATTATGAACGAGCAATTCATTGTTACATGTGCAACGCTTTCAACATCTACAAAAAGACTCAACAAGACAATGTCTTGCAATATGTCAAAAATGCAAAGAGACATATGATTTCAATAACACCATGAGTTCAAATTGACAGCTACATTAGCCTATAACATCCCCAAAGTCCAAATTTCACTCACGGCATAGTCCGTTAAAGCAGAACGGGCTCGCAGTCGGACACTGGGTACACACATTGCCCGTCTTGTAAGGCCTTTCCCCGTAGAAGTTCCCTCTGTCGATTACCCCGAAAAGAGAATGCGAAAATGAATCAGCATAATACCGCTGCCTAATTATGCGACTGAAAGCGTATAACGGATCTCGCAAGAGACTCTACACTCATGTAGTTTGGACTATAGGTACGACCAGAAACGCATGATAATTCAAGTCCTATACGAAGTCAAAAAAGAGACCAAAATCATCAAATTGTGATAGTCAAAAGGCTATTTTGTTCATGACCATGTTTTTTCTTCTTGTTCTTGTTTGACAACATGCCAATAATGGATATTTACGCTGGACCGTAGTTACAGACGAAATTCCAGGCATCTCGATAACCGCTGATGTAACCACAGAAAGCCAGACCACACCCGACTTTGTTAGTTTCCGCCCACACCACCTGTGAAGTACGAAAACGAACGTGATTTCTTGATATTTCTGATTTGATAGTCATCTTATAACATCAACAATTATGAGAGACTACAGTAAATAACTTTTTACGAGTCTTTACAGTTACTGTTCTCAAACTTTTGAAACGTATCTACAGGGTCCACGGTCCCCCACTTTAGCTGCAGAATTTGCAACCGGGAAGTTACAAGAACGGCGATGTGTACAACTCTATCATGTGCGACAAACATGTAAGGGAACAAAAGTCTTGTCCTCTGCTCCTTGGTCAATCTTTCTCTCGATTCTGTCCTCACCCTGTACTAAGTCCACAGAGAGTGTTGTATAGTAAGTATAGGACATGCAAATCCTTATCTTTTTGTGGTGAGAGCCAAACACAACCGAGTTGGCCTCTGATGAGTCCACCAGAGTGCGATTGATTAGTTCATATATACCTGGGTGTAATGCCCGCACACACTGGTGCACGTGTCGCTCTCGTAGTAGTAATAATCAATCTCGTCGTGCCAGTCGTCTGTGGCCACCACGCCAGAAATGGGCTTGTTCGGATCGCCACCCCGTAGCCACAGGTTCTGTCCAACCGACTCGTACGGGGATAAGTTCTCAACGAAGCCGTGCTCGAAGACGCAGCGTTCAGCCCATCGTTGGGCCATGGTGGCCAGGGTGGCATCCCACGTCTATACAGTGGAAGGACAAGAAAAAAAGGGAGATATCTGAGGACACTTTTCATTTCAGCACCACTAAGTTACTATGCAAATACATTTTAACACTTAACCATGCTGCTTGATCCAGTTGGTGTCGATGCACCATAATTTCGAGGCAATGCCTTAATAACTCATTACAGTTTTACTTCGCCTCAGTCTACCGGTTTGCAGAAAGAATGAAGAACGGATGTACATGAAGAAGACAATGTATCTCGAGTGTTTCTGTGATATCAAGCACGCTAAATTTTGAATTGTTTAAACAAAAAAACCCCAGAATAAATCGGCCAATTCAACACCAACGACTCTCTTGGGTATGGATGAAATGAGAGACAAAGTCGGGGCCCTGAAGGTGTATACTACAGCAATTCTTCCCTTGTTACTTCACAAGAACAGCCTGGCAGTTAACCTGACAAACGGTATGGGAGTGACAGACACCCAGTGGCAAGCTACCACTTACCATGAACTGCATGTTGCTTGCCCTACTGTTCTTCCGATGCTCGTTGTGCCGGTCCACCGTTCTCTGGATGTCCCACTCGGTCATCGACGTCTCCCCGTTGCCCTGGTTCAGTTCGCCAGGCAGCGGCGGCAGAGCCGTCAAATTGCGGAAAGATTTGTTGGACAGCACGGGAGGCGGTCGCTTTGTTTTGGGCGTTTGCGCTAGTATAGTACCGCCGAGCAACAATACCACGAAAGTGGTCCTTAGAACTCCAGTCCGGTCCATCTTCATCTATCCTTGATCTAGAAATAAGCAAACCCCAGCTTACATCATACATTACCAGAGGGACTACCTTTCTGTTAATAGGAGGCGCAATTTAACTTGTATACCTAATACGCATAAAATACATAATATATAATTGAGGCATATCAGTTTTACCGACATGTCTCTGGTCTCTCAGACGTTAGTTGTACTTCCTGAGCTTGACTAACATGTGCAAGAATTAACAAAGAAATAAAATACATGTAACTCCCCGAAAAGTGATTTTTCCGAAGTATGATTGCAGCTATTTTTCAAGTGGCAACACTCAACTTTATCGGGCACCTAGGACCATTTTTCAACCGTAGTTTTTAGCCATTCTGCTCTCATATGAAAGCTCAAAGACTCAGGGAGTTGATCCTGGCAACGATTTACACAATCTCTCCATGGGGGGGGTAACAATCTCCTTTTTCAAAGATACTGCGGGGCCATTAATGAGCTGGCCAGAAATTCTCAATTGAATTAGTGGTCTGCACCATCGAGCGCTCTTGAGCGAATTTGTGTTTATTACGAGTGGCTTGCTCGAACGCACCCCTCGGATCTGCAATAACAGTCATGCTCAAACAAGGCCTAATTTGCTGTCGAAGGTGTTTCCGACTTTCTGTCCCTATTCCTTGAAATCAAAATCATAATTGAGGTCGGTCAAGGATTCTCCAGAATCGCACGATTATCCAGGCGTTGCTGATTCTCCCTGCATGCCAATCAAAACCCCAGCGGTGACGTCACGATATGAGTATGCACTTTTAATGAGTGGAACCAGCAGGCATGGGCGTCGTTTCTCAGAAATTTCAGGGCTGTTTTGCCGTTTGGTTCGCCGCAGCTCATGATGTTACGGAACTTGGCTGGCAGTTTACTCATACGAAATACCCATTTCGTCTGGCGTCCAAGTATTCCTGTTTGTGTTACAGTTTTATGAATTCCTGACTGATTTGTACGACCATCTCATGATTTCTGAGGCTTACAGTTAGGTGCGATTCACACTGGTTAACCAAACAAATTAATGAAATTTTGTATAAATCAAGGATTGGAAGAAAATTCTTCAAAACAAGGTGGTTAATTAGGGCATGGTAAAACTGGGGTTTCTTGACCAACTGAATGCCGGTGTTACTTCATCAATTGCAAATGGCTCCAGGAAAAACATATGGGCAGCCTTAAAGTTGATGGCATCTTCTTCGGCAGACAGTTGCACATTATATTTACCGGCTAGAGCGACGAGGTTAACAATAAACACACCCAATGGCAGAGTCACAGCCCTACGAGCGCACCCTCTTGTGACGACACTGAAATGAAATGTTACGAGTTACAGTTTGCTCCAATATCCTCTTTAACCAGTTTCTATATACGCAAATTGCTATCATTTGCGAGGACTGGGGAAAATGCCGAAGCTGTCAAATGGAGTGATGGATGAGTGTAGTTGATTGGCAAAAAATTAGGGTTCGGATGAGGCTACTTAAGATACCTAAGCCAGAAGCAGTACATATCTTATGTACGCTGCTCAAATAGCTTTGGCTAGAATTCCGAGAGCAATAGGGAATTTGCTGTAACAGTTCCAAAGAGGAACAACTGCTTATCTTTAAACGGAAAATGCCATTATGTTCAAAACTAAAGATGTTGAAACTGGGCTAGGCAGGTTACATAAGTGAGTTGTGTTGTTAAAGAGATCAAAGTAATCCATTGACAACAGTACCAAATAGCGAACTATTTGATGGCAATAACTCTATCTCTTTTGAACGGAACTCGATAAGTACTGGCTATAAATCTGATGAAATAATCAATTTACACTCATCTATCAGTTCTTTCATAATTTAGATATAAACTTGAAGTTTTGTGTCAACAAACACCGGTAAATGTTGACATCCTGCCTTCCCATAAATTTTCATAAAACTGCCTTTTCATAAAACTGGCGCCGATACAAACGTGACATTATTATCGTGAACCTTAATCGTATTCCCCGCAGCCCTTGGTGACGACAAGCACGTCTTCCAACCCCAGTACCGAAGGGATGTTTAGTGACCCCATCAACAATACTGAAGGTTAACATTTTCCCTGTCATCACACCACATCGTCAACTAATCCATCCAACACACCATGGCATGATTCAGTCATGCCTTGTTGGAGTGAAATGTACCCAGGTTTTCCCTGAAATGTTCATATGCAGCCTTCGTATGCAGGCTTTCACACTACCGAGCTGGAATAAACTATAATTATACGCCATCTGAGCGCCCTCTGTGATTTACGTGACGGTCACTGTGGCTGAGTCCGGGCAGCTTGTTCTCGTATGTTCAGGAACAGCTCGAATTGTTGTTTGTGGGTCGGCCGCTCGAACGCTGGGAACGTACAGCCGCTTATCGCTACTAGTTACTTGTAGCATGCAAGGAACATGCAACATGGCTGCGTCCTTGTACATTCTTCGAAAGTTAATGTTTGAGCTAACTTCTTTTCCATTAAAAAAATCCTATCTGTCATGGAAAATTATCGATTTTAATTGTGCAAAACTTTCCATTGTCTCCAGTTTTGTAAGCCATCTTGTTAGTTTTTGCAGCTTTTCAAAAATCAAATCTCACGAGTTTTCCCATGTGTTCGTTTAAAACCCTGACGAGGAGGTGGTGTGTGAACCTGTTCCGAGAAAAGTGTTCTTGGGTCATGTTCCCGCCGTTCGAGCGCTAGAACGGGAAACCCGTGTCAAGAACAGGCCGCCCGAACTCGACCTGTATGTAGTAAATCATCCTCTTATGTTTTTTTCAAGATGTATGTTGTTGTCTCCAAATATGCATACAGTGTTGTGTCTATTTTCTGGTTTTAATTATGTCCTTGAGGTTGAAACCCGCCCCGTGATTACATTATTCATGAAGCTATATCACACATAGGCCTACATTCCACCGAATGAGGTTATCTATTTCGGATACTTTCAGGGCGAGCTATATAATGATGATTACACAAAGCCCGCCTGATTGCATCTGTTGACTAGAATCTGAGCAGTTGCGTATCTGGCGGGGGGAGGGGCAGGGGGACAATTCCCCTCCCCCTGACTGATATTTTACAACGGAAAGAAAGTAATTGGTATATTTATTTGTTATTAGCAACAGAACTCAACAAAACAACACCATGTTGAAAGAGCCATAAATGCATAGCCGCATTCCCTTCTGAATCCCCCCCACATTAAAAGCTGGATACGCCGAGTGTGAGACGTGCCAGACTCAGTTTGCAGAATCATTCGCGCAGCATGTTTTTCTATTCGTCGCCTATGATACGAGACGATGGAACCGAGATACTGGCTAAAAATAAACACGTCACCTAGCAGTCAGGCCAGGGTTACCCACTGGGAAAACTCGTTTCTTCCAGTGAACCATTTTCACGCTTTTTAAATGAGTCCAAGGAGCTCTCACGCTTGTACTCCTGAAAATCACATTAAATACTGTTGACCTCTGCATGCAGAAAAGAAAGTTAATTTTACATTTAAAAAGTACTCACTTCCGCAGGAATCAGGAACCAAGAATAAGGAACCGGTGGTTCCCATTCGAAATGGTATGAAAATTATTTTTTGGATCATCCATTCTGAATAGGTTTGGTTTGAAAGGCTCAAAGTTTACATTTGGCTGACTAAAAGCTTTAATTAAATTTCAAACTTGTTTTCGGGTTGCTGTGGCAGAAAGTCATGTATACGTGAGCTATGTTCATAGTGCCATTACAAAATGGCCGGTAAGTAATAATGTTTGTGGGAAAATGATCGTACACAGACTACCATGTACCGTGCGTGACGGTCTTCGTGAGAAAGTAAGAGCATCATGCGGCCAAGAGGAATGGCATTTCCGCTGGCGCGACTTTTGCACGGAGGAACCGTGGAAAACCATTTAAAAGTGTAACGTGCTTTTCCCCAAAAATCAACAGTGTTCAACAGTGCAACCAAAGCATTTCCTTCAAACGAAATGTACCTATAGGTTTATCTTCACAAAATCGCGAATGAGATTTTCAAAACTGTCCGAGCTCCAAGGTTTTCCTTACAGCGAAAGGTACTGCAGATTTGGGCCCCGCACATGTAAAAAAATGGAACATTCCTCAATATCCAAATCTTAGTTTTTGGAAAAAAGTTTTCAGTTTTACTGAAATAGAAAAACAGCACATTAGCAATCAACTTGGATCATATTCTATTTTATTATGTCAGTGTTGGAGCAATATTACTTACCACACTGAAGAGCCAAAAAATCCCACCTGTTCGCCAACTCAGCACCAAGGCGTTTCCAGGATTGTGGTTTGTGTCCCATACACCTGCCCTAGATTGATCCAACCAGCAAACAGCGGTCCCTCGCCATGACGTTGAACTTCGGTGACCGGAGAGATGCTTGACTGGAAGTCATCACGCAAACACGGTCCCGATTTTTAGCCTCGGGCCTGATAAACAGAGACAGTGATTTAGAATTTCGGATCCCGTTGCTGACGAGACTTCCCGAGAGCTAAGGTTCCGCACTGTGCAGTAAGAGGCCGGATTGGTCTGTGAGACCGAGGTCAAGTTGACAATCACACTTCGTCACCTGATTGCGGTGCCACACTGATGAAGTAAGCAAACTAAGCATTGACCATTGACATACATGTACGTACGTGTGATGGCAGCTGTTTACGGTACAAGTCACTGTGTTGCCAGAAAAGTGACAAACGTCCTGATGCATGCACTTGGCAGATGAAAATGTATACAAACAGTGAAATGCCACCGCTGGTCGCATAATGCTATTGCTTCTCAACAAGTAAACGAAATGAAACTTCCCTTTTCCGAGATTGCAACCACAATTTAGAATAGTGTTTGTACAACCATACAATATTGCTGCTTGTAGTACATGTTACACATGTACCAGCGAGAATGATTACCTGTATATATCCCCTCCTCTCCCGTCCGTGTATGTAAGCAAATTAGTCGCAGTTTCTCCACCCGATTTTTTAATCTCTCACACGACTTTGTGTGTCATCTCTAACAGTAAGGCAGACCCAAGCAGTTGAATTAGTGGTCCAACACTCACTCAAGAGGTTGTGAATGCGAATGCAACGTTCATGCCGTACCGACTGCGTTGCCATGGCAATCATTTCTCTGTCTGTTTTCAGGTCCTCGTAAGTGCAACGGCACCGCGCATGCATGCACCTCTGATAAGGGTTCAAACTTCCAAAGTAGCATAACTCTCAAGCAAAAGGGTATTGTGTCGCCAAGAGTGCAAGAAAGTGCAAAGGCATTGTCGGGTAGGGCCGGAAGTTCACGATAGGTTCCTGATCTGCTTACTTCATTAGCACGTTGTAATCGAAAGTGTGAATCCATATTGTGCAGTTATCGATGGATTGAACTCGAGTTCAGTAAGTTACAGGGACTTCCTGGTACTGTGTTGTGCGTTCTTGCATTTGCCAAGTCGGCATGGCAGAGGCTTAATGCAAGGGGCTTGAAAGGGGCTCGCATGCTATTGAACTGTTTTAGACAGTTTTAGACGCTGTAGAAATGGAAATAATGTCACCACTTCCTTCAGTCGCACGGTCTCACTCCGAAATAGTGCTTCGCGTCCATAGTACTTTGCCAGTAGGCATGCGCGATCAGTGAACTTGTCTGTTATTGGAAGTTGCTATCTAGATTGAATTCCACCTATAAGAAGGGATTAAATTCCATTTTGGTGTCATGAGAATATTCGAATTAAAGAAAAAAAGATAAACGCTATTCCCCGCCCATCAAACAACTGAAACGTAAAATAAATATTCACGTAGGCCTATTCCAAAATAAAGCAGAATCAAGCAAATGGAATCCCGGAACGCAGTTTGATCCAAAACGTAATCAATAAGATCCGAAGACATCCTAATGCTAGGTAACGAGACGCACACAATTGGAGACAGTGTAAACATAGACATTTTTATTGTTAAGAAAATGACATCATGTATGAACACACAATTATAAGCAGTATATATCATTCCAATACATAATTTTTATTAATTGAAAATATTATACATACTGCTGTGAACATTTTACGACCTTTCTCTCCCTCTTTAATTTGCCCAAAATGGTCTCCCTCCTCCGAACAAAAAAAATTATTTCTAGATTACACAAAATTTGTCACTTCCCTCCGACGAAACCATCTTATAAAACTCTTTTATATACCGGTTACTTCCATTTCTGTCTAGCTCTCTTACAAAGCAATCTGTTTGTAAGCTTTTCTTATTGGAGGAGAGTAAGGTGGCCTTATTCTTAGTTAGAACCATCTTCCTGGTTTATTTTACTGAAAAATAATGGCTCTGACGTTCTACTTGCCCTTTTTGTCCACTACACGAGAGTTCTTGAAGAAAAACTAAATCTGTGGTGCTTTAATACACAATATTTATACACAAAACCGGTTAACAATGACATAGGCTTAACATCTTCCTTCCTAGTACACTTCAACCTTAAATATAGTATTTTCACTCTTTGAAATATTTTTTAAATTAATAGAGTATATTCGAAACAATTTGTTTGACTCCCACCTCGAAGAGCTTTCTTACTCTTCCTTATTGTTCTGGTGGGCAGTCGAAATATTCCACCAGAAAGTCTTTCGGGTATTCCGGATCCAACTGGTCTTTCCCGTTCGGGAACCGGTAGAATTCCCTTCCAACAAGAAGATATCGATCACCTGTAATGAGTAAATGAAACATTTTTTTTCTCAAAGACAGGTTACTTAACTTTCATCAGCTATTCCTATAATTATCCTCACAGACTCACAAATTACAAAGAACAGAGAAAATATACAAAAGGTTCAACTGTCACTTTCCGGTGGAGTTAAATATAGACCCTTTTGCACTTCATAATGTAAACGGATGGTGTTTCCAATACCTTGTGCGTCAACAAATGCTGCGCGTACTCGGCTCTTGGCAGGCAGTCCGTCAAACACCTTGTGCACTCCCAGCGGGAACCCATCAACGAGTGTTTGGGCTAGCTCGTCATATTTCCACACCTTGCCAAAAAATAATAATCTCAATAATTCCACAAGAAATCAGGTAGAGCGAACACGACTTGTCATTCCAGAGCTACCGTGTAATTTAAAACTATGGTGGCCTTGGACTGACATGAAATTTAATTTTGATAGCAGTCGACAACATGTGCCCATCCTTTCGAAACTTGTTCTACTATTTCAAACACTTAATGGTCAGGTAACTATATACCGACTCACCTTAGAATATTTGAAGAAATAAGTATGTCGCTGGTCCCTGTCTTGCATGACTGCAGTGGGTGATTTGGGCACGCCTGCTAGACTTGCTATCTTGGAGGCCTTGGTCTCTTCTATGTTCGTGCCGTCATATGTCCAGTAGTTCTTACCTATTATGGCATTTAACCCAAGGAAAGCAATGGCATGAGATTATAAATCATTGTTAAAATGTGAATTTCTGTTTCTTGTAATATTGGAAAGAAGAAAATGTCGTTGTTCAAATTAATGCAGAGAGTGGAATGTAGGGTAGGGTCTCCTCAGGCTCCTCCTCTACCATATGCATACGTCCCACAAAATCAGCTGTTCCCGTGCCAAAATTAATTCCAAACTTCACACAGCTAAAACACACCTATAAGAAGGATTTCTAAATATTGATAACTAACTACAAGCACTCGTTTTTCTTATACGTTCTCAATATCACATGCCATGCTAAGTTAAATTGACCGAAAGGATGATTTTGGGGTCAGATTTTTGTGTTAACCTACCCTTGAAAAACACCACTTTGCCGTCCCATCGCGTGTACACCGCCGTGGCACCCACTTTCAATCGTTCGAAGTAATCTCTGCAAACGGTCCCTTCTGAAGAGCCAACAAACTCTTTATTTGTCGACATCTTCCAGAATTTACTTCCCTACAAAAAGCCACAGCCGTGTGAAGTTAAGATACGGTTTGAGGAGAAATTTGGAAACCCACAAGTCGATCTGCTAGTTTTAAGTTCTCCAAAACAGATTATGCACTTGTTCTGGCACACTTTACGTGCGAGTCCACAGCAACATATCTGCGGCATAACACAGCACCGTGGGATGTTCCGTGCACAGAAATGCTTGTAAACCCGTTTTTAAAAGTTCTTGGTACACCTCGTTGAATTTTACGTCCACCTTCTAAAATATCTTACAAAAGTAACTTACTGAAAACACATGTAAGACATTGTTGACGACCGTCAGGCTATCGACGCCCCGCTGACATATTTCGTGATAGGTTCGCGCGACCGTTGGAGTATCTACAGCCTCTTTAGACGGACCATCGGGTTTCGGCCCTGAGACAAAACACGTACAACTGAGGTACAGTATTGCTGTAAGATTCTTCAGTATCGCAATAACCACACAAAAGTTTGTAGACACGTTCAGAAACAAGAAGAAAACTGACAAACAGAAGACATGAGCATGAATATAAGCTGCTCCAAGCTCGAAATGAAATGACATATTCTTACCATACAAAAGCTGAATACCGTACGTATCATCTTCTGGCACTTTATCGTACGGGAAACCTTAGTGGAGGATTGTCTGTCGGCATGGGCTACGTGAGGGCGTGGCCGATCTCATGAGCAATTGTGTAGAAATAGTCCGTTCCTTTGAAGATTACAAAAAGAAAGAAATAGTTCTTATAACTTCAGTGTTTTCGGCAGGCCAAATATTCTTAGTATCGAGCGAGTCGCCACGTTTTACTTTAGGTTGTGTGTATATGCAATCACGGCAATCACTACATTTCTTTAGCTGTATAAGTTTAGCGCCAGGCCACTTTTACTGAGCGTGTCTGAAAAGTTTGTGCATTTCCATGGTTTGGTCCTTTCGTGTTTACTGTGGTCGAGTGAAAACATAATTTACACGTTATAGTCTTCTTTTCTTTTCCTTTCTTTTCATGATGTCTCGGCATAACACGTGAAATGTCGTCCAGATTTCGTTAGTTTAAGCCAAATAGTTCAGTTATTAACAACCTTTCTTGTGTCGAACTTTTCAGCCAACAAACCTTCGTCGACTTCTCTATGAGTGAACGTCTCCGAGTTGTCGAGATGCACGTCCCCATTTGCTGTTCCCCAGCCACTGTTGGGAAAGAAGGCGTGTCCCAGGGTCCCGCCCGGCCCGTCGAAGGTTGGATCTCGCGGAACGTCAGAATGGTAATAAGAACCGAATGAGATTTCAATATCAGCCGCCTCATTGTCACTGACCTGAAGAGGCAATCTATAGCAGTATAAGACAGGGGGCTGTGGGGTATAACCCTACTCGAAATAAATTGTTGGGTTTCCAAGATTCGGCCTAACTGGATTCTCAGAAGACTCTGAGGATCCCGGAATATGACCCTTGCCAACTTGGCCCCATTTGTTACGCTGCTGTTTATGTTGAAAGCAAAAGTAATAAAAATGACAATTACAGTGATGATGACAAGTCAAAAGTAATGACAAAATGAAATCTTGTTCAGCCTTTGTTGGGTGTGAAACAATTGCCCTTACAAAAAATTTGAATGTGTACATCCATTCAGGCAGGAGAGAGAAAAAGTTCCAACATAAATGCCTCTATTATTAATTCAACCTCTTGAATATACCATGTCCAATCTGACCAAGAAGGAAACCAACAGGAAACTTGTTGTAAGTCAAGGCAAATTCTACCCGTATGTTACCCTGGTAAAAGACAGAGGTGTAACGTCACTCCAAACTTTCAAGGCTCTCTCCGTGTCGTCCCTGACCTGCGCATCAGTGATTCTAGACCGCGACCTCTCTGGGTAGTTGACAATCCTAGGTTGAATGGGAACAGTCACTTTACCAAAACAATTGTAACAATAATACTATAGGACAAGCACAATGCGTGTAGTTGGCGCACGCAGTTCAAGCTTGTATGACAATAAGGTTTCCACACACCACCCGGATGTCTGATAAAATAATTTTTATGGTAGGACAGACTTTATACATCGACAATTACCATCAATTCGATATCGTGTCTAACTTTTCACGCCACGAGCCATACTCTGTGATCTTGTGGCCGCCGGCCCTTTCTACTTAATGTTTGAGTCAAATAAGAGCAAAACAAATGTTCCTTATCGGGGGCTTATTATCTCGCCACCCGTTGTTAGTGGTAGAGTGAAGGCCGTTTTGTGCTGGGAATTTTCTCTCTTTTGAAGACCATACCGATTTTTAAAAGAGTGGTAGATGTATTATTTCTAAGTTGGCCAAAATGACGATATTCTTATATACTTGTAAGTAATGTCATTCGTTTTCCACTTGAAGTTCAATCCAGCCACAACATATCGCTTTTTGCGCCTATCTCCGGACTCTGCCGGCCCGTAGTTCTCAATTCTGGTATCCGTTAGTTCCTCCGGTTCGTCGTGGACACCGCAGCGGGCCGTATTGATCATCCTGACCGTGGCCTCGTCGAGTACGCCAGTTTGGTTAACGGCGGCGTACCGCTGCATCTTCCGGATGGCAAGAGACATCTCTGTCACATTCATCTGCTCTGGTGGCATATTACCCTTTTGCGGGGTGATGTAGCCATAGTTTGACAGGAAACTCTGTTTTGCATTGGAAAGAAAAACTTCAAAAATGCGACGGCCTGTGACTCAGGGAAAGTATGTAACCGAAACTATAGAAAATTCTGACCGCCACCGTTCAAAGTAGGACAGAGATTTTTTTAGTTTTCTTTGGGTAAACAGTCAACAAGCTCGATTTTGAACACCTGTCCGGGTTTTTTTTTATTGTTTCTATTTCAACGAACAAGCGGGAGCTTAGTCCTGTAATAATTATAATAGATATATGCACCTTTTATCAAGACTTACTGATACGCACTTGACAAAGTTTTGTACCGAAAGATATGTGATCTTGGAATTCGAGAAAAGCTATTGAAAGGATCAGTCGACTTACCGCTGCCTTAACAAGCGTCAGGATGTCACGAGGGTCTATCATCAGATCAAAGAAGGCGGGTGCTGACTCCGATATTCTGCAATTCAAGCAGGAGATTGCTAGAAATACCATCTTCAACGCAGAGAAAACGCTAATACGGCAATCCATTGCTCCAAATACGGCAGACCACTTCTTACAGCAGTGCCAAAATAATAAACTTATTAATACAAAGGCGTTTTGAAGATCTGTGCGATGAAGATGTACTGCACAAGTGGATCAACTGTCAGGTCCCATCCAGTAAGCTCAGCAAATATAGGCATATCTGGCGCACCTGCTAGAAATTGAGTGATTTCCGTGAGGGATGACTGGTTATTAGCACCGCCATACGAAGCCAGCTTTTCTTGGCTGCCGTTTCAATTTCCAGGCATTGGTTTGACGAGTGATCTATAATGCATACGTTTTGCAGGTCATGAGACAGCTTAAGCTGTTCTACATACAATATGTAAGTGTGATTTTCCAAGTAACCAAAAAAAAAAGGCCCGTCACTTGAGAAAAAGGCCCTTGATTCTCGGCTCAGCATTTGAGTGCCTACAAAAGCACTTGACTATACTTGGCAGGGGAATGTGTCACTGTTCTACTGTTTTTCAGTTTGAGGAATTTAATTTTCATTGAAATAAATAGAAGAAACTGGGTTGAGGAGATATCATGAATAGCCTCTCATTTTTTATTTCCTTAATCAAATCAAGGTCCTATCGATCTATTAAGCTAGAATTGAATTCGAAATATTCCCTATATCTTTACCAGTGAAAAATGGACCGTGTCTATGTCTCGCTCGAGTAACAGAGCCTATATGGCTCTAATCGAACGCACCATGGTATCACAGCAGTGTTCAGTGTTACGTCGAACATCACGGCGGTAAATGCGTAAATGTGACCCGAGATGAAGGTCAGGAGAGACGGCAAAACCATGCCCATAAAACATATTACACAATACTGACTCAATTTTGTATCAAATTAACGGGCGAAATTCGTGCTCTCTTAATGCAGAAAGAGACGATTCCAGACGCACAGCGTCTCAAGCCGAGTGTTAATACAAGGTTCAAACTGTTGGTGGCGCCACAGAGTTTGATGTGCAAGATGGCGTCGTACACAATCGGGCCCGGTGAGATTAAACTTAAAATTTTAAGTAGATTTGGTGATAGTAATATTGTGTTTTATGCTGGCTGAAGCATCTCTTACATGTGATTTATTGAACTGTTACTACAGGTACGCATCCTGGTGTTATTCATTCATTTGATTGTAGGCCTACATAGGACCATGGACTCGAGGTAGAAATCTACATGTACCTCCATGATAGGACTAGCTAGCCCCACTATTGCGGGGATGTCAGACAACTCGACCGTTTGCCAAGTCGTCCGTTAGGACAACTCGACTTTGACGGAGAGACAACTCGACCAGTGAGATCTCTTCACATAATACAGTCGTTTTCCCAGTTCAAGATAGTGAAATTATTCAGTCAGATTGCAGCTGTACAAAAATCCTTGAATTTCAGTGAAATGTGGTCACCGTCCACCTTGTGTGATAGAGACACCATGGTTTACCACCAAATCAGTTTCAAATTTTAAGCTTTTAATTCCGACATATGGGATCTATGGAAGTGGTGACACTTTTTGTCGTTCTGGACCTGTTACCGGAAAGTAACCATGCGAGCAGCAAATCTGTTTTCAGCCAGAACCATTGCAAAAAGCTTATTTTCTAATGAAAAATTCTTCAATTTAGAAAACTTGGTTCATAAATAAGAATTCCAATGAATTTTTAAAAAATTGGATCTTGTGTAATGTTGTTGTTTTGTTTTAATGGTGCTTTCAGCAGCTCAGGCTATTTGCGGCAATAACTGTACGTTTATTCATACACTTTATTAATCAGCATCACATTACGGAGTTAAGAACAAGGTCCAGTTTTAGAGGCAAGAGGAAACCGAAGTACCCGGAGAAAACCTGCGAGAGCAAGTATGGACTGGAAACCAAATGCACTTAAGGCCTGGGCCAAGCCGGGACTCGAACCCGGGCCTCATTGGTGCAAAGCGAGGAAAGAACCGCCACGCTAACCCGCTCCCCCCCCCCCCTGGATCTTGTATAAATTTCGACTCAACTTTTTTAGCTGCACTGCGCGGGCCATCAACAATACTACTTCGTGCCGCACAGCTGACGAACCCATTACGTCACGTACATTTCTGCAACGTCCGTATTAGCGAGATGAGTTCACAAAGTATATTGCGTGCATCCACTTAATGCGTGATCCAAAACTAGGAAACAATATGTATTCAGTTTTCGGCCAGTTTTAATAAAACGCAACTTTGAAAGTCATTTTGATTAAACAGACATTAGATGCAAGAGTTTATATGACTGTTGGGTATGAAAAAAAGGATTTTGGGATCACTCGTAGTGAGTGATATATATCTAAACATGAAATTCCATCCTTGAGGCATACATGTATGGCCTCAATAGATGACTGGGCTGAGCGGGCAGTGTCCCGCAACGGACGACTTGTCTCAACGGTCGACTTGTCTCTCCCTTTTACGTACGGACGGTCGAGTTTTCTCAACGGTTGAGTTGTCTGAAGTCGAGTTAGCAAACGGTCGAGTTGTCCGGACCTTCACTAGGGCCTAGTGTGACACGCACTCTCACTCCTGCTCCATCTGTAGCCACACATCCGTATACGCAATTTCGTGTCAGCATACTGAAATTTTTGGCACACCACTTATCATCATGGGCGCAATTTTTTTTGCACACACAGATGATCCTGAGCCTCTCTGCTTTATTAGCGCCATTTATTGAATGATTTCACTCACGTTGTTCTGGTATTTTCCAGTCTTTTTGCCTTCACCCATTCAATCTCACGGACTCGATCTCACAGTCGCCATTTTAAAATAAGGTCGTTGAACATTACGTCACTTGACCCCTCATCGTCTCAATGGCTGTTCCATGTCAAGACATATCTAATACATGGACTGAGCGATAAGATACTAGGCCTAATGGGCTCTTCCAAATCTTTGGCAGCAGTTTAGATGCCTTGACATGGAACAGCCGTTGAGACGATGAGGGGTCAAGTGACCTTATTTTAAAGATGGCAACTGTGAGAGCGAGCCCGTGAGATTGAATGAGTGAACATGGTGAAGGCAAAAAGACTGGAAAATACCAGAACAACGTGAGTGAAATCATTCTATTAATGGCACTAAGAAAGCGGAGAGGCTAAGGATCATCTCTGTGTGCAAAAGAAATTGCGCCCTCGATGATAAGTAGGTGTGCCAAAAATTTTCACACGAAATTGCGTATACGGATGTGTGGCTAAGAATGGAGCGGGAGTGAGAGTCTGTGCTACACTAGTGGGGCTAAGGACCAGCTTACTTCGAGAACTCGAAGTCACTACATGTAACTCGATCCTTGATACTCCATGTGCTTTTGAGGCATGAAGGTTTACATGGCGTCGTAACGCTATGGGGTTTTAGAATCGAATTTTTGTGGTGAAATGGTTTGCAGCCCTAAAAAGCCATTAAACCAAATTTTCCCCTGCTTGATCTGCTTGATCTAAGAAGGTGCGCTGTGTGTGATGTCATCCCCCGCCACTGAAAATGGTCAAGCCAATCCCATAGCGTTATGATACCATGTAAACCGTCTTGCCTCGAAGGCACACAGAGTATCACTGAGTTAGTGACTATGAGTTCTCAAAGTAGAAGTAGCCTAGCCTGCATACATATGGATTCTTCGGGGGAACTATGCCCACGAACTTCCCACTGCACGTCTATGGAAAAACTGCCAAAAAATGGACATTTTTTTGCATCTGTCGTCATTCTACGCATAACGACACAATATCTCTTAGTTCTTGTAGGAGCAGAAAGCTAAGAATGTAAGATGCTATACTGGTAGAAAATCCCCAACGAAATGAAATTCTTATTCCTCAACCCTCGCGGATTTCATGACAAATGTCACGTTTTTCGTTAAAATCGGGCTAATTTCCCATGTGAAATCCTCTTTTTGCACACAGCTCCTTACTTCAAACCAACGTATCATTTCACAGCGCCACCGTACGACTTAGTTCCAAAAAGTGTTTCCTCGGCTAGCCTTTGGCTAGCTAATAGTAATAATGTAAAATTCATTGTGATTGGTTCAGGAAAACACTTAAGTTTGTTTCTTTTAAAAAGATATACCCATCTGAATTTGGCGTTACCTGTGGCCCAGCTGGCAATGACTAGTCTTTTTATGTGCGTTACCCCGTGGGTGCTCATGGGTGCTCATGGGTGCACAAGTGCCTACATGTACATGCCATAAACAGGATGTATGCAAGACTGCAGCAGGAGACTTTGGAATCAGCGGGTACATTCGAAGCATGGTGGTTTTACGTTCCGCCTAACTTTCATTCACAGATTTGGAAGTAAATTGTGAGTAAGTTTCTCAGATTTTTGCCACCTATTTGTCATCACATTGTAGTTTAAGTTACATAGAACAAAATCATATAGTTTTATTGGCTAATTTACCAGCTATAGAGCTTTAGTTTGACGCAAGAAATTTGTTTCAGAGGAAACGCCACGTCCCTGCTGGATTACAAATGCCATAGCACATTCCATTTTGAGTGCCTAACTTCAGCGAATTTTTCGATGGTGTTGACAAATCGGTTCAGCTTATATGTTGTCAATTTATCATCAGAATTAGTTGGTATAAATTATGACAAGTTCTGTTGTCTTGTTAACTACAAGCTTAGCTTACTGGCTACATGTAATGTAGGTCCCAAGTATACTAGGATGGACTAGGCCTAGGCTTGGGCCTCCATTTATATACATGTATATGATGTACAACTCCATGTCACTGACACCACTCCCTGTGACAATGCTGCAATTTCGACGTTTTGGAGCAATTGCTGTTTACATTGGGTCATAACGCTCTGTTATGTCTGTGTTTCATGTCGTTTGAATAAAGCTTTTTTTTTAAATGATCTGGTAATACAAACTATGCTTTTTTAATCATTGTTAATCGAAATCTAGCAATTGTGAAGTACATGTACCTATAGCTCTTGAAAACAAGAAAACTTTACATGTATGGGTTAACTTAGACTATACAATCCATGAATGTGCGACATACTCCTTCTCATAGTTTCTTCTTTTTCATCCGTCACAGAATGAAGCTTTGTGAAAAGGTAGGCGTTGACTACCATCTGCTCCACCAGGGGCCAAAATTGTCCTCAGCAGCCACATCAACCTGTCAAAAGTGGTCAACATCAACGTTGTTGCGGTTAAACGTTATTGAGGAGAGAGGAAACAAGGTGAAGGTCCATTGGGAGGGATGGCCAACCACTTATAATTAGTGGATTTCTAAAGATAGTGTGGTTGATGTGCCTGGTGCTGTTAACCAAGCAGATACCTTCAGTCATTTGACAAACCAGCTGCATATCCAGGTAAGATCAACGATGTAGTTTCTACAACTCTAATGTGCATATTTTCTAGTATTATTTACATGTATCTGTAATAATGATAACTATTATCAAATTGGCTTCATGTCAATGAAAGATTTACATTGGTTGTAAAGACCATTTGAATTAAAAGGATTGGTTTTGATATCAGCAAAGCCTTTTAATTTTCATACTCATGAATTACCATGGTTATTAATGATTTAAGGCCAGGTCTAAAAACGGAAATCAAAATTGTACACATAGTCTTTGTAGGACGAGAAAAGGGAAATATTGTTAACACCAAGGCAAGGTTTTAAATTTAAAATTATTTTCTTGTTTTCCATCCAGGTCCAGGAGCAATTGACAATTGCAAGAGGTGCCGACTCAGAGGTCACCATTTGTATTCCTGTCCAAAGAGAAAGTTTTGATGACATCTGTAAGAAAGCAGGACTAGTGGAGTCAGGATCAAGATTTCGCGTTGCAGATTACTCACTTTTTACAAGGTGTCTTGGAGAAGATTTGGATCTGCCATTGTCCAATGATGCTGGGGATCATAAGACACCTTGACCATTTGGCTTCAGGAACGTAGTCCACTAGTGACCCTCACACGTCCTCTAAAAAAGAAACTAATTTGTTTCATTAAGGATTATGGGAATCAATTGGACTTGAATGCAATTTGAAGGACCTTGCATTCTTGTACAACAGTACACGTATGTGTTACATTTTTTGTAGATAAACATCTCAAGCAGTCATAATGGCACTAATTGTGTTCTCTCCTATCTTGATTTTTTTGTTGTACCTTGCAGTAACATTAGTAGTCCCCGTACCTTCTTCTTATGAATAGCTGTTGCCCCTGAATAGATAGGTCCTTAATAAAATATTGATGTCCTCTTGCCCAAATGGAAAAATTCACTCCTTTGATAAACCTGTAGCAGACTCTGGTCTAAATCAAATTTTAACTTCAAATGGAATTTCCAAAAATGATGTCGACCAATACATGGAAATATGCATACATGGAAATGAGGCCTCAACCTTTTGTAAAAGTACCAAATAGGCTTCACTTTTGTTTTTTACTAATTTGCATAAATTTGACTATTTGGACATACACATCCTAATAAGGTTATAATTAGGGCTCAAAACCATTCCACATGTGTCATGTGTGGACAAACGTGCTTTGCATGAATCAGAAGTAAGTCATGTCAGTGTGAGCTTTGATGAAGACAAGTAAAGTTCTAAGTGTTGTATACATGTACATGTAATCCACATCAAGAAAGAAGAATTGTCAAAGACTAAACAAAGGTGTGTTTTTATACCTTTGTGCAAGGTACATGTAAAATCAATTGGTTTCACTTTGTGTTGCTTGAGGAATTAAAGGGGGTGTTCCACTTGTATGTGCTTTCCATGGCATATACATGTACATGTACAGTATCTATCATGAAACATACATGTACAATGGAAGACTATAGTTTTAAAAGCATTATCCCATTAGTCTTAAATTTCAGTGAAAAGGATAATCTCTCAGCCTAATTGCTAGCCCATTCCTTTGATTTTGCAATCATCTAAAAGGGTATATCATTTAGTTTCTTTTTGGATTTTACATGTGTACTATAACCTGTGAAGTGTGAACTGGAAATATTTACAATTGCAGCTTAGTACACACGCAGCATTTGTCATACAAACATGTTTAATTTCATGTTCTAAGACCAAAAGATCTTACAGGTACATGTATACAATTGTCTTTTAATTTGATTTATTTGTCTAAAGGATTGTCAACTGTAGAAAACTTTTTTTTTTAGTTTGAATGTTTGACAGTACCTGACTAGTTAAGTGAGCAAAATTTGCATAAATACTTGTAGACAATATTTTCTTTCATACTGTTTTATTGAATACCCCATCATCCAGTTCCTTTCTAGTTGCTTTTGATGATTTTTTAATGGCTTGGCATTTTCTTTTGGTTTGGAAAGTTTACTAAAGCTTTCATGAAGGTAGAAAAATGAGACAAGCTTGTGTTTGAACTGATTACCTTTTATTCTGAAAAGTCACCAAAAAATGTATGTCCAACACCAATATAATAAATGCTTTACCTGAAAGTCACAACAAGATAAAAATGTGTTTTGCCATGAAGTTAATAATTAATAAGGGTTTGCTAAAAGTAAACACAGGAAAACTACTTCTTCAGGTCCTGGCAAATCACAGAGTTTGTGATATAAAAATGGAAACTCAAACAATTAACTTTCTCTGAGTACGTCCAACACCGTGGTGTTATGAGTCAGCTTCTACAAGGATAATAATTCTGAGAGAGAATTTTTCTTATTAAATGAATGTACCAACTAGCTGATGTCTTTTATCAAAATCAAAATCTGCTTCAGGATTATTTGTATAATAACACACACTGTTGAAGTGTCCAAAATGTACATCCAACACCGTGGAACTGCCCGCGTGTTATTGCAACTGATTTTGTGTATGGTTTGTTCATCAACAATCTGCCAGCCGGTACGACCAAATATTCGGATATTGGATTGAATTGAAGGTCAAATATCTGAATAGTGAATTATTCGGATTGACTCAGCCCTAAAGCATGTACTCTCAATCACGGTCAGCTGCATAAAAGCTTGACCAGTCACAACACAGCTCCTATCTTTTCCTTCTTGTTTTCCAGTCATCCACAGATGAAAGCTGCATTGTGATTTGCCCAATCTACTTCCATTCCAATAACCATAATTATATATAAGGTTTGTAATTGTATAAACGTTACTGTTCTGGAAGTATGTACCGTCCATGTATACCTACTATCTCATGTCATCATGGTCATACATGTCTTGAATGTGTTATTTTCACCCTATATGAAATGGCAGGATGGATTCTTTGTGAAACTTGAGTTGGTAAATTTTACATACATATGTACATGTTGGCCCTAGCTTCAAAACCAGTCCTGTATAAAACCCAAGGAGACCAACTTTGAATTAATTTTAAATGGAAAAATAAGTTTTTATATACTAAAGTACTTGGTCAGCATGGTAAGTCAAAAATTGAAATAATAATTAACTTGAGTACACTCCCATTGTAAGAAGAACAGTAATTCTCACATTGGAAAGAGTTCCATATAATACAGATGCTGCTCTTGACACTCTGTCCAGAAACTCTTTGAGATTGGTCTGAAAAAAATTATAAGCGCTTTGAACAGGAAAACCTCAATATTTTCCCTGCTAAATTTGACTTTTTAGGTCTTATTATAGACTTTCAGATGGCTAATATATGCAGATAACTGTAGGGAAAATAAGTGGCGTCCTATATGGAATTCTTTCCCTCACATTTTATCATCTCCCTTTCTCAACTTTTTTT
Source organism: Acanthaster planci (assembly GCF_054643075.1). NCBI lineage: Eukaryota > Metazoa > Echinodermata > Asteroidea > Valvatida > Acanthasteridae > Acanthaster > Acanthaster planci. Next base: position 11,538,012 of record NC_141783.1, read on the forward strand.
CTGTCTTCTTTGATTGGCTTCAACAGAAGATGTATGCTTGTGGTACTCAGACACTCACCTTCGGCTGCCGGAGTTCCGTAAAACGTTGCAAAGGCAGGATTTCCCGAGAGCAACCCGCACCCTACTGGAATGGCTGCATCGGTACTTTGTGCAGTGTGAGAACTTCCCACCGGGGAAGTTCCCTAACCAAGACTGTGTTCATCAACTCATTGAGGAGTTTGTCTTTTATCGAAATTCGGGTACCAGCAGGGTGCAGGTGTGTTGTAGGGGTGTGTTTATGGGCATTTTTGGAATCGCCTACTCATTTTATGTCAGTACTGGGTATGTAGGTACCCTTGAAATAGAACGAATACTGAACAAATGGCATTGCGCTTAATCCCAGCAGACCATGTGCTCTGAAACATTGTAGGAAGCAGCACTTTGTTCTAAACATCAGTGGGGAATCTTCTGCACGTTTTTATTGAGCGAAATGTTACCTTTATATTGGAGCAAAAGATCTCTGAACCGGAGTTATGACCATGGGACCGAGTTTTTCAGCAGCACAATGACTTTTCAGCAATTCTGCCCATCAGTATTACAGTTGTATACATCTGTACCTCATGCATATTCATGACAGATCACTGAACTCACTGAACCTCAAACCATGTTGTATTTATGTACTATTACATTGTATATGTGGAAATTTTTGTAAAGGGCACCCAGCCAAAAAATGGAACCAGGTTTTGAGATTGATGAGCAATTACTTGGGTACTCTCTTGGAACTATTCTTCAAATCTTAAATGTGGTTTACGAAATGCTATAGGTGTCAGAAAGTTTCTGTTCTGAAAATTGTTACTGTTGAGTGACCACTCAATATTTACATGTAGATTTTTAATAATTATTTCCATCTTTCATATTGTCCGTGTATAACTGTTTAGCAAAAACTACTGATTAAGGAGAAAAAGATTAAAATTTTGCCTGTCTTCTGTTTTGACTCATTTTCCCACTTTTCAGCAAAAACTGACAGCTATTCAAGAACTGAGACTTCTGGAGGAGCTGTGCAACCATTTCCAGCTCAACCAAGATCTGATCACCAGACATAATGTCTTTGATGCCTTCTTTGGTTGCAAGCCGGGACCGATAGCGACAGTGGATGAACACCGAACAGGGGCACTGAGTAAACTGGTCTCCATGGCCATCGCCGTGAACTGTATCCCTGTGCTTGACTGTGCAGCTGTCTTGCTACACAACCAGGTAAAAATGTGCACTGTTGTGATGTGGGATTCATCAGAATGAATTTTCATGATTCTATTCCTTCTAAATGAGTTATTAAAGTACCGTGTTTCAGTTTAATGTTCAAAACACCTTTTGCATATGCGGCAGATACCACGGAAAAGGAACTATGCCGTGACTCAAGCCAAATCCGTGGGACTTAACTCCGTGACCCATTGTCTCTTCCCATTCTGTACCCCTCTTGGTCTCCTAGGGCGCGTCTGAGGCCACCCTGGCCCTCACCAGTAGTCTGGTGGAGGATTACTGCATCTTGATCCCCACAGCATGCGAGCTGCTCAGGGACTTGGTGGACTCCTCACCGCAATTTGTGTGCCAGCTTATGTCCTCCATATCAGCCCTGTATGACATTGACAGAGGTAATCTATGGTTATCCATGAGTTCCCACAGAAAAATGCACATGTAAACAAAGCATGATGTCTCTGTGTTTTAGGTCTATTAGTGTTAGGACCAATGAAAAGTACTGATTACAAAGTAGACCTCAAGGTATTTTTGTATGGGGCATCAAAGTAAATGCGTAATGCACACAATTATGTAGTAAAAAGGCATTAGTGTGAGAACCAGCTCATGAACCGGCACACGCGTGTATTCCATTCATTTGCACTACACTTCCTGGTTGCAAATGAATGATGTCACACTTCAGTACACTATCTAAAAGGTAAAAAACAGATTTTGCTTTTCAAAAGGTCATTTATATTCTAGGGTGAACAAAATGATTAATAATTATCCTTTTTTCAATTACACTGTTGTTTCACTACAGTGTAATATTTTCATTGTCTACTTTCTTAAAGCATTGATTAATCTCATGTAATTATTCTACTCTATATTATTTTTAAGTGCTGTGATTGAGCTAATAATAAAAAGAGTATTTTAAATGCTGGTTTTTATGATTATTTGTAAACCTGATGTAGTGTTTTGGACTTGAATTTTTCTGCAGATCCAAAGAAGAAGAATCTTCCCCATTCAGCCTTGCTGGAGGTGCTCACTAGCTGGACCAGCAAACACCCTCTCATCTTCATTGAACATTTCCTGAATCCACCCCCAAATATCCCATCATTCCATGGTACTACTGACCCGCCCCCGGGCTCCTCGCCCTCACTGCCGGGCCCCTTCCCTGGACTGATCAAGGCCTGTGTTCTCTCTCCGCTGGTTTCCCTGCGGTGGAAGCCCCCGTCGCAGGCGGACATTGCACACGCCAGCCTCAAAGAGGATTCAACATCGCATCTCCTGTATTCCAGATTACATCTAGGTGTTCTCCAAGCCCTCCTCTCAACCCAGCAGAAACTCAAGTACAGGGCTGCCAAGTCCAAACACGAGGAACCGCTGTCGGAGAGAGATGTCGAGGGCATCGTTGCCAGCCTGAAAAGGCTGCTGGGTGGAATTGATGATGAAGAGGAGGCAAGGGAGGTTGTTGATGTCTCCTTGGACCGGTTGGCCCAAGTGGTTCAAGTGTCCCTGTACACAGGGGCTCTGCATTGTTGCAGGAGTGAGTATCATTCAGTTGCTGGTATGGCTAAATTCCATCAGCAACCGTTAGTCAACTGCTGGTTGATATTGCTCGGTGACCTGGTATGACTTATTAATTATTGACTGCTGATCAAATTTTGCCCATGTTTACAGTACATGTATATCATATTTAACCCAGGAGTTTAAGCCTTAAATATATTGTTTCCCTCCGATAGCTATTCTGTGAGGCAAGTCATGATATTCTTTGCTCTTCACTCTTCCAACCTTATAACAGGTGTTGATCAAAAATTCAAAATGTAGGTGAGGCTGGACAGAATTCTGGAAAAAAATTGGGTACTTCTATATATTAAAACATCTTAGCTGTTTTGGTAATTTCAGAAGCTTAATAAAATGGAACCTATTCAGGAAAGGTCATTCACAAAAAAAGAGGAGATGTGTTGAGTTTTGCTGAATGGAGTTTTTAGGGCCATGCACACAGCCCTCCCTACATGTATGCAAGTTGACTTCGGCTAGGCACAGTCATATTTGTCAAGTGTTTTTGGCCTTTCAAAATTGTTTTTCTGGCATGGCATTTGGGAAGTGCATTCTTGTAATGCGGTAAAATGTTTCCCATGTTTTTCAGGTTTTTGTCACCTCTTTTCTCATATCCACCTCAGGAGGACTGAAAATTACAGATACTGGCAGCAGAAATGTGTTCAGATACACGTCATGCATTGAGCCGGTTCATTTCAGTAAAGGCAAGGTCATTGGAAAACACAGCACGCATGCAAGCAGCACACTTCGCACACTGATGCACTTCCTCAATGTCATTGGCATGTGCTGTCAAAACATCGAACTTGCACATGAACAAAATAGAAAATGAACGAGTAAATTGCAAGAACCCTAAAGCAGTAGTAATAGTAACAATTAGGGAGACCAAAATGAATAAATCTCACATCAAACCAAGACAAAAAAATCTTGTCGAAATATGCTACCAACCATTAGTATTTATTAAGATAAAGTCTTTTGTTTCTCTTCCTAGGTACCCTAACAGCAGCTCTTGATGGTCTACCTGACAATCAGTAAGTGTTCATTGGCCCAGTCCTGATTATGTGAATCTCACTTTGTTCAGTGCTTTGTTCCCTTCATACATATTACATGTACATGTCCTCGTTTGGTATTCCAGCTAAGCCTATTGAAACCATCATTCTCAAGTGCGGGCCTTGTATTCTTCAGAAGGTCAGAGTTATTTTCTCCATTGTATTAAATTAGCCGCACTGAAAAAAAACAAAATAGTGTACCCCAGGGGAAGAGAGTGCCAAGGCCATTGTCATAGTTAAAAAAAAAGTCCGAACTGCAGTGAGGAATTCCAGTCTGAAATTACCCACCGCATGTCCAATGACTAAAACAGGTTGCACATGTGGAAAAAACGTTACCTTGACCTGAACAAGCTTCCTCAGGGAAATACAGCTTCATGAAAGTTGGAAGGGTTTTAAGAAAACGAGAATTGTTTATTTCCATGTGAAGTCAAAACAGTTTGCTCACTCTGTCACCCTGACCCCAGAAGTGTCAGGGACTTAATCACCCGGTGCTTCCCGCATCCTGTTAATGGCCAGATTTCCTGGTAGGATGGGAGCCGGTCAAGATCACTCAGCATTTGTTGGAAGTGCAATCAGTGGAAATTGCAGTTATAGTGGAAACTGGATAATTAGGCATTTGACAGCTGGGCAGAGAGACCTGTGCTTGCACCTGTGAATGTGTGGAGTAGTATTTCCTTCTTGATATTATTAAAGGCACCACCACCAGTTTATGTATGTAATGTAACTTTGCCATGAAATATGCAAATTAGACAGGTGCGTGCGTGCTTCTTCCACTGGTTGGCAAGTGCAGTTGTCAAGACTGTCGTAGGGCTGTGCCGAATATCCGGATATTCGATCGATTATCGAATATTATTTCCCAAATTCAAATATTTGAATGTAAATTCATGAAAACGATAGGATAATGTCTTCTTGTAAATGAGAAAAATTACACTGTGGAGGCTTGTTTCAAGCAGATTCAAGTGAAAAGCGACAGAATTCTTACGATTTACAAAGTAGATTATTCATTTAAAAATTTCAAGGGGCAAGAAATATTGTTCATCACTAAATCTTGCTAAATTGTGGCTGGAGATACTCCTAGACATAAGCTATTATAGTGATTGTAATGTACTACAGTATTGTGTGCGTCATTGCAACTGATTTTATATATGTACATGGACTGTTCATCAACAATCTGCTGGTCGGTACGACCAAATATTCGGATATTCGATCTAATTGAAGGTCGAATATTTGAATAGTGAATTATTCAAATTGACTCAGCCTTTGACTGTTGGCAGTGTACGAGAACTGCTGTAACCACAATTGCGTGTTGAAGGTCAGTCAAAAATGTTATTACAGCCTTTATCCGATACTTCAAGCTTTTCCCGGAACTAACAGAAGTTGTCGATGTCCCGAGGTTGGAAAGCAACAATACCTTGTCTTTAAGTTTGGCACTCGTGTCGAACTATACTAGTATACTAGTGTTGAAACGGCGAGTATGTGCTCATAGTTATGCACACATGGAGATTTGTATTGTGTCATAGATTTAAGCAACTTTGCCAACCAGGTAGTTATGCGCATGCGCCTTATTAGCATATTTCATGGGAAAGGTCCATTTTTTCAAAGAATATGGTTTATAACAAATTTATAGTTTATAATACACATAAAAGTATGCAACATTCCAAGTCAGAATGTACTAAAACGTTAAAATGTGACTAAATGTACTAAATATCACTTGTGAACAATCCGGGGAAAAAAAGAAAATTGTAGCCGCAAAAAAAAGAGGTGAAAGAGAAAAATGTTCACAATGGATGGAGAAACATACACTCTTAGAAAGGCTATACTGCCTAAGGGTGAGCCTAAGGAAAAGACTGAATTTGGTGATTACCAAATGCATGGTAGACAATTATAGACTGGTGTCGTAGGAATGTTTGAAAACTCTTGCCACGGCTAGATGCGATACACATGGCTATGGTAAGTGGATACATTCACGAGCCAATGGCAACCCATTGGCATGTGGCATTGCCAGCTGTACCCAAGTTTTAAACCCAGCCTTGTGATGCTTTTCTGGCAACATTAACTCAGTGCATCTTTTTTCTTTGGGTACATCAGACAAAATACCCTAGTTTCAGAGCCTTGTGTTTCTCACAATACAGAAATTGTGCTGTCTGTACAACCACTTCAATTTATTTTGCCGCATAAAAAATGTGTTAAATGTACACAGAAGGCATGGTGTAGCCTCTCCCCACCTGAACTATCATCAGCTAACATTTCCGTAGTCATTAGTATAACATTGTTAGCCAAATCTTAAACACGAGGTTGCAAACTGGAGAGTTAATACAATATTTGTCTTGTCAGATTCAACAGGCCTGCAACTTTTCTTTGGATCAGCTGATTTCCTCCTTTTTCACTCCACACTCATACCACTGAAAACTGAAAAACACTGTACAGCCCTGTAAAGATTGGAATTTTCTCATTTTTTGTCCAAGTCGCACGCCTGATTCAAAGAGTTACTTGACTGTAGTTTAATAACTGTTGCACAGGAACAAATTGCTTTGTGGGAAAGCTGAACATTTACTTGCCAGTAAATGAGCTACACAGACAGATTGTGCTGAGCCATGTTTGAATGGAGTGTCTTGTGGCTATGGCTTGGCTTTTTGCCATTATCATGACATAATTAATGGCCGTAGCCATTGGGAAGATGTTATATCTGATGTTTGCTTGGTCTCTTTTTATTGCAGGCTACTCTCCCTGGTTTTACAGCATGAGGGCGCTATGCAGAGTTAACTGAAAAAGAGCTTGTGAGACCAGACTGCCACTCTTCCTGTCAGTGTGTCAACTTAGATGGAGAAAAGTCCACCTGTTCTTGCTTCTCTTATATTTTACATGTTTATAAATGTACTAAATTTGAAGAAATTGTACTTGTGGACATTTTGTGTGTTTTTTTGCATTTTAAGAATCAAGTTATTTTTCAACAGGATGCAGCATATAGAAATAAGGTTTCTCTTTTAACACTGAAATTCAGGCACACATAGAAAACAAAGTAAAGTTGTTTCACAAAAGCCATCGTACAATTTATAAGGGTTCCCAAAAATTTCATTTAGGGCTGTCCACTGAAATCCTCCAGAAGTGTATATATGTATGTGTAGCAATAAAAAATATGTAATTATGATACAGTGCATTTTGGTATTTTGTGAATTGATGAGGAACCTCTTGTACATGTATGGCATCTCAGTGATTAACAGCACTGAAAGAAATTTAGAACGTAGATAAGTCTCAGGATCTTAAATTTTGAGCAGTTCTGTGGAAATTTCTGGTCTACAGAAATCCTGTATTGGGATGAAGGCACCTATTGCGCCCTCAGCAACAAGTGTAGATTAAGTAGTCATCCATCCGGATTGTTTTTCAAAAAGGCTTGAATTTCCTGGCAGCTTTCATCTGGGCAATTTTCTGCTTATCTTCTTCAAACTTCTGCCGGAGCTGAGCTATATCTGAAAATCAAAGCACAAAAAATTCAACTTCCAAGTGTCAAACACGTACAACTAGCAGATGATTTTTCAAGGTTATACTCCATAATTAAATCTGTCCAACATGGATCTCGAAAAATCCTGGCATGAGTGTGACATCCCTGCAGAAATTGCACTTTCTCAGGCGAGGTCACCTCTTCTACTACAGCAGTAGCCAACTGGGAACATTTCCAAGGAGTCATTAAGGCCAAGACCAGAGAAACTGCATCTGTAGCCCCTCGCAGCATCCCACACCTGGCATGAACCCTAACCCTCCAGGATTTGTTGAAATCCATTAGGAGTTGCTGACTGACCAAGGAACAGGCCTACCACTGGTAACTAACACGGCACTTGAAGCTCGGTGAAATTTCAGCACAAAGAACACGTGACTGATTACCTGCAGAGTGGATGATTTCTGGAGGACTCCAGGAAGAGACCAAGAGAGATTGCCCCAGGATTGGTGGTTGGCTTGGGCTAATAGGAGTTAGAATCCAACCCTACTCTTTGCAGGAAACTTACGTTCTCGTTTGCTCTCCCTCATCTGAAATGTGTAGAAGTTGAGCAGCTCAGTCTTTTCCCTCTTCTTCCTCTCCTTGGCACGGAGCCTTCGTTGGTTCTTCTCAGTGCGGGCTACGGCTGGCTTAGCACTTTTTCTCGTTACCGTGATCCAGCCCTCTTCATCTGGCACACCTTCCAGCTCTTTGGCCTTTAATTCCTCCTGCAAACAAGTCGGAAACAAATTGTTCAGATATGGGCTAAATATGGAACAAAAGTCAGAGCCGCGGCAGATAACTGACACGCGTAGGCAGCTGGGATATGTAATATATTGTTTTTATACAATGGAAAGGATGCATACTACATGCAAATGCACGGAGAAAGTATAGCTGGGAAAACCCATCAAAGATAGGGAGTGCATTTCTTGACCCTTACCAGAAACATGTTCAGGACATCAAAGCAACCACAAACCTTTTTAAAATAGCCCAAATACAAGTGAAATCTGAAGCAGTTACATCATCTGATGGAAATCGATGAAAAAAAACAAAATTTTCACTCATTATTCCACAAGATATCCTACTCTGCTTTTTATTTTGACATCATAGAAGAGATATACATGTACTAAATTTGGTTTGCTGTATGCAATAAGGGGGGACATGCACAAGTCACTTGTTTTGGAGATGGTGAAAAACCCGTAAGTTTATTTTCTGCCCTTCTGAACAAACAATAAACAAATCCTCGGCTCTCAGTTGGTCACACCAGGTGTGACTAAGTCCTGAAATGCGTAACCAGTGACAAAAAGAGAAAGTACATTTCTGGTTGCGGTCACGAAAAAAACATACACGAAGTAAAACTAACATAGGGCATTGTTCTCCTTCAAGGAATAACTCAGACAAGCCCTGCTCTCAGTTAGGGGTATTACGAGCTGACGTCATTCTCAGCAACAAACTGAATGCTTCCTGAAAGTGACATGGCCCTACCTCCTGCACTTTGGCATCATACTCCTGCATGAAATCGTCAATCTCTTTCTGAAGATCATCCACATCTGGGCGACTCAAGGTATAATCTGAGCACCATTCTGATGAGAAAAAGACAGATAGATTGGTAATGAAAATGATCACATGACTAAGAGATTGTATGCAGAGCAGGGGGGATGTGGTCTGCTTTAGAGGGCAGAAGGTTGCTCAAAAATAATCATTTCCTCAAGGACAAAGACAGATGACCCTTGAAACTGCCAGTGGTGTATCTGACATTCCCCAGAAAAACATCCACTCAACTGACACAGGTTGTGAAAAATCTCAATGAATACTATTATGAGCTTGGGTTCAATTTGTGACCCACTATGTAAAAATGAGTCAGAATTTACAATGGCCACCTTTGAGTTCATAATCTCTAAAAGAATCTTGCACATTGCAAATTGTTAAGAAACTAAACATTGCTAAAATGTTACCGAGAACCAAGAACATGTACTGTTTCACACATGGCATTTGGGCTGGTAACCTTATAGCGGCAGAGCTATTCTGTTGCTTAGCATTTCAATGAAATCTGTGTCACAGGTAATGCCACGTAACTCTTTTTATAAATAAATCTTTGACAATCAGACTTACTTTTATAGCCTGTGAGTAGCGATTTATCTTCTGTTGATAAGAGGAAAGGCTCTTCTAGTTGAGATGGAAGCTGTTTTGCTTTGGGTACAGAGGAGGATTTCTGGAATACTACAAATGCAAACTGAAAACCCTATGGATAAAAAAAGGAACTCTTTTGAAATAACTCCAGCACAATTCTGAAACATTTCATGAGTGAAAAAAATTACTATTAGTGTCTTACCAGTGAATTTACTGGAGATGGGAAATTCTTGGAATGCTTTTCTGAACAAACCGTCGATGAGGGCTTATCTTGAATAAAAACATCCTCTACTTTACCACACAGCCCAAATAGTCTTTCCAAGCATTCCTGTAATCAAATAGAGGGAAACTAATTAGCCACATTGATAGGCAGGAAACAAAGCATGAGAAAGTTCAAGAATTATGTGGATTCTCATAGGGCTCTACCTTGTTGCAGAACGGAGGAACGTTGACAACAAAAAGGGTTCTGCTTGCTGGCTTTGTGGCATCTTCATCTCTTACTCTGTGTTCTCTGTAGTAGAGGAAATGGTCTGTCTCACTTTTGGCATTGAAGCGAATTGGAAGGACTGGAATCAAAGAGCAGATAAAAATAGTAACAATAATATCAATTGGGGGAAAACTACAACTAAGTGTACAACTCAGAATTGATTCTGATAGAGAAAAAATACCAACCAAACCACACACAACGTGCGTCATGTTCCGGAATACCTCATGTCAGTATCCAAAGTGTGGAACAAATGTTTATTAGTGATACTATATCCTGTGTACATACACCCCAAAATTGACACCTACATGTAAGTCAACTCAAACTCAAATCCAAGTCAACAGGTACCCCAGTCAATTCATACTCGGAACCACTCACACTCGGGACAGTCCCCTTATCCATGTAGCTGCTCCATGGACCCACATTTACAAAATTCTTCCACCTTCCCCATTCACTTGGCGTTGCATGACGCACAAAGCATGCAAGGCCCATTTCCTATCAGCGTAGCCGCTCCCCGAGACCTACATTGGCACATTTGGACTTAGAAACTTCAAAAGGAGCCATGTTTGCGCATGTATTTGCGTAAATGTATTTCCCCCAAGAACATGCATGCATAACCATGGGGTTTGTCGTCCACCGGTGCAACGTGCTACCATGAAAACGGACAACGAACCCCAAAGTTCTGTGGGTATTCAACGTGATTCAAAAGTAGTAATACTAGAATGTAACTAGGCCTAGTTAATAAAAATAGGAGTACCATTTAGGCTTACTCGCCTGGTGCCTTTTCCTACCTCCATGCCCATTGCTATACTGAGTCATGAGTAGGCTATCTATAAACACGTTTCTATTATAGGGGCCAAACCTTTATGCTAAATATTACACTGAGCTTTGAAAGTACTCCAATTGATTTATGCTTTTTGAAGAAAAAACCAATTTCACCACCATACCTGTGAATCCAGCAACAGAATGTGGACGTATCATCGTGATATCGCACTTATGGTCGCGAAACCCACACAGTACAGACGGCCAGCCTGCAACTGTACAACCAACCACAAGTTGCATGTACCTGTACACTGTACATTTCGAGTGACATCAGGCGCGGCGTGAGTAAATTTTCTTTGAGGGCGCTGTGCCACATGCTCTCTCTCTGCGCATTCTACATTATGCCTTCTCTTGCTTAACGGTTATGTCACTTGTCGCCTGCCTGACATGTAGTCAGGGACTTTGCTACCACAGTGCTACCGCAGGGCCATTCCATTGCAGTGCAAGAAAGACACCGACAAGACAGAAATAAGCTACGCTTTTTCCACTCAGCTGCACTCTACAACAACCAGCTCTCAGCAAGGAATGTTCATTGTGTAAGTAGTCCAGTCATACTGCAGCTGGACCTGGAAAAAATTGCAACAGAATTTGATTTCAACTGGGTTCTATAGTATAGACACCCAACTTGGGTCCCAAGTTTAACATAGGCTCAGTTCTAGGCCCTGCATGCCCTAGGGGATTTTGGGTCATCTCGTACCCGAGTCATGTCGTACCCAAGTCATCTCGTACCCTGGTTAACTCGTACCCGGGTCAACTCGTAGCTGGGTCAAGTCGTGCCCAAGTTAACTCGTACCCAAGTTAACTCATACCCCTTTACCTTAGGACTTGAGTGATTTCTATTATGAGAAAATTGTTAAAAATATATTTCAAACAAATTTTAAATACTTTAAACTTTAAAAAAATGAAAATAATTGTTTCATTCTTTGCAGGTAAAGCATATCTCTTTTTGGAAAATGTGGTGGCCCTCAAAAGGGCCATCTGGTTTGAAAGTGGTTGCCCTCAAGGGCTGTTTGGTTTGGTTGGCCTACAGTGCGGGACCATTCAGGTGCTTGCAGGTAGAAAGAAGCTGGGACGTCGGCAGCTCCCCAACCTGGTGGTACCGCTGCCAGATCTTGAAAAGCTTCGCCTGCATTGTTTTGAATTGCTTTTGCTAGTACTGGCAGTAACAATTCGACAAATGATATTTTTATCATGCCAAATTTCTTCTGCATGTAGGACCGTTCTTGGATAATGTTTTAACATTGTGGCAAGTTTAAAGTCAATCAGATTTATTATGGTACCGTGGTTCAATTGGCTGAAGAAATAGTCTTAAAAAAGAATGTAATTCATCGTTTTTCCCCCTTTGGTAGTAAAATCACATATTGTGGAACTTGGCAGATGCCTCTGTAGGTGGCAAATTGCGAGCCTAAACATGTTTCGAGCTCTGTGAAGCCTTTCCACTGAAGTTTTTTAATTTGAGTTCATTAAGACCTGCGATTTGATCTCTGCTGTAAAGGAATACAGGGGCCATTTCACCAGTTTGTATGATGTCCTCTTTCTTGGCGCTTTCCACCATGAAAGTATCAGCCACTTTTGCCATTTCATCTTGGACAGCCCTACATGTACTTGCTTTCCAATGCCATAGAGCCTTGATGTTGTGTCACACCCCAAAGTGTATGAACAAAAAGCTGCCTTGAGCACACAGCAGGGCCAAGCTCCTCCTTTGACTTCCAGACGTTCCAAATGCGATTTTTTTTTTTTTAGATTTCTGCTTTGGCTCAGGTCTGAAGAATAAGGCTCTGCCTTTAGTATCTGCATGGTGAAGAAGTAGCACTATCAGGTCAGTGTCATCCCCAACAACCACGGTGTCTGTGGAATGGGATGCTGCAATGGCATCTTGGACGATTACAAGGTCAGCATCTCCTCTTGTATGTACAATGGTGCAACCAGCCCTTTCAAGGTAGTCCCCAAGAAACTTCAAGTTCACAGTAGGTCCAGGTCCTTGGCCACGTCTCAGATGTGTGACATCCTTGGTGTTTGGACCATGATCATAACCGTTGAAGATAACTGTTGCCCTTCCATATCTATGGGTGACATACTTCACATACCGCTTAAAAACTGAGTCAAATGTGTCTCCCTTTAGATGGCTAAATGCTTGGCTTTAGATGGCAGACGTACAGTAGCAGTGCTGCTCCATCAAGAACATACAGGTAGTTTACAGGATCAGGAAGAATCTCATTTTCATTCTTAACCACCTTCCAGAATGCGTCTGCCAGTGCTGGTCATCTGCTACACAAGGAAGTGATGAGTTGTCAAATAGCACAGGCGGATGGGTACATAAGTCGTACTTGAAGTATGAGGCAGGATCATCCTGTATACCATTGGTGGCTAGTAGGCTTAGTCTCTGGAAAAGGAGTTGTGGGTCCACTTGTACCTTCTCATGATTGTCAACAGTGATCGCACCTTTTGATACAAGAGTAACAGCTTGTTTCTTTCTTAGGAAGGAAATGTATGTAATGGTTTTACCAATTGTGGAATCTAGAATCCTTTGGCCAACAAGCTTAGCATTATCAACATTGAGTGACTCACTGGCAATGAAACCACTCACAAGGCCGTAAAGAGAATGATCAGGGCCAAAGGGATTTAGATTGCTCAGAGTGCTCAAGACTTTGTATGTGTCTTCTATGTCTCTCTTGATTCTGGATTTGGAGCAGTCTTTGTGTTGTTCACTTGAATCTGAGTTAACCCAGATATTAAGTTCACACATTATGAAGTTCATGCATACATTGACTGATATCTGTACATGCAGGCATTTACAAGAGCCACACAAGTCTCTGCACTTCTATAAACCTGCGACCTCTAGTTAGACCACCATTTGTTTTGAGACTCCTCATAAGTACAAGTTCTAAGTCAGTAGACAGTCCTGCCCAACAGCGATCACTGCAACGGACAACATGAAACACTTCCAGGAAGCACTTGTGGATATCTGGGTGTTTCTCTGGAAGGTTTAGCGGCATTTGCATGTATATGTATGCAGATTTGGCATACCAATTGTGACCCGCTGCTGCAAAATACGAAAGCATCTCTTGAACAGCCTTAAGATGAAGCGAAGATAATACTTTCAAACAACTCTAGGGCTGTGCCGAATAACCAAATATTCGATCGATTGTCAAATATTTGAATATTATTATTCCGAATTTGAATATTAGAATGCAAAATTAATGAAAATGAAGTCTTTTAGGAAGGGAAAATTTTCTTTTGTTTTAAATGAGAACAATTTCAATCAGATTCAAATGAAAAGTGTCAGAAATTTTGCAATGGTTTAAAAAGTAATTTATTCACTAAAGAATTTAAAAGGAATAGAAATTTTCAACAAGGCAGGAAGTCTTGTTTATCTCTTAAATCTTGCTAAATCATGGATGGAGATACTCCTAGATGTGAGAAGCTATTATACTGATCATAATGTACAACTGTGTGTTATTGTAACAACTGATTTGGTATAATAGTTTGTTCATCAACAATCTGCCGGTCAGTGCGACCAAATATTCAGATATTCGATCAAATTGAAAATCAAATATTCGAATAGTGAATTATTCGAATTGACTCAGCCCTAAACAACGCCCCCTTTTTCCCCCTGCCATCAGATGGCCGAGCATCCCAAGAAACTCATTTCAGTATGGAGCCCTCCTTCAATGTACATGTAGGCATAGAACAATTTTTTTGGGCGCTCCTACTCCAATTATCAACAATGCCATAATCCTATGATCATTGGATTCCTTGACCATGAAAACATGGGTATAGACACAAATTTGACTTAATTTGAGTCACATGTGACAACTTTATATCAATATTTCAATGTTTGGGTAATGGCGGCCATTGAACAGTGTTACGTAAATTTTCTTTTAAAAGGTTATTCCATAGTTCATTGAACTCCTTGACCATGAAAACATTGATATCTAAAGACACTAGTTTGGGCAAGCTAGCCCACATTGTTTTAATGCTACAAGTATGCATGTTTTTCCATTCTCAGCTAATGGTGAGAACTAGCGGTAATTAATATAATTATGCAAATTTGAAGGCTTTCCCACACTTGGATTTTGGAGGACTTTCAATTTGTTAAACTTTGGTGTCTGTAGAACCCATAACAGTTGAAATCATTTCTGTTGCAATTTTTTCCGGGTCAAGCTACATGTACAGTGTAGTATTTCTGGTAAATTAGCTGGACTAAAAGGGGACCACAGTCTGTTTGGCTGCCAACAGTTCCAACTGCTACAGCAAGATTGGCTAAACCGTAAACATCTACTAAAGATGTTGCTTCGGGCAGGGGTCTCAAGACATGCAAGACTGCATGTGCCATTCATGTAATTGGATGTGCACTGTTTCTGGTAGACTGCGGAAGGAAATATAGTAGAGTCCTCTAACGTTGGCCCACTTCAACTTTCCCTTGACTTTCCTCGCAGCATTTGCCAAATCTTTTCGTTGAAAAACTCAAACGTCATTTGGTTAAATACTCGTACTATAGCCCTCGTGATATGTGGTGTTGAAACTCTGTGAACAATTCCAGTCTCATGAAATATCGTCTGAAATCCAAAAATGTCGGCGTCTGGAAACTGGGCTCAAATCCAGCTGAGTGTTCCCTACGTGGCACACTTAAAAAAATCTCAGAAAATGCATAAACATAATCCAAATTCAAATAAAGTTGATATATTGTTGTAAAGCAACATTCCTTCAACGCACATACACATCCTCAAGTTTGTCCGAAAATTATTTCTGTGGTTTTGTACACATGTTGAAAGTATTCATTTTTCCATTGGAAAAATTGGAAAATCAGTCGAAAATAGAAATGTAATGGGAATTTTGTAGCATATACATAATGTCGTGATTTATGAATCTGAATATTGATTGTTTGATGAAAAGATGTGATTCATAGAAATCTACCAGTACATGAAGTTACTCTATTATTGCCCTATAATGTTTGCCCATATCATGGAATGCTTCTGTACAGTGAGCCATATGATATCATGTGCTGTATATGTGGACAGTCCCCATTGCTGTTAGCCCCCAAAAATGAAAATGAGAATTTTTTCCAAACTTAAAATGTCAACATGGCATATATTGACAATGTTACTAGCCCCTTTGAAATGTTTTGTACCTTTAGCTCTCTAGTTGTCTTGAAGTTGAAGTTTGGGGCAATGTGCCCAAAAACTTCTTGATGGCAGCCATGTTGTGCTGAGGATATATGAATAGCGCGTGCACAAAGGTCTTACCTACAACTGTTCTGTGACATTGCTGCATTTATTAATTGGGTCTCAACAAGCATAAAGCCTACCCACAGAAAGGACATGCAACAGCCAAAGCTGACTGCAGGACCCATCATCAAATTCTTCCTTCTTGTCCAAAGACAGATGGTCAGTGGGTGATTGCTGCCAGAACAGAAAATCTGGCACTACCTAGGCTGCCAGGTTAGACCTAAACTCTGGCTGGCTTGCCGAATTATAATTATAGCAGCAGGGTTCTGTTCAAAACCATTCTCTAAGTTGTCCGTCGGTCTAGTGTAAAAACCAACAAGATATACATGTAGGTGAACATGGTTCCTCAGAGTGAGACGGTCAACTGAAGACAATCACTCTTGCTAATCCAGGTATCCAGTTGATGTTTTGTGTGTGCGTTTTTGCAGGTAAAGCGTGTGGTAGACACATCCTCCTGGAGACAGCTGTGCTTGCAGAGGTTACCAACCAATTTCCATGTCAGGAAACGAAAGTGTTCCCTACGTCAAGGTAATATCAGTTTTCAGCAGCGGAATTTTGTCCAAAAATAACACCCATAATTTTTAAGCATTTTTTTTTCTTGTTACGCGAGAAGATTCTTTCAATGTCCATCTCATAAATCCATATAAGTTATTGCTCCAGAAGGAGCGTTCTTAGCCAAAATGACGTCTCCAAGGTTTCATACTTTTACTTGGTTTCCCATGTACATGTACACCAGGATCTTTTACTGGGCCCCCTTGTTAAAGAACTCCTCAGTTTTCTTTTGTGGCAGATTTTAGGGCTTGCATTTATCAAAATGACCATAAACGACAAAAAATTTCTTTTTAAATTTGAAGAAAAATTCACTTGTAAATTTAGAGTGGCCGGAAAGAGGTTTGTGGCCAACACCTTTTTTGGCATAAGTGTTTCCAAACCTTCATATACTGAAAAGAAATATGATCAAATTGTAATTAAAGTGCAGATGTTGAAATGCACCTAAATACAGGGTAATCATTTCAACTGATAATTATTCAAGTGAAGTTCAGTCTTTATGCCCCTCCCCTGGTTTGGGTATTTCTTCAAGTTTGCCCCTCCCTGGTCTAGGAAGATGTCCGTTAAGTTTTCTCTCCCCTCGTGACTGTGAAAGTTGAATCCCCCTTTCTTATAACATTTAATATTGTAAGAGGTACAAGATTTCACGTGCAAATAAGCAGCCTCAGACTTATCCATGCTCATTGCCAAGGCTTTTACAACCTTGTGAGGACCTACGAATTGTTTAACCTTTTGAACCCAAAACATGAAACTAGGTTTCTCATCCACTAAATTTGTGCAAGGTGAAATTCCTCAACTACACTCTTCACTTTTTTTCCAATTTTGGAATTGGGTCATTTTTCATCTTTTTTTACCTGCAGCGATTAAGAGTTGATACTTTCTTCACGTCGCAGAAACACCTGTGGAAGTTTGATTGGCTATCGGAAATCACGACAAGGTAAATATGATGCTCTTCAAATTGTGTTTGCTGCCTGAAGTCAAAATTTATCTTTTTTAAGGCTTTAAGCACTGTACTGCACTCGTTAAGGTTACTCCAGTGTGCAGAAATTTGCCTGAAAACATGGCATTGTGACAACATAATATCGCATTTGTAACCGGAAAAATTTCTGCTTTTATTGTTGTGAATGCAAATTGAGTTCAGTGTTTCACAAATGGTATCCTTTTGCTTAGCAGATTCTGCATTTAAGAAGTAATCAAACTCACAAGGAAAAAACTTGGAAACTTAATTATTTATTTCAAAGCTCATCTGGAAAAATTCCCTTTTCCAAAAAAAGGATGTGGCTAAATATTTTTCTATTTCAATTTCGTACAAATATATATATGAATTTCATTTCAACAAATATAAAAAGTGATCTGGCAGTTTGGGGAAAAATTCTGTCCAATAAAGATTACAGTACTGTAAAGAAACATTTGAAATTCAGGTTTTGTTTGGAAGTTGATAACATATCACAAGGGACTCTTACCAAATGATATTTTTTATCAGGAAGGCTGTTGATTGAGAAATTGAGATTTGAGGCCTCATTTAACAAAAAGTTACCATACTTTGAGTGTAGTGGGCTTTCCGAAACATATGTTGTATAGTTGCATAGCAGTTCATAATATTTTATTAACCAGGAAGTCGTGTGCTTCAGGAATGGCTGGAAAGTTAGTTTGAGCTGTAAAATGGCTGAAGTCACACCTTCTGAAATGCTTCCAATTTTCCTAAATTTGACTTTAAAATTGAGGAGTCCAGGTTGAGGTTTCTGGAGAACCATTGACCGCAAATCTCGGCTTGTAGTAGCTTTCACTTGGAGATGGCAATTGAATAACGAAGTATTTATGTTTAAAGTTAATACATATATTTCCTCATTTGCTCCTTCTGTCACTTGCAGGTCGGACCAAGTCATGTCTGGTTGTTACAAGACTGAATGCAAGATGTCCCCAGCAGCCTTACATTCCTTAGATGTTAGTTGGTTGACCCTGTAACGCAAGATGTCCAAGTCGGCTCCATACATTAGCTGGTCCCTCTCGCAGCTTCAGCATCACAGACTTCAAGGCTAGAGCAAGGCTCCAAATCTTGACTGCAACTTTCTTCAGCTGTTGGCTAAGAATATTTGGACAAGTCATATCTTATAAATTTCAAGTTCAGCAAATACTTATTCTGAAACGCTTGTTGCATAAGTTTACAAGAGAAAAGGCCATCTTTCTCTGTAATAATAGTGGTCTTTGAAATCAGAGACACAAATATTGTTCTGGTAACATTTTCAAACTGTTGTAGGTTTGTAATTTCAAAAGGCTGGCATTTGGCCATATATTTTTCAATAAAACAGGGAAAGTGGATTTTATTTGATATCAAGTCTCTTCATTTTGTTGTGTGTCTTTTATGGTAATTTATTTTTAGATAAAAATAATGAACCTTAACAGAATTTACTGTGGAAGCTAATGAAATAGCTATAAACGGTTAGGGTCCTATATACAGATTCATATTTCCCTAAAAGTGGTATATTTCAAGTTGGCCATCAGAAAGCGATAAATGCCCTAAAAAGTCAAACTTTGTGGGGAAAAATGTCAAAGCATTACTTGGAAAATACTTCAGACCAGTCTGTAGGGTTTTTGCAAAAGATGTCAGGTGATGTCCTTGTATGAAACTCCGCTACGAACTACGTGTATTTTTATTGGAAAACGTGTTCTTTGGGAAATGGTGATTAACAAAGCTTATGGATTTAAAGGAAATGGTACGAAAATTGAAGCAAACGTGATATGTGCACAGTCACAATGTAATTGTAATCTGCTAACTAAGCATTTAAACCAAGGCTTGCATTAGGAATTCTTTCACGTTAAGACCGCGAACTGAAGGCCCAAACTGTGCCACACTATACATTTAGTCGAATGAATCGCCGTACTCATGGGTCGTTTATGATGCTCAAAATGCCAAACTTTCTTACCTTCTTAAGCAGAGAGGGGCTGCTTGATGAAACCTGACGCTATAACCATGGATGATTAAAGAATTAGAATACAGGGCATCAAACATGGCAGGTTCAGGGTTGACGAGAAGGTGGAAATGCCCGTGATGTAGATGGTATCCTGAACGTCTGATAGTGCAATAGCTGAAGACCCAGATGACAAGAATTAATATGGATAAGAGATTACATATAAAAGCTAACCACGTGTGGGCAGGGAGCCAATAAGAATAGAAGAGGGAGGTGTGGCGAGAACGGTATTTTCAGGGAACATACAAGGCGTTTAAAAGCTGGGCCCCCATTGGCACACACGTTAAAAGAACTGTAGTTTGGCTGAGAAAGAGACCAATTCTTTTGTTGGATTCTTTTGTTCAGTCTCCCCTTAACAATAAAAAGATTCGAGGCTTACGGAGGATTAGACGCCGCTATCTTTCGTTACGCTTGAGTGAACAACAATGGAGAGAATTGAAGCAGAAAATCTCGTAAAACTCGCCTCTAAAAGCATTTCAGGTAACAAAATGATACTTTTTGCAGAGGAAATTGCATAACAAATCTACCTGTAGTTTCCAAATTCCAAAATTCGCCCGAATAAAAAAGTTGGTTTTTCAGGACTTGTTGATTCCTCGCTAAAACTGTCTCCCACCTGCCGATGGCGGCGCTTTAAGATCGAAAGTCCACGGTACCGTGAATGTCCACAATCATATGCGCAAGCCACGCGGGAAACACCGATATGGCTGCTTCTGTAGCACAGAGCCTGTCATATGGTTGTGCACAATGCGCATGTCCGGTGGAAACGCCACAATGGTTAATTTTGTGGCTCGCTGTGCTGTATGCGGGTGTGCACAATGAGCTGTGTACAGAAATGGCCATATCGGTGGGCAAAATCGGATTTTCTCAACGGTCCAAAAAGCTGGTTGCCCGTTTTTGTGCGACATTTGGCTTGCACAGGCGGGAACCAGTATCGCGTTGCATAAAATGCCGTGTGCTTTAATAAAATAGGCAAAAAGTCTTTCTTCGTGAGGCAAGGAACAAATAATATTCCAGTGCAACCTTAGCTAATGTAATTGATGGATTCTAAAAGATTTTGTATACGGAAAATTGGCAAGGATAGGTTGTTTAGGATTTTTTAAAGAGAGATTGAAGCCGGGTGGCAAGGGGATGGACATTGTCGAAAAGCACTTTGGAGCTCCC
This sequence comes from Acanthaster planci, assembly GCF_054643075.1. Classification (NCBI taxonomy): domain Eukaryota; kingdom Metazoa; phylum Echinodermata; class Asteroidea; order Valvatida; family Acanthasteridae; genus Acanthaster; species Acanthaster planci. The sequence continues at coordinate 11,558,642 of NC_141783.1, forward strand.
AAGAAATGTTTAGTTTGATTTTTGAGGCAAAATGTAAAAATGAAGATATAAAAAAATGGTAACAATATATTTAAAAAGAGAAGATCTATTTGAAACTTTCATAGATAGTTTAAAAAATTGAAACTGCAAATTTGTTTTCTCAGCACCACATTTGTATGTACACGTAGCTTGACGGCCCTCGAACTATTGTGGACTTTGAATGCTATAGCGCCACCAACGGCGAGTGGGAGAAAGTTTTAGCGTAGAATCAGCCAATCTTGAAGAGTCAACTTTTTTATCCAGCCAAATTTTGGAATTTTAAAACTACAGGTAGATTTGTTATGCGATTTCCTCTGCAAAAAGTATCATTTTGTTGCCTGAAATGCTTTTAAAGGCGAGTTTTTTGCGATTTTCTGCTTCAATTCTCCCTATTGTTGTTCACTCAAGCGTAACGAAAGATAGCGGCGTCTAATCCTCCGTAAGCCTCCAATCTTTTTCATTGTTCAGGGGAGACTGAACAAAAGAATCCAACAAAAGAATTGGTCTCTTTCTCAGCCAAAGTACCGTTCTTTCAACGTGTACGCAATTAGGGCCCAGATTTTAAACGCCTTGTGTTCGCCTCTAACTCTAAGTCGTATTTCCCACGCAGTCTCGGTCTCTGTTCTGTTCTCCCAAATTCCTTTCTCACCGCGCCACACCTCCCTCTTCTATTCTTATTGGCTATTTGTGCACACGTGGTTTGCTTTATGTCATCGCTTGTCCATATTAATTCTTGTCATTTATAGTCATGTCTTCAGCCGAGAGGCATCGGACGATCAATGGCTCTGGTTACTTCCTACATCACGGGCATTTCCACCTCGTCATCGACCCTTAATCTGCCACTCTTGCTATTTCTTCTTATTTTTCATCCCTTCGTGGCTGTCGCCAGGTTTCATCAAGCAGCCCCACTGCATAAAAGGTAAGAAACTTCGGGCATTTCAGCTTCTTATACGGCACATTCCCTGGAAAAATTAACCCTAACTCCCTAGGGTGTGTGCAAAATGATATTAAAATTGGAGAATTCAGGACTGTTATAGTTAAGGTGTATGGCAAATCATTCGACTCGCGTTGAACAAATTCTTCCTGAAGTTTTCGGTCCAAGTATGGAGGAATTCCTAATCGTAGACTTGATGCTAAGAAAGATGCTAGATGCGCAGATGCCAAGATAGAAACTTCGGGCATTTTAGCTTCTTATCCGGCACATTCCCTGGAAAAATTAACCCTAAGTCCCTAGGGTGTGTGCAAAATCATATTTAAATTGGAAGATTCAGGACTGTTATGGTTAAGGTGTATGGCAAATCATTCTACTCGCGTTGAACAAATTCTTCCTAAAGTTTTCGGTCCAAGTATAGAGGAATTCCTTATCGTAGACTTGATGCAAACGCTTTTTTGGTAGATTACATCATTTGCATCCTGAACGTACACGTCATGCACAGTTCATGCTTTTTGATAACATTCCCCTTAAAGCCTTGGTAAGTTAAACTTCCCCAGGAATACATTTTCCACCTAAAATTCAAAAACTGTTGGTAGCTATTTAATTAGCCTTAAAATTAAATTCTGTCAAAGCTCAATTTATATCAAAATAAATGGCGTAGAATCCCATATGTGGACATAACATGATATTGACACCCTGTTCAAAACCCTGTTACTAGTCTGAAAAATTTCATTTTCAAAGTAAATGCTTCAACAGTGTCACTGTTGGAAAAGATTTTTAAGACATGTTATCGCTTTCAGATGGCTAACAAGCTTAAAATTGGTGAAAATTAGTGACGTCCATAGATGGAACTTTTACCTGAATGACCACATCACAACGAAATGAAGAGACTTGGTATCAAATTCATTCACTTTACCTGTTTTATTGCAAACTCTCTGGCTGAATGCCAGCACTGTGAAATTTGTTCATCACAAAACTACAACAGTTTGAAAACGTTATCGGAAAAAGCCTCTGATTTCAAAGACCATCACTTTTGAAGAGACATGTCGCCTTTTCTTTAAATTCAATTTAACAAACAGTTTCTGAACTTGGAATTCATAATTGAACATTTTTCAATAGCCAACAGCAGAAGAAAGTTGCAGTCAAGATTTGGAGCCTTGCTCTAGCCTTAAAGTCTGTGATGCTGAAGCTGAAGGAGGGACCAACTAATGTTTGAGCCGACTTAGACATCTTGCGTCACAGGTTCAACCAACTAACGTTTAAGGACTCCAAGGTTGCTGGGGACATCTTGGGTTCAGTCTTGTAACAACCAGACATCGGTGACTTGGCCCGACCAACTGAGCATGCTACCACAGGGAACAAATGAGGAAATGTTGAACGTATCCAACTGCAATCTCCAAGTGAAAGCTACTATATTAAGCTATTTGAAGTGAATGGTTCTAAGGAAAACCTATGTCAGGACACTGCAGTTTCATAATCTCAATGAAGAAATTGAAAATGGACCTCCAGTATGAACTCTAAATGTACAGGCTGAGGTCCTAGCTATTCCCAAAGCATACACTTTCTTCATTAAAATTTGATATGTTATACGGATAAAAACCAGTATGTTTTGTTTGAAAGAGTATTGCACTCAAAGTGTTGCAGCTCCTTGTAATGAGACCGGGCCCTAAATCTTCCATTTCTCATCAAACTGCTTCCGATCAACATATCATTTTAAGTCTCCATGAATTTGTCACTTTTGAAATTTCACATAAGACACTGCATTTCAACATTTCTCTTAGTGCTTTTATAGCTTTTGTTGGACGAAATAGATTTCCTAAAGCAGCAAGGTCATTTTTTGTATTTGTTGAAATCATTTTTTTCTGAAACTGAAATGAAAGAGGTTTTGAGCCCTATCTAATTACTTGGAAAGGGGAAGTTTGCCAGCTTTAGTTCAGAATTAAATAGTTAGTCTACAAGTTCTTCCTTTGTGAGTTTGCCAATTACTTTTTAAATGCAGGAACTGCAAATCCTTTGAGAAAGTGCTCCACTTGCCAAAAACTGCTCTCAATTTACATCCACGATGATAAAGCAGGAATAACTGTGATTACAAGTCTGAAATGATGTCACAACTCTGTGTTTCAGGCAAGTTTTTGAACCCTAAAGAGTAGTGCAGTAACACATGTTTGAAGATTCAGACTCTAGGCAGCTAGCACAATTTAAGAACATAATGTTTTACCTTGTCATGTGACCTCTGATAGCCAATAAAACTTCCACTGGTGTTTGTGTGACGTGAAGAAAGTGTCACCTTTTCATTGCTGCGTATTAAAAAAAAGACGAAATATGAAACAATTCCAAAATTAGAAACAAATGAAGTGTGTGTGGTTGAGAAGCTTCACCTTGTACAAATTTAGTGGGTCAGACACAACAAGTAATTCAAAGGTCTTCACGTGTATTTAGGTTAGAAAAGCCTAGTCGACTAGCTAGGACAAGTCTGAGCTCATTTATACAGGGTGTATCAAAAAAGTCAGAAAATTAACTGCAAAATAAAATCTTGCTTGGTTTTGAGTGGTCGATTTAATTTGTTGTTGGGATGTATACCAATAGCTGGGCCTAGGCTTTGGTAGCTGTGGCCTCAGAGGGCTCGGCCTCAGTCTTGGCCTCGGAGGTTTTGGCCTTGACCTACAACACTGCTGTGCTGTCTTCGTAATGGACTTGGGTTACCCTCTGCTACACTCAATAGAATAAGTCACTTGGATTTACGCTTCCACCCCTACCAAATGGTTAAACAACACCAGCTTCTTCCACATGATCATCAGCGACAGTTACAGTTTTTCCAGTGGCTCCTTGGCCAACAAGCACGCTTCCATGAAGATTTGATTATTGGAGACAAGACAGGATTTGCCTTAAACGCTTCTGCGAGTACTCACAACATCAGAGAATATCGTCCCCGTGGCCAGCGACCACTTGATTTTGACTATCAACGCAGTGATGACAGACATAAGCTGACAGTTTGGGTAGGTTTGATTGGGAACGGAAACATTATTGGTCCATTCTCCTTTCGCAACAACATGAATGGTGACATGTACTTACAAATGATCAATGCCAATATCATTCCAGTCATTGATCAAATACCTCGTTATCGTCGCCAAAGAAATGGATTGTTTCAAAGAGCTTGGTGGGCACAGGATGGTGCTCTACCACACAGGAGGAGAACGGTTACAGAGCGGGCCTGACAGAACTGTTTGATAACCGTGTGATTGCATTGCATCGGCCTGTGGAATGGCCACCGAGGTCAACCGACCTGACGCCATTGGACTTTTTCCTGTGGGGACATTTGAAGTCCAAGGTATTTGTTTCTCCACCAGTGCACCTGGATGACCTTGAAGGAAGGATCACTGCTGAGATCAATGCTCTTAGGCAAAACAGAGCAATAATCAGGCGTGCTGTCTCCAACATACTGAGAAGGGCATGAATCTGTGTGGAACGAAATGGTGGTTACGTGGAGGACTAAATGGGTGAAGTAAATTATATTTCTGAAAGCACACTTCATACATGGACTTTTGATCCAACTCTAAACAAAGCAAGTGTTTGTGCAAGCCATTTTTTGAGTGATTTAGGAAAATAGCTCCGAGTCACTCAGGCAGGATACTCTAATCCACCCATGTAGGAGAAAAGAATCTCGAAAAATGTTCACATTTTTATTTTGCAGTTAATTTTTTGACTGTATACTTTTTGTTGATACACCCTGTATATCAAATCTTGTCCCTTTTACAATGTCCAGTGTTATGAAATAGGGGGATTAAACATTTTCCATCACCACAGGAGGGTGAATTCTAACACACATCTTTCCATACAGGGAAAGGGAAAGTTGAAGGAATTCCCACAACTCTGAAGTCTCAGGGAAATATGTCATACATAAAGATTATTGATAATGCAGCACACAATGATTAAACACTGGCACGAGAACACATGCAGCTCTACCAAGACACTTGGAAGGTACTGGGGAAAATCAGAGAAATGTCCCACCGGGGTTGCTTCGGGATAAAAGACTGCATGTCACTTGAATAATTATAAGTTGAAATGATTACCTTGAAAGTTGCATTTCAACATCTGTACCTTTATCACATCGTTCTTTTACTTCTTTTTAGCATACGGAGGTTGGATAATACTAACATTTGCTGGACTGTTGATGGCCACAAACCTTATTTTTGCCTGCTATTTGCAAGGGAATTTTTCTTCAAATTTAAAGAAAAATGTTTGGAGGGTTTTGGTCATTTTAATATACACTGTGTGCATGTCCTGAAGTCAGCTGCAGAAGAAAATGGACGAGTTATTAACATGGGGGCCCACTAAAATACTTGGCGTAGATCAGAAACTCAGTAAAAGTGTGAAACCTTTCTGAAGTCATTTTGGCCAAGAACCCTCTTTCAGGTGTCACATTGATTTATGAGAGGGATATTGAAAGAATCTTTCCACCCACATAACAAGAAAAATCATGCTTGAACTTAATGGGTGTTGTTTTCAGAAAGGTACACCAACAGAAACTGATATTACATATACATGTACCTTTACTTTCTGACTTGGAATTCGGTTGGTAACCTCTGCAAGCACAGTTGTCTCCATGGCAATGGAGGATGTCAGTGTCTACCACACAGTTTACCTGCAAAGATGAACACACAAAACATCAACTGGATACCTGGATTAGCAAGAATGACTGTCTTCAGATGACCATCTCACTCAGAGGAACCGTGTTTGCCTATCTTGGTGGTTTTACACTAGTGTAGACCGCCAGACAACTTTAATAGAGAATGGTTTTGACCAGAACAACGCTGCTTTAGCTAGAATTTGTCTAGCTGACCAGAGTTTAGGTCTAACCTGGCAGCCTAGGTAGTGCCAGATTTTCTGTTCTGGCAGCGGTCACCCACTGACCATCTGTCTGTAACATGTAAGTGAAGGTATCTTGGACAAGACGGAAAAATTTGATGATGGATCCTGCAGTGAGCTTTGACTGTAGCATGTCCTTTCTATGTGCACGCTTTATGCTTTGTAAAGATCCAATCAATAAATGTGACAATGACACGCAACAGTTGTTGGTAAGACTTTTTTGAGTGTGCTATGCTTCACCCTCAGCACAACATCGCTGCCATCAAGGAAGTTATGGGGCAACATTGCTCTAACTTTGCTTTGAAATTTCAACATAACCAGAGAGCCATAGGTGCAAAAAATAATTGCCAATATATGCCGTGTTGACTTTTAAGCATGGAAAAAATCTCATTTTCGGGGGCCCTTAGCAATGGGGACTCTCAACACATAAAGTGAATTGTATCATGTGGCTCACTATTCGAAGCAACATTATGGAGCTACAATAATGCAAGTAACTAGGACTCGATATCCTCAGAATTCACTTCCAAAACAGTCCTTAAACTGGCTAATGCACCCACTGTAGAATTCAGTAGGAATTGGACATTCCTATGATGGCATTAAAGATTACTTACATTCAAGAAGAAAAGAGAAATTTCCCCTTCAAATCAGAAACTCTAGATTGCTCAGCTTGATTTAAAGATGTCATCTTTTTCTTACACTATTCGGACTGTATGCCAAAAAAAACAGGGAGAATGTCAAACGTCCTGATGACCAGCCGAATGGACCATTCAAAATTGAGCCTGAAGAATGTGCACTCGTATAGCAACATCTGTTTCCTTGGCAATGCAATGTTTGGCAGCTGTGACCACCTGGTGTTGTACATCGGACGTTGTGCCACTCGGGAAACAGTCATCCCACTGAATCCTAAGGTGGGCACATTACAGTTTACGGCCCATTTTGGAAGTACACATGTCAACTCATACACCAACTCGTACGTGGTAAAGTCAACTTGCACGCCGCCCAACTTATACGCCGACCAACTAGTGCGGCAACTTTGCACGCCAGGGTTTTTCCCCAAGTACAAATCTGCGTATTGACCCAATACGTATATTTTCTTTCCTTGATCATTGCTGATAAGCAAGAAAAATACCAGATACTCATTTTTTGATCCCCGATACGCACAATATTTGTTGGCCTACCATTACAATAATTACACGGCAAGTAGGCTTAAGGATTTCATGGTGAAGGTCCGTCTCCAGCTCGATGCAGCTGGACCAAGCACAGCAGTAGGACTATAAAAAATTTGTGTCGCATACATACACACGTGTGTACATGCTCGACATAGTCAACCCAACACATTGCACAGTATTCAACGGCCATGTATAATGCACTCAGGCCGATGTTCCATGAAATCCTTACCCTCGTAGTCCGTTCCATTCGTAGTCCGTTCGTGCGCACTGCCTACCACATGCAAGGCTAAAGATGCCTCAAAGCGCAATCTGACGCTTCTTGTGTGGGGAGCACAATGCTAGGCTACACCATTCACAGTGCTTGCTGCATCGACCCCATTCCTTCATCAACGTGGCAGTATATGATGAAGGCACCTGCGACAGGAACCATATTACTCATGTGACATCATGTAACCAAGAGGAATTGCGCAACGCGAACTGAATCTGCTTGCCCGAAGGTACCCAGTTACTGAAAGCTTGGCAATTACATAATTCAGAGAACTGATTATATATTATATTTTTGTCTCTATTCTGATCACGGTGCTACGCAGCCCTTTCATATTGCTTCGGTTTTCACTTCAACACTACTACCCATCTCCTATTCACTTTAAGATACTACTAGTTGACGGGGGCCATCGCGGAACCAGTCTAGGTGCAACATGCACCACGACTGGGCCAGGTCAGAGCACGCAATCATGACAGAAAAAGTACAGTAAAACTTTCAATTGGTTCTTTTTTAAGCCAATCGCGTCAGCGGGCGGCAGGGAGGAACGGTCGAAACCTAAGTAATTGAAACAGCCAACATTGAAGTAAAGACACATGTGGAATGATCTCAAGTCAAATTGTGTTTTATTTCACTGAAGTTCAACTACATGTACATTTTACCACAAGTGTAATGTCTTATGAACAAGTCAGGTATAACATGCTTTTTGCCTGCTTACCTCTTATTTTAGTTTACATGTATGTCACATAAACATTTATTTATATGTATTATTTTATGATGTCAATGTTTTGTTTCACTTCATATTTACAAGACAAAGCAAACTTTTTGTCAGCGCCATCTGTTTCAACTGTCCTCAGATAGTTATTAAATGCAAGAATTTACTCTCATGTCAATATAATTTTATTATATGGACATGTATCCCCTTTACATAAAAGAAACAGAATCATTGTTTTGCCAATGTGTTAAGTGTTCATATCAATGTGTTTGTGTCTGACATGTGAAGTGATATATGGAAAAGAAAAAGCAGTGGTCATTTAACAAAATTTTGCAAAATGTCCATTAAATCAGTCTCATTTTGCCAGTTAAAAAAAGCAACTGAAAAGCTCAGGAAATGCTCTAGAATGCACCAGCAAGCATGTAGAGTCCACAAACACCACGCCGTGGCTTCGCAATTGTTAGTGAACCACAACAAATGCCCAAAACATTTTGGAAAGTCCTGGGGAGAACCCTGCACGCTCTCAGTTTTAGTCTGACCCCTGAAGTCGAATGACTGGAAAATGATGCTTTTTTACTAAATTGTCTGATGCATAAAGAAAATCTCCCTTCAGAACTACATGCACAAATTTCAAAAAATAATCCGTATTCAACAAACAGCATCAACCAAATTTAATCAAAATTTAATCAAGTACAAGACTAAGCCACTTATTTTGTGTGGTGCCTTGTCATTGGTAAGTTAATGTTAACCACTTGCTGCCGGAGGGACCCGTTTTCAAGCACGTAGACTTTATACACGGAGCCCGGTAACAGAAGTGGGACAAAGGGAACTGGGCCTTGTAACAAAAGACTGTACTCGGAACAAAAGACCAGGCTGCTGGGCATTACCAACATTCTTTCACTCTCAATAGCAGAGATAATCCAGCCTTGTTTTGAAACAGTATACCACGGTTTGGGGCATTTAGAGCGAGCGGATTACCACCGAGGACAAAAGCGCTCCACCGCTGCGGTACTGAGCCACACAGCCCGGCTGCACACTAATCTGGCCACTATTGAAAATAGGTCAGCAGCGCACTGTGCCAGGTTCGTCAACAAAAGAAAGCTATATAACGCCGCACAATTCGGGCTCTTTTTACAAGGCTGCAGGCCTGGCTGAAATACTCAGGCAGCAATAGATTTTGTCTGTCTAGAGTGGCCACCAGACAGTAATTCATGTGGGTGTAAACGTCCATTAATTGAAATGATGAATTTTTGAAGAATTTTGAAAACTAAAAATCTCGGAAAAGTCCCAATTATGTGCACTGCATTTTTCAAACCACCCGGCAGCAAGTGGTTAAACCATTAAAAAGCATTGATACACACAACAGCACACATTCTACCAGAACAAGACCGATGGGTGTCAAGTCGGGGGAAAAATCCAACACATTATTGAGGGCTACGGCAACACAACGGCACACATCCTCACACTTACCATAATTATCATACTGATGTGACAACACAATTTGGGGTACAATCATGGGTAGGTCCATTGGTGCACCACGTCTACTCCCTGAATTTTTGAGGCCTTCTTCGTGTGCCTCACAGATGCAACTTTTCATTGTTTTATAATGTTATGGGATTCTGAAAGTGCTTACTCTGTCTAAAACTGTCTAAATGTGCTGATTGTTTGTAGAGGCGAGGCAATATCATGCCAAAACTTGCACAAAGACGGTCCAAAAAACCATCACTGCTACATGTACATGTACGCATTGACAAGATATTTTTTGTGGTATGGACGCTTTCAGGGGAAGATTTAATTGAAACAGTGCAGTATTAGACAGAGTAAACAGGCACATTCAGAATATCATAACGTTACAAAGCAATGAAAAGTTGCATCTGTGAGGCACACAGAGAGTGTCTCACAAATCCTGGGAGTACACCACGTCAGCGCACAAGTTGGCACGCGTACCAGTTGACCAGCCACCAATTTGTAGAGTTCCAGTTACTCGGACCAATCCTGCATACATGTACAACAGAAATGATAGATAGGCAATACAAATAATGAAATATGAACATGACATGACCAACATGTCACAGTCGAGTGATGGTTGTTGCCGCTTTACAGTCAATTCGCCCCATTTCCACGTTGCCCCTAACCACTTCGCCCAATACCTACATCGCCTCATCTCCCTATCCGCACTTTTTTCCGATTTCAACTTGGCCCCGTCCGTACTCGAGTGTGTTACAAGCACAAGCCTCTTCAAAAAATTGGTCAAGAGAGGAGTTCCACATACGGCATGGAGTTGCACATGTACATAAAAACTCTACGGCATTCACTCAATTAATGTCGACTACGCTGTCCATGGTGAATTGGTTGGATTAGCATTGAATTTGTTTCTCATCCTCTTTAAGTTTATTTCAAAGCAATACACACTGTTCTGGTAATTGTCGATGCATCAACAGACAGGTGCCCGGGCACGAATAAACCTTCGCACACCGCTGCAGGAAACTTTGTGGAAACATGCTCACTTCAAGAACGAGCAAAACAACCTGAAATTAAACTCACAGAAAATAAACACACTATAAAGATACAAGGTTCTGTGGTTTAACTTGAAGAAATCTTGCAACATCAATGTTTTTTCAATGTGTGAAGTCATGTACACCATCCCCATGGGATGAATAGACTGGTTGCCACACTCATGCATTCTCTTACACAGGTGCAGTGCAGCGGGAACCAGCGCTTTGCTCACATTTTCACCACGGCGACAAGTAAACACAAAACTTTTTTTTTCTAACTTGCCAAAAAAATTTTTAGGGTCTCACCAAAAAATTGGGGTCCAGCAGTAGGGAAATTGGAATCATTGTTTCGGCCTTTGAAATTTGGATTCTCCAATTGTTATTTGTGTACTTAAACGTCGATGGGCACAATTACAGAATACCCAGCCACTCACCTTGCCCACCCCGTAGCCATGGAAACGGAGTCAAGCTTCCATCCACAAGGCCCACTTCATATCCCTGTATCCATTTAGCCACTCCCCAGGAGCCACATTGGACTTAAAAAAATTTTAGTCTTCCCCTAGTGAGTTGCATGCAAGTGAGTGCTTCATTCTCAAAAAATGACTTCAATGCTATACACAACACATACCTTGACGCAAGGATAACCTACAGGTTGAACAACCTCCACTCAACTATGTAGCCATGGATTTTTAGGGGTTATTTTTGCGTAGCGGGGTATTTTGCTACTCCTGTCGATGTTTTCACGTGTTCAAGTTGTTGCATCTAGGCCTATGTCTCTGTCACTGAAGAACAGAATGAAAGATAATCAATGGGGCGATGTGGAAATGGGGCGAAGTGGTTAGGGATAAGGTGACCGACACCCATATAGATGTGTGGCTAAGGTAGGATAGAGTGGTAGCAAGTGTTCGTGCCAGCGCCACACAAGGTGGTCGTGTCAAAGCCCCATAGATGTTGCCTACGGTACGCTGCGCTCCCCTACAGCCACATGCCCATATAACGAATTTTTGTTGACTTTTTCAAGCGCTTCGAAAAGAAAGCATTTTCACAATTGGAGTTGCTCGATGTACGCCATACCCTCTCCGCTTCTAAATCAATCCTTCACTACGTAATCTTACCTCTACTTTTCGAGAAATTTGCAGCTAACTTTTGAACTTCATACGTTCGTGTATATTGACATTGACAACTCGAGTCATCATGGCGTCAAGTTTGTGACCCCTAAACCATGACCTCACATTATACAAATACAACACCAGGAGTTAAGGGGGACGGCTAGTTCCTGTTTACCCACGCACAGGCAGTTTAGGCCTGATGTTTGACGTTATGATGATTTGAGCTGTCAACGTCAATGTGCACGAATGTATGGCATACATCAAGCAATTCCAATTGTGAAAATGCTGTCATTTCGAAGCACTTGAAAAAGTCAACAAAAATTTGGTAGGTCTAGACCTACATGCATGTTATGGGCATGTGGCTAGTAGTGGGAGCGCAGCGTGTAGGCCACATTGGTTGAGTTAGGGCGGCCTGTTTTCTTGACACAGGTTTCTTGTTCTCACGCTCGAACGGCAGGAATATTACTCAAGAACACTGTTCTCGGAACAGGATCACACATCACCTCCTCCTCAGGGTTTTACAGGAAAACACGGAAAAACTCATGAGATTCTGATTTTTGAACAGCTGCAAAAGTAGAGAGATGGCTTTCAAAGCCATAGAAAATGGAAAGTTTTGCAAAATTAACATTAATTATTTTCCGTAACACAGAAATGAACATTCCTGTTTATATAGAAAAAAATTCAGCCCATCCAAGTATTAACTCTCAAATAACGTAGCCTACATGGACGCCGCCACGTTGAATGTTGCTTGTCACTAACTACCAGCGGTAACCAGTTGTTTGTTCCCGGCGTCCAAGCGGCCGACCCACGAACAACAAATCGAACTGTTTGTGAACATACGGGAACAAGCCGCCCGAACTCGGCCATTGATATCAATGAGGCTAGTCATGTCGGGTCCGCGACTTTGCCCTCGCTATTGTGCAAACCGTTTACTTTACCTGCAGAATATCTCCACACTGGTTGAAGACACTGTTACATTCTCCAGCAATCTGCATCAATTCTCAATTTTAGGCACGTGTTTCTCGAAACTATAAAACTTGAAATCAAGTAGTCACCTGGCCTCAACATGCACATCCAACGACATCCGCTCATGTCTGCACGTCGCGCGAACAAACAGCGCCCTCCATTGACCATTGATCTTATTGATATAGCGCCCTCTATTGACTTAATAAATAGCGCCCTCTATTGATATAGTATGCAGCGCCCTCTACTGACAGAGACTAATTAGGGTTTTAAAAAATGCATTGTAGGGCGCCCTCTGCAGAGTCTAAAAACCGAGAGGCAAAACTGCATAGCGCCCTCTTTTATCTACAGCCCGATAAATTGATAAGTAAAGGGCGCCCTCTGCGCCTAAACAATTCATTTAAAAATGTATCACGCCCTCTCCAAGAAATCTGGGAAAAGTAATGGTCATAATATTAGTGCTATAACTAGGGAGAATACATGATCCCCCGTTGCCCCATCCCGTTTGAATTTTGACTGAATAAAACCTGTTCGCAGTTCGTTTGCTTTCAGTGCCCCTAATTCTCCCTAGATGCTCTCGAATTTACCCCGGTTACGCCATTGTCAAAGTTAAATCCCATCCCCTGACAGCCTCCGGACAGAAATAAGTCTGCCTGCCTCCCCTCCAGGTCTGTCTGCCCCCCTGCCCAACGGAAAACCTGCCCCCTTTGAAAAATATGCCCCCTCATGACATCACAAACCTGTCTCCTCCAGGTTATTGTATCTCCTTCAGTTATTTTTTATTCCTCTGGCTTTTCCATGCACTGAAAAGTTCACATTTTGATGTAGTCAACAGAAAATCGTTTTGACACTTTTCTGCACCTTATTAATTAAGCTATGCGAATACGCATTGCCGCCTTTATTGGCCGAGTTCGGGCAGCGAGCTCTAGTATGTTCACGAACAGTTCGATTTGTTGTTCATGAGTCGGCTGCTCGAACTGAGTGTCTTAGTTCAAGAGATACACCTTAGGACTGTGTCCTTATAAATTTCTACCTTGAATTGAGACAGTGTTTAATTGCCTGTGGGCCAAGCTACATCTTCACGTATCTTGGTCTATTGAAGCGTGCGATACCACATGTACAATGTACATGTACACTGTACATGTAAGCGTTCTGGCGATGACGTCATCCAATCAGCCTTGGAGCGCAAACGGCCAAGAGGGGATTTTTTGTAGGCGGGGAAACGCATGATCTTTTTACTCATTTTTGGGTCACATTTAATGGGGTAAACGTTAAATTTGTGATGTTTTGAAATGATTCCGTGGTTATTGTTATTTTAATATACTTTAAGTGAACTACATGTAAATGTTTTCTATTTTTGTTACCTTTAAGCGGTGAGGTTCAAGGCACTACTGCCAATTTCACCTCACTCACCGGGTTTTTGTGGTACCCCAAAGTAGAAAGCACCATAGGGCAAATTCTCCACCTATTCATGAATATGTAATTACTGAGACAAAGATTCTTGATTCTTGGCTTGCAAAGATCGATATATAGTCATTACGTAACTTTAGACGTAAAAATCCAATGAGACACGTTTTCTTTTAGAACAGACAGCAGGATTTGTAAATAGCAATAGAATCAGATTTGAGGCATCTTTAACCTTTTAACGGCTTCCTTTAGGTGACATCGCTAATTCAATTTTGGTGGCTAATATTTTACACAAAAGCAGTTTTGAACAGACTTCCTGATATTTGAACTTCCACGCCTGCATGGTGCTTCAGTGCTGGGAAGGATACGCCCTCCAGTGTTCATAAATAAAGACGCCGTCTTTCACGGCCTGCGACAAAATGGCGCTTGACCATAATACAACCTACTATGGATTTTCGGTAGTGATAATGCCTTTCTTTCATAACATAGTATCTGGATATTGGAGGCTTAATTACATATGTATTAATAAAATTGATGATGCTAAAGTGAAAAGTATAATAAGACTGGAAATTAGTTTAAAATATTTGTAATATAGAACAGCAAATTTAAGAATCTACACAAAAACAAGTATATTTAATTGAATCACACATAGAATTAGAAAATTGTTCATTGAATTGCAAGCCAAACATTACAGTTATAACTATATAATACATGATTGAAAATCAAGAAGTATCAAGACTTCTAATCATCATTTAAAGATGGTATGTCAAGACATGCGTTCATTCCGTATAGGAAAGACATGTAGACCTAAGCCATTTCTTGCTTCAGTTCCTCTCGTGATGACATGCTTCACATGAAATTGATGAAGGTTACAGTATTGTCATCTGGCCAGTTCATCCTTGATGTTGCCATTCTGTAATAGCTTTTGGCAATTCTGTTTTGGCCGTTGCTCACTACCATGACAAAATCCTCCACCCCACGCAATCTCCGTTCACTTTCTTTCAGTGAATCAGGCACGTATCTGTCAAATACGAAGTGTATTTCCTTTCAATTGCTAAAGCTGGTGCACAAATGGCTCAAAAGACTTCTTGCAAGACTTTTGTAGGATGATATGTGGCCAATCGCCGAAGGGTACGAATGAAGCAGTAGTCCACCATCAATCAAACTTGCAGCAATATGAGGAAGGGTTTCCATGCCATCTTGCATTGACTCCAGCTTGCTCTTTTCCGTGTTTATGATTGAACCATCAGGAGGAATGATGGATAGAGGAACATCTGGGATGGGGTAGATAGTGACATGTTGGTGTTTTGGGAAATAACCACCAGCATATGGAATTAACTTGTCTCGTTGACTGTTCACTACCGGAGGCTCTTTGGAGGGTATACGACTTAATGAATTGCAACGTTTTGGGCCTTGGTATTTAATAATGGTCTTTTTTGCTGGAGAAGTCTGAACAAGAGGGGTATGACTGTCTAGTCTGGTGTTAGTGAATAACATAATTAGTTTGAAACACGTTGAAAAGAATGACGTAAATCATGAGAAACAAGCTGGTATATGAAGATTCCAATGCGTTCTCACATGCAAATTTATTTACTTTTCACCGTTTTATTGGCTTCAGTAACCTGGAGCTGTCCTCGGCACATTCCTCCCTGAATTTCAGCTGCAGCCCACGACCAGCACGGCGAATCAATGAGGTACTCCTGTGTAGTGGAGAAGGCTCTTCTTCCTCCGGTAATATTCAACAGGCTGGAAGACGAGATGGCAGGTGCAGAGATTACATGATTCACTTACAGCCTTTAACAGAGGCTTAATTTGGCAGTTATCTTTCTTGATTCGACATGGAGGAAGTGTGTTCTTGGCTGCTCTTCAGGTAAAAGTCCTGCCTGTTACACGTCGCTACTCTGTCACTGACATTCCTCTTTGGTTTGATGTCATACACCAATGCCGTATTGAATTGGAGTTCTGGAATCCAAGATTCCTGTCATTTGGCATGCCGCATCTCTAAAAAAATGACATGCCGCATCTCTGAAAAAAAGATCTCTGTTAATGCTTTGGTCCATTGGCAGGTCTACTGCTGCCCTGGAAAAGGCCTTGGACGTTCCTTTTCCTAGTACCGAACACATCATCGGGTCTGCAATTGCAAGTTAGTTTGGTGGGAAAGAGTACGCCCCAACGAGCATAATTGGGACGGTTGAGTACCAAAACGACATCTAGGAGTAGGAAGAATTGTCATGTAACTCCCAATGTTGTTTGTCCTCACAGCTCGCATGAGATCTCGGTGTGCCTGGTTCATCCTGATTTGATCAAATCCCGATTTGTTTCAAAAGCAAGCATCTCTGCATAGTTTCCTTGACACCTTTCTAAGTGGTGATACTGGAATTGAGGTTTCCTTGTATCTTATTGTTCTGATATCTGTATGGTCATGTCTTCCCTTGATAGTACGGTGGACAATTTCCACAAAGCAAGCTGTTTCTCTGTGCGTTTCGTTAATATTTTGCAGGTGACCACTCACCTGTGCGTAAGGTTCATGAATATTTGTGGGAAAAGGCACTGGTATCCCCTCACCACAAATGGTGTGACAAGTACTGGGATAGGCGCTGCTGCCACAATAATTATGTTAAAGTGGACATTCAGATTCATCGGTTTAGACCTATGTGTTTAAACATATCACTGTACAGTCGGTTTTCGGGTTGGGGATGTCGTTCGCTTTCAGTTCACTGCAAAACAAAGATCTTAAATTTAACACCCCCGGTGTTATCAGGAGACTTCACCAACACTGTTCTCTGGTGTTAAAAAATTTGGTGTTATTTGGTGTTACTTTAACATCCTCAGTGCACTGTAACGCGCGGTGTTAAAGTAACACAAAGTGTCACTTTAAAGTGTTGATTTTAACACCAGAGTGTTGTGATACTCAGATGCCTAGAACATCAGGGAAGTGGGATTTAAAACGAAATGTAGTTTTACGAAACTCCTTCATTTAAAATAATATTCAGTCAGTGTGCCTTTGTCCAAGGCATTGTCCAAGGCATGGGGTGATGGTTTGGGGAAGCCACGTTTGCAGAAAAAACGACTTGCTATCTAAGTTTAATTGGTACTGGTAGCAAATACAAAGGTAAATGAAAAGTAAAAAGCAGGGATGGCTCTCACCCGAGTAAAATGTCATAGAAAGTTTTATAAACTATTAAAATAAAGAAGCACTTGGTGGGTAATTAACTTGACAGTTATTTATAATTACAATGATTTTAAATTGAACTAATTTATGAGATAATTGCAGTTTGAATTTTATAATCTTTATGAGCAAAACAGTTTCGTAATATTTCAGTCTGAGACTAGTTAAGCACATCATGTACAGTAAGTGTACCTAAAAGTGAAGAACTACAGGATCCTGACCAACTAATCTGCACATTGTGCATTTGTGCATCGTTGCATAGTGTTCAAACTACAGCTACGTGTATGTTTGACATGCTAATGCAACATTAGCGCTGAAACTGATCCCGGGTTTGCTGTCGTTAATAAGACCTACTCGAGCAACCTTTCATCACAAATTTCCAAAGATATCAATGAAGAAAAAATACAGTGATTGCTCATTTGCATTTATGGGTGGAATGTTTTATAAAACCAAGATTTTGCAGGAATAATTTGCGTTGATTGAGTTGCAGCTTAGTGTTCTTCATTGCTTTGTCATCATCCTAGAGATTTCTGGATCCTGTAAGGTGCCGTTAGATGTTGAAGGCGCGATTGTCCTCGCCCACATTGGCGGCCCGTTGGTTGACCGGTTGCACAGCGATCGCTACAAGATAAGACAGCGCAAAAATGACAATAAGCTCAGTCATTATCGGTGTTGTTTCTAGTTCACCTTTGAAGGCAATGCTTTGGCAAGTAGGCTGCGCACATATACAAGTGCCTTTGCAATTTGATTCTGTTGAGGAATTTTTTTCTGACGAGTTAGCCGATATGTCTATGACCAAACACTTCCTGTAATCAGACATTTATCTGACCTTTCACAACACTCTCCAATACTTCAAAAAAATCTTTTGATACACTTCTAACCACATCATTGGACTTTTCCTGCTGCCCAATTATCCCACATTGTTATACCACGGTCTTAGATAGTGAATTTTTATTGGTCGCGCATTGATCACGTGATATGCTACTACTGCACGTGTATCATTCTCGCGTCGCGCGCACTCAGGCTGGTAATTTTGCCTGGCCGCAAAAAATGATAGATCACGGTGATCTTTCCCAGAGTTGATGTGTGGCGTCTACTGCATTGTAAATGTGTAGCTTTAGGTACGAGGGTGGATAGCCTCGGCGGTACTACTTCGCTCTTGGAACACGAGCATACTCTGATCACTGCTTTTGCTGTGATCGCCATAGCTGTTTATATGAAATGCTCATGCCATTGTATCTTCTCGTCCATTCTTCAATCTTGTCAATACTTTTCAACGGATCTTGGTGTAAATAATACCTTGAATTTCAACCACTCAAGAAAACCCCCCATTTTTCATGGATCACGTTTCTGTTTAACAAGTTTGTTATCCTCGATTTCTCCCCCTCCCGCAAACAATAAAAACATTGGTCAACAGAGGACATCACAATCAACAATTTTCCTTATAATTTATGTCTAATTTACTGTTCACGTGTTTAAATTTGTCGAACTGTTTTAATTTATCTTGCAATGAAATATGCTTAATGCATGTATTACAGATAAAAGATATTCCACTGAAATCTTGGACCATGGTATAACAAAACAATTGTTGCCTGCAGTGACGGGGTCCATGGGTTTTTAATAAGACTTTTTATAAACTTCACCTGCAGTGCGCAACTTTATCGAAAGTTGCCTCAGTCCGCGGACTGTGTCACAAATTATGGCGTAACTTACGCAATCATTATTGACGCAAGTTCCGCCTAAAAAGCAGAAATGATGGGCGCTTTTATCAACTCATCATATTTGGACGTAAGGCTGTCCATTGTTGAAGTTCATACGACAGGTACCGTAGTCGGGGAACTCAACATCTTTTATGTTGACTGAATATTTTAAATGTCCACCTCCATGGCGTCGTTTAAATAAAGCTCTAAGCAGAGAAACAAACCAAACTTACTTGATCGAGTAATGAATTTTGCGCCAAACATTTTTTTTTTGGCTAGCTAACCCAATGAGAACTATGGGGCTGAGTTGTACAGGCCCTTATTAGTCCAAAAAACCTTTACCAAGCTATTTCAAGTTACTAGTTAAACGGCTGTGAATGCAGATGAGGCAAATCATATTTCTTGTTTACCATTAGCCAAGTAATAATTGCGTTTTCAGCTTGCTTTCGTGCATAAGGCCAATTAATCGTTCACTTAAGCTTACCGTTACCGTTGTTTTGAGTGGCCGGCACACTCGGTCTGGACTTCGAGCCTTGTTTCGTGGACAGCTTCAATACCACTGCGACCAGACAAAGGATAACCACCCCAGCACCAACACCAACACCAATCAGGGCTGATTGCATGGTATTCCTGTCATTCTCGAGGTCTTTGTACTTGCCAGAGTCTGTTTCTAATTTCAAACACAAAATACCCGTTAATGAGGTACATGTCTTTTGAACAGTGTATCAAACGTGCATCATTCCCAGTCTTGATAAATTCAACAAAATAAGAATAATGGTTCGTAGAGTGCAGATTCAACTGCAGGACTGTTACGTAATTTGCATCTGGTAGGGTTCAAGCGTAAATCGTGTTAGTCTGATTTTACATTTAGGAGATTACTCAGTGCACACCAGTTGTAGGTATAAGGTGATTGCGCCCTGATGTGAAAAAGGGTCATCGATTAGGCCTACTTGCCATTCTGTGATCAGGGGTTTCAGGGCCGACACACCGATTACAGATTACGTGGGGTTTTTCCCCAAATTTGAATTAAACCCTGAAATCCATGGCTCCGAGTCGGTGGAATGCTACCGGTATTGCTGTAATTACTGTAATTGTTATTCTAGGCTAATTACATAAAAGTAAATAATATCAAAAGGGGCATACACAAAAAGGCAAACGAGGTTAGCGACAGAAAATCTCAACTGACGTGTTGATCGTTTAGGTTTTCGTGTCAAACTCAGTTGGATATACTCCGCCTATGAAAGGTGACAGTGGCTCCCAATTTTTCGTTATTTACTTTTCTTAATCACGGCTGGTCAGTGGCGTCACCTGGGGCTAAATGGTAGGGACACCCGTGGCGCACATATTTTTTTCAAGGGCGCGTCACAAGAAAACAAGCTGCTGCATAAACTCAACGGAGAAAATTCATAGATTTCAAGTTGGGGGCACAGGCGGGGGCACAGGCATCCTCTACAGGCATGTGCCCGCCCTCCCTGCAGTGACGCCACTGGCTCATGTTGTAAGCAAACATGGAAGCGAAGCTAATTTTACGTCACGAAACATTTGCAACAAAATTTCAGGTGATTTGAAATGTGAAATGTGATCTAAAAGAATAATACTTTATAGCAAGCTTCAAACTGTCTGCTTCATGGAAATTGAAAGGTTTTTGCATTTGTAAAGGGGGATACCCAAGCAGATGTCACATTTTGTTGTCTGGATTCAAGGCCCGCGCTTATCACTGATCGGTGATGAAAACCAAATGAGTGAAAGTCTCTAAACCAGTCAGAACGCATAGACTTATGTGCGTTTTTTTTTCAAGATACATAACTTACCGTCAGAAAGTGCATATCTGAGCCGAAATCCACCGATGTTTGGACTGTAGCTGTTTCTGTTTGTAATAAGTTTAATCAACATTTCACCCTTGCTGGTCACTACACTGGTCGGCATGTCCATGTAACAGTTTCCAAGAATCTTTAAAGGGATGCCTTCCACGCCATCCTGCATGTCATATATTTCAAAATCATAACCGGCCAAACAGATCGCCTTGTCGAAGTCACCCACGGTCAGCTCGACCTGGCGACCATAAGGCGCCCTCAGAAAGACTCTGTAATTCAAGAGGCGAGAGTACACCTGAGGGTAGTTGGGTGTTGTAATTTCACCGCCGCTGGAGTCCACGTTGATTGCTTGTGTATGCGAGAACTCTGAAAAAAAATCACTATAAATAAAGTATGGAAAGGGATAAGTAAAAAATGCGTAAGGGGGTGTAGTTATCAACGTGTGGATAGGTTGTTTCGTCGGACTGTGGGAATGCGAAGCAAAACTGCATGCATCCTCATCCAGAGCAAGAAAATGGTGTACATGTATAAAGTGTGGCTAGGTGTCCACAGAGCTAATTCCGGAGGCACTAGCCTTATCCCCAATTGCCTTTCCATGAAACCAGTGGAAGTAGTGGTTCTCCTGAGTGCATAGCAAACGGATCACAGGTTACTTCCAGTTAAGTGAGTTGGCTATAATATGGTGCCCATCACAGTCAAGCAAGTGTATCTGGAATCAACACTCAAGGATTAAAGTCCCTTTGAAATGGAGTCAAGCCATTGAAGGCCGAGAGTGTTTTCAAGACCGTGCTGAAAATGCATTGGCTTGAATTGCTTGAAGACTCCCCAATTTCTAACATATCTAGAAAATGCGAAATCCAATTTCATGATGCCTTCGGGGTTCAAAAGAAAAGCTATTGTAAACAAATAACATGAATTTATTATTACAGTTTCTCTTCTTGCTTCTCGCCCATATCGTGCCAAATATTGGTCTTATTGAAATATTTCTTGTTAGGGCTGATATAGTTTCTGTGGTATCGCATGTGCAGGGCGACCTATATACCCTATGTAGGTCTGCCTCTATGGGGCCAGGTCTATCAGGTACCCTAGTAGACGAACCTGGGCGATCTTCCGCACCCAGGTAAGTCGGGGACAGCAGGCAGCGTAAAGCGTATTGCAGGGGCCTGCTGGCAGCAAGCAGTAAAGTGCAAAAGTTCTATTCGAGAAACTATCGGAAAATCCCATGAGATCCGGCAATGAACGTATAGATCTTTTCATAGGTTTCCTTGACGAATTAACCTTCCAAAAAAGGTAGAGAGTTTAAGATTGTCCGGTTTCCCATAATCTTTTTGTCAAAATTGACGACCGTTGATCGTGATAGCAGTTCACCCGATCACAGCGTATATCTTTGAGACCTCATACATACATGTACATGTATACAGTCAACTTCCTTAATAAGAGGTCCTTCGGACTTGGCAAATTACCTTATTATAATCGGAACTTTTGTATTATCAGGAATGAATACAATGAAAACAAAGGACTGGAACCTAAAATTTTCTTGTTGTAAGCAGAGTCTTGTATTAACAGTGCTCTTCTTAGCGAAGTTCAACTGTATTAATTTTCTCAACCTGGGAATAGCGCTGTATAACTGAGTGTTCTGTCTGGCGTATTCTGTATGACGACGTGCTGGCTACGACCAAAAGACCTACATGTACGTACCTGCTGTATACTCGGCCACGAAGCTGCTCTTGAAGATGTCTGTGGTCTGGAGCTTAACGCTGGTCTGGTTCGACAGTACACTCCAGGTGAAGGATTTTGCGCCTGTATACTGGTACAAACAAACTGGGAGGCTTCTCTTGCCGCCCACCAACAGATAATTCTCACAGGGACTGCCACGGGAGACTTCTTCGTCTGTGTGGAACCCGGTGAAGCGGAAGCGGATCGTATTTACCAGGTCCTTGGGGGCGATGTTCCAGACAAACTCATCGGGCAAACTGCCAGCAGGGTCCAGGAGCTGCACGGGGTACCCGATGAATCCGTGATGGGCTGAGGTATTCATAACTGGCAAGGGATCTGCCATTGCAAGAATGCACCGTCATCAAAGGGGCAGTCATTTGCAGTAATTCACAAGGTACCGTCCCAGATGAAATCACTGTTGAAATGCTTAGTGGTTAACATGATCATGTGGCTATACTCCCTAAGAAATTATTCTCTCAGACAAGCTTTTATTTTGAAGAAAACGATGAAAGAACGACATTTCCAACGGAGCATCTGAGGACTCATTAAAAAAAAAGATTGCCATTTGAAGTATGCTACCGTTGACATGACATGCGAATTAATGACAGGATTGGGTAAATGAAGTTGTATAAAAAAACGGGCTCCTAGGAAGAATTTTACAGGGTCCCCCTTTCGGGTGATGGGTGGATGTAGGACCAAGGGCACGGAGGGAGTCAATTAGACTGGCCTTTTAGTCTGGGACTGTCACATTTCAGCTACATTTAGCACTGCTGATACTTCATGGTTTCATTAGTTGGTATCGCAAAGTTAAAGTGGCTCTGAAGGGGCACCACCCGTCGTCAATATTCGTGGCCAAAATGCACGATTTGTTTCAAGTCGCCAAATTAATATTGACGTCATTATTTACATCCAAAGCTAACGAGTTATGGGAGTTTGTCCCCAGCATGGCAAGAAATCACGTGATACGTTCGTTCTACCAAATGATAAACATGACTTAATCCAGATCCCGTGACTTCTCCTAACTATCCCCGTGCTACTTTTAGACGGGGTGTCAATCATGGGGTCATCCGGGCAGTCACTGAAACAGGGCGGGCAAAACCTCCACTCCCGTATGTTTGTGCACAAAATGCTGCTCCTGTATGTTTGTGCACAGAATGCCTACTACCACGAGTCTGCTAGATGTTTGTGAAGAAAATACCCTCTCTCCTCTTGTCAAAGTGGACCAGGCCACTGAGTCACTTATGATTGTCAGTGTGCCCTTAAATCTGTTTCCGCCACAACAGGCAGATTATGTGCGCACGTGCTTATTAGTAATTAGCTGGATCTATCACCCGGGTAGGGTGTATAACTGCCGTGTACACGCCCACCTCACCTCACGCCCAGCTGGCTGGAGCAAAATTTAATAAAATAAACCGGGAGAGCAAAAGCCGGTTCATTCTACATGTGCGAATGTGAAAGCGAGGCCAATTTGACGTCACAAAGGATTAGTAACAAACTTTCGCTCGAGCTGAAATGTTTTCAATTTTTGCGAATTCGCAGGGTGAATATTCGCGTTTGTGTTCACTTCCGTGCCAAGTACACGAACCGGTCTCAAGCCGGTAATTTTACACATGCATACTGACGTCAATATTTGCGACTTTCGGCAAGTTGTGAATTTTGGACGTGAATGCTGACGTCAATATTAACCATTAGGTTTGTCCTTTAAGAGCCACCATAAGATACCACCGCAAACCAATAATTGACGAGCTATTACGACACTTACCCTTCAACTTCCCAAGTACATAATGTTGAACGTAAAAAATGGTCTCCATTAAGCTGTAACCAGCCTCAGCCAAATCACACAAGGCGAAGTTAGGGGTGAAATCAAATGCCACGCACGTACTGAAGGCTAAACAAAGAACCGCACACTCTGATGGCGTTGGGGCGAAATGAGTCTTACGAATGGAGTCGTTTGTGAGTTTGAAATTGGGATAGCTGCTTTCAGTGATGTCGAACATGCTCACTGGAAAATCTGTGAAATAGGGAAAACAACATAGTTCATTCCACTGGAATAAACTGTCATTTGGGGAAGGGAGATTGCTGGATAGGCTATAATTGGGTTAGAATTTGCTCATTGTTGGCTAGAACACCTCTTTTGGGGGTCAGATTGGGTGAGCAGAAATGATCCGTAGAAGCAAACAGTAGAGAGCCAAAGAACGTTGGCTAAAATTAATGTGTGCTCGCACATTTTGTGATATTATGAGCTGGTGGGACTAGTCAATAATCTTCTGAAGCATGACTGTGTTTCCGTTTCATGTGAAGCTACTTGAAAACCTTTTACACGCGAAAGAGATTCTTTTTTCATTGCAGGTCGGTTTCGTTCTTGTTCAGACAGATGTGAAGTTGTATTACTAATGCCATTGAGTCTACAGGGACTAAGACAAATATGGCAGCATCATAATAAGGGTCTAGAGGTTTGGGCATCAGCGAAAGCAGATAATAAGGTGTAAATTCTTTACTGTTTAAAGAGCATGCAGTTATCAGCGCCCAGGTAACGTCATATTCACTGGTATCAACAGGATCATCAGTGACGACATAAAAAACAGTGGATCAACTACTCGTGTATTTGGCATTTCGGGACTAATGCGTTGACTGATGATAAATCTGTAGTTTTGGCCAAAGAGGGCAAGTACAACCTGAATGGTTATTTTTAAGGTATTCCATGGATCTCAAATTTGAAAGGAGTCCATCGAGCCAGACTTTCATGCTCCTTATTATGTCAAGGGTAATGATACGTATCCAGCATTCTTGTCAGGACAGGTATTCCATGTATGGAAGATGATAAGGAGAAAATGGGTACCGGGTAATCAGATCTACTATGCCCTGGTCTGATAAGTAGCCACACTGCTTGCATTAAAAAATTATTGTTAAGCACGTAACCTTGGAGTTGTTGAGGACTGTTGCTACTATCGCTTTGCTAAATAGAGAAAAGAAGCAATGCAGGTCGGTACACCAAGTTAAAGGAATCAACCTTGGATTCTGTGTGCTTATAATATGCCCCCGAGGCTTTCTTCCACTGGTTTGGAAAAACGCAGCTCGAACGACAAAGCAGAGAACCGACACGTTCTAGGCTGCATTCTTCGAGAACTCTGGTTGAAAACTGACTGGGGAAGGATTTTTTATCTCCGCTTAAAAGCCTCTGCAGTATCCTCCTAATGTCATGAACATAACTTTAACATTACGGTGAAGAAGGCTGTCTGTTCCCTGGAGTTATCATGATTTTACAGATGGAACATTTCAACAGATTCTTGGCAGAAAGCGTCAGTCATGTCCCTAGTTGTTGATGAGCAACTCCATTATTTTCAATGACAGGAATATCAGAGTTTCTCCTTCTTCCAGAGAGAAAGATAGCTTCATTCCACCATTTCTTGCTGTCGAAGTCATTCACGGTTAGTTTTTTCCCTCAACTTGATGCTGTAGTTGGCTTCATTAAAATGAGAACCACTTGGTCAAGGATGGGTGGTCAGCATTGATCGAAACCTGTACCTGCATTCTCTCAGCAAATCATTCTAAATAATGGTTGATGGCAAGGTACTGGAAGCTTCACCTTTTCAATTCATGTTTCTATTATCAGCTTTGTGACAGTCCTCTTTCGAATAATTAAGGGACCTGTAACGCACAGGAAATTGCTGGAAATGTTAAAACACCTACCGCAATTGGCATTTTCGTCACTACCAGTGTAGCAGTCATGAACTCCGTCGCATTTTGCATCGTACGGTATGCAGCCTCCTAGCAAACACTTGTACTCACTGCGATCAGTACAGTTGCTGTCCTCTGTGGGTAAAGACGAAAGGTTTCCATCAGTGTTTCCCCCGAAAGATTATCCTACTCGAAATTTTTCATACGCAGTCTAGGATGGTAAATATTAACGATACAAAGGATATCAGGAAAAAGCTTTTGATATTATGCCAATATTGTTCACACCCTTTGAACGAGTGCCACGTGATTCGGTTGTCAAAACTGTCTAGTCTTACATGAATTTACTCGAAAAAAACACTGCTGACCATAAACATTAAGGCAACGTTTTTGCATGGAAATGCAGTTTGAACGTGTGGGGCGGCATTTCTGAAATTATCGTACATTCGATAACTTGCCTCTTCCCAGTTTTGATTCGGATGTCACAAGTTGACATTTAAAATTGTGGAGAAAAATCTTTAACTCCCAGGCTGCAAATTCAAATTGAATATGGGGCAAGAATTACTGAGGACTTTGACTAACAAACATGACTGAAATAATTGCAATGATGTCTTACGTCGGTCTGGGTCCTTCCCTTCGAAAATCGGTGCTATCCAATCCTGGAAGGCGGTCATGCGCGCGTAAACACCGGGATATTCCGCCAGAGCGCACCCGATGCCAAAACTGACGACTCCAACCTGGAACCACTTGTCGTTCGTTTTGGCTACCATTGGTCCTCCACTGTCTCCCTATAAAAAAGAAGATGTGTACCCAAACGTTTTTCAAGCAGAAACGAGAAAAGGAAAACGGCTGCAATTACAGTTTTACGATTATACTTTAATATGAAACGCAAGCACTTGGTTGAAGTTCCATCTCAATAAAATGTGAAGAGGGTTTTTCCTCAAAGGCTCTCGGAAAACATAGATCTTGGATCTTTGAAGCTTTTCATAGTAAAGGTGGCGATTAAAGTCAAGGTTTGCGGCAGCACCATGCAAGGATATGGATGTCTCTTTTGTGACTATTTGTGGTTCTGAAAAGGACTGGAGGGTACTAAAGAGAAACGGAGGGTACTCAACGTTTCAGACATCGGGAAAATGTCAGTTTGGTTCTTTGTCGTCTGACGTCGGCTAAGGCAAACTTAAGTTTAAAACTACTTCCTAACTACGAACAAGTTTCCAAACTTGCACCCTTGTAATAAGACAGTGCAAGCTCCCGTTTCTACTGAAACGATTTCTTTGAGATTTCGTATTTTCATTTACAAAGTTATATTTTAACTGTTGAATTTTACAGTTGCTAAAGTCCATGACGACAGGCAAAGTCAAATTAATTTAAACAGATTCGCTCGTGTGTTGCACAGAGGTGGCAAAAGCTACATGCATTATTTTTTGTGAGTGAACAGAATACCGGAGTCTGGATGTGAACCTTGGACTATCAGACATCAGGTACAAGTGCTTAGGCCTATTTACTAACAACCTGGATGGAGTCCCGATCGATTTTAGTTTGAAAGGGGCTATTTTTCTTCCGCGCGGGAAACAAACATATTTGAACAAGTGGAATAGGGAACCGAAGACTCAAGTGCATAGCAACCCACCTGGCAGGAATCTTTGCCACCATTGCTCTCTCCAGCACACACCATGTTGTCGGTAATAATGATGTTGTGGGCGTTGTAAGCGCTTTTGCACTCCTGGTCCACTATAGGAACAGAGACTTCCAGTAGGTCCTCACTATATGAAGAGCCTGTTTTGTTCACAAAAGGAAAAGAATCACTCAGCCAAATCATACGTGGAATAATATATACACGATATATAAATTCATTTGTCTAGAGTCTGTGAACGAACTCCGTTATAGAACAGTTCATAGCGCTTTGTGACCTCGTGCACAGCCTTACGGCTTTTCATCTAAACTGCGCACAAGTTAATACGAAGCATCTTTGCGTACAGTTGTATGGCGACAATGGCAATGACGTCACTTTTATTCCTCTCATCTTGCTCACCTATGAGGGAGTACTTTGTGCGTAGACTACACTGGGTAGGGCACGTATTGAACATGCTATTTATATTTGTTGAAATTGGTTGCACCGTTAGTTGAAAGAGCTGCGAAGAAGAGAAGCCATTTTAGTTGGCAAATCTGCCTCACAAGCTCTTCCTTGCTGGCAAAGTAAGAGTACATTCAAGCAGAAAACAACCAATAAATTGTCCAACTTTGATATGTCTATTGCTATTTTCCGTTCGACTTGCGCAATCGTGCAACTCGGGCCTATTAGCCAACTGTTTTGGGAACAAAGTGGGCCATAACTCTCCCTTGAAACGACTATGGAATTGGAATAGAAAACAAAATGAAAAAAATTGGATTAAGCCAAAAACGTTTCTGGTCTATGGTCAGGGATTGGCTCCAAAAGTGGTGCAGCGACGCGGCTTGTTTTCCCACTCACTTTTTTCCCACTTAAAATGATGTGCGTATAACGTGCGATGTCCATCGCTACCGCGCATACGGACGTACCGCCGCTGCCAACGGTGAAATAGACTGGACCCCTCGCTATTAACTGTTAAAAAGCGTTCTCAGCTTGTAGATGTATAAACAGGACATAAGACCACCTTGTTTGTCGGGTTCCCAGAAAAATGTACATATAATAGAGAAATGACGTCATCTGAAGAAAAGTGCCCAGCTAAATGAGTGGGGCCTAGAGGGACTCCTTTACTGTAGATATTACTCAACCGTACCCCATTTAAAACACGTTACATTACACAGTAGCAGGATTCTGGTCGATAGGGCATGCTTGGAAGCTTTGGGGCATCGTATCATACCAAATTAAAAAGACTTCATTGGTTGTGCACAAAATCTTCAAGAGAGTGAAAGGCAATTTCTGACAAAATGAAAAGAGTTGTAAGTTCCAAGTACGTATTCTTTCCCAACGTATATGTATCGAAAGGCAAGTTTTCTTGAAGTAAAAAATGCTGCAGAATGTTGCAATCTTGGCAGAAACTAAAGTTTATCTGAGTTAGCTTGGACAGCGTGACTGGCTGTCCTTATCTTACCATCTCCTGTCGATCCCCACCCTGTCACTGTGACTTGTGTGCCGGCTTGGAAGCTGTCTGCCATGTCGGCCGTCGGAACGCACACAGGCTGCACATAGTCGTTGAGGTCGAACGGGTTGTCTAGCTTGAAGAGAGCAACGTCGGAATCGTGGTCGGTGTTGTATATGGTGTAGTTCGGATGCATGAAAACTTTGTCGGCTGCTCTTATTTGCGTGTTTGCACCTCCACCCTCATACTTATTGCTGCCCATCTTGAAAGCGAAGTACTGCGGCTGATCTATGAGAGTACTCCTAGAAGGTTTGGAAAACAACTTCAGGCAGTAGGCGTAATGCCAAAAGAACAGTCATTTATGGGCGTTCTTATATGTACCTTCCAGCATCGACAACTATTCGGGGGGGAAGCATTGGACGTGCCATCCAGTATGTTTTCCTGGAGTGCTAATGGGGATACCCCAATAGTGACATGCTTTAACTATGTAATGTTCGTGATGGACACGCTCTCTGTCGACCATTCATGACGAAGCGCCAGCGATCGTGTCCAATGCAGCACGGCGCACACTTTCAAATATCTACTTTTGGCTGCATCCTTCACTCAATTCCCAATACTTTGGAGAGAATTTGCCGCTACTGCCCTCCTCTATGGCTCAGGTTCGAATCCTACTCATACATACAGATCTGGAATTTCGTTTTCAGTTTCGTCAGAATAAATGTAAAGAACGCTATTAGCTTTCTTCAACAGAATTTTAAAAGAAAATCAGACAGCGTTTTATATTCATTAGCTGTTTCGGCAACTTGTCAAAACAATATCCAAGGAGAAATTCGTCATGATGACGTCATTAGGGTCACGTCACGTGAGATTATCTGCGCTTTTTTCTCCTTTAGTTTTGTACAAACTTTTGAACAGCCAGAATTTGGTACTGTTATTGATCTGATTGGGTCATATTAGGTCCATACTGTCAGTCCAACAACTAGAGAGGGTCCCCCGACAAAATCATCTAAATGACGTCGAGTGTCACGTGACATGACATTAAAAGTGCAAACTTCAAAGCCCTATATCTTCTGAAGTACATGTCCGATTGGGTTGAAACCTTGCAAATAGAAAGGGAGAGTTATAGACGAAAATTGACATCATGTGATGACGATGTCATCAGGAGACAAGTTATTTGACATTAAAGGTGCATCCTTTAAAGCACTTTATCGCCTAAAGTACATATCCGATTGGGTTCAGACCTTGCAGATAGCTAAAAAGCATTATATCTCCAGAAGTAAATGTCTGATTGGGTTGGAAATTTGCATGTACATGAAGCTAGAAAGGAATGTGTTATAGACGAAAATTGATATCCTGTAATGATGTCGTCATCAGATGACAAGTCACATTACATACAAAAAGTACAATCTTTAAAGCACTATATTTCCAGAAGTAAATGTCTGATTCACTTGAAACCTTGTATGTACCTAGAAGTGTTTTAGACGTAAATTGTCTTGATGTGATGATGACACCATCGGGTGCCGTCATGACGTCATCATGCGATTTCTTATGAATATATTCAAATTTGCCATTCTTCAACATTCTTTCGACATATATTGTAAACAAACCAATATACATGTATTTTCAACATCCCTTTTGTATACATCAGAGCCTATATAACGTACAGGAATAAGGCTCTATAAGCCAGTCATTAAAAAACGGCCGAAACATCCCTCGTTTGTCTACCAACACGTCAAGTCTAGTTTTACAGGCCTATGTAATTAGAATTGTTCATGTTTGAATTGTTAGTGTAATGGAAACTTCTACATTTATTGATAAAATTCTAAGTTTTAATGAAGTTCAAGTGTAGATTACGATGTCTTGACACTCCTGCTGCTCCTTGAAATGTTATGCTCACCTTGTAATATTCATGTTTTCATTTCCCTACAATTTGTATGGATGGCCAAAGTGTACAAAAACACCATTTGGCTGTTTTTCCTTTATTGTACCTCAAATTCCAGCAAAAGGTACTTTTGTCCCCTTAATTAGTAGATAAATAACCCGGTTAATACTTACACACAGTGTGCTGCAGATAAGATCCATTGTGGGTGGACCAGGGATGCGCCACATATTCCCCGACCTTGAAAGAGCATCTGCGCCTGCCACGGCCACTCTCCAACCTGGGCCGGTTTGCCACCAACGATGGCCACCTCCCCACTTAAGGGCACTTTCTGCTTGCCACATGTTGTGTAATCTGCACGAGTTACAAAACAAAGTATTTTCCTAAAACATCGGGGGAAATGTTACCCTGTTGTGCGAAGAAATTAAAACTGTGGGGCGCATGTTCACCATCGGAATCGCCTCGGGTGCGGTGAGCCCCGCGGTGTTATATCAGCCATGCCCCACATCACAGCAGTCAATCACTGTGTTGTTAAACCTCTTGAATCCTTTTTATTGTTATTATTATTATTATTTTTCTTAAGTGTCTCGAACAGTGTCTGGGCATCAAATGGTATCTACATTGACTCGAACATTTATTGATCATGATGGCTCTGACATAAAATCAAACCAAAGAATTTCGGCCCAGAATTTCATCCAGTAGGCTGATTGCATTTAATTAAAGTAGATATTCACAATCATATGGATGAAATACACTTGTGCGGGCATCGACAAAACTGAGCTAGAATTCTTGTTCTACATTTTGAAAAATTGAAGAGACGTCTTATCACATCATATTTGACAGTCTATGTCATAACCCAACTTTTTCTATTTTCTTTCATAGATGGAAAAACAGGCAGTATATTTGTTACCGTGCATCTCTCTTATAATCTCATATTGCATTTTTCTCGCGAAATTCTAAAAAGGCGATATCCTTCAATCCTTTTTCTTTTCACTATTCCTAAAAAAATGACATCATGCATTCTAAATAGCGGGTTTTCATTGACTTAATCTCTTGCAAATTCCAACGACCGCTTGGGAGTAACTTGCCAGACCTTGGAAACAGTGACCTGTCCTCGGAAATGCGAGCACAATAACTAGCAGCATAGCCAGGGTGATCTCAATAAATGTCCTCGGACGAGCAGATGGCCAATTCATGGTGGCGTCGGGGTAGCTATCGTCCTTTAACAAACACAAATTCGACAGCACAATTTTATGGATAGTACAACTTTACCTATGGGAGAAAAAAGGAAAATTATAGCAATGGCTATATCTTTCACTGCACGAGCGGTATTAGATTGACACTGCATTGTCCTTATAATGTCAGTGGGGTGGATGGAGGCGCGTCCACGGAAGAAACCTTCACTTTCTCCTGGGGAGAAATGTTTTCAAGGTTCCGGGAAATACTCCTTAACAAAAGACCACGGAAAGCCAAAACGTCAGCAAGGACTTGACAATCCAGTTCACGAGTCGGCAGGGTTTTGCATGAAACCTGCTTGGTCAGAAATTAAAAAAAGGAGATCCAAAGATATGCCAACCTGAATCCTATCTGCACCAACCTTCACAGTTTCACGAATTTATTATTTTTTTTAGTCATACGCATACTTAATAAACAGGGAAAAATAAGATTAACAGAACTCATCTGAAGAAGCTAGGTGCAGAATTTTCGGCCTGCCTTTGTCTTTGTCGAATTGGTGTTGGACTTGTGTATGGGCAGAATAAAAATTCCCCACTGACCCCTCTTGTTAAAAATTGGATAAGGCACGACCACAGACATCGAAGAAATCTTCCCTATCCATGGGCATGGCACCCTCTATATTGTGTGCGTAAGCGTTTCATTGGTAAGGGCTTGAAAGTGAGAAATACGTTCGTCATATCAGACCGTCACGCGCATGTTTGTCAATCTCTGAGATTTATGGGCCTAATTGTAACACCCACACCCAGGCCAGATACCGTTAAGAGTTAAACGCATGCGGCAACCACTGCAAACCCTCACTACCCAGCTGTCACTAGTGTCAGCATTTCCAGAATCTCATCGTGCGTAAGCATACGCCTGTCCTATTCCTAATTTAAAATGAAGATCAGTGAATTTCCAAAGTTGAAGAAACTGGACGGACTGCGTATTGGATCCAGATTCTGTGTGAATGTCCTCTCTCTGTTGCGCAGTAGAATGCCGTAGCGCGCAACACAACACACACACAAAAAATAGTGAACTACGGTAAACGTTCTGAAAGAGGAAGTCCGTGTGTCAACGTACAGGGACACTGTTACAAGTTGTGGGGACGAGGGAGTGCACCAGAGAACGCTCTAGAAAGAAAAGGCCGCACATGGGATAATGTTTCACTGCCGAGAGAAAAGGCTGTGGAATTTGATAGAGCAAAAAGGGAAACCCAAGAAGGATGTGTGCGAGGGTGGGCACATCCTTCACTGTGTTAACGGGAAAATTTCCTTTCGTTAGGCAAGTCGGAACTGAATTGTGGGTGGACTTTGTCTCCATAACGCGTTTGGTTCCCATAACGACTCCATTTTAACACAAGTGAACTCCCCATAACCTATTGTTCTTTTGAGGTGCCCACCGGTACTTTGGCCCTGCACTTGTGCCCTAAGCTTGCGACGGGGCTTGGTATCACGTGCGTTTGTCTGAGGTGGTACGAGAATATGTGTACATAGCGTCACAATTTTGCACGAAGAAACAGGAATGTCATTAAAAATGACGATTTATTTGATTTGGTTGTTTCACTATTTCAACATACTGTACTTGACCAGTTTCACACGCATTTACAGGAAATCACCATAAATGCCGAATTACATTTATGAAATCACCGGCAGAAATCACGGTAAATTCATTTTGTGTTTTCACAATGAGAAGCAAAGATGTATGGCCCTTGAACATGTAAAAACACATTGCTTGCGAAGGCCTAAAAGAGGGTCAAATGAAATTTTCGTTTTTAGTAAGATACATACATCTTTCATAAAGTTGTAAAGCTGTGCGCGCGTAATCATGCGAGCACCTTCCCTGAGGAAAACACTTTGAACAAACGGGCCAAAACGTAGGAAAACGTGGATTTTCGTTTTCACGAAGGAACGCGCATCTGTGCTCAGTAATTTCTGTTGATTATTCACTGTGCTCATTCTAATTACTGGGTTCATGTAAAAGTTTACCTTTCAAAGAACCATTCAAAGGTGTCCTCACTACGTAAATTTGTTGCTTAGTACAATGTAGCAGCTTTTGCAGTTTGCCATAGAAGAAACTTTTCTTGCAAAAGCCGTTTTCCCCCTTTTTTTTCTTGCTCGAAATGACGTCACAGTTTCTGTAATCGACTTGTATATCAGACATGTATATAACCTTTGCGTAGGGCCTATTATGAGACGTTTGTGTTTGACACTCACACAAAGGTTCACGTACCGTGGAAAAACAACAATGACGTCTGGGTCAGGAACGTAAGGAAGCGTAGAGGAGGCATGACCAGTTCTTTTTTAAAAATGCTACGCTGCCACGGCGGATTATCTCGCAGCAGCGAGATACCAATTTGAAATTGTTTTGGCGTGGCCCGTCTTCCCTTCCGTAGACACGTAAAAAGTTCAGTAACGGGCGCGGCATGACCGCAATTTAGAGTGAACCTTCTTTGTACAACTGTAACTGTTTTAAGTGCAGTCAAGAGATTTTTTGCCTGTAGTATGTGCCATTTGTAGCCGCGTTTCTAGTATCGTTTTCCATGGTTAAGCCTGGTTATAGTCGTTTTAATCGTCACAGTGTTACTGCAGGGCCCCCAAGGCTTCGCCGACAGATCGAAACGTCTTGTCGGAGATTTTCCAAACTGACGCAAAGATGGACGGCGGGAGTTGGCAGCAGTCGAACTTCGCTCAACTTTGCCAGCTGTCTCCGCGGAGTCGCCAGAGTGGGCCAGTGTAGAAACATGCATTATGTATTTCTAGCTTAGCATCACACATTTTGCCGCCCCAATTCTGAACAAAATAGCTGGTAATAAAGAAAATTCACTGAACTGAAATGCCTTTTTTAAATCAAGTCACAATATCATTGCCTCAAAGAGGCATTTTTTACGACAATATTTTCCAAGTTTCAGACATCCTTTTGTTCATGTTTGGTAGAATGACATCACACACGGCTCTTCATGGACAGTCTCTTTCTTGACATTAATTTACATGTTGTCGGCGATCCTTACGACAGTATGGAGACTAAGCATGACATGACACGTGCACAAAACTCAATACGCCTATTTTTTGAAAAACATTTACCTCCCTCCAATTTTGAGGAACGTTCTCCTATAGTTCTGCTTATTCTGGAATAAGTAGGACCAACGCATAAGCCCTACACATTAAAAAATCTTTGAGTAAAGGAATTACTATACTAATGCTTCGCTCTTTAAACAAAACAAATAAAATGTAAAACTATCAAATGAATCACAAATGAAAAAAGAAAAAAATGAATTCTATTATACATTATCAACTTGAAATTGTTCAAGGTCTAAACCTGTATTTTCTTACAACCATTCCTTTATCGTACCACTTCAGTTTGCACAGATAATTAAACAAACATAGGACCCCCCTTCCTATTGCACTGATGAAAGCTTAGGTTGGGAATGTTATCAATGAATGCTTCAACAAATGATTCGGTGAAATTATTTACTCCGGATAAAGCAATGAAGAGATTTTGGAAACCATTTATTTTACAGCAGTTCTCAGTGTTCCCGTGCTTTGCCTGCGAGTCAATTCCTTCTCGCTCGTGCGAGACATGCAGGCGTGGGTATTGATTCTGTCCATGGGGGCATTGTCATGGAGAAAACGCACGCTAGTTTTCGTTGTGCCTTTAGAATTATAATCTTAGCCTAATGGCGCTTAAAAAACTAACTCGTTAAAGATTTTGAAAACTGCCCCTACCTTGTTTAGTAAAATTCAAGCTTCCGTTCTACTGCGCATTCGTTTGCAGTGTTGGCCGGCCCTCAATGAACGTAGTCTTTTTTGACTCGCTGGACAAAGGTGACAATCTTAACAGGTCGGGAGCGAAAAGCAGTCTGTTTCATATCAAAGCATACGACATGGATAGACTTTGGACTGTAGAAGCGGATCCTGCATGTTAATTTTATGTGTAATAATGTTTATTTCATTTCTTTGTCGTGTACGCGTGCTCTCTCTACTCATTGTCTAGGATACGGGTTCAAATATCTCTGTGTGCATTTTAGCGGCAATTATATATAACTGCAAATACCGCTTGTCACCACTAATTGCCAGTTATAAAGTCATAAACATCTCAATTACTTCAGTTTTTCTAGGTTCTAGGTTTAACTTCTCGTTAAATTGTTACTATACACAACATATTAGAAACTATGATTTATTTATGGGTAGAGCTTTGGACATTCGTGCAAACACCTAGGATAGGCCTAGTTGATTTAGTTCAAACCTTGAATTATATTCAACCGAAATATCAACTATTCCAATCTAAAAATCCGAAGAGACCTCCATGATTCAAACATTTAAATGAATGGAAATGTTTTTCTTCCAAGAAATTACAGTCACATGAAAATTAGCTTCTGGCCTAAATCTCGAAAGAATCACAATTCGTCTACTCTAGCCCACCTTAACTTAATAACTTCATATTCCATTATAAAATTACCGAGTCAACAACTGTGTCTAGAACTTAAGCTAGACATCATTCAATAAAAGGAACCATCACAGTTTGGATTTTGGATAAAAGTGTAAGTCGTCAGTGACCATTTTCATTTTATAAATCTCGAAGAATGTAGGCTGCCTTTCCGGTAAACCTAAACGTTTTCAAAAGAAATACGAAAAGGTAGCATGCATGTGAATATTATATTACGGGCCTATAGTTTAGCCCGAGGATGCATGTTTTGGTAGCGATAGTGCAAAAACCTTGTAAACTGTGAAGCGCATGTAAACATGGATATCTACATTGAAAACAAGTTTGTCAAACTTGAAAACTCAGTATTATTCCGAATACTGTTGATCACTGAGCACAATACAAAATAAACTATGATTTTTTACACGATCAAGCACTTACAACGATCAAGCACTCACAAGTGCTGTGCGATTTATTATCAATAGAAAACACATTAAAATAAATGGACTTAATTTAACTGTACAATTGAAGCACTGTGTAAATGTCAGATTAAGTACGAAGGGGTTAAGGCAAAATTTATGTGGGCCTATGCAGGGGTGTCAGACAACTCTACTGTTTGCCAAGTCGACTTCGGACAACTCGACCGTTGAGACAACTTGACCGTTTGCCAAGTCGTCTGTTAGGACAACTTGACTTTGACAGAGAGACAACTCGACCATTGAGATCTCTTCACATAATACAGTCGTTTTCCTAGTTCAAGATAGTGAAATTATTCAAGCAGATTGCAGCTCTCCAAAAATCTTCGAATCTTCTCACTTACTTGTCCACGGGAAATCGTTGGATCCGGTTCATCATAAGTTTTGTCTCCGCCTACAAAATGTAGACAGCATACAGGGGTCAGTCCACTTGGACTTCGCTTTCATGGCCTTATTTCTCACGGAACTTATCCAAATCTGTCGCATTTTGCGGTCCCGTGGAAGTTAAAAAAAAAGCAGCTCTGGCGTTCGTTGAGCGCTTGATAAACACAATGGAACACAGCAGTTCACATGGATCATTTTGGACTATAATCGGGATTTTTAAAAATGTTTTCTCTTTTTTCGTGTCAGGTCGAGGCACACGCAATATAGTATACGTTAATACACATAACGTATACGCACGTGTTCCTGCAACATTCCCACCTTTCACCGACAATGCACCGCGGTAAACACTGCCTTACGTCATTATGTTGTAGGTCTATTTGAAAACAAGAAGCGAAACTTGGCTGTGGCGCAATGCATTACCCATAGTAGCAAATGTCCGCATTCGATCGCGAGTGATCGTAGCCCCAACTGTTCCCCTGACTAGTGCCTTGGCGTTTCGTGCATGCTGGTAGTCGTTTGGGGACGCCAGCCTACGTGTATATGAAGTGGCCGTGCGCTAAGCCTCGCTCTCTATTAAGCTACGGCCAAAAACCATGGAGGAAGGAGGGGAACCCGGTCGATTGTACGCGTCATTCAATCTCCGATAGACGGGTAGTCGCGGGGAGATACTCGTGTGAGTTACTGATTTCCGCATCCCGTCTCACTCCGATAATTGTGTAATTTAAGAAGAGATCACGTAGGTAAAACACTGATGAACTACTATAGGCGAATAAACTCCTAAAGACGGGCCTCATGCTGGCGGTAGACATCCGCCAAAACGGAACTGCGTCTCAGGCCGTAAAAGTTAAACTGCTAACCGATGGTGGTGGAGACCGACCCGGGCAGTCGTCACAATGCAGATAATCCCGCTTCGCTACTCTCTTTATAGGGATGGCTTTGATGTGATTCTACCCCCATGATCATACTTTATCATGATTATATACATTGTAGTTGATATACGGCGATTTGAATCGTTGAACTTTAATCTAGCAAACTGTACAGGATACACCAGTGGTATGGGCCATTGAGTAAACAACGATGCTATCATTAACCAGACTATATAAATCGTGGGTGAACATAAAAAAGTACTGCATGTATTTTACTATTACAGCCTACTCCGCAACACGCGTCCACTCTGAAGTGTTCAGCTGGTCTGTATGTGCGAGATGGCAGAGGACCTCCAACGAGTGTTTCTGTGGGGCGCTCCCAGGAGCATGTCGACAGCGTTTCTGAAGTGTCTGAGTTTTGTCGACGGGATTCAAATTGTCAATCAGCCCTACGCTTCTGCGCACTTCGTTGGTCCCTTCGCTGAGCGGTCTCTGCCCAATCCGAACGACCAGATTAGCAGAAAGATTGTAGCGGAATATGATAGGGTACGGAATGAATGTGAAAGATCAGACGTGAGGGGTATAGCCCCATCGGTGATGACACACCAGTGGATCCGAGATCATCTCTTAGAAGCCCCTTACCCTGACAAGAAAGTTCTACTTTGCCGAGACCAAGCCCAATATCTACATGGAAGATATGATATTCTGCCCCAAAGCTTCAAGCACAGTTTCCTCATTCGCCATCCTTGTAAGTTGTTTCTTTCGTTGAAGAAATACCTCACTGCTACCTTTGGCGATTTCCCCGACTTGCGGGCTTTGCCCCCATTAGCTGTCCCTTCTGGATACGGCATCAAAGAACTCTTCGATTTAGTGAAATACGTCCGAGAGAACATCGACCCTCAGCCCACCATAGTGGATGCCGACGATCTGCTGCAAGACCCGGCGGGTATCTTAGCCGCTTACTGCGCCAGGATGGGTATGCCGTATTCAAGCAAGTTGTTGTCTTGGGAAGCAGGTGATGACATCACCAGCTCCTGGATTATGAGTAGAGAAGTCTCTGTTTCCAGCAGTTCTCAGGGCTTCTACAAGCGTGCTTTTGAGAGTCAGCGATTTGAGAAACCCACTCCCGTCCCGGATCTCGGAAGTTTACCGGAAGACGTAAGGGAGTGCGCCCAGTTTAGTATGGAGTATTACCAAAGTCTATACAGTCAGAGAATCACAGCAACCACAAATTGAGAGTTCCGATTGAAAAACAATTCTAAGGACATTCGCTTAGCTTTTTTCAGTTTTGGCCCTTTTAGTCTTTCTTTTGCAAGTTTTGCGGCATTTCAATAATTGAGGGACTATACTTTCCACTCTTGTCATGTCCAAGGAATGGGCAAATAAGTAAGAAAAAAGAGTAGGCCTAACACATGGGTTTGGGGATAAAAAACACACACACAACTATACGTTGAATTGTTTGATTCCACCCATCCGGTTCCCAAGGGGTATATAACCAAAGTTTACACAGTCAGAAAATCACATCAACTACAAATTCTGTTTTCCAAAAATCCAGAAATGACCCATTTCAATTTTCTCTTTTATGGCATTTCAAACGATCCGTGAGATCAAATTTCCACCCTCTTTACGGAATGGTTATGGGTGGATATAGAAAAAGGCAACACTGATTTTTAGGATTCACGAGAATTAAGGCGTGCAATACTCTTTAGGCTGTTCCTATAGAGAACATGTTTAAATTTCAATATTTTCTTAGTCACAAATGTCTCGGGAGATACACTACTCAAAAAAGTTAAGGACTACTTTTTTCTTAATTTGTAATTATTTTCCAAACAATGAACGAGGTCTAGTACTTTCAGTGTTTGTTTGTCTAGATGATGTTCTCATTGGAAAAGAAAAATTAAAAAAAAATTCAAAACATCAAATGCACATTTTCAGCAGTAAAATATCTCGTATGAAAAGAGTATACACAAATAAAAAGTGGTCCTTTTTTTAATATTGTATTTCACTGCTTTTAGCAGGCATCGTTCTTTTCGAATTTTTAAACCAGGTCTAAAGTCTCTAACGTTTGAATTAAAGGAGTTCTGTAGCTTATATTAAACATGTGGATTTCATTTTTTTCGTTGCGCATGGGCATGTGTAAAGGAGGATACTCTCAGTAATATTAATGACAATTTCACCAGGACAACCGACTTTAGTCGCGCGCCCAATGGCACAGTGATCTTTCGTTAATAATTGACTTTGCTGCACATGTATTTGTTTTGATCGCCCTGTCACATTATTCTCTAGACTTACCCGCGGCTTATTATTTGCTTGAACTTCAAACTTCAAATATCAGCTCATTATTCCAGGGATTTAATGGCTTGGCATCATGATGACTCCATGGAATATCAGTAATATGCATTATCACTCATGACCCAAATCACA
This sequence comes from Acanthaster planci, assembly GCF_054643075.1. Classification (NCBI taxonomy): domain Eukaryota; kingdom Metazoa; phylum Echinodermata; class Asteroidea; order Valvatida; family Acanthasteridae; genus Acanthaster; species Acanthaster planci. The sequence goes on from NC_141783.1 coordinate 11,599,379, forward strand.
AACAGAGAGAATTTTGTTATCAAATAAAAAAGACAATTACGGGGGCGAAGTCGCTTGACTTTATTTTCGGAGTAACCACAAATTAAGAGATCGAATTCAGACAGTTCACTGTTTTGAAACGATTAATTTCTAAATATAACCTTGATAATATTGATTCGAAATCGACTTAATGAAAATGGAAATGTTTGGGGAAAAGCGTTCATGTTGCCACTCCGTTATTATGAACATAGATGTAGACACAGATTTTCGTGGATGATGTGAATTTAACAGACTGTATACGAAAATTCATGAGCTTTGCTTACTGTTGTACTTGTGGTTAGGATGGAGATATTTTTTAAATACCTGGAATTTCAGTGACATTAACATCACCATCACGATTTAACTAAAATGGATATACATGTACACGTACAACCAAACCGAGAAAAATATACACTGCAGGCGAAACTTTTATGCAACTTTATTTCCAAGTGTTCACATCCTTGACTTCCAACTTGAAAGAACAGAAGCCCTAAGTCGTCATTTCTTTGGAAATTACCATTATCAGGCACAGGTTAATCTAGCCTGACATAAGACAAAAAGAGGGCCTGCATCGTAAAAATGGACGTATCCACTGTAGATATAACGGGTCTTCAAAGCACATGGCTTATATTGGACAAGCATTATTCGCTTCACAAATTTTTATATTGCACATGTGGTCTTTTTCACTGAATAATTTCAGTACTGATCTTGTCACATCTTTGATCTAATCATTGATATAGTCATACGTCTCGAGTGTACGTTTCATTTTGCTTACTCAGTTGGTTCGTTTAATGCTGTACTTCATTAATTCATGGAAATTTTAATTCCTTGTTTTGTCATTTTATACCATTCTCTGTTATTTAAATTTTCCAACGCTGATCTTTTTTTATTATTTATATAGTATTTTAAGTACAGTTGGTGGATGATGCTCATGTGTATGACTTGGCCGACTTCTTTTAAATTCTACGGTGTTGTTATTTCATGTATATTTTACTCAACGTTTTGGCTTGAATCTGTTTCATGATTTTTATTTTATTTTTTAGTATTTATTTTTCAGTTTCATGTTGCACATTTGATTGTGTCATGCTTCAGTTTTATTGATCCTGTCATACTTGGCATTTTACTTTCTGGTTATATCATTATTTTTCATTCTATTCAATTCCATTTTCTATATGTTTTCGCGTATTATTTTCTCCCTCGAAACGTGAATAAGTTCATGTTATTATATCTGCCATTTACCTCTTGATTATCTTGATTGATTTTTAACAATCAATATTTTCGAACTGACGAAATTGCATTAATTTTTCTATTGTTTTGCTTGTTTATTACTATTTAGAAATTGTTTTAGTTATATTTTAGAGCCCCTAAGAAAAGCAGTTAAATAACGGATAAGGTTATCCTGTAGAAATAAAACAGTTAATAATGAAAAATATTAATGAAAGTGCATTACTTCATGTTAGTTAATATTTTGCACAGCATTTGTGAATACCATTGATATCAGTAATCACAATAGAGCAGAGTACAATTAGTTGCCACGTAACAGACAAGCATTGATTTTTTCACATATTTTCATAATGTATTTTCCACTTTAACACTACATTAATTATTCATTTTAGTTAACTTTGCACAGCATTTTTCATACAATTAAAGTTAAACATTTCACAATTGCAAAAAGAGAATTTTTATAACTGTCAGTTGTTTTTAAAGCAATGCATTCGCCGTTGATGAATTGCTATTCTTTTAATCGCTGAGCATAATTCGTATGAAAATAGAATTAAGACTGTCTTTAGGCAAACGGGCAGTAGCACCATGCAGGAATATCTCTTTTTGACTATGCGTGGTTCTGAAAAGACGTTCTCTGTTCCGCAAACTCGTTTTGTGGCAAATCTTGCCAGTAAGTGTTAAGTAACATTTAGAACTTGTCCTGGAGTTAGAAAAAATGGTATGGTGCTCAATTTATTCATGAAAGGAGAGGTGCCTAGATGTGTCTACACCATACCAATTCATACTCGACTGTACTGCGGCTTCGTTTCCAGCGTTGGCCCTGAACGAATTTAGTCTCGTTTTTGAGACTGGCAGGACAACGGTGATAATTTCAACGGACGAGAGCGAACAACGGCCTATTTTAAAATAAAGCATACGACATGGCTGGACTTTGGACTGCAAAAGTAGATCCTGCTTGTTATAAAATGTAGTCGGTTTCTTTGTCGTTTTTTTTCTTCCCTCATTGTCTAAGACACATACAGGTTCCAGTATCCGTGTGTGCATTTTACAGCAATTTACTTTGCATTCAGTAACAGCAATCATAATAGTTTGGATTTTGGACCGGCCTGTACTCTTCCTAATTACCTCATCATCTTGTTAAAACAGAACGCCAAATTTGAAGTGGAAATTGAATTACGTTGTTCGGGATTTCGTTTGCTTCCAGGCCTTAATCTCGTTTTTCTTTGACATCGTCACAAATATAATTACTACCTTTCATCTGTATGTAGGCCAAACTTGACCATTGAAGGACTTGACTGTCCAGAGGGTCTTCCCATTAGCCTTTTCCTTGTCCTGATCTTCACCCATACCCCGTTGACGTACATTTCATATTTTTCAATGCACACTTCTTCAGTGCTACACTACAAAACTGCAGTGTTAAATTTAACATTCCCGTTACCAGAGGACTACAAGACCACTTTTCCACTGGTGTTAAAATTTGGGTGTTATTTGGTGGTACTTTTAACACCCTCCAGTGCATTGTAACACATATAGCCTATAGAGGTGTACAACGCAACACACGTGGTGTTTAGCATGCACGAGTTACTCTCACTGAAAAAACATTCATACCGACCATTGACCTTTGCGCTCAACTGTTGTCAGGTGACAAAGCATCTTGTGTAATGCACCTACTGACCCATGAAGGATCAGCTGGGACGGTGATAAGATCGAACACCTACAAAAGCGTTCGACCCGCAGCCACTGACCTCCACAATGGCGCCTATTGAGCTGATGGTACGTACATGTATATTGAACTCGAAATTATATTTTCAAGATTGATCAACAAGTTTCATGCAGTCTCAATGGATCGTATGAATAAAAAGTAGCATTTGCTTTTACTACCACTTTTGAAACATTTACTCGTGTTTGTATGAATAATAATGAAGCAAATGCTTTTACTTTAGTGCAATTGCTAATGGTATTTACTTTTCACTCTTTCAGCTTGTGCTTGACAATAAGCAGTTGCTTCATTTTGTATGAATAAAAATCAGTAAGTTCTACAGAATTGGAGTATTTACATTTTTCAAGACTGGGTCAGGGCAAGCTTGAAAACGAGGAGCATTTACTAATGTTCAAAATGGCAGCGAAGGGAAAAGCTGTAAGCCCGTATGCCTTTTGGAGGGAATTTCAAGAAACCAGATGCAGGCAGTTGTATCGATTTGAGAGTGGCAGAGCAATTTTCTTAAAGTTTTTGCGATCAAAATTACTGCCATCTTGCTTATCTGCCATGCTGAGGTCTCAAGATGCGGCACCGTGCTGCACTGTGTGTGTCTGCACGTGCAGACAATGGAAGCCCTATTATATTGTGTAAAACCGTTAGGCTGTGAAGTCAGCCACAAGCATAAAGCATTTGCTACTATCTGAACAAGCAGATGCTGAATAGTAAGCGAAATATTTTATTCATACAAATTCAAGCAATTGCTTATTCTTAATGCTTTTACTTCTCAGTAAATGCCTTTGCTGTTTGCTTGAACTTCATAGCATTTGCTAGTTTTTATTCATAAGACCCATGTTTGGTAATATGATTCAAAACTACTTTAACTCTGATCCATTCTTTCCATTGTTACAAAACAGGCTTAATTTTTTTTCTGAAAAAGCTGGGCTGCCGCTATTTTGGATACAGTGCATCGCAATGGTGATTCATAGCCGTAATTCGAAATTCCTGAGGCAATTATTGCTACATCTATTTGCAAATAAGAGGCGAAACGTGATATTGCTATATACTATAGCAAGGCTTTGATCACAAGTTCCAACTGGGCTCCCTTAGTTACGCTACTGCTTTTGAAGTTTGTCGTATGTAAGTTGCTCTAATTTTATTGGTCACAGTTTATTTAGAACAATTTTTCGACATGAAAGCTCTGATCAGTGAACTCAAAACTACCTCTTATGGAATTCTGAACAAACAGCGTCATGTGCTGGGATGGTCAGTTGAGAGTTATAAACATTCTATTTGTGTAACATTTTTACTTCACAGGTCCTTCTGATAAACCTTCCTCGAAGCCAGCCCCGCTTGTGATGCCCAACAAGTTAATGTAAAAGGTATGGTTATTGGATGTACAGGAAACTTGAATCTTTTCGCGATTAATATCTTTCACTCAATTTATCTCAATTCAGGTTGAAATTATATACACGGTAGTTAATGTCCGGCGATTTGAATCGTTGAACTTCAATCCAACGGAATTTGTAGGAAATATCAGTGGAATGGGCTTTTGAGTTAACAACGATGCTATAATTAACCAGACTATATAGATCGTGGGTGAACATAAAAAAGTACTACATGTATTTTACTATTACAGCCTACTCCACAACACGCGTCCACTCTGAAGTGTTCAGCTGGTCTGTATGTGCGAGATGGCCGAGGACCTCCAACGAGTGTTTCTGTGGGGCGCTCCCAGGAGCATGTCGACAGCGTTTCTGAAGTGTCTGAGTTACGTCGACGGGATTCAAATTGTCAATCAGCCCTACGCTTCTGCGCACTTTGTTGGTCCCTTCGCTGAGCGGTCTCTGCCCAATCCGAACGACCAGATTAGCAGAAAGATTGTAGCAGAATATGATAGGGTACGGAATGAATGTGAAAGATCAGACGTGAGGGGGATAGCCCCATCGGTGATGACATACCAGTGGATCCGAGATCATCTCTTAGAAGCCCCTTACCCTGACAAGAAAGTTCTACTTTGCCGAGACCAAGCCCAATATCTACATGGCAGATATGATATTCTGCCCCAAGGCTTCAAGTACAGTTTCCTCATTCGCCATCCTTGTAAGTTGTTTCTTTCGTTGAAGAAATACCTCACTGCTACCTTTGGCGATTTCCCCGACTTGCGGGCTTTGCCCCCATTAGCAGTACCTTCTGGATACGGCATCAAAGAACTCTTCGATTTAGTGGAATACGTCCGAGAGAACATCGACCCTCAGCCCACCATAGTGGATGCCGACGATCTGCTGCAAGACCCGGCAGGTATCTTAGCCGCTTACTGCGCCAGGATGGGTATGCCGTATTCAAGCAAGTTGTTGTCTTGGGAAGCAGGTGATGACATAACCAGCTCCTGGATTATGAGTAGAGAAGTCTCCGTTTCCAGCAGTTCTCAGGGCTTCTACAAGCGTGCTTTTGAGAGTCAGCGATTTGAGAAACCCACTCCCGTCCCGGATCTCGGAAGTTTACCGGAAGACGTAAGGGAGTGCGCCCAGTTCAGTATGGAGTATTACCAAAGTCTATACAGTCAGAGAATCACACCAAGCACAAATTGATAGCTCCGATTGTAAAAAAAAAAAATTCTAGGAATGTCCGCTTTGCTTTCCTCGAATTTGGGGTTTTTACTGCATCTTCTTTCAACGATTGAGGAACTAGTATTGCCACCCTTGTAATATCCCAGGAATAAACAACATAGTTGTTTTAAAGGAGTAAAACATGCACTTGGGGATTCAAGACAACATGCATGTAGAATTGTTGAATGCCCCACTTGTCCTTGGGTTCCCAAGGGGTATATACCGAAAGTCTACACAGGCAGAGAATCACAACAACTACAACTTCTGTTACTAAAATTTTTTACTGCTATAGAATTATGACTTTTTACTCCATTTCTTGGTTTTGCGGCATTTTAGACGATCGATGAACTGAAATCTCCAACCTTGTCGAAGAATGGTTATGGGTGAATATAGATATCATGCATGCTACACTTCACGTTGTTTTAAAGGAGAGGATCAGGAGAGGGAGAGTTTATTTTCATGTCGGCGACAAATGAAAATCCCAAGTACATCAAAATCATACATGCCTAGTGAAATCTGTACAACAATTAATTGGAACTAGTGTATTAAGTTTGATAATTGTTGCTATACTGAAGATGATAGTTGTTGCTATATTTCAATCTTTTACATTTTAGTCAAAATTATTTCAGGAGATATTTCATTGATTTTAACATGTATCGTTGTTTTTGAATTTAAGCTACAGACAATATGAAAAAGGCTCACAAATAGTCTGGTCTCTCACCTGAAGCTCGGGAGCTTTACATATGGATATCCTTTTTTCTTTTTCGCATGGGCATGCGTATAAAGGGAGGACACTTTCAGAAGTGCATGTATTCGTCACAATTTTTGCCAGGAAAGACCGACTTTAGTCACACGGCATAATGGTCTTTCGTTAAATATTGGCTTTGCTAGATAGGTTTTGGCTGTTTGTTCTATTAGTCTTTGAAATTATCGGCGGCTTATCTTCTGCTTGAACTTCAAACATCGTACGATTGGACATCAACGATATAAAAGCGGCCCTTGCGTCATCCACCCATAACCAAAGTCGAAACCGTTGACATAATTGATAACCCGGACTTATTTGCGAAGATATCGAAAATTCAGGGATCTGCAAACGTTTTGCCAATAACAGCCTGAAAGTCAAACAAGTTACTGTTCCGAACGATGAATTTCTTAACATGACCTCGAGGATATTGATTTTACACACGATGAAAAAAAATGTTTGGGGAAAAGTGTTTATGTTCCCACTCCATCATTTTGACCATTGATGTAGACACAGATTTTCGAAGATAGTGTGAATTTAACAGACTGTACTCGAAAATTCATGAACTTTGCTGACTGTTATATTTAGGCCTACTGGGGATTAGGATGGAGATCTTTAAATACCAACCAACAAAATCACGATTGAACTGAACTGGGTATACATAACTTGTATAACACATACAACTTAACAGAGTACGCATACAACTTAAATAATCTGCATTGCAAAACATTTATGCAAATTTATTTACAAGTTTTCAAATCCGCGACTGTAAACTTGTTAGAACAAAGGTCCTAAAAATGTCTTTTCATAAAAAAAATATTAGCAGTCACAGATAACTTAGCTCGACACAAGACAAAAAAGATGGCCCAATTGTTAAAAGGGACGCCTCCAATGTAGATGTATCGGCCCTTCAAAACACACGCTTTGTATTGGGCAAGCACTGTTCGTTACACATACATTCTTCATACAATATTTTCCACTGTTAATAGTTATCATTTTTATTGGGTTTTCTTATGGATTTTATTGGTGGATGGGGCTCACTTGTAAATTCTACAGTGTTGTTATTCTATGTATTTACGCTAACCTTTTGGGTGTCACTGTTTGCATGATTTAATATTTTGATTTGTGTTTATTTTTCTGATTTGTTGAATTATTTTGTTCCATGCTTCTATTTCATTGATTTTTTCATACATGGTATTCTACTTTCTGGTTATATCATTATTTTCCATTCAACTGCATTCGCTTTCCCAAGTATTTTTGTCCACTTCATTTTCTTGTTTTCCCTCGAAATGTCAATAAGTTCGTCTTGTTATATCTGTTATTTACCTCTTTATTAAACTGATTTATTTTTAAAAATCAATATTTTCTTATTTAGTCAATTTTATTCATTTATTGTTTAAAATTGTTTATTTCGCTTAAATCTACATGTATACAGAAATTCCTTTTGTTATGGTTTATATCAGGGACCTTAAGAAAAGCAGACAACTGATATCATACTGATAAGGTTATGCTGTCGAAATTAAACAGTTAACAATAACAATACCGCATCACTTCATTTTAATTAACATTTCAAACAGCAAATGTGAATACAAAACAAATCAACCATGCAACAGCATTAAGCAGAAATGCCAGTTGCTCTTAAAGCAATGCATTCGCCTCAGATTAATTGCTCTTACTTTGATCACAAGGCATAATTGCTATTCAGGTCAAATGCTCCCACTGTACATTATGGAGGCTATCTTTGTTCCACTAAGCCATTTGGTGGCAAATCTTGCGAATAAGCTTTACGTGAGATTTAGAATTTTTCCAAAAAATTTCGCAAAAAATAGTACGGTGCTCAATTTATTCATTAAAGCAAGCAGGGGTGCCCACTGCCTAGATGCTACACCAGCACATTTTCTATTGTACTATAAAGGCAGACAGAATACTGTAAAACATATCCTTGCATGAGTTCATCTAAGTCCAAAAACTAGTACCTGTAAATGGAAAAATGGTTCATGTGAAAAAAAGGACTGATTTGCAGGAACACCATGTCATGCCCTGGTACATTTTGCCAAATATTTGATGCAACAAAAATTTCTCTCTCCAAATATGCAATTAAACGGCAGTTTGAATGTGCTTTTCAAGAAGTAAATGTACTATAAACATATGTACAAGTAGAGTAGACCAATAAGTATCATGGGATATCACGAACATGTACACTCTTCAACTCTTTCCATAAAATACTTCAGTGATTTTAAACAGGTGATGTAACTGGCATTACAATGTCTGCGCCTGACCGTACATTTTGGTTAATAAATATGGCAGCAAATGGCTTCACATACACTTTTTTGTGTTCAGCTACTATTAAGTACAGTGATAGAGAGCACACACTTATTTATATTTACAAGGCTCATGTTATACAAACGGACAGTTGGTGTTACAACAGACAAAAAAATGTTAGTTAACCAGCTAGAACCATTATGGGTGTTGAATTGACCGTTTGAAAGCAGGCCCTGGGGGGATGATTTCATTTCTCTGCTGAACGGAGCTACTCACATGAAAATAATTGTATGAACCTGACAAATCGCAAGAGCTGCAGCTCAGCCGAGGGTAAAATGTGAGGGACAATGCTATTTTCACAAAAAAATTCAACTGCAGCTGCCCACATGTGACTGAATTACACGTGTGCATTGTTAAAAAGCACTTGACTAGTGGTCAAACTAATTATTGGCACCAGAACTAGCTTGTAATTTATGGGGACATTCCTTTGTTTGTGTAGTAAATAAACTTGTAGAAAAATACATCTTCTCTTTTTTTTAAGCAGTGTGAGCACTCTTTTGAGGTGGATTTTTTTATGGTTTCCTTGATCGTTCCTCTTCCTTTCGATATCGAAACCCCAAGTCTCTAAAAACTCTTTCCAGGAAAGGGGAAACTTTGTGTGGATCTGGCTCGGTCCAAACAAGGTATGCACAAGTTGCACTGTGTGGACCTAGATTGGTCCAAACAAGGTATAAACAAGCTGCACTGTGTGGACCTGGCTCAGTCCAAACAAGGTATACACAAGCTGCACTGTGTGGACCTGGCTCGGTCCAAACAAGGTATGCACAAGTTGCACTGTGTGGACCTAGATTGGTCCAAACAAGGTATACACAAGCTGCACTGTGTGGACCTGGCTCAGTCCAAACAAGGTATACACAAGCTGCACTGTGTGGACCTGGCTTGGTCCACACAAGGTATACACAAGCTGCACTGTGTGGACCTAGATTGGTCCAAACAAGGTATACACAAGCTGCTCTATGTGGACCTAGATTGGTCCAAACAAGGTATACACAAGTTGCACTATGTGGACCTAGATTGGTCCAAACAAGGTATACACAAGCTGCACAGTGTGGACCTGGCTTGGTCCACACAAGGTATACACAAGCTGCATTGTGTGGACCTGGCTTGGTCAACACAAGGTATACACAAGCTGCACTGTGTGGACCTGGCTCGGTCCAAACAAGGTATACACAAGCTGCACTGTGTGGACCTGGCTCCGTCCACACATGGTATACACAAACTGCATTGTGTGGACCTGGCTTGGTCCAAACAAGGTATACACAAGCTGCACTGTGTGGACCTCTTTTGATCAACAGTCTACACTAGGTTTGTACGGCACACTCCCATTACAGTCTGTGCTTACACTAAAGTATGTAGAGTCAGATATTCAGCACTTCCTTAACGGATAGACATTTTAACCAGGGGCATATTCCAAACACCACTGACGACGCACAATATTGGGACCAAAGAAACATGAGAAAGGCATGGGTACTGGACGAGTACCGATGCCACAATCCTCCTGGTGACCTTGAAGGAGTTTATGAAAGCACTCCATTGGCATGGTGCTGGTTTGTGGTCCTGGGCCCTCCCTGTGGCATGCCAGGAGCCAGCTCCAGGGTTCGCTTCAGCTCACTGTACGACCAATGCAGCTGCTTAACTTCCTCCAGGTGGCGCTGTTTGGCCTCGTCTAATTCCTGGAGAAGATGGTCGTTGGTAGTAACCAGGGACCTGTCACAGGGATAAAAGTATCACACAGTGATTGGATAAAACAGCCGCCTTCTCTGCTATGTGAGGGGTAGTTGCAATATTGACAATTACCCAGTGCTGCAGTCAGTCCATCACACGTTCCCATAAATCCATCATCAGTGTCATTCCACGTACATGTATAAGGAGAAATGTTTCACTTCAGTGTTGACTCCATTCATTCATAAATAAAAAATTAGGTTTTCAAAAAATGAAAGTAGAAATGATTATTTTATAACTAAAAAGTTTTCAAAAAGCGAACGTGAAAGAAAAATGATATTTTTATAAAGTCCGTATTACCTTCGATTTCCACTTGCGTATTAAAAACCTGTCTCTTTACTAATTATGCAAAAATGATGAGCTTAGTAACAGAATGGCACATTTCCACTTTAGTGCAGAATTGTCCATAAATCATCCAGTATCAAGAGGAGTTATCAGCTGTTCCAATGACTTGGGGTGACAAACGCATTCTGTTTATTGCCAGTGTTGTAGTCAAGACAATCACAAGACCATTTGCATGCCAAGGCACAAGTAACAGGGAGAAAAATGATAAAGCAATGCTTATGTCACAGCTCATTTGAATACCTTGTGACTTGATTCAGACTCGAGGTCTTGTATTGGTCTCATAGTGGTCTCAATACTACAAGACTGTCACTGTTAACCCCCTTTTACTGGTAACAGAAAAAGTGAACTGACTCGTGATAGACTTTTAATGGAATTGGCTATAATGCAATTTGACAACCAGAATTAGAAGCCATTACTGCGGTGGCGCAAGACTCGTGGACAGGTGGTACACGCGCGCATTACGTGCCTGGTCGACCAATAGTGTGTTGTGATTTGCAATTGCGCACATCAAGCTGCAGAACATGCGTGCAAGTGCGGTGCGACAGCACTTATGGGTGTCTAATCAGATTAGTTGACATAAGGGAGCATCTCAAAATTCAGAACGATCGGAATGTTCCCACTGGAACGCCGTGTTCTTATTCCGGAACGGTCGGCCATTCTGTTGGGAATGTGACGTTCCACACAGAACGCTGTGTTCCCTTGTGAGAATGGTCCAACGGGACACGCGTTCCGATCGGAATTTCCCCATTCGGGTAGCTTGATATTGCCCATGTACGAATCTTTACTTAGCCCATGTCCAAACAAGGAGCCTGCCATGAAAAACGAGCACAGGTAAACTACTTTGCTTTTAGGATGGCCTCATTTTGAATAAGAATTGGAAGTAAACTGAAGATGGAAATGTGATGGGGTAAAATTTGTTAATGTGATGATGGAAATTTTGTTTTTAACCGAGATACAAAAGTGAAAATCACTACGTGCTCACATCATGCAGAGTACATGTATTTTTCGGTGTGTGTATCACTGGGCTATAGGCTGCAATGCAAACATCAAGCTTAGTTCCCTTAGTCATGTTGTTAAACCTTTCCGTGATACTTGAAGACCTCACCCTGCACCCCTTCAACTACAGGTTAGGTTTTTAAATTCTTTCTGCTATGATGGAATACTTATGCACGTGGGAACATTGCCAGCATTTCAGTGGGAACGTTCGAACAGAAGGGGAACGTTCCCGATTTTTGAGACGCTCCCCTAGAGTGTATATCCCTTAATTAAACCTTTACAATACAATGCATTTGGTAATGCACAGGTCTATCGAGACTCCCATTGGCTGGTGCCAATCCAAGCCTTTCTCTTAACCACTTTCTGCCGGGTGGATTTTTCTTGAGCAAGACAAGATGCCAGCTCATTTATAAGATTTTCCGTTTTCAAAATTCTTTGAAAATTCTTCATTTCAGTTAATAGCCATTTATACCAAAATGACTCCTGAATATTTCAGCCAGGCCTGCAGCCTTGGAGAAAGAGCCCAGATTGTGCGGTGTTACATAAGATTCTTTTGTCCAGAAACCAGCACAGTGCACTGCTGACCTCTTTTCAATAGGGGCCAGATTAGCGTGCAGCAGTGCTGTGTGGCTCATCGCTGCGGTGGTGGAGAGCTTTTGTCCCCGGTGGTAATCCGCTCGCTCTAAATGCCTCAAACCGTGGTATACTGTTTCAAAACAAGGCTGGAGCGAAAAAATGTCGGTAATACCCAGCAGCTCAGTCTTTTGTGCTGAGCTCGGTCTTTTGTCTTTTGTCACAGTTCCGGGCTCCCCAGCTCTGCATATAAAGCCTATGTACTCAAAAACAGGTCGCCCGGCAGGGAGTGGTTAATCACCTGATCACCAGCGGGTGTGTTACTTCTGCACTTAGCGGGTTTCCAGACTTACTTGTGGCTCTCCTGCAGCATAGTAGCAAGTTCCTGCAGCTGGTTGAAGTGCCTGACATGAAGCTTCAAACTTTCATTCTCAAGATGCAGCTTCTCAACTTCTTTTTCCAAAAGACCTACCATTTAATGGTACAAAAAACACATTTCTCGTGTGACTGAATCCAACAAAACGATAAGAAGTACTTTTCTCCTTGTTTATTTCTCTGAAGGTATTGTGAAAAGTATACTCTGCTCCTGATTCTGTCATAGAATGCAGTTTGAAATTGTAACATAAACTTACATCACATGGTGAAATATTTAAATTGTTCCAAGGAAATTCGTTTAAAGATTGAAGGCCTGCATCAGTCTCAAAACACTTATGGGTGCTGAGCTTGACCAGGAGAGGGCATAATTTTCCTAGCAAAGGAGGCTCCTTTGGAAGTAACTGCACATTGCTGGTTCACGAACGACTATGAAATGCAAGCGTTGCAGCTGCATCGCTACCAACAAAATGAGTAACCCTGACCAACATGGCTTTTTTCAACCAATGAGGGGGTACTGCTGCTCAGGGCAGATTACCTGAACGAGCAATTCTGTCAGTTTGCCTGCTACTATCTGCTGGCCTATCACCTGGCCTGTCACTTGATGGTGTCTCATGCTGAACTGCATCCAGGTTGGCCTGGAGTTTCCTTTTGTCTGCAAGTGCTGCCTCTAGTTCATCTTTCAGATTGGCCTGCAAAATGAGGAATATTGACGATCTGGCCCATCACTATAAACTAAATAAAAGAAGGGAAAAATCTTGTGTTTTCATGCAGGATGATGTCTTCATAGATGAGGTTATGCCTGTTGCTGCTATTAGTGTACCTATATCCTTGGGTGAACTTGGCTGTACAGGTGTAAATCTGAGTAGGGAAGATAGAGGGTGTATAACCTCCCCCGATTTGTGACAAGGGAGGCCTTTTGATTATCCCCCAAAATGTTTGTGGTGAGAAACAAGCTATGCACGTTTTGAAGTTATTTCTTCATAATAACTGAAACTCAAGTACTTAGTACATCAGTCAACTGTATCCACCTGCTGTGGACCAGTGCTGTAGTCAAGACCATCACAAGACCAGACACAAGACCAGACACAAGACCAGACACAAGACCAGACACAAGACCAGGCACAAGACCAGGCACAAGACCAGATACAAGACCAGACACAAGACCAGGCACAAGACCAGGCACAAGTAAAAGGGTGAACAATGACAAAGGAATGCTTTTGTTGCCATTCATTTGAATAGCTTGTGGCTTGAATTCAGACTGGAGGTATTGTGTTGGTCTTGTGCTGGTCTTGTGTGGTCTTGTGAAGGTCCTAAGTGGTCTTGACTACAACACTGCTGTGGACTGGAGTAAGAACATCAATCAAGCCTCTCACCACTTGATCTTGGGCAGCTCGCAGGGCCTGTCTCAGCTTGGTGTCTGCAGAGGAATCTTTAGGAATGTCTGGTCTCTGTTGAGGTACACTGCCTAGAATTCTGTTGACCAGCGTGGCGAGCATTGAATGCGCTTGGCCTGTTGCAGAGAAAACAGGGAGAGGAGGGACAAGAATGTGTTAAGAGAAAAATGAAACATTCATTAAACAATAGGTCAATGACCAGCGGACGCTAGTTTTTGAATTTGGAATATTTCATACAATCTTGTGTGAATTAAGCTTAAATTTTAAATGATGTGGATTGGGGCCATCCTTGGTGCTGTCAATAGGAGCGTCAACGAGAAGCTTACTTTGGAATTTGCCGTGTCTGTGGAGTGACTTGGTGCCATTCCAGTATCTGTCCACTAGAGACAGGAAGTCGTCTAAGAACTGATTAAGGTCCACCCGGCTATCTTCTCTTGCCAGCGGCTGAGCGTCTTCTGTATCCTCGATGCTCTCTGCAGGATGCCTGCTCAGTTGGTCGCGATAGCTGGATCTTACTGCGGGTGGATGGTCCATATGGCCGCTGTCTGTAAAAGTGGATGAAGAGGGGGAAGTAAAAACTTGCATGAGCCTCAGCACAATTCTTAGAAGAGTTGCAAAACAAATTGGTGAAAACCCATAACATGAAACAATAGTTTTGCCATCATTTTAGTGGTATTTTTTTCCAAATGATATACAAAATTTACCACTAGGGTGTTCCAATTCATCTGAAGTATAAGCTTATTAGTAAGATTGTTTTCAACACTAACCTACTAAATATAACTCTTCCAAGAAAACCTTTGTGAATGATGGCCGATTCCCTTCATTTGCATAAACCTAACTGAAATTTCCCTTCTACCATAATCTTCAAAATTTCATGCTACACTAGAATCTAAATATATAGAGCGCTTCTTTACAAAATCTGTTACAAAGACCAAATTCTGAGATCCCCTATGTCCTGAATTTCTGTCTTTTTTAATTTTCTAAGCCTTCGTTAACAACCTGTAGTTTGACTAGTCCTAGCAAATGTCACGAGTTAACTGGACTTTACACAGAATATTGCAAATTTGGAATTACCTGGATGTGGTGTGAAATGGCCCCTTGAGGTGTAAGCCGTGTAGGCTTGGCTTTCATCAGCATACTTTGCATTCAAGTCTTGGTTGCTATCTTGATCGTTCTCATCATCACTAAACTGTACCCTGACTCGTTCCTTGGCATGCGGGTGTCTTCCTGTGGGGTGGGTTGGGGAACCTTTGGGTTCAGGTGGTGAGTTCATTACCATAGCACACACATGTGGGGGTTGATGACTAGGCCTGGAAACTTGATTCAGAGACTGTTTAAGCGCCGACTTGGGCACTGGTGATGGGGTCATCGGCGGTTTGGCACCGTGTGGCAAATCATGAGTTTCTTGGGCAGTTGGTGAAATGAGGAAAGAGACAGATTTGCGGTCAGCCCTGCGAGGGGTGCTGTCAGAGATCTTATTGGAAGGACTTGAACTACATGTAGCTTGTGGTAAGCTTTGTTGAGTTTTGAAGGGATGGGTTTCTGAGGAGCTTGCTGCATTCAGTTTAAACTTGCCATCTGATGGATCAGGAGAATGGAGGTGTGGACGATTGCAATTGTTGCTGGAAACATTTTGAGTGTTGTTTTTAGGCCTAGTGTGAGGGGATGTCGGCAGAGGCATGCCATATTCCCACATCTGTGACATGCCTTTTGGCACCTTAGAATCACTGAAAGTATCAACTCTCCTGCTTGCAAATGTTTCACTGCAAACAGATCCTTCCAGCTTGGGTTGTTGGTCCCCTTCATAGCTTGGTGAGGTGCAACAATTTACGCTTCCTCCATCTTCATTTGGCACCTGAGAATTGGGTCGCCCAAAACATTTCATAGGATTGTCATCTGGAGATTTGCTCTTAACCTTATTGTCACTGGTAATTTCTGCAGACGGCATTAATTTTTCAGAACTGTCGTTTCCAGGGTCAGGCTTTCGCAGGACTCGGGCAATGTCGATTCGTGATTCATTAGCACAATGGGCATCAAGGTATGATTGAATGACAGTGTTTTTCAAAGAAGAGATGTTATGATACAGATTAAGAACAGGTCTCATTCCGATGTCGGGGCTGCAGTTAGGGGTCAGCACTGGAGGACATAGCCCTCTAGGGTTAGGGTTAGAGGAATGGGTCAGAGCTTGAGGAGGGATGTCTTTAGGAGGAGGTTCAGGTGAGCAGAGAGCATATGAAAAGGCTGTGTTATCTGTTTGAATACGAGCATCATTGATATTGAAGACAAGGATATTATTGGATGCAAGGAGAGAGAGAGAGAAAGAACCTTGATTTCAGTGACGTAGTCTCTGACATCACAGACAAAATTTGATGCTCAGCGAAAGGTGCAGCGTGCAGTGGTTGAATGAGAATATGAGCACTTGACAAAATATTGTACAAACCAACCACCAATCAATGATAACCTATGGATTTCTGGATCATTCTCCAGATTAGATCCATCAAAAAAAGCACCCGGCCTGGGATTATTATTGTCTTGAGCAGCAAGCAGGAAAGTTGTAGGTTCATGTCCCATACACGGCAGCTAGTGAATATTCTCTCACAACAGTTTGGACAGCACCGAGTATAGAGTGCTTTAAAAATTGTCGAGTGCAACACCCCCCAAAAAGCCAAGTGATATTCACAACACACTATTATTTTTGAACGATCAGAGATAAAAGTTCCCAAATGAAACATGAACTCTCAATATTTTCACATATTTTGACATTATAAAAGAAAAAAGTCCATTTTGTTCAAAATGTGTCCAACATGATTTCTTCGTAAGTGTAACAAATACCTCACATTTCAAAATGTTTCTGGCTTTGACCACAATACATTTTCCATGGAATGTGTCATTTCCCAGCACAAGTGCATAACAGGAGCAATTTGTGTTTGGTAAATGAAATTTGTATAGAGTTAAAGTATATTATCACCTGTGGCTTCGGCACCGCCAGAAACCTCCAATCCCAGCATCCTCTCTTCGAAGTTACGATGTCTAACCACAGTCTCGTCCTCATTAAATGGATCAGCTCTCTGAGGCCTGTCAACCTGGAGCACTGGTGCAGTCGACAGGGGCGAGGGGGACGGAGGGAACTTGGTGCTGGGGGGTTCCTCAGGACTAGGTGGCCTTTCGTCAGCTGAGTCTCCTCTAAGGTGCTCTAGGCAACCAATGACAATGAAAGATTCTGTAAACTCTGACCTGCTCACGTCGAAATTTGACCCCCTAAGATGCATCTTTGGCATTCATGAAACAAAAGTTGTTCAACCCTAAATAACATTGAGCACTATTGTGAGCCAATGGCTATTGTTTTACCATGGTCATAGATAGTGAGATTTTATTGGTTGCAAATTGATCATGTGATATGCCACTGGGATGCATGTATCTTTCATGATCGAGTGCATCGACGACGTTGCTGTGCTACAAAAAATGATGGATAATATTGATCTTTCCCAGAGTTGATGTGTCCGGTCTACTGCGTTGTAATTGTGTAACCTTAGGTATGATAAGGGATAGCCACGCTGGTACTACGCATTGATAGTTGTAGGAGATAGGCTGAGCGGGGGGACAGTGAAATACTGTGTGCGTTCATCTGTGCTGCTCTCTACACTCTATAACCAAGACCTGCGGGTTATCAGACAACTGTTTGTGTGCCGAGCTACGCTCATGGCACATGAGTAACATGGTCTAATCACTGTTTTGCTGTGACCACCATTGTTTATTTAAACGCTCGTGTCATGGTCGCTTCCCGTCTGCTCTTTAATCTTGCCCCAAAAATGGAGCCCTGCGGCCTTGTTTGTTTATGCACAGCAATATGAGCATAAGCTGTCCAATCAGTACATGTATTGTAGAGATCACTGGGTTTCATGGACAAAGCCAATACCTGCATGAGGTTGTGTAGAAACCTCTGCAACCCTGGCCTTGGAGCCAGTGATGTCCCGAGGCCGGCCCAGGTCCCCACTGGACCTGGCAATCAAATCCAGAACGTCACGGTCATCATCGTCCAGAACTGAGTGGCAAAGGCAAGTTTAAACGGGAAAAAAAGTGAGAGATAAAAGACTTTATTTTACACTTGAAACCTGCTCTGGGAAAATGAATCAAAAATTTGACAACTGCAATGTTTTTCAAGTTATAGTGTCTTGAATTTCATATGAAAAGTTTCACATTTTTGGAATACATGTGAGTTTGGTGTCACACACAACATTGGGGATGGAAGTGCGAAGCACCCCTCTCCACTGCGGTGTGCTACATGTATCGTCAGTTAAGACCTAGTAAGACCATCTCCACAAGACCAACACAAGACCTCTAGTCTAAATTCAAGTCACAAGCTATTTCAAATTCCTTTATCACTGATCAGCCTGTCACTTGAAACTGGTCTTGTGAATGGTCTTTGATGGTCTCGACGTAACTGCTACACGTGTGAACTTGCCAAAAAATGAGTCCAAGATGTTGGAGTGATACTTATGTTCTTTTTAAGACTTCAGTAGGAACAACTGACAATGTCACGCACATACATGTACATGCAGTCTGCTAATTGAGGGATGTTTATTAACGTAACAACTGTGTATTTTTTTACAAGATTGAAAAAAATGCATCTGGGTTCACTTTTTGCCATCTATCACATCTAGATCTATAGTCAGATATGGTCAAATTGCCATAACGTTTGCTAGATCAAGCCAGTCAAAATGGGACCCGTGCACAAAATGAATTCATATAGGCTAGAAAAGCACACCTGTTGTTTTCCTCGGCATGTTTGCCACCATCTCAACCCTGGGGTTTATAACCCTGTCTGTCTCCATTTGTCTCTTCAACGGCAGATGCTCAGTCAGGTCTGTAGCCTATGAGAATACAGTGGAAAATGAAAATTTGTCTGTAACAATATTCTTCTGAATAACAACATTTTAGCTGGAGACCCCTCTTTAGAAAATCAGCACCAAATATTTGTCACAATCAGGTTGTCAAAGTGAGGAAACTGCTCATCAGTCTAGCAAGAGCAAACAGGGCACCTAACCTCAGATCAACAATCTCAGAGCTCAGGCCTGTCAGTCACGACAAGATCCAACAGTCCCTAGGTATCGATGGCACTAGCTCCCAGAGCTTTGGAATCGAGTACGGGCGCTGCTGCTTTTGTGGACTGCCCTCTACAAGAAGGTCTCACAGATGCCTACACCTGTTGCAGCTTGCTGGATTCAGGAGAAATTTGGATTAAGATGCCATTCCGACTGCTATCACTTATCCAAGCTCACAAACCAGACCCTGTCTGAATCACCTCAACTCACCTGGTCAGAATTAAAGTGCATTAGAGCTGCCTTTCTCTCACTTTCACGCACCGAACGATCATCTGTTTACATACGGTACAAACAAAAGGTGCATGATTATATTTCAATAAAGTCCATTTAACTTCTCTCTTCTTGAAATTCCAGATTGAGATTAACCTTTCCTGTGCAATTGGGTATGTAAATGAACTGGGAAGTTCAGGACAGAAAGCCACAGAATTTTCAATAATGAATGACTGTGGACAGTGTTTTCTGATTTGGCAGGTATGACACGTGTATGAAACAGAGACAATTATGCTGCCTTAAAGAAAAAATGTTTACCTGGGTATTTCTCCCAACAGATTTCAGGACGAATTCCTTGAAAAAGGCATTGTAAAACTTGCCCCAGAAACTGATGACCCACGTTCCCTTTGTGGTTCAGTATATTTTTATCATAGAAAAAAGAAACATTCCCACTCCTAGGACCTAGGTACATGTATGCTGGATGGGGGGAAGAAATTAGTCCTCCAGATCTCACTTCTGTAAAGAGGTGGATCGGAGTCACTTGTAACGATTGTCAGTGGATTCAAATTTCCTGTGTGCTGCGCTTTTGAGGCATGAAAAGATTTTGAGATATAGTAGAACATTTTGCACAAAAAGAACGCCGCACACTTCAGTTATTTTTCGCCTCCGCCAATCCCCTCTTTGGGAGTTTACTTGTAACCCCCCCTTAAATCAATTGGTACAACCACATGAACCCTGCTGTTTTTCAAAATAAAAAAGCAACAGATTTATGCTTGGTCTGCTTTGTTGAGGATTTGCAACCTCCCCCCCCCCCGAGAAGTCAAAGGCCGTTTTCCAATACTCAACTTCGGCTCTGTCTCAGGCTTCAACTGTCTTTTTTACTACCTGACTTTGAAGCTGTAAGCGCACTAATTAGTTTAATAGTGCTAAAAAACATCAACTATTAAGATGCAAGAGAGCAAAAATGTACAGTAATTCAATTTGATTTAAACACTTCAGGCCCACAATCGGGGATTGGTTTCAGGGACAAAACCTGAGATGGAGACAAAGTTGAGTATTGGAAAACGGCCCTAGTTACCAGCTGGTGTATTTTATAACTTTTGGGACAGTGAAGTATACTTTCACAAAGCCTGTACTGTGCTGTCAGTCCTGTAAAATGTGATCTGATCCGGTAAATCCAATGAGGAGATGGCCCTCTAGTCCATTATTATTTTTTTCTCCACAAATTTGGACCCCTGCCGTCACTCCCTTACCCAGCTTGCGTAGGTTGGGCAGCATGTGCACCATGAACAGCCGGTAGTCAGGCTCATTCTTGGTGACGGGATTCAAGCGAAGATCCACCTCCTGCAAGCAGGTGTTGTGGCGCAGCTGGTACAGGTCCTTCAAGGTGGAAATATTGTTATAGTAACTGGTCAAAGGTTAAGGAGATTATGAGAATTGAACTATGACAGTCACAGTTTATGTCAGACTTGGAAATCAAAGTCACCTGGACACTGACTTTACAGCTTCAAAATATGACCAGTTGGATCAGTCACTGTCTTGTTAATGTTAACAGTAACTACACTTTTTTACACTGTGGGCCTACATGTATACATGTAGGTGGTTTACACACACTGTACCTATATGTTTATATCAGGAAATCATTCAATAAATTCTAGAAAGTAAAGACTTTGCCCCAGTTTCAAATTCCAATTTAATTTACTCCTTTTACCCCCTCCCCAAACAAAATATATTTTGTTTTTGCTATTTTTGGATGCAGCAAACGATGTCAATGATTCAAACTGCTCACAGATTCTAGTAAAATTGTTATGCCACTGTGAGTGTGAGTTGATTTGCGAGCCTAACAGGGACACACTGGCTGAGATCTATCATGGTTAGGATACACGTTGAGCTTTTCCAGCAGCTTCAGGTGCTGCAATCCATCCAGACTCTGCAGGGCATTCCTGGACAGGTCCAGGTGCTTGAGACGAATGAAGTTCTGCAGAGCACTGCCAAGGTGGGTGATCTTCTCTTGGAAGGTACCTGGTAGTGCCAGAGATCGCACATCGTCTGGAAACCAAAGGTAACGAGACCAAGGTACCCTTACAGCTTTGAATTACTAGCAGATATAAACGGTTATTCCCTTGTGTTTGGGTTAAATTTGAGCATGTCTTCAACATTAATACTATAGTACACCATACATGTACACATGCTTAGCTCCTTTCCAGAAGAGGCCATTACTGTACATGTAGTTTTGGCTGTACATGTACGGAGAAACAGCTGATGGAAATTGGAAGTAGACAAGAATAATGAAATACTGAAATGGGAACAGAATTCACAAATTCTGACTCATACTATAGGAACTAATAAACCCTCAAATGGTTGTGTGCAGTGCCTCATTTCAGGGAGATCTTTGGTCCTAGTCCTTCGTGATACTGCTGCTCAAGAGATTACGCCTAGTACTTATTTCCCTATTCTACCCCTATAAACAAACACGTATGTGTACATCTACAAGGCTTAATCGTGTAGGTCTGTAAATGGCATGACACGGAGGAAGATGTTTTCCTTCATCCATCCCTGATGACCACAGTATGAAGACCCCCCAGAACTGTTCCCGTTCTGCCTCACTGGGCTGCACTTAATATAGAGATGGAGGACGGAATAGTCTTTAGGACCGAAATTCTCAATCTCCAAACTTAGTGTGGGGTTCGTCATCCGCAGCACTTGCAGGAGCGCAGGGAACAACAAACTGGCAGAGTTCTGGAGGATTGTATATATTTGGTGACCCCGTTCCTACATTGTACATGTATACTTGAAGGGAGACCTACACATACATGTACATTTTAACTTAGATTCCCTTGGTACATGTAGATGACTATGACATCATGCTTAATACATAACATGTTACTGGAGTTGATCTGAAAATTGGGCAGGGTTTTGAGTTTAGAGGGAGATTAGGCCCTATTGGGTCAAGCATGCTATGACTCATACTCATAGCATGCAGTGTTTTAACACGACACATGGTAGCCCGAGTAACTTGGACTCAACAAATCACCCTTTTTAACATTTAGACATGGCCGGGCAATACTTACTAGTACTACTAGCAGTTAACCCAGGTGGATTCCTAACGTCCAACCTAGGCTATGGGGCAGCGCGGACATCCAGGATTCTTGCAAAATGACAGGTACTGCGCCGGTGAAAACAGCGACCTTGGTGACATACGCACGCACTAGCCCACCAACCAGTCCAAGGATCGGGTTATACAATCTTTTCTTTTATCAGTACGTACGTGCGCACTCGTTGCAGTTGTTTTCACCGGCGCGGTGTGGTTGCTACCCGTATTTCTGTGAAACTCCCGGATGTCTGCGCTGCCCCATACTACCGTAGTAGTAGGGGCCTAGTAAGTACGGGAAGAATTCCATATACGAAGTTCACTGTAATATCGCGTAATTCAGAAATCAATCAACTAAGCAACAATCATTCACAGAGAAACAAGATACGGTTGATTCATTCTGGGATAACCCAAGAAAGCCAATTACACAGGCTTATTTCCATTGGGGTCCTTAAGTATGTATATGGGCAAATTTACAAAATTATATACAGAACTGACAAAACATGAAGAAACAGTAAATTATCAGTCCATTTACCCATTACTAATTACAATCATTTTCAAGACTTCATATTATTTAAAAATCGGAACAATCAAACACAAGAAAACCATTATACTGAAGTCACTTAACCCTCCCCATTTAAAATCAGTCCTATATTATAAACACTGCATTTCTCTATTATTAATTGGCTTTTGGTGATAGATGTGACTTTACAAGTTTTTAATACGGGAAGACCGGAGATGCTTTCGATGTTAGACGACAGTGCATTCCAGTCCGCTTTGCGGCGCTATGCGATCTTTGTTGGTGATCACGGTCTGATGGTGATATCCGGTTGAACAAATTTTAGGAATAGGAGGTTGGAATGTAAGAAATAAAACATGCAACATTCATAGATAATTTGCAACAAGCTCAGTTTGCTGTCGATAAGGCCACCTGTGATAAAGTGAATGCTCTCTTAATCTTATCTTCTCAACCACTCACCCAGATTTTCAGGGTCTAGGTGCACTCTTTCCCGGATCCACTTCTCATTAATGGTGAGCGCCATTTTTCAAACTATAGGCTCTTGACAGTTTTTTTTATACACGTACGTCATGTGAGGGCGTACTACCATCCAAGCTTACGCGAACAACGTAACTACTAGTAGCGTCTTGAAACGAGACCATGGTGGTTTCATCACATGATTTTGTTATGAGAGAGTAGCTTAGTCCAACTTACACCCTTAACTACAATACTCATATTTCAGTTAAGAAATGAATAATTCTTGTCAAAAAGGAAATAAATTACTTTAAAAACACATCATTAAAATGAGCATAATATCTGGTAGTAGGTGATATTTCCAAAATTTTCTGAATGAGTAAACAATTTTAGGAAATTGTACTATCTCTTTATTTAGCTGAGGGAGAAGCATTGCACATGGGAACGCTGTCAATAATTACAGCAAGTAACGGTTGACCACGGTACGGAGCCGGAGCTCGGAGATATGGAGCTACGGGCCGACAAACGCAGGCATCCTAAACCAAACCAGTGCATGCGTGTGCCCTTGGCGTGCAACGTGTGAGAGCTTCACGCGGAAAGGCCGTTGTATTGTTGGGTGACCGAGCCTCCCACGCATCGTAGTATCCGTACCTTCACCTGCTACTATTGATAAGCTCGTGACGTACAATGTACACTGCATATTTATTTTTCTCGGCCATAGAATGTTGTTTATCGGTGGTTCACTCGACTACACAATGAAAAAAAACAGGTTTCTTTTTGGCAGCTTAGGACGAGGAGAGAACGCTTGAAACTGCTTCAAACCGGACTGGAACTAGTTGTGACAAGAACTTCGCCTTACGTTAATTACATGTGTGATGTAGGCCAAGAACTGTTCTGTTCGCCATTTTACCAACATTTTGTGTGTCCGTGGCAGCTACATGTAGGCTTAACGTTAGAAATAGAATAATTATCGGTTGGTGGTCGGCAGACTTCAAGCTTCAGTCACTTTGGAAGGTGTGAAGTTTAGTATATATGTAGCTGGCACCGTAGAGGAAGCTGACGCCGAGGGAGAAGTCTACACAACAGACTTAAGTGTGAGTTACATCACGTCCCTTCCTCCATGGTTACATGTCCATTACAACTTACAAGAACATGAAAATTGAAGGAAATGCAG
Organism: Acanthaster planci; assembly: GCF_054643075.1. Lineage (NCBI taxonomy): Eukaryota > Metazoa > Echinodermata > Asteroidea > Valvatida > Acanthasteridae > Acanthaster > Acanthaster planci. Next base: position 11,623,945 of record NC_141783.1, read on the forward strand.
ATAAAAACTGAACTGTAAGCAACTTTAGTTTTATAAATCCACTGTCACGACTCTCGGGATTTTATTGTTACAACTGAAAATGCTCATTTCAAAACGTTTGATGTTACCTTTCATCGTAATAGCTTGTAATTTTTATAGTCTTTTTCAGTTCCCTGCCTTAAAATAAACATCATGTGACTGGCTCCATAAAAATGGGTATTATATGGGACTTTTTTCAAAATGAGTTACATACACATTTGGATTGGTTACATTATACGCTTTAATTAGGTGGCACTGGTAGGTGAACTCTTTCATGTTTTTGCAATCTAGAGATATATTGATTTTTGCATAATCATATACACATTAACAGAATTGCTTTCAAAGTAGCTCTACTAAGAGGACTGGATTGGTCATACAAAAGTCCAAAATCTGAAAAAGAGGAAAAGCAACGCTCCACTAAATAGTAGAGTTACTTTCAGAGATAAAGCCCTTTAAACACCGGAATGGAAAAAGAAATCAACCAGGAAGAAATTTGATTGAGACCCACAGCAACAGTTAAATGTAGGTTTCCTGTATGAATTGTGAAAGTACTGATAGAATAGTTTACTAAGCCAATAAACCAAGAAGTTAAAAAATCACCCTGTCCACATAAAAAAGCTCCAAGTGTGAAATAGTACAGTGTCCCTTAATTAATACCCTTTTTCGTCGAGCGGGTCACATACATGTATTATCATTCACAGTTCAAGACAGGCATCCCTCCTTGCTGTGATTTTATTGAGATGATTAAAAGCATGCACTGATTCTTTTGACTCCAGTAAAAGCTCCCCAAAATAAAGGCCATTTTTTTCTTCCTGAATTGTTTTCTACAACTTGAATTATACAGTACACCTGATATATGAAAAATTGCATATAGTGTTTTGTGCTTGTCAGACCACAGTAGACAAAAAGAGTAACATTTTAATGGAAAGTGAGTTTTTAAATTACACAGTACTTCTTTTCGTCACTTCCTGTCTTTTGTTAAAGTGGAAAGAGTTCCATATACGGACAACACTCAATGCCTCTTTGCACAAAGCTAGGAGACTTGCCTGATAAAAACCTACATGTGTTTTCTGAGTAAATGTTTGGGAATTTTCCCCTGCTAAATTTCACTTTGTAAGATATGTTATCACTTTCTTATGGCTATTATAACATTTTAAGGGAAAATAAGTGTTGTCCGAATCTGGAACTCTTTCCGTTGAAGCTTTAATTTGAGTTATATTTTGGCTGGCCTATTAAAGAAAAACAATGAATTTCTGGTTGGTATTTCAAGAGTTTATAACATTGCACATGACAAAGGCCTTGAAGTATGTGTACCTTCAGCAGTGTTCACCCACCCGCCCTCTGAACACAGGTAAAATTGACAGTGTGGTGATTTTGTCTGCTCAGAGTACAGGGATGTCTTCCGTGGAGGTAGAGCAAATGTCAGCATTCAGGGAGTACCGGGCAGACAATTGGTGCTGGGACAGACAGAACAAATCCTCTGATGTACATTTGTCCACCAATCAGCTGGCTGCATATTTCCATATAGGTAATGCTTAACTGATGTGTACTGTGGTTGTTTTAAACCAGAAGCATATAATTACCAGAAAGCAAACAATTAAAGTGCACTGTAATCAAAGCAGTTGGACTTGAAAATGAAGTTTGAGAAAAATGTCATTTGCTTCTTACAAACTAGGAAGTAAACATAGCTTTCATATCACATAGTTCAAAGAAATTAAGCCTCATTTTTCTGCTGATATTGTGCATCATTTTGCACAATATGAATAAGTAAAAAAATGGAAAAATTACTTGCAATAAATGCATCCAGTTTAAGGTATACCTGTAAACATCAAACCACTTAGCTGTTGAAACCTTTTAGTTTCGTCATGTTTTTAACCCGTAACGTTTTACAACTCTCAACACTCAACTTTTTCTACAGGCCTACTGATTGCTTAACCATTAAATAGGTCATTATATGACCTGTTTAAGTTGTACACATGAGAACAGTTGGTCATCCCAGAAATCAAGTTACATATATCAATCGATCTGTTTCTTGTGACTCTACTGCATGTTTACCAGGAGTCTCCGATAGCATCTTAACAGTTCAAGTGGAAATGATGTGATCTGATCGCTTTCCTTTTGCCACAAAGAAAGTTGCAGCTGCACTGATGGTCACACAGATGGTTGCACTGACGGAGAGAGACATATACCATGTCGCAAAGACGTATTGCTGGTGGCTTGACTTCAGCCAGATCCACTGACACATTCCTCACTCAGGGATCAAGTAGACCCTCATTCTTCATCGGAATAGCCAAAGGTCAGCATTGGCGGGCGTGTCACCTCATGCAGGTTTCTTGCACCCGTCTCAGTTTGGCAAGAATCTCAAGAGTATGAGTCTACTGAAGCTTGCTGGTGCTAACGCTCAGCTGATCTCCAGACTCCTTTCAAAAGGACCACAGTCACACAAGCCAAAAATCTGATGAGATGTCATCTCCTTCACTGAAGTGCAGTGCATGCAGAGGCACTGTATTTACTCCATCGAAAGCCACCGTTTCACCGAAGAAGCCTGGCCTACATGTACATGTACATCCGCACGAAGATTCTGTCCTCGTTATAACCAGCATTATGTGTGACCGGTGCTGCTTAACCTCTCCTCGTGGTGATGGGCTCTGTCTTGACATGAGCTGTTTCCCTGAATGTAGTCATGAAACACCATTCTGTTGTGGCACAGTATGGTGTGTGGTATGTAGAGACAAACAAAGGCAAAATCTGAGTGTGTTTACTGACATGTCAACCTGTTTTTCTTACAAGGGTGGATTAGTTCTGCCTTAGAAAACAGCCAAAAGAAAGAATTTCTCCTTTCACAGCAGAAGCTGGGATGATATTTAAATGCCATTGGCACCATACATTATTGATATGTACTCAGTGTGTCTGCAAACGAGCATGTGTTGGCGCAAAGAAAAACTTCCTCTCTGGACCACATAGAGCACAAATGTTGAAGTTAAGACAATCCTTCATCTGTCATATTTAACCCATGCCCCACCAAAATGATCCTAATCCACCCTTGTCACTTGCTGTACCTCAAAAATCACTCCATCCTCACACAAACTATAACGGCCACAATTTCCCCCCCTCCCTTTCTTTTCTCCTGTTTGATTCTAGATGCCGAGGAGGATAGTATGGGCACGGCGGGGGTGCGGGGAACTCAAGGGTTCCATGAAGGAGAGTTTTACTGGGAGATAATCTTCACAGAGCCGGCGTTTGGCACAGCAGTCATGGTCGGTGTGGGGACTCGCAAAGCACTACTGCATACCACCAACTACCAGTATATTAACATGCTAGGTAAAGCATCACGCTAATGTTTGGATTTCAGGTGTTTTTTCTCCCTGTTTCACATCAACTCTCCCCACAGGTTTTTGGTTTGATTTGATTTGATTTGTTTTGTTTCGACATTGCTTATTTTGTTCTGCTGGTACCTTCATGAAAATGCCCAGAATGCAGCAGCGTGCATAAAGTTGAATCATTATTTTGGGAATAGCTGTAAGGCAGTGTTGTAGCCAAGACCTCTTACAGCAATCACAGTACCATCACAAGACTAATGCTAGCCCTCCAGTCTGAATTCAAATCACAAACTCTTCAAATGAACTGCCATAAAAGCATGCCTTTGTCGTTTTCACCCTGTTACTTACTTGTGACTGGTCTTGTGGGGGGTGGGGTCTTACACATACATGTATGTCTGGTCTTGTGAAAGGTGTTGTGATGACGTCTCAACCATAGCACTGATGAAGGGGTGGGGGCACTTCATGGGGGGCAGAATATGGTCACTATTTCAATGATGGATGATACATGTGTCAGCAGTAGAGCAAGCTCTGTTTCTGACCCTCCAGGCATGGATGACCAGAGCTGGGGACTGTCTTACAAAGGCACCCTGTGGCACAACGGCACCAGCCAACAGTATTGCCAGCCTTTCTACGAGAACAACACAAGAATAGGAATACTGCTTAACCTGTACGTCGGCACACTGACCTTCTTCAAGGACGGAGTCAACCTGGGCGTGGCTTTCAAAGGTGAGCGGCAAAGACCCAGGCACTGCATGTGCAGACTTGCCTCAAGTAGGCTCAGAATTATTTTCATAAAAAGAAGAAAATACGTTGTTCAGTGCATTACACATAGAACTGGTAATTTAGTACACGATTTATATTGAATTTGCACATGTCAAACCTGTGTCCTCCGGTTTCATTTTGGTCAGTGTGAAAAATGTCTGACCCAGGCCATGAACCCAACATACCTGCATTAGCATTAGTACATCTCCAGCCAAGTCAACCAGCCCTGTGTTGATCTCTTACCAAGTAGCCAGTCACCTCTTGTTGCTTGGTGCCTGTCTACCTTTTAAGTCATTTTAAGGCCATGTCCGAAACAGGCTTTCAGAGCTTACGGCTGGGTGTATTGTCCATGCCTTTCCACGCATTTCCAATGGAGCAAAGACCTAGCTCTAGACAAGAGATTCGGATGCAGTCTAAGAGCAAATTCAAGGACTCTGAAGTGAATGTTTTCAACCCAGTTAGGAATTGTAACATCAGTAGAAGGATGTATCTCCTGAGTGGTCTGTGTTCATTCCCATCGGTATGACAAACCGGGAAAGCCAGGACAACCGTCAGAAACGTGGACACATCAGTGCACATACCTTCTTCAGTAGTGTGCAGTCCAAACGAAGTGATAAATCCACGTTTGGACAGCAGGCTGGCCAAAATATTGACTTTGAGCGATCAGGTGGCCCTGATATTAAAGCTCAACAATAAACAGCCAACTAATTTGGCAAGAAAGTTCACCCAAGCAACAAGAAAGTAGCACAGTTGGGTAACCAAAGTCTACATGATGTGATTTTGTGTTTCTGGATTGGGGTGGACAAAAGGGTCAATTTTGATGGCACTGTATTTAATTTGTACGTTGCTTATCATGCAGATTTAGTGGCGATGCTGGTAAGCATTCCACGTGTACTTACATATTGTCCAGGAGTTTGGGCAGAGCAGCAAAGAATCGGGGAACTCTCCTCTCCGAATGAATACTTCAAACCATACTCGATTAAGCTCCTGTTTCAACTCTCTATGTGAATTTGAAATGTTCTTCTTTTAACCTAAATGGCTGTCAAAATAACCTGTAAAATATTTTTCGCTATAATGCACACCGTTTTCCGTACATGCATGCCCCACATGCTACAGGCAGTGCTAGTGGGTTCAATGGCATGTACATATACGCACATATACATAAATGTTCTCTCATCTGAATTGATTTTCTGTGTTCTTCTGACAGATCTACACCATGTCGGGGAGGACCTGTACCCACTGGCCTGCTCCACAGCAGCTGAGACAGAGCTGGAGCTCGGGGTACGCAGCTCTAGGAAGCTCCGCCTACAGGACAAATGCTACTCCACCATCCTCCGACACATTGGCCACAACGACAACAACATCGATATACTTCCACTCCCGCACACCATGAAGCATGTACTGAAAGTAGACCGGCATAACGCCCGTCTCTAAAATCGGTCGCTGCTACGTTTTGAAATACGTGCGGGAACCAAGCAGGTGTAAATAAAAATTTTAAAGATATAGAAAAACTACATTGAATGTTCTTTTTAAAAGTATTTGCAAGAAAACTGTCCAGTTTTAAAAAGGTGTGAAAGAGAAAATGCATTCTGACAAGTCGGATCATAACTCCTCGTATTCTGAATACCATCCTGATATTCCTTTCAAAAGGGCAGTCAAGCAAATGTTGACCATTTTTATTTACTTGCAGACACTACTTACATTTTCCATTGTGAGTGATACGATGCAGTGGGGTAGCCTGTATTCAAGTATTGTTTTAAACTCTTGAGAACAGTGCAAAGTTGTTATAGATTGATCATGCTTGCATATGGCAGCAATTTGCACTCGGTCAGGTTTGTAAAAAAATAAGTGATACGGGGAATGAACCGACATTGTAGCTAATTGTGCCAAGAGGTTTGCAATGAGAGGTGTGCTTGTAGATGTTTACTTATTTCCTCATAACATACCAGACTTTGTTGTGGATTTCAGCCGGACGTCAACTTAATTGTGGGAAAGGTTCGATCATGACTGGTGTCCATTGCTGTATAACCACTTACCAGTTATGCAATTCACAATGATGTATTTCATTTGTAATCAGAGAACAGTTTGAACAGATCACTACTTTAATTGCCAGCTCAGTCCATCAAGGGTCATCACCTCTTATCTTAATCAGGAGTAAATTCCAGTTGTATCCATAATGTAACATAATAGTGGAATACCTCAAATACTAAAAAGATTTGTTAGTCTGAGGACAGTATTTTGTTTCATCAGAGAATTTTAAATACATGTACATCAATGTTTGGCCCTTGATGCCAAACAAGACCATAAAACATGGCCTCTCTTGTACCGAGTTGGCGAACTGGCTCTTTAATCTTGTCATTAATCATTAAAAAATATTGTTATTAGATTTGTGATTTACTCATACGTGTACACCCAAAAGGGCTCAGGGATTTACCTTGAGGTGACTAATTCTTGAAAACTTTGGTCCACTGCAGAGGTAGTGTTCCAATATATGCTGTTCAAAGCATACAGCTTGTATAGTGACTCAGTTTCATGGCAGATGTTTGCTGGTTTCTTAATTGTCCCAGTGTATTCAGGCTTTTTAAAGTTTATGTGAATGATGTATGGGCCTCGAGCTGGACCAAGAGAGGGCATTATTTTCTTAGCAATGGAGGCTCTTTCGGTCAAAACTGACCTTCTCTGGTCAACAAACAATTAGGAAATGCACAGGTCACAGTCGCATAGCTACCAACAACTGAACACTCCCGACTAACGGCACTCTTTTCAACCAATGAGAAGATGCTTCTCGGAGAGCTGATCAATGCAGTAAAACAGCTGTGGTGCCCTCTCAAGGAAAGGATAACTTAGAATTATTAATGTTAAGAGTAACCATGTCTTTCACCCAAGTGGACAGTTTACTCAGTAGAAGTTGTTTATTAATTTGTAAGTTCTCTTGTTGAGGTGACATTATTGCTAAGTCATTCCCAAGACTGAAATTTGTGTCAAAGTGTGATGTACATGTATATGCATCTTAATATATTTTCAGATGTTGGGTTTAAGAGTTACTTCCCAGATCGCAATAAAATTATGTGAAAAAACAAACGTAATTTACCTTGGTTTCAATTGTTTTCCTTTGTTGCTGAATCAACCAAGAATTTATCCAGTATTAGTACCTGTAGTTTCCTAATTCCAGCATTAACTGGGTTCACCCAGGGTTGAGTTCAACCTGGGTTGACAGGCAGTAGTGTGAAAAGGCGTTTTGCAGCAAACATGGGTTCAAAAGTAATATATTTTCTCAAGACAAAGTCTCTCTGCAATAAGAAATTTGCCTGAGATTACGAGCTTTGAGTGGTAAGTGCAGATGAACTTTTCATCTTGAAAATTGGGCCTGCTATGGCATGTACGCAAAAGATTTTTGGTCAATACGTGATTACGCTATGAAAACATTTTATTAGCATAAGGAACTATACCTCCAACAGTATGCTTATGGAATACTACCCATTTTCAAAAGTGGGCCCTAACAGAATTACAGCTCAGACCATAAACTTGCATAAGAAAATATACAAGTTGCATAATATTCAAGTGGGAAAATGAAAATGGGCACGGTTTGTAGAATTTGAGTTCTTTCTTCTGAACTCCACCAAGCGTACTGAGCGAGAAGGTGGCACATTGGGAGTTATGGCCTTGGCCAATTAAGTGGTCTTGAGCTTCGGCTAATTAGTCGTCACGAGTTGCAAATAGCATGGAGGAATACCCTTCTATGCAAACAGTAATAAAATCAAAGCACCCATAAGGCGCACAGTATCTCACAGTATCGGTCATTCAAAGAGGTTGATCTATTATACATGTATTAGACCTGCACACTGGGCTCACAACATCTGAGACCATCTCGGCTCCCTGGGGATATTAGCACGGTGCTGTAACGTCACACGCAAAAAGCTAAAGATAATAACCACCACTACCTCCAAGGTGTAAAGAGGCACACAGGGATGAAGTGACTTGCCCAACATCACAACATGCAGGACATGAACCTCCGACCCCGTGATCGGAAGATACAAACTCTAGCCACTAGGTCACACAGCCAAATACCAAGGGAGCAAACAAACAAGAGATACAAGTTTTGGAAGTATGTTTTGGACATCAACTGAGCCCTGGGAAAAGTGTGGGCTCATCAATAATTGGACTTGTAAATGTAGGAAGGAATCTGACTACTGGGGCTATTTTGCAGGGAAAAATTATGAAAAAAAAATACAAGTATTTGCAGAGAAAATTAGAGGTGTGACCCAGTTGGGCACTTTTCTTTAAGTTATTCCTAAGTCTATTTCAGGCTGCAACTGGAAGTCCACGCACTTTCATATTACAATTCATTCAGGCCACACTTCAACCAATGCCTCGACAAGTAAGCTTGATTTACTATATTACAATAGAGTTTGAGCTCAGAAAAGGACCCACTTTCTGACCCTGTTACTGCTGGTAACCAAACTTCTAATTTTTAAAATAAAACTGTACTGTCACACATTTCCGGGACAAACTTCACTTCCATTTTCGGAGTGTTTTGAATGTCACTGTTTTGAGATTGAAAGAAAATAAATGATACAGCCTGCATTGTGATAGTTTATCCAGTAAACATATACATGCTCAAACTGGGAGTCAGCCTTGTTTTGTTTTTATCTTTGTCTTCTATTTTTTTCTCCTGTTTTTTGTTCTGAAGTAAAATTATGGTGACACAATCTGCATGATTACAAGTACATGTACTGACTCTCCGGCATTTCAATGAAACATTGTACATGTACCTCACATACCGACAATGGCAAGAAGAGTCTGATATATAATTTCAAAGTTTGAAAAACACACAATATTTTAGAAGACATAATACAAGATTTGCCCAAAACTTTGAACAAAACAATTGCCAAAAATACTTTAAAGAAAGTATAACAAATTGGAGCTCTTCTCAAAATGATCAATAATGTACAGAGAGACATTTAGCCCTTGACCACATGATTATCAGAAATCATACTCAAAAAGACCCTGTTTAACTGAGTTTTATATGCCCCACCCAGTATCATAATGGTTGTGAAACAACCTGCCATTGATAAAAATTGACCTAATCACTCCCTGCCGAATGAACTACAGATCGAGAGACCAACTATCCTGCCCACAGAATTATTTGGACACAGCGTAAAAGAGGAACAATAGACAGTCCGTATATCATTACAAATACATTTGCTAAGTGTCAAAAGTCGCAATATAAGAAGACTCACAAGCCATGACTTTAGACTGGGTTCTATATTATGAAGTTGCTTGGTGAGCAAAGCCAAATTTACTTGGGGGATAAGTGCCATCAATCAAATAGTCCGCTTGCTTTATTTGAAAGCTAAATGCTCCAAAATAAGGACTTTGGGCTCAACTTTCAGAAAGTGCTGGATATGCCTTCTGAGCTGGAATCTGTCCCATCTTTTTCTATGATGAACAAAAATAACATTGTCTGTTCTGGAATTCCACTCAATCAAAATCCTCAGAGTCTGTCCTTCATTCAATGTGAAAACATCTTTCGTTTCATAATGTCATCATCTTTGTATCCAGACCAAGCCGCCCCTTTTAGGAGCGGACAACACCATTCTCAGTCAATTGCATCTGGGCCACATACTCCCAATGCAGGTCGCTGCCCTCCAACCCTTGATCTTGCAGATAGTGCTGCTGGCACTGTATGGGCAGCGTGGTGTGGGTCATGATCAGACGGAAGCAGGACGTGTCAAAGAAGTAGCGCAGGTCGCTGCCCAGGCAGGACTCCAGGAATCGGCGCAGCATCAGGATGTGGCTGAGGAGAAGAAATGGACAAGGATCAAAGTCAAAATGGTAAGGAAGTGAACGGAACGAGGGCATACGACCAAGGGTGGACCAACAACCACATCTGTTGCGAGGGAAGCCAAATTTTTAAGGGTGAAACACAAAATTTGATGATTCCTTGATGAGGCGTAAGTTTGGGGGCTTTCACATGTTTTCAAAAAGGAAATTACACTGCTTCAAAAACTTGTTCTTTCATTTTTAAAAAAAAATGGCCCTAACTGTGCCACTTCCACAGTGTTGTAGTCCACATCTCTTAAGACCATTACAAGATCCCACAAAACCATCACAAGACCAACACACATGACAGAAGACCTCTGGTTAAATCACTGGTTTGTTTCTAGAGATTTCCAATGTTTGTGCACAAACATGAAAGAGCGAATAAGCTCTGATCCAACTGCTTAGACTAACCCATCCTGACAAATTACAACAATCACTTCTTTCCACGGCAAAAATCTGATCACAAATATCTTCAGAGGCAATTTCCACATGACAACCAGGAAATTACGGGGTAAGTCTAAAAAACAACATTTCACGAAAGTACACCTGCAAATAAAAACGCATGTATGAAGGGGTATTAAACAACATTCGCAAAAACCGCTGCTATTCACAATGCGGTTAAAGAATTAATTAAAAAAATTCTATGCAGACTTCTCAGTAATTGAGGAGGCAGTGTTTGGTAACAGTATGCGGACAAGGTCAAGACAGCCGAGTTAAGCACTGCATGCATTTTAAGAGCTTCATTATCCACTTTAATCAGGGTGCTACTAAAATAACCAATAACAGACATTGTCCCCGAGGGAGTAGTTATTATGGTAATGCTAATCATACTAATAGCGCCATGGCTTCACCTGTTCCATAAACCCATCCCAATGGTCCCCTAGAGGGACAGGCCCCAATCAATTATTGATGGAGGGAACACAGACCTGACAGGTGCCGTCCAGTCGGTCAGGAAGTCTTCCACGATGTGATGAAGGCGATCGGGAGCTGGAAGGATGTCCTTCGGGTCCAGGGAGGCCATAGCTTCAGCTGGGAAGATAGACGGTCAGCGACAAAGATGATTTTTGGTTTGTTTTTTTTTTCTGTCAAAGACAGGTTTTTACCTGGGGGTTAATGGTCATGTACCAGGCAGAAGAGCACTCAGGCATTTCTCAACTCACACTTTAACAATTGATTCATGCGCAGTTCTACCTCACAGCAGACAGAATCTTCTTTCCTTCAAATTATGGTTGCGTGGACTATTGGCATTCCGTTTTGTTTGTTTTGAGTGACGCGCAGTCGTGTCCTGCACTTATAAATGGCTGTGTCCTGGATCTGTGCAGTTCCCTTTTGGCAGATCCCTGGTTAAGTTCATTGTTGAATCATTCTTAAGAGAGACGGTGATTGATCTCTGCCTGCCCAGTAACATACATGTAGGAGATTGACTGTAATCAAATACAAGAGTGACTTCACAGATCCAAGGTTTGTTTGTGTGTTAGGCTCTACTCTGGGAGCTATGATTGTATTCCAAACTTAACTGCTGGACAAAGTGAAAATAAATCAAAAAGTTTGGCTTCAAGTTGCCCAGTTTAATGGAGATACATGTATGCATTTGACAGGGGAATTCAATCATTAAACTAATGCCCGAAACCAAAGACAGAAATAATACCAAGGTCTGGACAACACCAAAAAAGAATGCTGACCATTTGGCAATATCCCAACAGGGCCTCTGTCTAGCATTACTTGGCGGCATATATGTTATCAATAAAAAAAACAACACCCCACTTTTCACTTGGATGCTGAGGCAACACTGTGTCCATTTACCTGTAGGTAAGGCACTGTAGTAGTATAGCACTGGGTGTAGGAAGTTGGAGAGGTGGCCCAACTCTGGCAGGGCCGTGGCTCGCTGTGGTCCAAAAATGTCCTTGCCGGGCCCTGGCGACAAAATTGAGAAGAGGAGGGAATCAGGAAGAGTGGATAATGTTAACAAAGCTGGACACAAAACTGCTGCAACTTTACACCCCTGCAACGGTGTTGGAAATTGGCAAAGCAGCTGCCTGCTCTTTGTTACTGATCTCAAATTTGCAGTTTTGTTTTGTATTCCAACTGTCAACGCATACATAAAGGGCGCAACATGCTTCAACGTACTGAATGAGAAGGGAGTCAGGTTGGTGTACACGGTTCTTTCCTCGCCGTCACGTCTACAGCCTGGGTTTCTCTGGGATTCCCAGCTCGGTCCACATGTGAAGTGGGTTTTCAGTCTCTACCTGATTCCATTCAGGCTTCACCCAGAATATTTCCCTGGGGTTTTCCTGCCATCTCTTAAACTGTACTTGCTTCTCATTACGACCTACAGTGCCTGGAGCACTTTAGAGGAATCTTGGGTTTTACATTGTCAGAAATGCTTAATGATAACAAAACGTTTCCCTCTTCTATTATGAATAGTCACTGAAAACTTAATCTTTTTCCACCACAGCCCATGTTTTTATAAGGACAGTACCAAGTGTGTGAAGCAATAACAGTAACTTCACACTGCGCAATTCTTCAGGTCCAATTCACATAATATAAAAACTATAAAAAAAAACCAATTTTCAACGATCACTTCTAAGAATTGCTTTTATCTGCTCCGAGCCGAAAAAAAGAGGTTGGTTTTTTTACTCACTGCCTTTCTTTTGCCGATTGGGGTACACTTCAGCGCGGGGCGGACTCCTACAATTTCAACAGAGTGTAAATCCATTTTTCTACATCCTATCGCATCATTCGCTTCTACATGGAACATCTCTGCATCGCTACCAAAATGGATCTATTAGTAGCTTAACTGACAGATCATGGCGATGGTGATTCAAAGGGAACAGGTTGGAACCAAAGCACTTTACCTGAGAAGTCCTTGCCGTACTCCATGGAGACGACAATGACTTGGCTGGCATTCAGCCTGGTGACGGAGGAGAGCTCTGGGAGTAATTTCAGCGGAAACTCCTCGATGTACTCATACTCCATACCATCACTTCAGTCACAAAAAAGCAACAACATTTTCACAAACATTAGCCTAGCAAGTAAAGACTTCATTATTAATACCCTGACACAACCCTGTTTCCCTATGTTTGTATATATACATGTATATATATATATGATTTTTATTGAACAACATAAATGTTTTATGTGAGCTGTCGTGTAATTCAGCCCTCAGGCTGCTGTAAGCAGTGTTGCAGTGTTAAAAAACACAAAATTACAAAAACAAAAACAGATTCATCTTACTGGTTCTTACAGTGTCACATAAACTCAGCGCAGGGTCTAATTCTAATTTTACAACCCTGCTCATCAAAAATGATAAATCTTTACACGAGGAGACTCAGCCTGTGTGTATACACATAACCTCCACTTCTGCACCATGTGCTCAAAAATCGTCAAGAGTTTCTTTGTTGCAAGTGTATGCAGAGAATACAGACCATAAGTAGCAGACCATAAGCATGGAATTCTAAAGCCACCAAAAATGGGACCCGCTCTGCAAAAAGGTGTATTAAGTCACGCAATGCAAAAATGTGTTATGGCCCATTCCATGTGCCGAGGATGAAAATATTTGGAATATTTTGAGGCCAACTGCTAGACCAGAAAGCCTCTGTTGCAAAGGAACACCAAGAGAGTGTCTAATTTAAGTCTAATGTTTCTCAAAACAAAATGAAATTATACGAATATGCAAATGGCAAATAACTCCAAAATGCAAAATGCCACTGGGATGAATTATATATCAAATAAAAGCTAGGATGTGAGCAATTTGATTATACACACATAACTCAAATTCCAAAAAATGTGACATAATACACCTTTATGTAGAGCCAGTCACAAATCATACAAATGAGCCCAGCTCGTAATCCGAATCTCCCATTTATTCCGGGCACTTGTTTCTTTACACTTACCTATGTAAGATAATGATATCAGCCAGGATGCCAAACATCTGATAGGTTCCTGAAGCTTCATTGATCCTCTTGATGATGTGGTTGATGAGTTCTGTGATTGGTAATCTGACGGAGGGCCATGGCACAGATTGGTAGCGGGCTTCGAGAATTCGAAATAAGGCACGAGCTGAAAAAAAGAGTGAAAAAAAAAAATAAAGTGGATTTGACAATCTTCAGACTGTAAGGCACACCAGGAACTCTTCTGGTAAAACAACAATTTTCTTTAGTAAGTGGAATGTTGGAAGAATTAATCATATTGTTCCCCGAAGGGTGTTTGTGAGAATGAAATGTTCATAGCTGTCTATATATAATCTGCATCTTGCTTTTGAGCACCTTTATCTATATGTAAATTTACCAAAATATTCTAATAATAATAAGATAGATTTATATAGCGTATTTTATCATGTACGCATGTATAAGCTGTCTGCGTAAAAGGCTCTTTATCAGTAAGGTACTCTTTACTTTATCAATAAATATAATGTACACATACAAAAATTGAAACTGAAAAAAAAAATTAAACTGACATATACATGTTAGCTACCCAGTACATGTAAAAAGGCTCTTTACTCTCTCAGCTCCTCTGCATATATGTATTTGGTTACATGGAGAAGCCCTACACCACCCTTGAGAGGTAAGCAAGAACATTCTCAGCAGATTAAATGATGGATCAAAATGCACATACATGCATACCTGCACATGAGATAAAGCGAGTAGATAACCTGACTTCCTATGAACTTTTCAGGAGCAGCCCATGAATACTCCAACAAGAAACCTAATTCCCCTCCCCCCAAAACACCCCACTGAGTTCATACTGACCTTCTAGCAGATACACACACTCAGTCTTTAGGCCGCCTCCTCCGACCCCCCCCTCCCATCTCGCAGTCAACTTACCAGTATATCGGAATCCGTGGATGAATCCTCCGGCCGATTTGCGGTAATCCACAGCGTGGGATAACGCCCCGGCAAAGAACAGGTCCGGCACGTCCACGGACTCGTAGTTGGCAAACATCTTGGGGTATTTTTTCAGCTTCTTCCTTCCCCTGTGCGGTTTGGTATCACTGCGAAAACCAAGCAGATGTGATGTCATCTGTTTCCACTGCCATACTCATAAAACATTGCTATACTAGCCTCATGTCCCATTTGTTTTTTAAGACACACTGCTACATGCAACAAACTGCAACTCATCTGCAACAAGGACCCGGCTGAATGCAATAAAATACAATATAGCTGCAGCTGAAGTCACGAAAATAGATTCAGTGACATATGGGAGTACACCTAGCTTCACTTATGCCACATTTTATTGTGCAAGTCGTGCAACAAATTCTGACACATTTCATGAAAGTCATGCACTGCGCAAGTCCACAACTTTGGCAACAAATCGTGGCATATCTTATACAATCTTTTCACGTGGAGTAAGTTGTGCCAAACAAATGAACAGTTCAACAAACTAATCATGTTCAGCTGAGATTCACTGTACATGTAGCTCAACTTAATAGCAAGGTTTACATGAAAAATGTACAGTTTTGGCTTTTGGAAGGTTGTGCCACAGGTTGTCAAATGGAAGTACTTGTAATTGTACTTGTAATTTTTGGCCTATACACAATCCACTTCGAGTGTGTACCCAATGTTCCAAATTGTGGTGACTGCTACATGTGAAGCAAAGATCGTATAGTGCCGCGTTGTGGCGCAAGATGGAGAACTTCACCGTGAATACACGTAAAACATTGTAATCGCATGGGCGCCATTTGAGCAAGCGATACGCCTGCGCAGTGCACATTTTTAATGCAAAGGCGCAGGCGCCACGGCAGGCATGTACACCTGGTGCGCCCGCGCCTGTGCATTACCGTGAACCGAGCAGGCGTATTGCCTGCTCAAATGGTGCCCCGTAGTAATTACACCTTCTGGGCAGAGTATCCATCTTGCGCCTTCGGCGCTACATGATCTTTGATGTGAAGCAAGCAAATAATTGCACCATATTTGTGTACAGAACATATGAAGCAGGAAGAAGTCTCAAAGGGCAAAGAAACCAATTCCAATTTTAAAAGTAATGAGACAGCTGTTAAGCTTCATTCCAAAGACAGAAATCTGGTCTCCAGTCAAATTAAGCTACATTTCAATGTCTCCACAACAATTAATTCTGAAGGCTGGTACTGATCTTGTTGGGGGCATTATTGCCAGTGAGACCATCAAGAGCTCCCGTTGGTGGGCATCTTTTACTCACTCGTTAAAAATGTTATTGTCATACTTGAAGCCCATGCAACGTATGATCTTGTCATAGGGCTCCCTCAGGGCAAAATTATCCGGCATGATGCGAGTCATGTGACTGTTGATATCCGAGTCAGTCACGTTCTCCTGTAGGACTGCCTCCAGTTCGTATTGATCCACCAGGATCAGACGGCCGTCCGTCCGTTTCAGGATGGCCATCTCACGAATGTCGCCCTCAAGGATGCCATCTAAGGACTTCAGCTGGTACGTGTCTAGAAGGCCATTGTTGACGGCTCTGTGACAAATACGAAATGACCACAAAACTGTATTAAATTACAGGATTGCTAACTTGTCATTCCGCGTGTAACAAAGTTTTGAAGCCATCCTGTGTGCTGACATTTTGCATTCATGTGCTTATTTGTAGAACATGAATTAAGATAAAATGTATTCTGGACCATGTACTCTAACTCAAAAGAACAACATACATGTATGCAAATAACATACAACACATTTTTTTATCAATACTCTGATGCATTCAAAGTCTTCAGTATCTGCAGTGCAACGTGCACGCCTTTGTGCTATATACGGCCATGGAGCAAAACAGAAAGCTCACAGTCATTTATTGACTGAGCCCTCAGGTTTGGGCCAAATCAGTTTTGTTGACTATTCATTTGAGAATCAAGGCACAGACATGGGTGTGTTAACAGCTGTACCAAAGCCACACAAAATTTGGAGTCTTTAATGGGTTTGTACACACACACACACATGGATGCACCTAGACTTCACTTTGCACACCATTACGAACCACTCACTCCACCCTCACTACCCAGAGAAATGAATAAAGCAAAGCAAACTGAACTAGAACAAACACAGAATGAAAGAATTCCAAAAAAGAATCCATAAGATCCAGGGAACACAAAGTGACTGAAAAAGGAACAGATAATAGTACATGTATATGTACGTGACGAACGAAAACAGAAAATTAAACTGCTTAATTTGCATATGCATGGTCTGATTCCCACTTCACTTGAACCCAAAGCAATTTCATGAAACTTAACTTTACGAAGTTGCATGTACATGTAAATATAGTTTCATTGCCATATTCACATTTACCACATTTATATTTGCTTCCCAGTAAAATCCACAAGAGGTAAAAACTGGCATTTTTGCTTGATTAAAAAAAAATAACAAAAACCACAGAAATTCACAGAAAAGTACAACAAACCTTTACACATGCACTGTATGTATTTTGAAAACATCAACAAATACTGTACATGTAAGTCAAAGCAACCCACCTCAAATCCCCGACATAATGTGTTTCCCAAGCCATTCTCAGGCGTGACCTTGCAACCATATGAATGACGTTGGTCGACCCCAAAATGTGATCGGCCGTCTCAAACGCCGAATTGCCCCTTCCAAGAATCAGGATGCTCTTTCCTTCAAACTCGTCAGGGTCTAAGGAGACAGTTCTGTAGCCTTCAGTGTGTTGGATGCCTTCAAAATGAGGTTCATGGGGTAAGGACAGGCCACTGCTAAGGATCAGGATTCTACAGTGGAAGACAAAGACTAAACTATGTAAATGGCACTTCTACTTTATAATGCTTCATTTTGCATATGCCCTATCAGACAAGGTATTTTTGTCTGCATGATACTTAGTTTGCAGTGTCCAAGAGTTGATTTCTAACCTAAACAGTGTGCAAGTTACTGGTACTTGGCTGTGGCTATGGTTGTGGCTGCAGCCACTTCCCATAGAGTCATGATTAATTTTGAGCCACAGCCCAGCACCTCAGACACAGCCCTAATCCACTCCCCGTACTCAGCTGTACAATAAGTTATGAAATTCTTACACATGTACACATACATGCACATGGTTCTTGTGAGACATTTTAAGGTCCAATTCAGCAAAGCACTCTTGTGTCAAAAATTCCAATGGGAGTTTTTATTCAATAATTAAACATTTAAAGAGCACCTTTTCTTTCTTTTCTTTCTCTTTTTGAATTTTGAAATTGTGTAGACTAAAAAACAAAAAATAAAAGTTCAACACCGTCCCTTGTCATTGTGAGTTATACTGTAAGTACATATGCATGTACAAACATGTACATGTACAAATCCATCCAATCTACTTTTTCAAATAAATGACATGTTGAAGCAGAAGCTACAGACCCCTACGGGAACAAATCAATCAAAAAACCCTACTTTCCAAAATACACATTGTGACTCAATTTCCAGAGCTGTCACTATGACAACACAGTATCCACATCCATCACAACGGGACCCTGTACCGGCCGGACACTTAACCCTATTTCTCTGCACGTCACATTGCATCAGTTCCATCCTGCGCTCGGCTAAATGTCAGGTCTCCAACGCAGGAGGATTTATGTTTTCCATCCAGAGAACACTGCGTCGTCATCTTCCAAGGAGAGCAATTGAAAACAGTTACCGACATCATACACCTGAGTTCATTCCGGATGGAATTGAACAGCAGGGACCGACACTGACTAGCATGATAGGTGTGCACACTGAAATCGTAGTGGGACCGTCCCGGGCTACAAACATAAAGCTATTTTCAATCTCGGCTGTTCCCCACTCAGAAAAAGACGGAGAGGAAAACAATTCTTTGTATTAACGTAAGGCCGCAAAGTAATGGAATAGTTGATCCTATTGGAAAAAGAAAGAAAAACAGGTAGAAGATGTTGTGCAATGCGCAGAAATAACTTGAAGATTGAAGGCCATTGCTACGCAAGATGCTGTTCAGTGAACCAAAAATTTAATCAGCGCCAACGCAATCGATAGTAGCATTAATGGATTTTGTTTTTCCGCAGGGGTATACGCTGGTTTATCCCACTGCCTACGTGCTCTTCACAATGTCCACGTGGCTGGCTGACTGCACAGTCTCATTTCACGAAGTACAGTTAATCAGAATGTACCGATTTCTTTAATCAATCCCCTGTCTAGACATACTTCTGCAGAAATGAGTAATACAAATCCTAATTTCTCCTAAAAGCCACGACGCGAGTCGAATCTTCCACTCCCCAAAGGTAAGACCTCGGGATTTCAAACAACAAATACAGAGCCACGAGGATCAAAAGTGTTTATTATGGCAGCCTTGGATTTCGTCAGTAAAGATACAACAACATCAGTAACAAATGAACTTGAGGAGACAATTTTTTTTTTATTTTTCAGTTACAAACACACTTTGGTTTAGTGATACCGATTTCAGGATTTTGGGTACATATACCAGTACTTGTACGTGCATGGTACCTGCAGGGTACATTGTATGTGTATGTGCTGTATACCGTACTTTACACAAATGTATTTGTATTTTGTTCAAATTGTACAAAAAAACTCACTCATACACAAGGTACAGGAGAGCACATCAACGTCTCGCCCACCCAAGAAAAGTCCAATCTGTGTAATTCAATATTTAAATGTAGAACTTTCCATTCAATCAAATCTTAGTCTTTGGCTGCACCAAATTCCCATAAAGCTGAGAAAAAATCAGAAGAACAAGTAACTTTTGGGCATAATTGTAATGACATCCATTCAACTGCCTTTGTTGTGACTTTGCAATGTTCCTTTAAAATGCAACTTTGCGACCAAAGGACAGAATTGTTCCCTTCTTTATGTAAGTTATTTTCACCTCCAAATATTTAATTTCGAAAACAAATATTTCATAATATAATATCTGGTACAGCCCTGCCAAGAAGGCCTGCACATGTGCACAGTGTTAAAAGCACGCTAACAGTAAAACTAATTAAAGCAAATTTACATCATGCCGAGGAAGCTGTTTGGAAATTGGCTTCTGCTGATGCAGCTGACGACGGCACAGATTGAGACAACTTCTGCAAAAAACAGGTAGGAATGACTAAAAAACAAACCAAAACCAAAGGTACATTTGGGAGGGATGCAAGAGGATACGAGCGAGTACACATACCAGACCAGGGGGACTGAGAATGATGATGCTATGACAGGATAGTGTCCAAGGGGAAATAAAAGATAATCAGTCTAGGAGGGCTGGTGACAGGTCAGGGGGAGCAGACGCAAACGATAAAAGCTGACAAGCCAAAACTGGACGACGTCTTATCACCCTTAGATATGAAGACATACATGTAGCCTACCCCAGCTCACAACGTACCAATCAGATCATTTACAAATGTATGGATTCAGATGCACAATACATGGATGTCCATGGGTGCCAGTGCGTATCACCTATGACAGCAGGTACATGTACCTTAATGGCAAATTTTGGAGGCTCCAATACATGTACATGTATGCCATCATAAGTGTGCCCAATCTTTCATCTTTATCCATGAAATAAACATCAATCGCTCAGAGAAATTCAGAAAACAGATGAATCATTTTGTACTTTGTAGCCAGGGTGAATCTTATCCCTTCCAACACATATTTTACTTGACCAAACAGCACTTGAGGGCTCGTTCCTTTTTTTTTTGCTGTCGTTTTTTGTCTCTGCCAAGGGGCGCTCATGCCCGCGTAAGACAGGATTCAATTTCCGGGACGACAGATTCACAATGTTAAGAACAGCAGTTCAGGCAGGTGACACCAGCTGTCAAAAGCACAGATGTGGAATTCTAATTATTGTCTTGTGAGAGTGGATTGTTTGCTCTGAAACAAATTTTTCCAGATAAGAGCACAGAGAAATTTTAATACCCGGAGAATTAATGCACTGTACATCCCCCTCAAAAAAGAAGGGAGGTGATTCCACAGGGATTATGTTTCCTAGTATTACAAAATGCTACTTTTGTAACCATTTTTGTTTAATTGCTACTTTCCTACCATTAAATGGGAAAAACACAGGTAATAAAACGTTCATTGAGCACTAATGAGATGGTGCATGGTGAAATGAAGTGAAAGTGGAAAGAGGAGAAAAAAAAGCACTACGAAGGAAAAAACCTCCACTTGTAAATCTGTCGCCGGTTGATGCTTCATTTGCTAAATGCTGTCTCCTACTGTTGTCCACCCGACCGGAAATTGATTTTTCATTACATGTGCTTGCTGAATGCTATTTCCTCAAGTCTTGCCCCAAAAACACTGACAGGGAAAAAAAATTGTCATAATTTACATTTCTACAGCATGCTGACGCTACAAGTGTGGGAGCCAATCTACATGTATGCATGTTTGACCCATTTGCCCTGACAGAGCCTTAAAAGCGCAACTTAAATCTGAATTGTGACAAATTGCGAGCAGTATCTGTGGCAAGCGAACCAAAGCTTGCAGGGAAAAAATTCAGCGCCAATAAAAGAGAAAGGGATCGAATTTCGGACCTGTTCTGATTTTTTTTTTTGGGGTAGCAGACCGATTTAGTCAATGAACCTGGTTTACAGATGAAGGCATGACACTGTGCGTGGCTGACGGATGTGACTACACACGCCAAGTCAGGTTTAATAGGATGAAACTGCACTATGACACGCCACTCCATCCACCCAGAAATCTCAATCCTTCCTCCCTCCTTTCCCAGAACATTCTGGAGGGCTTGATGGACAATGCAAGCTCTGAAACTGGAGAGGGAAAATGAGGTAAATTTCGCAGCTGAATACCAAAGACCCAGATCCTTTGCCCTGCATGTGCATCCATGTACACGTAATAACCAAGGTGAAATCTATGTCTGATGGCTACTGGTACATACATGTAGGAAATCTAATATGCACAGACACTCCAACCCAAAAGAGCCAGGGGAGAGAGTTTTGCATGTTGTATCTACACCGCAGGGAATAATTTTCAGCCAAAAATTTGCATAGCAAATCTGCTACACGAAATAATCTTTGCATAAAAGTTGGATACACTTGTACAGCATTTTCCTTCATGTAATGGGAGTGCAAATTTACAGCACACAATTAAAACATGACAAAAACATCCATAAATAAATCCAGAGTCCACTTCCAAACAATTCCAGTTATTCCATGTCCAAAACCACGATGAATCCACACAGAGTCTAGTCCAAATTGAACGATCGAGTTGAGAGTAATGTAAAGTTAAGAACGCAACTGGACAGTGCACATGCAACGATAATAGGGAGTTTAAGATTCCACAATGCCCAATCACGGCACGGCCAAACAGAGCCAAACAGACATGCGTGTAAATTCTTTAGTGAGCATACTCAGTTGCTGCGGCCAGTGCGTCGCCTTCAATGTGACAAGTTTTTGCTTTTTCACGTCGTTGCTTGGCCATCGCGTCCGCGTAGTGGTTCGGTCTGCGATATGAAATCTTAAACTCCCTAGTTAGTTGACTATATGTGCACTGCACAGCACTGCAGGCAATGAATCAAATCAACTGTCATGGTCCGGTTAGAAGGTTACTGTAGTACTCCTTGCCGCTAGTGCATTATGTGCTATGGCTAGTGTGAAAGTCGAGACTGATTAGCAGCTCAAAGCTTATTCATGGCAGTATTCTTTCCTGCACAAATTGTGCTGTGGAGAAACACGATTTTCCCTTGAATTTATTCATTGGAAAATGGCACAATTAATTGATAAGCTGGTCTAAGCTGAGTTTGTAATAAGCACGAGAAAGGAGCATGTCAGAAGGGGACATCATGATTGGATAGCTATGTCTGGCCAGGAGTACGTCATGCAAGCACACATTCTCATTGGAGGTCACTCCAGTTCTGCCACTCGCATTATGAATAATTCAGTGATTCGGTGGTAAGCATTTACATGTACATGTAATTCCATAATGGCCAATTTTGTACTATAAACGAGAGTTGACTGTATATTATAGGCTTACGGAGTGTTTTCATTGTGTTATTGGCAAGAATCCAGATTACAGGGCCAGTGATCGCAGAGAGTGCCACTCTCTTGTACTAAATGAATTTGCCCTTAAACATGTACATGTATGTTTCTGGTTGCATCGCAGCAACTGTAATTCATAAAAAAAGTGCATAGCAAATAGCTGAAAATGCATCGCGAATTGCGATAAGATACCGGGAAAATTATTCCCTGCACCGTACACGTAGTTTGAAAAATCTGGGGACACTGTTCTTTAAGAAAGTCAGTTTTTTGAATGGAGATAGAGTGATGTACATGTACAGGTAATTCTTTAATTGATGAAGAATCGCTTAAATCATTAATGACAGTATACATGTATCGTACATGTATATAACTGCAAACTGTGATATCTACCATACTGGTACATGTAAATGGGCTAAACTCTGCAGATAGAAAGTTTAAAGAGAATCTGACACTGAGAGGGCATGCACATGTAGGCCCAACTCGTACCTGTGAAGGATGGCAATCCTGGTATTTTCGGATTAGAAAAGGACAGACTGTCCTGATGAGCCAACATACCGTTAGTATGGTTAACTCATTAAGCCGGTATCTCCGGTTTCAATGGCACGACATAGCTGAGAGCATATCTACTCCCAATGGATGGGATGCTGGTCCGTGGTAGATTACTCCCAAGCTAATTTGAGTACCCACAAATACTCCTGCTTCCAGGAAAAGTATGGAAAAAGTGGCTTGCCCAATGACACAAAATATACCCAGCTTATTCAAACCCCTGGCCGCGGCCCGATGCATAAACCTGTAACTACGATGTACATGTACTCACACTTTTAGCCACACTCCCCTGATTGTCCTGCAAGATGGCAAAACCATTTTGAACTTATTTGATATGCATGCAATGAAGTAACCAGTGTTTGAAACATTTTTTTTCTTACAGCAGAAGCAGATCGAGAAGATAAATATTTTCACGCTCAATCTACACGCACATCTGCCATGCCAACACTGCGCTTTAAAACACACAATGTATGTATTTCCTTTTTGGTCAAAGATAACATTGCGTGATATGCGTACAGCGCAAACAGTATTCAATGTCTTCCCTCTGCACACATCTTACCTGCATGAATAACCGTAGCCGTCTTGATCCTGGAAAGTAAACGTTCCGTTGTTTGCAGAGCGGCTGATGTTTTGAACGTTGGTGTTGTACTTGATGTTGAGTTGTAGTTTCCGGGCGTAGTCGTTGAGGTACCGAACATAAGTGTCGGCATGAGGGAAGAAGTCTTTGGAATAATATCTGAGGAGGAAAAATACACGTTGTTTTTTTCTTGCGCTAGTAAAGGAGTTAGCATTTCAAAGTTGCTTTCTTTGGGGATTCTGCAACCAAGAGCATGAAAATTCTGAAGGATTTTCTCTTTAAAGAAAATATTTGAAGAAAAAGTGTGGTACATGATTTAAAAAGGCAGTTTTAACTGAAGGCATTCGTGAAAAGAATTTTTACTGTGAAGGACAAAGACAAGGGCAGATCTAGAACTGATGGCGATGGGGAGAGAGAAGCTTGTCACGGAGGACCCAAAACTTAGGAAACTTTTTTCATGCAACCTTTTTTGGCCTCTCTGCGGGGTGAGGCTACATTTTGGGGCCCTCTTTACAAGCTTTTGGGAAGAAGGTAATTGGGAAAATTGTAAACAGAAACAGGGGAGGAGGACAAGGCCCTGGTTGAGGTTGCCTCTCCCCCCCCCACCCAGATCTGCCGTAGACGAAGATGATCAGGAGAGAGATAAGGACGTAAATTATACTTACTTCATCTGCAAGCTTTCGTCATCACTCAATAAGGAGTTCCAGTCATGCCTTAAGTTGAATTCCTTGTTGGTCTTGCCGGTATGCCTCTTGTTGATGCTGATCAGCTTGCGGTGTCGTGGGTAGGTCACAAAGAAAGCGCCGCTGGTGTTGGCCTTCTCCAGGATCACGTAGTCCCGTCCCGCCCGTTCCAGAAAGAAGCCCATCTGGAGCCCTCCTGGGCCTGCACCCACGATGCAGTACTGCCATGCCCGCTCCGCATGGTTGGTGTGCCAGCTGGCCCGCAGGTTGCCGATGAGCTGCAGGAAGAGCACCAGGAGGAACACAAAGCCGGCAGTTGTCATGACGATGGTGCATCTATTGAATGCAGCGTAGTCAGAAGGCACCGTCCAAAGCTTGCAGTTCTATGACACAATAAAGAGTTTAGGGACCAAGTTTAGGTGGTTCCCCACACTAACCAATACAATACATGTACTGTTCACTTGTACATTGTATGTATGGTACGTACATGTACCAGTACTTGTGTCTCTGAGCAGTGGTTTTTGTGCTTTGAATTTGCAAACAAATCATTAGAATGCAACCATTTTTTTCACATGTGGGCCATTCCATGTCAGACCAACACACTTTTTGACCTTAGGTCTTCAGATTTTGATAAACCTTGCTGTGCTTGTAGACATCAATGAATAATAAATACTTGCCAATTTTGAGCAGAATCCACCCTTCCATGTGGTCAGGGCAGAGATCAACAAAAATGGACAGTTTTCACTTTAAAATCCACCAATTTAGTAGAAAACGATATATAATCCTCTCATTTTTTAATTGAATATATGCAAATTTGGTATCAAAATAATCAGAAGAACATGCTCTTTTCACTAATGTTGTGGAAATTTAGCTTTGTAAATCAAGAGTCAAGATGACCTTTGACATGGGTCAGTGACCTTTGACCCCATTTTAAAAATAAAGTATCATTTTGAAAATTTCTCAAACCAAGTGTCTCTGAAAGTGTGATTCTCCGCATCTTTCTTAGGTGTATAAAATTAAAAATGTTATGACAATTTTTCTACAATTGGTTGGCTTGGAATATGTCAATTTTGTATGTAATCGTAATAGAGAAATTTGTACCCAAGCAATTTATGCTCTAAAATGAAATTAACCCAAAGGTGTACATGTAGGTACAGGCATATTGAAATTGGAATATTTAAGACTGTTAGGGTTCATGAACTTTTAATTTAATGGTTTTCAGAGCCGGAGCAATATACATGTATGTCACATAAAATTATCATTTCATTTGAGGATTCATTTTAATTTTAATTATGGATTTTGTCCTAGTAAGGGAGTCTGAATACATGAGGATTAAGGAACTGTGATGTGTTGACTGGGCAAAACATAACTCTTTTCTTCCTTTTCGAGAAGCAAAATATAAAATAAGTACCAGTACATGTAGCAGGATTTGACAAAGCAATCATCTTTACAAATTATGATTCATCCCTCACGGTAATCAAAACAACAGGTGCATACACACGTACATGTACATATACACCATGTACACTACATCATATACAGTTCATCACACCCAACATAAATACCAGCAGTGTGTGGCTACATGTACCTTTGGGATAAAGTGCCTTCAGGATAGTTACAGTGTGAAAACAAGCTTTTGCATTTATTGCCATAAAGTGGCCACAAAGTTCATAACAAAGTGCATACATGTACATGCATACATCGTGTATAATAATTGAGCCTTTTGCAAGTTAAATTTGAATAAAATCTGGTACCAGGACACTGAGTTATCTTACTGCACAAGTAAATGTAACAATTTAATTTCCCCAGAATGAAGACACTGTTGCAACAACGTACACCACATGATTCGGGTCAAGTTGGAATGGACTGGTTCCTTTGTGTCCTTCGTTTCCATTGAAAACAGCGTATTGGTGCAAGGCATCTTGTACATACATGTACATGTAACTGCAGTAAATGTAAGTGAAAGCTTGCCCGAATCAATAAGTATACATGTACATTGCAGCAACAGTGTCTTTAGTGTGGAGAATTCAAACTGTTATGTTCTCTAGAATTTAAACAACCAAGTGTACCAGATTGTATTCAAATTTAACTCACAGGCTTATTACACGTGTACCAACGACACCAGAGTGCAGAGTAAATGTTCAGTGTATTTACGTACATATCTATGTCTCAGATGAACAAGCAATGTGCATGTGTATATACTGTAGTCAATCAAAGACCTCTCACTATAACTCCACATACTTCAAGAAAAATTAAAAATGACAAATGTATCCCAGAGACTTTGAGGTTTCTGTGCCTGGACTTACCGGTACATTATACATGCCCTTCTCCATTTACACAAGACATGAGTGATTCTACCTACATTGTATTTTTGAATTGATTGCAATTCCATCCAAAGTCTCCATTCCATAGGAAACTGACTCAATATTTTGCCGTCAAACAGCGCTGAGAAAAACTAGGGCTGCACCCATTATTCAACCGTTCAGACTTTCAACTGATAATCAGATATTTGAATACACGTACTGATACCTGTTGAAATAAAATAGTCAGCGGTGAAAGCCAATGCACTACCAGATGGGAAAAATTAAAATTTACATTACTTTTGGTTACAAAATTGCGGTCTAAACTCACATTTCAAGCTGTTCGGAGTAAACTTAAAGGGTTCATGCAATGAAACTATTTTACTACAACGTACCAGTACCTTTGAAAATTAACCTTTCTGCTTCTATTAACAATATTTTTAATTTTTGTTAAATACATGCACATGTACATGTATGCTATTTCAAAAGGTACATTGGCATAACTGGCATTTATACTGATGCAATAGCCAAATTCATGAACAAAAATGTGATTTTATGCCAGGGTGATACCTCAGCGTTCCATTAATTTGTGCAGAAAAAAATGTGTTGCAATTTTGCAGTCCTAAGTTTTTGATTATTATGTGATTTAGGGTTGTGTAAGCTCACACATACATGTACATGTAGTAATATGAAACGAGCAAAGCTTTCCAGAAATGTTTTAATGAGCAAATTTTGGTGTAATGATTAAAACAGAAGCATATAAACTGAATAGTGCTGTCCTTGATTGCTATTACAGGAACAGCGCCCCCAGTTGCCCAGAAAAGTGTACAGTGTACTTTAAAACACGGTTAAGAGGCATCGAAATATGTCAAATAAAAATTCCTAGTCTTTACCCATCAATGGCAGTTAAATTCGTGTGTCTGTGACAAAAATGCCAGATGACTTTTTCTTTTACGTTAAAGCATTTCGTTTTGTTTCTGCTTTTGTAAGAATATGGTACGATGTACAACTAAATATTCACTTGAATGGAAGGTTTTACATGAACTGGTATACTGAAATATTACATCATTCAAATTAAACCAGCCTAAAAACCTCCGTTATTTAATAACTGTGAGTTGCTAAACAAATCAACAGGAGCAATTCACATATATAGAAGTAATCATTTGCCATTCAAGATTTGTTCTGAAGTACTGTACCAGGGTGAAAGTTGGGACATTTTACAGATTTAAGTGCATTTAAGCAATGTACATGGCAAGTCTGAAACACTCTGACTTGAAAAGGTTTTCATATATTGCATACGTCTCCAGCTTATACACGTACATAAAGATGCTCTCCACAGACCTGCTGAAACTGGCTAAAGCATCATTTGAAGAAATAAAAAGCAAATAACCCCAGGTGTTTCTTTTCCTTCAAATTTCAATTCCAGTCAAGAATACATTTGTTTTTCTTTAATTTTTTCAGCCCACATACAGTTATGTTCAAGCTGAACTGGCCTTTAGTATGCCTTAATTACTTTGTTGTGATATCAAAATGTTATTCCACATACTGTACACCTCCTTGTCTCATAAATCAGTAGTTGCCTTGTCACAATTCTTAATTAAAAAAAAAAAGTTCATGGGGATGGGAGCATGATATGTAATTTCCAATTAACTGGCACAGCTCTAGGATGAATCGGATTGGCATCCTTTTCAAAAAGCTCTGCAGGTACAAAATTGCCAATTCAGGGGTGAAATTTACCGGGACAGATTCCCACCTGCCCTGCAATTATTCTCCAGTCTCTGCCAGCACAATTTGCAGCACGTTAACTCCCTGAAAAGTCTGGGATTGTTGGAGCAACCAAGGACATACATGTCCATATGCACAGTACATGTGTTTAAAAAAGGAGTTAATGTCGTACATGCACCATACTTGTAGTATAGTTTTTAGCAAATATCTAATCATTTCTCACAGAAGGCAAGGAGGAAGGTTCATCAAGTGCAATAAGCCTTTTGTGAGTTAAATTTGATTAAAATCTGATACGGTACACAGTGTTATTTCATTGCACATAAACATAACAATTTTAATTCCCCAGACTAAAGACACTGTTGCTATGCCTTGTGATTCAGGGCAAGCTTTTGCACAGCAACAACCATCTTTGGAATGGACTGGTTCCTTAGCGCCCTTTTTATCCATTAAAAACATTGGTGCAAGGCGTCAATATGTAACTAAGCAAAAGCTTGCCCTGAATCATATAGCAGTATATGATATATATCGGTGTAGCAACAGTGTCGTTAGTATCGAGAATTCAAATTGTTACGTTAATGTGAATTTAAAGACAGTGTATCAGATTTTATTCAAATGTACAGTGTAACTTACAAAAGGCTTTATTAATTGCTGTAATTGCTATTAATTGCTACATGTACATGTAATTGTATGAATGTATACCAGTTTGAAATCAACTCTCATTATTCGGCTCCTACGTGACTTCATCTCAAAGGCGGACGTGCCAAGATTTGCAGGCTCCCATTGGACGATCACTGATGTTGCACGTTAACTTCCAGTTTCATGGTTTCATGTTAATGGCGATCAATACATGTACATGTAACTCTATATACAGTACCGGTATACATACAGTGGGAATGGGTTTAAACTGAAGTGACATCACACTTACGGACCACATAGAGAACACTGTTATACTTCTGTAATAAAGAATAGATTTCCAGAATCTCACTTTCTTGAATTCGGATGTTTTTCTCCGTTGTTTTTTTTTTTTTCACTCCTCTTATAACAAAGTCCTGAGTATTTAACAAAGTAATTTATCTGGACCCTGCAACTTTGTTATACAGTAACAAGAATCGACTACTAGTAATTACCAGAACTTGTGGATTCAATCTCATTTTTTTTCACAATACATGTATATGGAACCAGTGCAGTGCCTGCACATTATTTTCAAGTACAGCAACATTCAAAATTAAAACAGAATTGCTAATGGGAAAAATACACTCAGATGGGTGTGTTTTTTTATGGTCTTAGTAGAACTGGAAAAGCATTTTGCACCTGTGTGGTCGAGTGCTTGTCACATGTACAGTACATGTACTTGAACATGTACATGTACATTAAAACCCGAAGCATGCATGCCAAAAAATGTTGCATCATTGCCTCCATTTAACTGCTGATTAACTCACTACGGGGCTCATTTTGCTGTGGTGCTTTGCGGCAAACTATGTTGCCACACTATTACCGGGGCAAATCGGATGTCAAAAGTTGTTTTGGGAAGCACCTTTTGGGTACAAATGTTGCGGTTTTGTTTCGTCATTGAAAGCACAAGATTAATAGAAAGTTGTGCTTTGCATTCAGGGAGGTCATTTATTTCAGCACTTGAAAAAATATAAAATAGCAGCAGAAAAGGAAAAAAAATTAAAAACCAAAAAAAAGGTACTAGTTCCTTTTAATTTTTCATCAACTACTAGTCACAAAATTCTATACAAATTAAAAAATTTCATGGTGACTTGTAATATGAAAAAATGGCCTGTTTCCATCGTTTGTTTAATGTTGCATAAAGTTTTCGGACTTTTTTAAGAATTCATATGCTAGCACAACTTACATGTACATGACCTAAAACCCTTTGCTTTTAAAAATGGAAAGGAAAATAAGCTTTTGGCACAAACTCTAAAACCAATCATAAAAAACTTCTATCCCTATCAACACAAAAATACATGTATGCACCAGTACATTGTGTTCAAACCAAATTTACAATTTTCATGTAAATATTTTGAAAGAACAGAGAAAACTTACCAACTTCAAAGGTTATCAAGTAAATGAAAGATGCTAGGAAATTTCAGCAGACCTCTTCTACAGAGACAGCAAAAGATAGGGTGTCATGTCCTCTGCAACGTGTTAACTTAAATGTGCAATATCCTACTCTATAGGACGTAGCCGTTTTCACGATGATCTCTGCTTTCATAAGCCTACAGTGCCTCGATGCTGTATGCCACTGCACCGTTCACCATCAGACACATACAGCTGAGATGAGTGACTAAATGGACTCTGATTGGATGAGAGGAAAAGGGGGCAGTGCTCAATAGTCAATGTTGTCCTGTGATTGGTGCAAAAGTCCATGACTGCTTTGCATGTCTTTTGTAACTTCATTGCTTGCGCAAGGAGACCTGAATCAAATGCTTTTTAACACAGCCTGACACCTCACTGTCTGAAGTGAAGAAACTGTGGAATTTTCACAGATTAAAATCAAAACCTGGGCAAAATGAATTAAATGATAGGGAAGAACTTACAATTCTTTAAAATGTACCATACAACTGTACGTATGTATGAAGTTCTACACAGTCTAAGAGCATTTTTAAATGAAAATAAGAGATTTGTAAACCTACAGAGGAAAATTCCAGGCCCCAAAGAAATGTACCAGTTCTCTAGACATATGCATGTACATGTGCATCGTCTCAAATATTAGACCAAATCAACAACTGTAGGGGGACAAATGACAAATACGGGTGCATGTGGGGTAGTCAGTGGCAATTCTGCATCTGAATTAAGACAATTTATTTTACAGGTTAATGAGTATATGTAGGTGCGCATTCTGTAATAACACCAGGGAGACACTTGAGCATTTGTTTGAGTATGAGACCATTTCGTGCTAAATCAAGTGGAAATTAGTCCCACACTTTGCATTCGTGCACCTGAGACACATATCCAGAGGTCACCAAACTACCTGCATGTCTCACCATCTAATTCTACTTGGTAACTTAATTAAAATTTTAATGACAAAAGGCACTTCAGTATATCATAAAATGCAAAAAATACCTGTACTTGCATTTTCTCGTTTCAGTCATAAAAATAATTGAAACATCAAAGAAAGTACTACTGCTGCACTGGCATTATTAATCAATCAATTACAATACGAATGCAATCTGCACGATACATGTAGTATCCTTCTACTGTAGGATTTCCATTGGGCATCTTGGAAAAGGACATGCTTTACATACTGGTAAATGTATAATGTACATGTACAGGTACATGTAGGTTGTACAGGTACATGTAGGTCTGTTGCAACAAACTTGCTCCTCAGAATTGTGCAATTAGTTCTTTTTTTATTTTGTGGAATAAAAACGTTTGTAGTAGAAAGCATCAGAATTGCATGCAGCTCTTTGATGTGACCTTTCAATTGAAAAAATTGGTCCAATAAATGCAGCGGGAATTCTACTGCATTGCATTCAGTCATGTAAGTCCGATCATGCCTCCAGTGTACATATAGACAAAAACTACACACTTATACATCCCTCAGACATCTACATGTACCGGTACTTTACGAAATTAAAAAAAAATGAACGATGAGCTCTGGAAAGAGATTACACTACTTGCTACAGGTATATATATTTTTTCTTCAGGAATCATGTCACAGTCAATAATGGACTAACACAAGTGGCTGAGACTCAGTCGGAGCTCTGCAGCGACAGCGCTAATTTTTGGAGGCTGCGTGCAACCCAACACCAATCGTGATGCAATTTTTCTCACCACATCCGGGTGAAACCAAGCCGGGAGATTGACTTAATCCGATACATTTCTGGAGATTCTGTTACCGGGCCCTAATCCATTAACCCAACACTGCACAAAGACTCCCGTTAATCCCCAACGGAATGAACGGGAGAGGGCCAAGGAAAACCTCCCAGAGAGAAAGAAAAAATATAAATAAATAATACCCGTAATGGACACGACCATGTACATTATTATGAAGCCAACAACGTCCAGTGATACACAGACCCATGTCATATTGAGTGCCCGAAGGCACATCAAACTCCTGGCTGACGAGGGTTTGAAAAGGGCAGGTCTCCCGCATGCGGCTAAATTATACCTGGCATACAAAAGAACTCAGGTCTCGTCCTTGCAAAATAGGTGCCATATCTTGTACATTTCCCTAGTGAGTTGACGCTCAGGTGGCATGTCCTTTTTTATGTCCCGACATCAACAACTGGATTTTCCATAAAATGTTGTGAAGATCTGCTTTGACTCAAAGAAATAGGGCATCAATACATTATGTCCAATTTTTGTTTTACTTCAGTTAATTCATAATTTTGTAAAACCCTAATTTGAGAATTTTTTCAATGCTTCAATGAACAAAAAAAAACCTTAAAATTTCATAACAGTTCTCCCCTTGAGAAAGTAATTTAAACACCAGTATCTTTTGAAAGGCTAAAGAAAATTAAATGTACAATATATCATGCGTAACTATGTATTTATGTATGTAGTTTAATGGTCCACTAATAATAAACTAAATTCCCATGAATGTACCGCGGTATGTTTTCCTTTTTTTTAAAAATCTCTTGATGACACATTTTGAAATTAATTGAAATTGATCATTTGCTCGGGTGGGAGGGGTGTAAGAATAAAAGTTTTCAATATGTATGTATTTGTTCACTGCACAGACTCTCTTGGGCATATGCAAAACCCACACTAAAATTGGAGGATTCATGACTGTTACAGCTACCGGGTAAAGGCAATCATATCAGGTACCACACGTCTTTCCCAGTTTGCTTTCAGCGAAGTGAAAAAATCACATGAAAGATGCACAATAATCACATGAATCATGTGATTCTAAAACTTGACAAAACAGCAAAGTTAGTAATGACACGGACCATGATTACATCTACATGTACATGTACATCTCAGTACAAACATGTACCAATTTGTCTGCAAGAAACCAAATCAATCAAAAACACCTAAAACATCTTATTTTATCTCAGTACCCTGGTGCAAGGAATTATAGAGTACACTATGCAGTATGGTATCACTGTGCACAGAGAACCAGTCTAGTGGTTCTGAAATACTGAAACAGTGGAAAATGCTATTGCCAAATTTGAACACATGAAAAACTGTAAATGTACATGTATGGATCTACCGGTACATGTACATGTGCTAATTGTACAGCGACTTTTCACTCACATACTGAATGAATCAAACTGTAGACAAAAAGGAAATAATCTTGAAACACAAGAAACGCTACCGATAAGCAATGTACAATGTACATCCACTCTACATATTTACTGTACATGTACCAGTATGTAGAGGCACTAAAATCAAGCCAACGACAGGAAGTACGGTTTTTAAAAATCCAGCCTGTAGTGGTGGCTTCCGTAGCTCCTTTGCAGTAACTGTGCCATTTGGCAGCAGGCTTTTTGTACCCAGACCAATTGGCCAGTTATTCACGTTGATTAATAGGGCTGATCAAAAGCTCAAGCAATTCAAAAAAAGCGCAGGACAACGTACACTGTCCCACACTTGTCTTCGGCATACTATTACATACTGTACATGTTTCATCTATCATTCCTTTTCTGTCACTGTCTTACTGTTACTTCTTCAAAAAAAAGAATTTCCATGAACAAACGGATTTAAAGAAAAATGTTTGCCTCAGAACCTGGCAATAATAAATAATATAATAATGATAAATGCACAGATTCCACATACTGTGTTCAAGTGCGCAGTACATTAAAAAAGATGATAAAAGTTAAAAGAGCCAAACACACAGTAAAATACAAAGCAACAACATGACAAACACATTACAATTTCACAATATACATAAACCAAGCTAATTGATTGAAAAGCAGTCTTAAAAAGATGCGTCTTAAGTTTAGTTTTACAAATGTTCCAAGATTGAGTTGTCTGGATATCGGGAGGAAGTTTGGTCCATAATTATGGTGCTGCATAAGAAAATGCCCTCATCCCAAGTGTTTTCAACATTCTCCCTTGAGGATATTCTTTTTAGAGGTTACTGTTTGACCGCTGTGAGTATCGAGAATTGGTTTGGGTGGTTAATAGGTCAGTGAGATATCTAGGAGCTACAGGTACATGTACATGAAGAGCCTTGAATGTCAACAACAATACTTTAAACTGAACATAAAATCCTACTGGCAACCAGTGCGGTTGACAAAGTATTGGGGTAATGAATTCGTGATGATGCATCATGTACAAGCCTGGCTGCTGCATTCTGCACTCTTTGTAGTTTAATTGGCTAATTGTGAATGGGAGACACCATGAAACAAATTGTTGCAATAATCAAGACGACCGGTTACAAAGGCATGACCTATTAAGACAGCCAAGGTACTCCTAGTCGAGTATTTTCTTACACACCTAACATTATGAATGTGATAAAATGCCAGAGAATACAATGTGCTGATCCATGAATAGGTGAGAATCAAACCATGATTCCAAATTATGTACATAATTGACGATGTAGATATCTTAGTATTTCCAACTGAAAGGTCAAACTGCTGTTGGGTACCAATAAAAATAAACTCAGTCTAGATTTATTTATTATCAATCTATCTTGGAACATCCACTATCTCACATCATGGATATAATTCTCTTTAGCTGTCCACAGCCTGACCCTGATCAAAAGAATTGCAAGGTTTAAACAATAAATACAATTGGGTATCATCCGCATAGCAGTGAACATTGGGGAGGTGCCGATTAACCACATCAAACAATTTGGATGAGCATAAATGAAGAGCAATGGACCCAACCAAGATCCCCATGGGACCCCACAATTAAGATGGAATTCATCAGACATAAGGCCAACCAAACAAATAGCTGTGTTTCTGGTTACCCTACCCAACCTAGAAAATCACACAGAACCTGTATCTTTTTATTTGACAAATCAACAAAATATAAAAACTTATGGTGCCTTGCCCCGAGCCTATTTTTGTGTATATCGTCCTGTACATTGTATTGTTTTACATGTAACTTTTGTTTGCATGAGATGGAGGGCTCTTGTGTGTTTGTATTTCAACAACCAGCTGCTTTACTACTCAGTTACGGAGCTGATATGTAATATTGATGTGCACATGTACAGTATTAATCTGACACTGACTTAGTACCGATTACAAATATATGCCCCCCCAAAATACAGACCATCATACGACCCTAATTATTAGGGCTATAAAAATTCAGAGTAAAAAAAAATATTTTACCTAACTAACCACCCTTAGGCTAATTTATTTTTCAGTGTAATAGGAAACACAACTATTTTTTGTTTGACCTAATACCTTGCATAACTACTTCCTGACTCCTACCAGATAAATTGAACAAAACCAATCTACATGTAGTGCTGTACCTGATACACCAAACTTATATTGTTGTTTATCTAAAAGAATGTTATGATCTACCGTGTCAAAAGCAGCACAAGATCTAATAGTACCAACAAGGTAACATGTTAAGAATTCATTTTCATCCAGATGTCATTATGCACTAGTAGGGCTGTTACTCTACTGTGATTTTTCCTACCGGTATAAGCCGATTGTAACAATGGATACAATGAATTCATTGTCGTGTGCTTATGAAATTGGTCAAAAACTGCTCTCTCTGTCAGCTTCAATAAATACTGAAGATTACTAATTGGGCAGTAATTCTGAAAAGAATACCAAGATATCCCTTTTTAATAATGGAAAAATCACAGCCTCTTTCCAGTTAATGGGGCAGACACCTGTTTGTAACGATGAGTTTACATGTATGATCATGGGCAAAATGGGCAAAAGAACATCCAAACAATCCACAACTAGCAAAGTGGGAACTGGATCCAAAAGACTGGGTTTTTTAGAACCCTTATCAAGAATTTTAACGTCATGCTCAGTAAGTGGAGAGAAGCAATCAAACTGGGCTAGTGGAAAAACTTGTCTGCTCCGCTTCACAATGTACCGAAACATGATCTCTGCCAGAAGGATCAAAATGGTCCATTTTAGAATGGATGTCAATAACTTTCTTTATTACAGTAAGCCTTAGCAACAGGCTTCAATAGAACAGCCTTCTAGAATTACAGCTGTTTGTGGTAACAAAAGTGGTACAAAAATCCTGATGAGCTTTATTTATAATGTAATTGGTCAAAACTTTTGGAGCTTTATAGCTCATCAAATCAGTATCCATACCAGTGAGTCTCCATTTCCTTTCAGCTTTATTTCCGGTGTAGTTTCTTTGAGGATTTTATTTCTGCATTAAACCATGGTACATGTGCCAAAGGTCTGACAATTACAGTTTTTTGAATGAAACATTTATTTTAATGCTGTCATTCTTTACAATAAGCAAATTTGAGCAACATTACATGATGTATCATTTTAAATTTGATAAATTAGATGACAACATTTAGGTTTAAGGTTAAGCAAGAATGCTTTTGTACCCCAACCCATGGAGAGACAAAGGAAACTAAACAATCCAACATACATGTACTAGGACAGACAAATGACGAACAGGACAAAACAAAAACAAGTGTGAGACAACATCACATTAATAGAGCACAAATAAGTATGATTTAGGAATATCAGCCCAGCAACCAAGTTCTTAGTTTTCTAGCAAACACAGATAAAGAAGGTTTGAGACAATCATCTAGACCATTCCAGTACAATATACCTTGATGAATAACATCGTTCTTGGCCAGTGACATTCTGTTAAATTCGACAAACATGTTTCCCTTCATGCTGCTTCGAGTATTATAATTATGGATGTTAGATGCTACAGTAAATCAAGAATTAAAACTGGGGAGTAAATTGTGCATAAGTTTGTACATGAATTTTCCCAGATTAAGTTAGTATAAATGGTTACATTGCAACAGGTTTAGTTAGCAAATAATGGAGCAGAATGATCACGATTGCCAGCATACAAAAGGATGCGGACTGCTCGTTTTTGTAAAGTACATGTAAGTAATTTGTTACATTTAGATGTCATGCGGCCCCAGGTCAAAATGGAATAATTTAGTTTTCCTTTGAAGAGGGGCATTTTAATTCACCACACTGGTGAGAGTTTCATTCAAACACTGAACAAGATCATTTGGACTACCAAAAGAGCCAGAACATAGTTTTGATTGTTAATCAATTTCAGTCTCTGAAATTTGACATCTTTCACAAGAAAACTTTTCAAACGGAAGATCACAGCAAGGTATTCTGACAACAGATAGTCAGGAATTGGTTCGGTATCGCCCTTCTACCAGTGCACGTACATACATTTTTAGAGGTACCGGGTAGCATTTGAGAACTACATGTACTAGTACTATAAAGATACAGAATAACTCTGTTTCAAGACCCCTCCTCAAATGACGAAAGCGAATATCTGGACGACCAAGCAAACAGCAAACTACGGAAAACATAACGTATGTTAAAACAAAGGCAATAAGTACCGGTACATGTATGTAATTTTGTGAAACTAAGGGTATAATACCTTGCCAAAGATAAAAATAAAGTGATTTGACTTCCATAACTACGGTACAAGTACATGTACATGTACTGTGTAAATAAAGGTATACAATAGTGCAACAGAATGCACAATTTATGCATGTATATGAATTTGAACCCGCAGTCCAATTTCAATCAGCATAAATGGCGCTCAAGGAGAAACTACTTGTGTACTTTGTAAAACCCAAGGTATAATGCATGAAGGGAGGAAAGTGTCCGTTGCCAAGGGTCATCCTCATCACACTGTCCCCCGCTGATTGTGATTCTCACTCACCGCCAACTCATTTCCCCGTCAAAACACTCTTGCTCGGGCAGGACCGGCGAGAGACCGTCACGCTCTCCACCGACATAGCCGGCCAGCCGCCTGGCAGCGCCAGTCGGTAATCAATTTACCCGCGGATGATTGTTTATGGTCGTGACTTCCTACCAGCCCCCAGTAATTTTCCCGGGCAGGCTGGAGTTTCTGTTCGGGGAAAGATCCACACTCCGGACGTGATTTGGCATAAAATGAACTGGTCTAAAAGGTCAACACGTGTAAGTGCACATCAATTTGGGGATATTTTGGCCCTTAAATCTGTAAGTCATCAGAAAAAAACACATTATTTTTTGACATATAATGAAATTTATCAGATGGACAGATAAAGTGAAGAAAAAAAACCCAGATTTATCAGATGAGAGGTCAAGCACATGTCTAAAACTCTTCTAGAGTATGAGACTGATGTGAAGAATTATTTTCACATTTATACCACAGATTAAACTCTGCAGTGATGAGTACCCTCTGGGTACATGATGTAAAATCTACAACACCCATTGTACGCATGTACGTGTACAATTGTACACATGGCTGAATGATACAACAGAGAGAAACTACAAATGACGCCAAGTAAAAGAACGGGAAGTAAAATCCGCCCACACAACACGATCCTCCTTTGACATTTTATGTCCAGACTACGCATTAAAACTCGCATCACTGTGACAATTGCAAGAATACTCACACAATGTTCTCTTCTGTGCTCACACATGCGAATACAAAGCAGTGCAGGATTTTACACCGCTGGGCATTCATGTGGCTCTCAGAAATGACACACAATATCCCGACTAGAATCTCTTGGGATTCTAACTTCAAAAGGGTCAAAGCAACACTCCACAAACAGGCCAATGATCATGTAACATACAGATGACTCGTGCTAAAAAAAAAAAATCAAAGGCTGTCTCTCTATTCACATAATGAAATCAATCACTTCACAAAAAAATTTAGATCACTATGGGCAAACAAACAAGTTATCTTCACACACTCCAAGCAAACAAACAAAATCTGGGAAGGAGAAACCTCAAGAGATGTCCTGGAAACATATCTAACTTACCATACACTACATGCAAAAATAACTGCAATAATATTCCAAACCCCAAAATAAATGAACTGGTGTGTCCAATGTATACAGCCTGCATACAAATGCTTTCGTTTAAAAATAAACACAGCGTATTTTCGACAGTATGAAATTATTTCGGCATACATGTACAGTGTGTAAAATGTTATTTTGGCATGGGTTCTACACTCTGTGAATTTTATGGATTTATGGCAATTCAAAAGTGTTTTTCGACAGACATTGTGATTTGTCTATGATGTGATGAGGCTGAGGGAGAGACCCTCAAACTTTGTCTTCAATGTGTTACTTGCATGTAAACATATTCAGTCCCTCATAAAACAACAATAGAAGAAGCTGACCTAACAAAGTCCAGGTACAATGTGAACAAGCTGCATGTCAAACATGTCAAAACTGTATGCGTACTTCTGTTCAATAAACTGAGACCAACATCCAAAGGAGTGCCTTAAGTTTTTTTTTAAGTGATCTATGAAGTGTTTTTGAACCTCTTGCATAATTAACAAAACACCTGAAGATGTACTGTATGACAGTGTATGATTTCTTTGCTCACACCGGGTGACATTTGTTGATGGAATTTATGATGAAAACAGCATACAAATCGAGCCAATGTTCTGGAGTGAATTCTGTTATGTACATTTAACAGATGCCATTCAGAGCTGATTGGCACAGTGAAATCTTCATGAATTCATGGAGCTATTAAACATAAGGAGTAAGCACATACGGATATAAAAAGGGTCAATGATGGCCATCGCAAGCACTGCACGTGTTGCAAGGCCAAAACCAAATTACGCGCCACTTGCAGGCTATAAGGAATGCTCAGAGTTGCATTTGCAAAGGATCATGGGTAACGCCCATGCGTATCCGTAACACTTCCAACAACATGGCTGCCTCGAGATGGAGACCACCGTCATTGGAGACTTAAATTTCGATTATTTTAGTGATTGTTCTGATATCCCAATGACAATGAAAGTCTGGTTACGTCTTTACATCCCAAAACGTCTCTCTTAACAATAAACAGAATTACTAATACAAATTCTCCAAAAATACGCACAAGAAAACTGACAGAATGTACATGTAGCTGGTCATAGGAAAATAAAAAACACACAAAAATATGGGAAGATTCGTTGCCCTGTCATTGTCCACAACTGTCTCTGCATGAAACCTCACCACAGTGTCAATGCATTCTTGTGGCATGTTCCACCTTCCTTTAACCGTAGGAACCACTAGGATTGTAACTTATGATATAAATATCGCAGTTCATATTTTGGGTATTTGTTGTCTACAGCCGGAACTGCAAAATGGCATATCACTGACTTTAGAAACGTCCGATTTTTTGCCAAATAACTGCCGCTGATTCAGAATTTTCGAGCGCATCTGCGGGGATCACTCGCTGACTCCTGAGGACTACTGAAGAGAACTGCGCATCTTCGTCGTGAATCTTTTCCACCATTTATTTACTCCAGTATGCCACAGTGAAACACAGCAAATCTGTGGGTTACCAGCTACCCAGTGGTGGACATCACTGTGTACAAAGAATGTCTAGGGTCTTCAACACTGGGGCAGGTAACCATGCTTTGTCTATGGAGCTGACAGGAGAGTCAATCAGATTATGGTCTGCAGGGACTTCGTTCTAACTCCTTGTGTTTAATACATGTAGCTCCATGATGAATTCTACATTCATGAGCATCTGTGGAACATGAACAGAAGACTCTAACAAGTGGCAAATCCAGAGGGAGGTGTGGGAAGCCTCAGGGTAAGTTATTCTCCCACTTCATGAATTTTGTTTAGGAACTGCATTTTTACAGAAATGGTGCTACAGGTACCAACTGGGAAATGTGAGGATTCAGTCTTTTACAGGTAAAAAAAAAAAACACTTTTTTTCATTCTTAAAAAGAAAAAAAAATTGCTCCTCAAAAAACAGATATGTCACTGAGACTAACTTGAATGACTCAATGCTAATTGCAAAGTTCATGAAGATGAACAGGAAGATTTACACATGTACACTGTATATGTAAGGCCGTGTACATGTATCAACTCACAACTTCACCTCCCTGCTGAAAAACAGAAATATCTGAAGAGTGTGAAAACCTGATTCATCCAACATGCACAAGTCCATGTACAGGTACTTCTCCCGCACTTCTGAAGATCTGCTGGACAAGTGCCCAATTAGTACCGGGTGCAATTGAGCAAAATGTCCTCCAGATGTCACGTACATGTAGCAACCAACTGGAAATCCTCAGTTGAAGAAGAAATCTTGTCAAGAAAAAAAAAATACCGATCTTCCCTAAAACACTTTACACATCGATCAAGCCCAAGTGTCTGACAAGTGCACTGAATGCCAAATGAATGCTATGAGCAGATTTTTTACTGAAAAAGTGTTTGGGCCAAGATCACAGTGAGTACATGTACCGGTATTTCATCACAGTAAATGACAGAACACAACAGGTCAAGCTTTGTTCACAAGTTACAAAGAACTGAAAAACAACAATGCTGCTGTTTACAAGTGCAACTTGCATACCTACCGTTACATGCATGTACATGTACATGTATGTTACATGTGCTGTACATGTACATGTATGTACATGTATGCGCTGTGTTGACCTACCCCTACTCAGAGAGGTTCCATACATGTACTGTGCTTTTGTGGTGCAGGTTTTCCTGAAGTCCCCATTTCCCCTCAGTTTCAAGTTAAAAATAAAGCGGCACAACCTATCTGACCTCTTGGCCAGTGTGGATCAAAAACTTTTAAAACCAGTGTCAAGTACACACTTGTATAGTACCTGAGACATACCGTAAGAGTTAAATTTTTGTTTGAGTCTACACCTGATTCCTTGAAAATAGGAAAAGGTCAACCAACTTTTGCTACTGCTTGTAAGCACCAGTGCTTGACCTCCGCAACTACAGTACATGTACGTACCAAAGTAGTTTTTCCCACTGAAATAAATCACAGAAAACTTGTCATCTTATTCTGTGTTAATAAAATATTTAAGTCTTTCTGGTGATGAAATCAAGGGTTTCTCAGAAGTAACCCAAGCACTGTAGCTCGTAAGCTTAGAAGTTACAGTTTTGGGAAGAAAACCCCAGAAGAATACTCTAGGTAAAACCACACAGAATCAGGTAGGGAATGAAACCTCAATCCAAATGTGGACCCAGCCGGAAATTGAACCCGGGCCAAAGAGGTGAAGAGCAAGGAAAGAACCATGGAAACTTTCCATGTACATGTACCGTGTACCGGTAGGTTGGCACCGAACTCCAGACACATACTGGTTGGTGTCCAGATTGGTACTGTGTTGGGGATTTCCCTTTCGAGAAAAGTTTGTTCGTGTGTGTACATGTAGTTGATATTCCCAAGTCAATGCAGAACACAATGGAATTGGCACTGCACTCAGAATTTGTCTGCATTAAACTCTTTGGGTTTAAGGGATAGGAAGAGTTGAAAATGGGTGAATTACATGTACATGTACAATGTGTTACATACACATAAACAAATTTCTGAAAATACCTCCATATGCACCATTAATTATTGATATCAAACGACACTAA
The DNA here is from genome assembly GCF_054643075.1 of Acanthaster planci. Classification (NCBI taxonomy): domain Eukaryota; kingdom Metazoa; phylum Echinodermata; class Asteroidea; order Valvatida; family Acanthasteridae; genus Acanthaster; species Acanthaster planci. The sequence goes on from NC_141783.1 coordinate 11,666,983, forward strand.
AGGGCATACACTGTGCATAATACGGGTACATGTACATGTGCATGAATATGGTTTGAGACAAAATGACTGTGGCAAACTTGAAATGGCTGAAGTTTACATGTACATTGTACATGGAAATATTCCAGGTAACATTCATGGACTGTTTTAACGTACATACAGTGTATATGTGCATACTATTACTGTGGTCAGACAAGCAAGGAGGAAATAACCTAAAAATGTGGTAATTTCAAGCTGTACTAGACATTGTTCTACCCATTTTTATGGTGAAAATGGCAAGTGGAGGACGAGGAAATAGGCCAATTCAAACAAAATTTGTTTCCCCTTTCCAAGTCAGTGCATCGGTTAAGTTTACATTGTAAGTACATGTACATGTAGTTGCACTATGACAAACATGTAAAACTACATAAGTACCGTATATGTGCATGCACATGTACCTCAGGCGCAGGGGGCAGAAACCTTCCCCACAATGAACCACACCTGACTATAATTAAGCATAGTTAGGAAACAGATATATCTGTTATGTAAATGCCACATTTTATGCGCAGTTTTGTAAGATTTGCTGGTAAAAAAGTAAACTGTTGATCAGGGTGATTGGATCAGCACGGTGGGAATTCACCTCAAATTAAATCTTCTGAATGATTAATCAAGTAATTCCCTTCTTCAAATATTCTTCCCTTAGATGCGGTGATGAATGTTAATTTGAACCTTTTTATACAGTCCAGTGTCCCGTAAAAAGTACTTGTGACATGGAGTGCCAGCCAACGATGTTGACAGCACAGTGGACAGTTCCCCTGGGTGAGGGTAAATCACACTTACATTGATAGATAATTCCCCCTTGCGTTTGTCATGATGTAATGCTAGACCTGACTCCTTCATCCCACCCGCTGCCAAGCCAAGGAGAAATGTCAGCCCGGTCTCTTGGATGTGGAGCTGTGACCAGACCCAGACACACTCTAATTATACACATGCAGAGCCAGAGAGAGAAAAAGGACACAGCCTTTTAAGGCCGGGGCCTTTTACTACACGTACGTACACTCCAGCACATGTACATGCGCACCAGTTTTACGCGTTACAAGAGCTACTTGATATGGTGTTAACATGAGTGCAGGTGTTTGTTAGCCAATAGCTAAAAAAATAGATGGGGATTGCCACCTCCCAACCCTGGTGGTTGAGTTGTTATTTTCGACTTGGTGCAGTGTGTGAAAACTCATCAGAAAGCCACCCACGAGTGGGGAGAGAAGTGTTTACTCCTTTTACTCTCAGTATGTGACCCGTCACTGAAAAAAATGAATCTTCAAAAGACAGGTTGTTCAAAGAACAGAGGTTTTGGAAGCTCTAAACGAGGGGGGGACTGTTGAAAACAAGACTTGAGGGGGACATCTAAAATTCACTGACAGACAAGTATTAAGCTTGCACAGTGCACTTGTAAAGGTGTGATGACACACAAGAAGCCTTCAGGCAACCTTCACAATAACACCGGCAAACTATTAAGCAATCACACTCCTCTCTCAAGGGATATCAATCCCATCACCTGCCTTGATCAAGTTGATGAATATTTACAATGTAAGATTGGATCAAGAACAAAACAACTCAAATGGCATGTTATGAATAGTAAGAATTTAACTTTATTGTCAAAACCAAAGTTTAAGAGACCTTCAGAAATTTGTGTTTCATAATGTGACAAGCATTGCAATTTGGAAACTTGGCACGTTGCCAATCTAAATATTTGGATCCACATCTATGTAATTTGTTCCTGTATACCCCTCAGATCATAATGCTAAAAGAAATAATCACTTAGAGTAAAAGTAGGAGGAGTTCCCCTCCTAATTGTCACAGACTAGTAAGATCCCTTAAAAGGGGTCATTTCTGCACTAAGTAAGACATTATAGGAAAAAAGTGCAAAAATAATGGAGCCTTCCACATGCACACTTAGGCCTACAGAGGCGTTTTACTCGATATTGCCTCAGTCTTCCTAAAAGAAGTACTAATATCCTTGACAATAAAACAGATTATACTGATAGGTGTATTTGGTTAGATTTACCTCTTTAAAATTTTTTTTAATAGACTTCATTTTCTCTCAGTTGTGTTTAAAATGTTTGTACAACAAATTCAACATTCCCATTGGTGATTACCTTGCTGTTAATCCTAGACATACTGATAGTGTGCAATTTCACCACTAGAGGATGAGGGCTAAAGCTGCTCATCATTCTCTATTTCACAGATTTCCTAGATTATGGGAGTCATTGCCAAGGTGTGTCAAAGATACACTTGTTTTTGGTTTATCCTCATTCATAAACTCGCTTCGGAAACATCTATTAATGCCTGGTTCACGAGTTACTCTTACGGAAACTGCGTAGAGTTTATTGATACAAGTTTAACTCATTTTGGTGATGGGGGGTTGAACAATTTGTGATGAATTTGGTTGAAAACTGCCATTCTTACTTGTACCAGTAACTCAGTCTGGTCTATCTTTCAATTTTCATGCTCATGTGCAATATATTATCTTCTGGGAGACCTGGTAAACTGTGTAATGTTGTAATGTATGTATTTTTGTATGATGCTGTAACCATTGCTTGGTTAATATTTTTTTCGTATTTGTGTTGTTTGCAAGTTTGTTTTCATTGTTGTTCTTGTGGTTGTTGCAGTTGATGTTTTTGTTTTTGCGTTGTATTTTAGTACATGTGTGTGTACTATTTGCAGTCAGGGTAGGTGCTCACTTAAATGAGACAGGGATTAATTACTACCCTGTGCTTGCTTGCTGGGGTGTTTGTTTGTTTGTTTGTTTGTTGGGGTGTTTGTTTGTTTGTTTGTTTGTTTGTTTGTTTGTTTGTTGGGATGTTGGGGTGTTGGTTTGTCTGTTTGTGTGTTGTGAGTTTTGTTGATTATCATGGTAATATAATATGTTGTTTGTTCGTTTCCTGTTTTCCTGTTTGCAATCCTTTTTGTTTTGTATTGCTTTGTTTTTGGTCAGTTTGTAGCACCAGGAGACCAACTCGATAGTAATTGAGTTTGCCTTCTTTTGCAATCCTGCAGGGGTGTTACATGTGTTTTGTGTCTTTGTGGGTGTGGTGTTCTTGCTTGTGCTGCTGTTTTTTAAGTTTGTGTGTTACTGTATTTAGTGTGTTTGTGTTGGGTTGTTTGTTTGTATTTTTCTTCTCAACAATGTAGATTCTTGACTAAAACCATATTTTTGAGCTTACATTTTTTTAAAATTTTGTAAACTGTGTAAATTTTCTGTGTTTTAATCCTGCAAAGCATATGTATATAAATGAAATGAAATGGTAAGCACTTCTATAGGGTTTTCTGTGGGTGTTCTGGTGGGGGGCTCCTCAGGTTAAATTTCTTGCTGTACTGTTCAAATGAAGCCACCCTCCTAAAGGTTCACTCCATGTCGCACACATTTGAAGCTCAATATGGCTGTTTACAATAAATTAAATAAACTGATCAAGGCCAACGTTAGGTCGGAAAAGTACAATATACAGGTTTTAAAGGAAATAAGTAAGAAAATATTTCCCACTGGAGAATGCAATTCACTTCCTTACATTGTTCAGAACAGTACAATGTCCTTACCCTACAGTTCTGAAGTTAACATCACATTGCATTCATATATCAATCCTCTCCCCCACAAAAAATGCAACCTAAAATAAGACATACAGTATTTCTCACCAAAGCATTTTTCAGAGATTGTAGTTTTGGTCTCAAATTGGAGCTTAGATTGTTGTCTTCTCTAAACTGAAGGTATAATTCAAATCCTAAAATTCTTTGCAGAGATAAACTTGATTACATTTACAAGACAACTGCTTTTACATTCTGTCCCAAAGGATGTACCAGAGCAATGACAATGCTACGTTTACGGCATTTAACACCATTCAACACATGGGATCATTTATAAGAACTATACAGAATGAAGATACTATTTGAACGGGGTTGTGTTGTGTTTTGCGATGCTAAAACCTATTTAATTTTCCATCAGCAAACAAACATGAAAATTTCACTACATGAATACCGATATGTATTTAAGAAAAACATATTCATGTAGTTCACAGTGGTTTATGAGTATGGTCAGAAGTAAAAAATTCGAACCTTGTTACAAATTCACTGAGGTATATGTTGAAAAGTTCTTTTCTGAAACAAACTCATTGCACAATTACATGTAATTAAAAAACCGTTGCCTTCTGAAATAAGCAGCAGTTTCTATCAACTTTAGATCTAGATAGAAATTCCAAAGCACTGAAGAAACAAAACAGCTGTGCGATAACTTAGGATATCAATTCATTGACTGCATTGGGCACACTTGCAAGATACACTGTACATAGAACTTCCACTAAAAATGAGTTTCACTACTTAATTGAGTACAGTTCTGCAATAAACACGAGCTTCAAGTAAAACTTTCAGTAATAGGCTTACAGTTGATACCAAATCAGTAATTTTTGAAGATTAATTTAGGAGACATCCAGTCACATTTTGGCATGCTGTACACAGATAACGCTACAGTGTACATGTACATTACATGTACATGTACAAATGTACATGTAATTACATGTACACATGTACATGTATTTCCCATATTACAGAAATCATTTCCAAGCCATTTTATACTGTAAATGACATCTCTTCAGGGACAACACAGTTGAAATGATTCTTTTGGCCACAATACTCTTTGAAGGGTACAAATTTGATTAATCACAAGAACGTGTATTTCATAACCTGAACAATCTACGATACACATGGAATCACTGACACTGATATTATGTACCAGTATTTATGTCTGCATAACATTAGTGTAAATACTTAAGACATAAAAACAATACAAAGTTTCCTCAACTTCGTTATCTCCAGCATGCATGTGCATCGTGTCGAATCAATACGACCACTTGAAATGGGCAAACCAGGAAGTCTGAACTGGTAATAAACTTCAGTATGGAAACATGATAAACATCATGTAAGATGTCTTTTCAAAACTTGAAAACACAACTCTGAAACTGTACACGGACATGTATGTCTTGTACAAGCGTGTGCTATTGCAACTGATTTATCACTGTCTTCATATTACTCTCAAAGGAACTCCTATTTCAAACAGGATGGGGTCTGTGCATGACCAGGCAGAAATTCTTGCTTCATGCAATCAACTATTAAAGAAAACATTTGGGGCAACGAACACTGTAGGCCCACAAAAATATCATGCAACCGTGCAACTGACAAGTATCCCGGTACATAGTATTCCTGTACACACATCCATGGATTGGAAGTGGAATACTGTTTTTGCATATATCGCAAGTACCATTTCACTGCCAATCAACTGATCAATGGTGGCCGAACAATTTTTAAAGTGGAGACCCATGCAGTTGCAAGACCATAAGCCATTAATAAGCTGATCCATTAAGCCACATCCCATAATAGGACCTGCAAAAAGGGGAGGGGCACTGAAAAAGTGGAGGGGGACACTGACACCCTGCTCCCCCACCCACTCACTTCCCCTGCCAGTGCTGCCGATGACGTACACTGTACGTTAAGTTTGTCCACATTTAATTCCTTCTGTGTTATCATTATAAGAATTCTGCGAACAAACATGAGATTTTTTTGAACAAAGGTGCTAGTCAGAAGACTCATTAAAAGAACACTCACAGTGGTTGAACGATTACTTGTACTTGTTCTGGCAATTATAACAGCAGCTGAGTACACTGTACAAAATGTTCTACATCAGTGAACCTGTCTCCAAATCCCAACTCAAGTGATGCATTCTGACAGTAATTGACAATTACTACATTAATGACAAGACGAAGAACAGCCATACATTTTGAAAGGTGCCTCGTGTCTGTCCTGTCTCACTGTCACTATGGTAACATTGATGTCGAATACTGGCAACAAACTGATGTGGTAATGTGTCATTAACCATGGCTGCAAAAAAGGGGGAAAAACACCTCGGACCCTAATATAAATTCAAATGAATTTCATGGAGAGGAAATCTGTCTCGTTCATCGCCTGATGGCGAACAGGGCATGGACACTGCTTGAAACTTCAAGTTGACTCAACCAAACTTTTCTTCTTAGAACCACATGACTCAAAGAACAGTGTTACTGCAAAGCTTCCATATAAATACTTTGGTGGAAATTTGTGGTGGAATTCGACTTTCATATTCTCCAGGCCATACATAATGATCTAATACTGACAGCAAGGTCCAATGCTTTCTGTATGGCAAATGTGTAAAACACCATCATACCCGCTCTATTAAAAATGGACACAAATCAATGATGCATAAATATACTAGTACTATGGTTATTACATACATTTATGTATGCAAAATTGGGGCCCGCTTTTTGGAGATCTTGAAAATTTATTGTGCCCAGAAACGATATTGCTCAGCAAGGCCACTTCAAGACCATGTGTTTTTGCTTTTAAAGAAGTCTCCCTCTCTTTCTCTTTGTCAAGGAATTATTCAGGCTCACATGCTTCATGAACCTTATTGAATTTTAACCGATTTCAAACGTCTGCATTTGATTCTGTAATGGATTGTGTTTTGTTAAGAACTGCAGATTGAATTTTTAAAATTTTACATGACATCGTTCTGATTCTCAGCCACCGGTAACCTACATGTATCTTTGTCACTCAGTTGGCCTAACAATACCTTCCAGGGTGAGCCAATTTTAAGTGCTAAATAGTGAAAGAATTCAGTAATTTGCTCTCAAGTTTTTGTACAGAGGCTTATGTACAAGTATATGTAAAAAGGAGTGGGCCAAACAAACTTTTTCATTGAAAACAAACTCCTACGCACTTGTAATCCAATTCTGAATGCTGACATTTGTTATTGTCTGGTTGCATGGACATAGAAGGTTGAAAAACAAAATATCAACATTACATTATTTTTGGTAACATCTGTCTTGCAGCATAATGTACATTTCATTTCTGTTTTCTGGAGGGCTGGCAAGACATCCAGAACGAGGGGTATAAATATTATACCCTACCTGTTTACCAGCATCCCCTTATGAACTTGCATCAGCAGCACGCCCCCAGGAGGCAACTACACATATCAAATCTACCATACCTGCATCAAGTAAATAAACAAACAGACAGAATGGGGAGTTAGATTGAGCTATATGTAGGTGCTTTTTGTCTGAAGTGTTTATTTTACTACAAGTTGTGCGGGGCAGAGTTTTGGGGAGGGGCACAGAATTTATGTGGGATAAATTCTGACGAACATGTATTAACAACACCATCTATGCATTGGCAAAGTCTGGAAATGGATAGGCTACAGTTAGAATTACATGCCAGTTTTTCACGGTTTCTTTGATAACTTTTAGGGTAAATATGGTCAAGTTCCCTACTTCTTCAAGTAATTGTATATTTAGTCAAATACTGCAAAGTGTTTTTATGCCCAGAATACATTTTCAAACCTAGTATATGTTGCAGGAAATGCAAAGATGGTGAGTGTTTTATTAAATTACAGGTACGTGTGCATGAATTTTTACAGTGACTAGCCACAGGCAGCACCTGCTTTCCATTCTCTGTGATGAACTTGGCAGAAAGTTTTACGATGACAGGTTTTAAGACTGAAAAAAACAGACTATATGCACTTGGACTGCCACAATATACATGTACATGTATATCCTTGTATAAAGCTCCGCTCAAGGGCTATGGATTATGTCTGGGAAGACAAATATGTTTTATTACCGTAGCTGGATTAACGAACCCACCGTCTGTAAATGATGAAATGCTGGGAAAAAAATGACATTATTTATTCAAAAAGCCGGATCCTCAAGAGTATTTGGGGCATGATCCCAAATTTGGTTTGGTGGCTGTGACCATATCGAAACTGTATACTGAACATTATGCTGCTCAGGAAACAGTCGTCGGCGGGTGTGTGCCAACACAGCATGCTTACTGTGAATGGTCCGCTAGGCTGGCGCGCTGTAAAGTCGTCAACAGGACATCAACCTACAGTTCAAATCACAATTTTAAGGAGAGATGGCGTCTTCAAACTCGTTGACAAGAGCATTTCCGATTTAACGGGGAAATTTCTCTTTTCTTCCCATTCATGTATGTGAGTAAACCATATATTATCATTATTGGAATCTTCGATTCTCACTTTATCCACAGACAGGCACATTAGACATTTCAAGAACAGTTTCAAAGGTGAATTCGGAGGATTTTGACTGAGGGTACAAGCTACTTTAGAGAAATGAATTCATGGAAACAAAAGCCTATGGAAGGTACTTGGACCTTACTGTACCATCACGCAACCATGTCCAACTGTTATAAAAAAGGCAATTTGTTACGGCTGTGCCAAATATCCGAACAACCGAATATTTGATTGATTGTCAAATATTCAAATAGTATTTTTCAAATTTGAATATTCAAATGCAAAATTAACGAAAAGGAAGGGAAAATTTCTTTTGTTATGAATGAGAAAAATTGCACTGTGGAGGCTTGTTTCAAGCAGAATCAAATGAAACGCATCAGAAATCTTACGATTTAAAAGGAACTTATTCATTAAACAATTTAAAAGGAACAGAAATTTTCTAATTTTTTTTGCTAAATCGTGGCTGGAGATACTCCTAGACATGGGAAGATATTATATTGATCATAATGTACAATTGTGTGTGTTATTGGTTTTTGCAACTGATTTTGTACACGGTTTGGTACAACAATCTGCCGGTCGGTGAGACCGAATATTCAGATATAAAATCAACTGAAGGTCGAATATTCGAATAGTAAATTATTCGATTTGACTCAGCCCTATGATTTGTAGGGTCCAAGTTACTGGGACTAGTCACTAGTACAGTAGTAGTATATGGCTATTTATGAGGTTTGTATAAACCCTGGAACTGGAAGTACATTACAGGGGATCAGGTCAACTCGGACCCAAACCAACTCGGACCCATTCCAACTCGGACCCATGCCAACTCGGATCCAGGACCAACTCGGACCCACGCCAACTCGGACCCAATACGAACTCGGACCCCTGACCATCTCGGACCCACAACCAACTCGGACCCACGCCAACTCGGACCCACGCTGTTTCGGACCCACCTCGAGTCAACTCGGGCCCACTGAATCTTACGCGCCCGAAGACCGAAATAGCGCTGACTCTTGAACCTCGCGAAGAGGTTGGCCTTCATTTTTTCGTTGGAAATTCAAGATTATGGACAGATCGATCACTTTTCATTTCAATTTTATGAACTTTTTTATTCGTCTTTTCCCGAAGATACCCCCTAATAGTAGTAAAACTATGCGCTCATATGAATGTAGCCGCCTTCCTCTATCCAAAATAGGCCCGCGTTGTGGGGCTTTTTGTGAAAGAAATACTCTGAACCGGAAACTATCAATCCCAAATTCGGGATTTATATAAATAATTCTATGATCCCTCGTGATTATGGCACGTCTTATTGTAGAAAATAACAAACCGTGGGATCACAAAATATTAATAATGAGCTCGCGAGCAGACATACGACGCTTCAAAACTGTCTCCAAGTTTAAGCCAATAGGAAATATTCCACATTTTTATTTTAAAATGATTTGATTTGTGTTGTTCGAAATTACCAACCTATTTGCGTTATTTGGACAGTCAGTTAAGGCCTGTATGGATGAATTCCTCCATCTTGCCGGTATTGGGGGTGGGGAGAGAATGGGGCAAGGTGGAGGTGTAAGACTTGCCAGGCCAAAAAAAACTGAAAAGTGAGGTGGGGGATAACACCATGAGACACTGTAAAAGGTCAATGTTCGTGACATTGATGTATATCTGCAGTATCTGTTGTACGTATGCAGCATCTCCTATGTACATCAGAAGGGCCTATCTGTGGCTTTTTATTGCAACAAAAACTTTGGGGGCTGTTTGGTGAAAGTTCATTCGATTTCTGCTAGTGATCTGGATCTGGAAAACGGAGAGATTCTGAGAAGCCTGTGCCACTGTCTCCCTGCATAACGTGTAGAGAGGACGTTACAGCTTGGCAGCATGCAGTGCAAAAGTGTCATTTACCAAATGCTAAAATGTAAAAGTGGACAAAATAAAAATTTTCAACAAGTTAATCACGCTCCTGGGGTTGGGTCCGAGTTGACTCAGGGTGGGTCCGAGTTGGTCGTGGGTCCGAGTTAGTATTGGGTCCGAGTTGGTTGTGGGTCCGAGTTGGTCGTGGGTCCGGGTTAGTATTGTGGCCGACTTGACATGGGTCCGAGTTGGTCGTGGGTCCGAGTTGGCATGGGTCCGAGTTGGCATGGGTCCGAGTTGGTTTGGGTCCGAGTTGACTCGAAACCCATTACAGTACCCATGGACATGAAGGAAAGAGTTCCATATATACAGAAAACGGGAAGAATTCCATATACGAAGTCCACTGTAATATCGCGTAATTACTACAAAAGTATCCTTACTTTGATCGCTGAATGAAGACGATTCCAATAGGCATTGAAGAGCTGAACATCATAGGACAGAAATGTGGAGTTTTGGGCACACTTTTGGAGCTACACATGGACCAGGTTTACATCGACAGGCGGCCATCTTTGCTTCTGAAGAACATGGCGAATGCGCACGACGTGTGCGCTTGAACCGAATCATATCCGGAAGGGGTTGGGCTGCCACAAGCATTGAGGTAATTTTATGCATGAATCCGCAACACGAGGAGTGCAGAGGGCCGTCATCTGTCTGGATGGATCTCCACAGTTCACGAGGTGCCGCGCAATGTGCCCTACTGTACATGTACAATTTTTACTTGGGGGAAAATAGTGCGTGTTTTGCGACAATTTTTAAGTTGGAGGATTTGGTTAGAAGGAAAAATGGGCCCAATTTCTTTTACAGACAGTTTGTAAGTTGGACAATTTGTTTAGAAGGAAAAAAGGGCCAAATTTCAGTCTTTTAGAGAGAGGGAAGGGGAAAAGGGAGCTGAAACCTGTCTTTAGATTATTGTGTGGCTATCTGCGCTCTAAAATGTGAGGGTAGGCTTGTACAGGAGAAGAACATCCTTAAGGATTTGATTGAAGTGGTCTACTCCTACATGTCGGCAGCGCCACATGTATTCGGCCAGGTAGAACCCAAACTGGTCGCTTCCACTGTATGGTGTGGATAGTCACCTCTGTCACCAATTGCGCGACTCCAATTCTCGCTCATAGTGCATGTATTGCTAATGGATGAAGCAACACTCCACCTAGCCTGAGTTCTTATACAGCATTGGACTGAAATTCCTTCTTTCGTACGGCCGACTGCATTTCTACTTGTTCTTTCTCTCTTGGTTTACATAATACGACGTACGGAGATAACTCACGTCATACAGTCAATTGTGCTCAGACATGTACCTTACCTAGTTGATTTCCTTTGGCACAACCTACTTATATTAACAACGGATAGCCACATTTATTAATATTTAAATATTCTAATTTATACAAATATTCGTGAATAATTACATATTCAGTTTCATAAATATTTAATTTTTTTAAATATTCATCTTGACCTCATCTTGACCTCTCCTTAATTCAACCGTAACTTTATATGGAACATATCGACTTTCTCCGGCAACAAGCGCTCGTGTGGCGTGGTCAGTTGGACTGCTGTATTTCTATACCTAACAGTTCTCTTCATTGCAGGTTCGCTTCCCCTTTACTCCACAATTTGGAGTAAATGTCTTAAATGTGTATACTAACTGTAATAATCCTTATACTAATGACAGGAAAACTGTGGAGAAATAAAAGGACGGGATAGTGAAGGAAAGAGGAAACGGTAGAGGATATAGTAGGGGAAAAAAGAACGGCAAAAGGACTCACTTTTTTGCCGTTTTATTGCGTGGGGCCCCTTCTTTTTAAACCTGTCCCCCTAAGTTACTGAACCCCCTTTCACATCTCTATCCCCCAAAAATAAATGTCGCCCCTTTTTAAATCTGTCCTGGAGCAAAAATTTCTCCTAAAAAGTGAACTTCGTATATGGAATTCTTTCCCAGAAAACACTACACAAACAGCAATCAGAAAAGGATAACGTCCTAAAAAGTGAATCGAAATTTCTGATGCATTTCTACATGGAAATTTATAGAAAACACTGTGTGACTAGGCCTATATTCCGACAAGTCTCGTACTAGCCTGGACCCGTAAGTAAAGTTTAAACTGGGCCCGACAGGATACACCGGTATATGTCGGGCCCAGTTGACGGCCCTACCTCCGTACCACCACTCGCCAGGTTTGTGCACAGCCACGAGGCCAGGGGCATCAAGTGTTGTCCGTAGGATGGAACTCTTTCCACACTGATAATAAGAAAAGATTGATTAGAAAAGCTTACTCAGTCATTCTTGTCACAAACAACTTTCTTCTGAAAAGTTTTCACCAGAACTCGCGGAGTTTGCAATTCGGAGTGTAACCTATGTAGTGAAGCTACATATATAATGTGTACATGTATAATGTACATGTACACGACTTCCTGGTGTCATGTCTGTGATGGAGAACTTAACGTTCAATGGTCTATGGAGAGCGAAACTGACAAAACGTCCTACTGATTATTAAATAATGCTGAGCGTCCTTCACGTATCACGCGCACAGACGTACCCGTCCCTAGGTGTACAAACCAGGGAAAGTGCTGCATGTTGCGTACTTACCTTTGTATTCATGCTTTCATTAATATTGCAAACAAACTAACAAAAAAACGGTTGCAGAAAAACAGCCTCAAAGCGTCCAAATTTGCCCCCTCTTTGGGGACATTCTCTCTTTGGAGAAAATTGGAAGCACCGTGGCAGAGAAATGTGTGTCATGTAGGAGCAGTTTTTCCCCAATAGAAAATATAGAAAACAAGTTCTTGGGCAAAACTGGCTCCTCACCATGCAGCTTTTTTAGAGAAAACCTGATAAACCATGACAGTTCACAAGCAAAATTGTATGCATCTATGCTTTCTCTGACTGAGCTCTGTTGTGTTCGTTATAACTACAAAACTGAATAGGCTGGTTTCCTGTTATGACTGATCTATCAAAGATATCAGAATCTTTCGATTTTGGAACCAGACCACTCGGTTCAGCCTGCTGACGTACTTGTGTCAGAGTTCCATGGAACCAACTAGTAAAGGATGACTGGAGTCAGTCCAAGACAAAAATTGCAACATACTAAGTTTATCTCCACTCGCAGAGCACTGGAAATAAAAATAAGTCTGTTGACGCAACTTTCCTCTTGCTGTATTACTTTTGTAAAACATATCCAGTGGCATATGTGCCAGAAATTGGGAGAGGGAGTGGGGGATGGAGTTTTATGGATTTTTTAGAGGGGATGTCTCGCTCGGCCTTGCGGAAATTTGAAATGGGGGGAGAGCCGACCCCATATGACACTGTAAGGGACGATGATCATGATACAGATAGAAATCTGTAATATTTATTACATTTATGCAGAATCTTACATAAGAATGGCATATGTTTGTTTGTTTTTTCATTGTTTTCCCTTTTTGAGCGATATTGAAACATTTCAATCGTTGGGAAGTCCACAGAAAATCTTCAGAATCCGCTTTAAGGCTTTTGCTTACCACAGTGGGGGAACGATTCAATAGCCCCCCCCCCCAAAAAAAGGGGGGTATATTCCTCCATTGCCCCGGGATTTACACCCGTGCATAATAAAATTAAGGCAGCAAGCGACCGCGAGGCCAATCCGCCTCGAGCAGAAGCACCCCGACCCCCTCGGTTGAAAACAGCCATATTGCAGTGCGGGTCGGTGTTGTTCATTTTTGTTCGTTCACTCGTCACCCAGCGCCCAAACTTGGCGCTGGGAAGGACTGGTGGCCTTACGTGTACACAGATTTTATATTAGTGAAGGAATACGCCACACGTTGTCACAGCTAACGACGAGCCGGAGAGCATTCAGTGAACAGCGGCCGAGTATATGCTTGTCATAAAGAATGCGTAACAGCATGACTCCTGTGGACTGCAAATTCTGAATGTTAAATTTCTCAATTACCATACATTTAGGTGATTTTCCATCGAGCTCAGAATTTAAAAAGAGCTGATCCTAAAACTACGTGTAATGCATTCTAAAGTCGTTCCGAACAGTGGCGTAGCTAGGATTTTACTGGGGGGGCACAAAGGGGCACCAGCATCTTATGGGGACACCAACTTTCAGTGGTGTGTTTTTTGGGGGAAAGTTTTTGTTAGCCTTGTTTAATATCCATTCCTCCGTTTTTTTCAGTGGGGGGGGCACCTGGGGGGCACAGGGATTTGGGGGGGCACGTGCTCCCAGCCCCCCCCCGCTACGCCACACGTACCGAACAACTGAAACTCTCAATCCTCAAGTTTGACATCCTCAGTGCGAGTAGCTGTTACGTTGTGCTTTATTTATTACATGTACGTCGCACTTTTAATATGTATAGTCTATCTTCTTTTTTCCAGAAAGAAAAAAAAGATTAAAAGTCCAAGAGATTCAAAAGCCCTATACATACATGTATACATTATATTTACTTCAGTTAAAATTTTCGTTGCATATCATTATGTTATTGTTTCCTGACGTAACTTAGCGTTCTTTATCGTTTTATAAGCTTGTTTTACACCATAGACTTAAATAAGATCACTAAAAAACTTTCCTGTTTGCGAACTATAATTTTGCTACTTTGCGCCCACAGTAGAATTTGCAGACCTAAAGCCGCATGCGCGGTAAACTAGGTGATTCAAAATGGCGGACATAAACAGGACGAACTCTCCCATGAACTTGTATCGAGAAGATGTTTTAGACACCAAAGAAGAGCTTGACAAAGCAAGAGAAAAATTAATCGGAGAGCAGAAAAAGACAGCACGTATCCTTAAATCTATGTGAAGTGAATATGTTTGACAGTATGAGATATCTTAGAAGAGTTAAAGCACAACGGCTACAGACATGGTTATCTCCGATTGTTTAAGTAGTTTCGTGAAAAAAATTGGGGATGACAGAAACCTAAATTAAACTAGGATTACCATGGTTGCCCGTAGGCTAGGCCTAGGCCTATATATGGAACTCCTTCCTTTCAGAACACGGTGTCAGTAAATCTGTTCAATTTTGGACTGTTGGACTTGGAGAACTTAGAGTTAGGCCTAGCCCTGGCCTAGTTCTAACAATCCCCTCCTTCCTCCATGTAACCTTTAATAGTCTACTTTCAGAATTAGGCCTACTCCGTCATACTCTGTGTATGATGGAGTAGTGACTTGAAGTTACCTTAGTCAGACCTGATTACATGTAGAAATTCTACCCATTTACTGTGAGAAGTGGTCTTTTGGTTCCATACTGTCAGACTGTACTTAGGGATTGGCACAACCATTGCCATGATTGCCCGACATAGGAAACCCACATCTATGAGATGAAATTTGGACCTGAAACGTGTTCGCACGGTTACTCCCGTTACCACAAGTAGGATGCGTGCGCATTACACTCGGGTACAGGAGTATAATCCCCCTTAAGTGAGAGTATACTCTTGCTAACCCTCGGGTTGTACTCCAGCTGATGAGCACTCAGGAGTATACTCATTTTAAGGCGAGTAGCTCGCTCAAACACACCCACTAGTACAGGTACATGAACATGTACCGGTACTTGATCTACACAATAGTATAATTTCCGATGTCACTTCCCTTTTAATAGCCAGAACCACAGATCATAAAAAGTAAAGTGAAATATACTGCAATTTAACTTGGAATTCGATTGGAAATTTTGAAGGAGGAAAGAATTCTATGTGATAATGTATATACGGACACCGCTAAGTTTTCCCTGACCTGTTCGTCATCTTAAAGCAATAAAATGTCCTAAAAAGTCAAATTTAGCAGTGAAAGTAATGCGGTGTTCACTTTGAAAATTCCAAAAATTTCATAAACCAGTCTCATACATGTACATGTACAGTAGGCCTGCATGTAGTATTTGTACAGTCTACAGAGGGTGTCAAGGAGTGTCCGTATCTGGCATGTCTGGAATACTTTTCTTCCAGGAAGTGCTTTGAGTCATACTCGCTCTCTCTGAATGTCATGACTATGCTACACGCTTGCTCACTCAGTAATTCAGTTCAGTGCTGGCTATACATTTAAATTTAAAAAGAAGAAGGCATGACCGGATCTCAGCAAAATATAAACTATTCATTTTGATACCATTTTCTTAAATTAATTAAAATGGGCAAAACTTTATCTAAACTGAGTTGTCTAAACCAAAAGTAAAAGACTTTTTTCCAAAATACAGCAAAGGAATGCTTTGTCTTTCCTGAGTGTAATGTACGGCACAGCGTTCCTGGTGGGCAGCATTGAAAGAGTTAACGAGAGGATAGCAACCTTGGACAGGGAGCTGCAGGGTTTCTCTGAACTGTTGATTGAGAGTAAGGCCACCAATGTTCCTGATGATGTCCTGCCAATGTCACCAAGATTTCAGAAGGGTCCCCAGAAAGGTAATCATCTATGTAGGCTTGCATTCAGAAAGTCTGACAAATTCCATAAATTGTAAAAAAAAAAGTAACTTCCCCAAATAAAAAAAACAGAAGTCAATCCAACAAACCCAAAGCTCTAGATATTTTGAAAAGTACACGTGGCCAGAGTCATGGGAAAAAATTGAGAGTAATAATTGTCAATTTGATATACAGGCAACGATTGAAAGGATCCTCATCCCTATAAATATTGATAGATTTGACACTTGAAGGTTGTAATAAATGTTTTTATTCATTATAAAAAGTTTCTGTGATGATTAAACTTAAGTAATATCACTTCTCCCGTGATGTTCAGATCAAAACCAATATAAAGTACACTTACCAATACATGTACATTGGATAATATACGGAAAAACTGAATCATTAAAAACCAAAGGAAAAACCTAACTCTTTTGGCCTAAAAATTGAAAATATGAAATGCTTTAATAAATACATTTTTTGAATACATGCATGGTATCATACTCTTCGAACTTGTTCCGAATTTGACAATATTGCTTGATGCCAAGATCAGTTTATGATACTTGTATGAACATACATGTACTGCTGTTTGTTTTCTGGGCCTAATTTGCTTTTGCTTCTTATTTGTGATGTTTCGTTAACGTCTTACTCTTGCAAGCGTTGCGCCTTTTATTTGAAACAAACTGTGCTTTCCATTCCTTGCCTCTTCCTGCAGTTTCTCGTAAGTTGCTTGCAAATGAATCCTCTGCCACCTCTCTAGCTTTTTGTGATGTGCGCTGACAGGCACACTGTGGTAACACAGCTTTTGAGTGTGCAGTGATTTTTTTCCTCATTGCTTTTTTTTTTCTGCCGAAGGGGGCATCACCATTAGTTGATTGTCTTGGAGGGAGCTGGGTTTCTAACAATTTGTCCAGTGACCCGCACATGAAAGTTCCCCGCTGTGAGCCGGATACATTGTGCTTGGAATGTTTCATTCACAAGCATTATTACTGTACTGGTAGCTTCAGGCTTTCATGCCATTCACTTTAAACACGCTGTGCATGTTCCTGTCTTTGAAAAAGAGATTTGGAGTACCACAGGTGTTTTCATGACGTTTGAAATTTATTCAAAGGCAAGTTGGACTTGTCTTTAGAAAAGCTGCTGTATGCATTGCCCTTGTTATGGCCTTGTCAAGTGATAATCTCTTCAAAGAAAACTTGAGTACCGTTCAAATCCATAAAATCTGCCACCAACGATATGTTGAGCCCCCTCCCAAATCACTTGGTGATACCTTCCTTCACCTCAGTAGATCTAGAGAAGTCATCTAGTGAAGTCATTGTATAAACATTCCTTGTTCACCCACATTCTTGGAGAGTTTAGACACTGTCAACCTTGTAAAGTACTGCCTCTTTCAAGCTTTAGTTGGGCGTGCACATCTTAATGTGAATTTGTCCATTTCTAAGCTTTGTATAAACCACATTCAGTGTACATTGTTGTGTAGTTTTATGTAACAGAAAGTCAGAAATTATGTACACAAGCAAATATCAAGTTTCAAAAGTCAGCTCAATAATGAGAATTGTCTTTGCACAAGCTTCAAATAACATTTGTACAATTTAATTACTTAGATGTACGTACATGTACATGTACCTACATGTACCAGTACATACCTGTAAGTTACTTCACATTCATGCCACACTGTGGCTATACAAATCTTCATTATTCTGTCATTTTCAATACACATTTCTTTTTCCAGTACATGTAGGGTAGATTTGTTTATTTGATATTGTACACTAATTTTTATTCACTGACAGCCAGCCATAAAAATGTATTTCCAATACTAGTTGTTTTCATCTGCATGTACAGCACATGTACATTACCAGTGTGTTTGTCATGAAAGAGACTGTAAAAACAGGAGAATTACCAGTAGGACTGTACAGAAACCTGTTTGTTTTGTGCATTTTCCCTATATTTTGCATATTCCCTCTCCATAATTCTTTTTTTTTTTCCTTCTTCTCTGAATCTCTTTTTTTTCTGCCCTTGTTTAGTCGGTCACCATAACATACGTGTACATGTACCTCATGTAAAATATCTCATGTATTGATAGGAATTAATAATGACCGTATACTGAGCTTGTGGCAAATTAAAGATTTTGAATGGAAAGATTTGATGGCCCGTTACATATAAGGGATCAGCTTGCCAACAAAAATTGCAAAACTGTTTGCCGTGATACCTGTAGATGTGATAATTTATATCAAACTCCTATTTTTGTGTGATTTCCTGCAGTGCGCTTTCAGTAGAAAAAAAGTTTTACTTTTTCTTGAATGCTCAGGGAATTTTTTCAATACAGTCTGCATGGTCTGAAAAACCTGCGCGTTGTGGTGGTGTATGAATGAACAAAGGTGCAGAAAACATACATGTACATTGGTTGTTTTGGCTTCACACAACAGTTTCCGCAATACTGGTAGCTCTGTGGTAGACTAGAGAATAGTTTGTTTTTTTTTCAATTATCGACATCATCACCATTACACACTGCAAAGGGTCCATGGTGCATACACAGTACTTACAGCACCGGTACACCGTGGTGCATAGATACCCATACATGTGCGTGTGTACTGGTTGTTGATTTAGCTCACCAAACTGATTAAAACCTGATTTTAGAGGCACTTTCATCATCTACTTGATGGAGACGGTGCATCGGGTTTTACAATTGCTGGCATACAGTACCTGTACAAGTGGCCGCATATTTTCATTTTCATAGAAAAACCATTTTTCACTGCCTACAGTTTTGTAGCTTTTGATGTTGGTTGTATATTCTACATACATGTACATATACTCCTAGGTTGGTCATAGAATGCTTCCATTAGTTTGCTGTGTAGTCACACATAGTGTACATGTTCATACACTTTCTACATTTGAGCCTGAAGTTTGACAAAGAAATTCAAAGGAGCTTGGTACACTGAAGCAGACTGTGCAGTCTGGGGCATACATGTATGTATGGATCAACTTCAGATCAGCATGTTGTTTTTTTTTTTTTTCAAATTTTTACCAAGTAGTCCTTTGGTGATCATGTGTCAAGGAAACGTTGCAAGTTTTGGAGACCTCAACTTTGAGCTGGACCTTGAAGTAATGAAGCTGAATCCTATTTGTCACAGGCACAAAGATAACATTAGTAGCAACACGCAGTTGTACATGTACATGTAGTTAACGATAGTGCATACATGTATTGCTGTGCGTAATTAACTAACATGCATTCATCTACGCGTTTGCTGTGACTAACAACCACCTCTACTGATTGGTCAAAGTTTTGGTAGATTAATCCATTTTTTTGTTCAAACATCTACCCTGGACAGCATCGGATGTGAAAGAACTGAATCAATTTGCTGGCGTGTACGCTGCTAAATCGAGTAAGAACTATTGGAACTAAATCCCCTTTTACCGTCTGTTTTTGTTCTTATGTACATGTACCTGTGCACTTGTGCAAGGGTTACCAAACAAAACCGTTTGGTTGTACACAGTGCATATACCACACAAGTACAGCTTGAAATTGAAACTGGGAATTTATGTGTAAGAGGACAGACTAACGGGCAATGCCTGTGTTTCTTTTATTTCTTTGTGGTTAATTTTTTTTTTGGTGCAAAAAAAGAATGGAAGGTGGAATGTAAACCTCAAACAGTGACTACCAAAATAATGTCTCATACCCTCCAGCCCCCCCCCCAAAAAAAAACCCTCAAAATGTGATCTGATAGTTTTGGTCATTTGTCAAATTGTCCCCTCAGGACCGTGATAGATATTCTTTGTTTTCTTTTGGTTTTGCGTTTTCTGTACGTGTACATGTACATGATGGAGCCTGGACAGAGGCCTCAATCTCCAGTAATTCTGAATTCTATAATGATAGGGTGTAAAGTTTTCTGTCAGCAACAATCTTTTATTTCTGCCTTTTACACAAATTATTGTCACCATTTAATTAATATGGCTGCCCTCTTTAAAAAGCATAATGAATAACCTGTATTTATAACTTTGGATCATTTTCACTGGCTAATTGTTTTCCTCAAAACTAAAATTGCATGCTTTTCCAGTTGCAGGTGAGTCTTTGAAAAAGAGAGAGATTAACACAGTATTAAACCCTGAAAAATTCATTTACTAATTGAAAAGAAAGTGAAACGTGTACATGTACTGAAATTCCACTAAGTGTTAAAATCAAATTGTAATTCTTCTTTATCAACTTACCTCCGGCATGGAGGAAGATAATGTACAACATGCATGCAAATGCAGGCTTTTTTTTATTCCTTTTACCACGCTCAAGAAATTGCATGATTATTCTTGCATGAATGCAGTTTGTAACTGTAGGCTTTTGTGGGTGATGCATCCCTTGGGTTTTACCTTATTTGAAGTGCCATTTCTTGTTTTGGCTTTACATTATTCCCAAGTTGTAATTTGAGTTATACACAGACAGGTACTCGCTTCATCCCCCTTTCCACTGTCTCATCTATCCACAAGCCCCACCCACCCACACGTATGGGTATCTTCATGTACAGTACAGTTATGTAGAGATAATGTCATTATTTGAATGAGTATATGTGTACGTGTATTTTAACCCTCGTTATTCACCTTTTCAGTCCACAATTATTCTTTATTCGGAAAAAATGTACATGTATCATCGTCTTTTCTGTTCATTTGAATACTAGACAGCTATAACTATTGGTACACAGATCAGTAAGTCATGCCTTATTTCAGACTTATTCTGATCTTAAAGGACAAAGGTGCAAACTTGTGTTTTTCAGCTCATCATGAATTTTTAATGAGTCGGATTGCAGGGTAGGTCACCATGAAGATATTGTCTTACAGTTTCAATTATGACCCTAATGCCCACGTGCGGCTGACGTTAGACCCTTTGAGATAGGAATCAATTTTTAATGTGTTTGAGCAACAGAAAAAAAATTACACCGAGCATGTACACTGTACATGTATATGCGCCTATAGGTGGGCTACAGGTAACACGTAGTTAGTCCTAGGGTTTCACACGTCCTAATTGAGGCCCGCGAGAGTGAACTTTGAGGGGGCGTCTTCTATAGACAGGCCCAAAGCAATGATGGAAACAATCCAATCGTGGGTTCTCCTTCCCGGGGGATTTGCTTTCAAAAAAGTGACCAGACAGGTGTTTTTTATTCACCAACGAAAGTGTAAGATATGTAAAATACATATATAAATCATACCATTTATTTTGTTGGCAGCTTTTACATTGTAGCTTTAAACAATCAACAGTGTATTTGCAGTTTGAAAGTACATGTCTGGCTATAGGTATGGTTTACACTGTACAGTGACTTTTACCTCATAGATGGAAGCCTCAACATCTTGCAAATCTTTCTGAAATTGAAGTTCTTGGGTAACGGTCACATGGAGCTACTTGGTCGACAGACAAAATTATTCTTGTATGTTCAACAAAATCTTGGTTGAGAACCGGTAATCCTCTGCATACAGGGTCATGACATTTTGGTTTGAATCTGTGGTGGATAAGGGTAAAAACTAGTGGCTGTTTTTAAAAATTCGTTGATGGTAAAGTGATTCTGTGCATAGGAGCACAAAAAGCCAGAATTGAACAACTGAATAATTTGAACCATTTAGGATTCAGATGGGTTGTCAGATTTTTAAAAGCCTATTGTTCTTTCCATTACATTTAAAGATTCTTGTTTTCGGGTTTTATGTGTGGTCAGTAAAGTAAAAAGGTTTGCAAAATATGGAGGGCCTGACGTTTCGATCTTAGCAGAATGTTTCTCAAAGGCAAAATGAGAAAAAGTGAAAAAGTAAAAAAGGTAAAAAAGGTTTACAGATGCCATGGTTACATTTTAACACTTCTCAAATGTTATCAAAAAGAAATTTTATATTCATATGGGGTTTTTGAACAAACGGATTCTCTGCATGCATGATACGTGATGGTTAAGTTAAAGTGCTCTCCGTTTTCCATTCCGTCCTTCTAGCATTATTTCCAGTGGTCACTCCAAAGATGAAGCACCTTGCCAAAATCAATGAGTCAAGCAAGAAGGTAAAGAGAAAACAGCTTCAATCATAGAAAGAAGTCTTGAAGTCAAATTTTCTGCAAATTTGGAATGAATTTTAGTTGGAACGTGGCAAGTAGAGTGGAATTTATGCCTGAGTCAATTTGTTGAGTACTTTAGGAATACATGTACCTTGCTTTGCTGTCAGATATAATGATGGTTGAGTGTGGATGAAGCTTCTTAAAGTTTTTAAGACTATATTGTGTAGTCTACAGACGTACCGTACACTATGGTCTGCTGCAGTGTTGCCATTGTGGGCACCATGCTGAAGTCCCACAAATGAAATTCTATCTTGCCTGCATTTGTCCTCATGAGGGTTTTTTTTTTTTCAAAAATATGGTGTGAAAGAAATGACGCCTACTGTTTTCATTTTCCTTTTCAGATTGCCAAAGACAAAGGAGACACCAAACCAAAATTGGTTGAGGTAAGAACATTCTTTACGTGTATTGCTTACGGAAGGCATAAACAGCCATAAGCATTTGCAGTTTTGAATTCCAATTAAATGCAGCTTTGCAATGCCCCCCTTTGGAACCCGTCCCTTCTCCCCCCAAAAAAGAGCCTGGGTACACCACCGCTAAGAGGCCAGAAGTGTATTAAAACTGACACACTGCTTCAAAAAAAAGGCGAACATATCACATTTCCATCTAGACGTGGCATTTTCTTTCATTTCTTTTAAATTCTGGGCACGTGTATCGGCGGTGTACAAGTGGTATTATATGACCATCCCCTACAGGCTGTCTTGTTGCAACAAATTGCAATGTTACCTACATGTACCTCTGGCCTACAGACAAATTAATTTCCTGTCAAACTCTTCCGGAACAATTACAAGTGCTGCAGTTTAATTACTTCTGGTACCTGTATAAACAATCAGGTAATCTATTGAGTGCGGATGGCTTTCAAGGATTGTCCAAAATAAATTAAGGTGTAGCCAGTTTATGCGCTCTTCAGATCGGTAAAGAGCTTTTTCATTTTCCTTTTGAAAAAAAAACATGGATCCTCCCGCCCTTTGCCCCTTACAGCTTCATCAGTACATGGGCTATGACCCCAACCAGCTGACGCCCCTGCCAGACTTGGAGACACTCACCATCATAAAGAGGGTGACAGAAGCCCAGACAGACCTACCGTGCAAACCCCAGTACAGGCAGGAGTTCAAGAGGCTCTTTTTCTCCAAGATGTCGGAGGCTGTGTTAGTTGTAAGCTGTCGTTATTCCGTTGTCTCCTGGGTTCTTCCAGTGTTGCAGACCCTGCATCCAGAGTGCAGATTTCTGTGGATCTGTTTTGATCATCTCAGTATAGGGTCAATGATTGTGTGTTGACTTGACTTTCATTGAAAAAAACAAATTCACCTTGCATGTACATCTTGCAAGCATTAGCTCACAGCACCCACGTATGCACCCTTATGCAGACACATGTATGTGTGTACATTTACTGTACATATTGTTCTTGCAGGGCTGTTGATATGAACAGGCAAGAATCAAGTGCTGTGAAATATGAAAATCTAATTACCTACCTTACTTCCCTCATGCGTTTAAATGCATTGTAGGTCCTTAATGTTGTTAAACACAGTCGTAATGGTGTTGTTGGTTCCAAGGACATGCCCCCTCGGTTGACAACTAGATAGGCTTTGGCGACATGCAGAGTTCATTAGTGTGCACTGAGTACCCACGGGACTGGTATTTTATCTTGCGCCAGATGTGCAAGTGCATGCACGCAGTGGTGTGTCACCCCAAGAATACACTGCTTGGTTCACCCACAGAGCCCACTCTTAGGCTATTTCCAAATTACTTGGCGACGGCGTAAAATTACACAAGAGTCTTTGCATAACCACCGCAGCTACTTGCCGTAGAGTCATGTGTATTGCAAGCCACAGCCGGTTAGTTCGGACACAGCCTTATTGTCTATATTTTAGAATTGTTGGCTTCATCCATCCAGGATACGTTCTGGTGGTTCTTCCTCTATCGTTACCATCCGAGTAAGAAGACTCAAGAGCGACTCTTCAACCGTGTGGCTCACAACTTCGTCAAGCTGTTGCTGTTTGCAAAGCACCCTAAGTACAGGGACGTCTTCTTCCAAGTAAGTCATTCTGTGGTCAAAATATATCCGTCGTAACCTCCGTGCTACAGATCGTCAACATTTTATATTTGGCTCAGCAGTGCCACACACCATTGGTGGTCAAAGGATGTCAGTTACATCATATGTTCTCTTATAATCACCGGCACGGTGTGGCAAGCTCGAATGGGTGACAATCATGACAAAATTGACGGCTGTTCAATGACAGTGCCTCAACTTGGAAGAGAATAATCAAATTTGTGATTCAGTTGGGTGACTTGAAAGCAATCAGAGCAAATTTGTGGTGACAGTGTAACAGTGGTGGTGGAGATGGCGCAGACACGGCAGCGTGGTGTTGGGTGGTGGCGGTAGTAGTAATGATGATGATGATGTGTGGTTCAACTATTTAAAAAGAAAAAATACCTAACTATTGTATCCACATGCAATCCTATATCCAGGCCTACACCAGTACAACTTTTCAAACCTGAATCTGTTGCTGTGAACTATCTCAAACAATATTTAAATAGCAAGCTTGTCACAAGGGAGCGGATAAATATAGCTACAAACACATGTACGTGCATAGCGCCCTCATTAGTAAAAGAGGCAAAAGTCCTAATCACATGGAAAAACCTTCATGACACTCTCTTAAATTTATAATCTATATCCACTTCAAAGTTAATCAACAAAGTCTATCTGCCCCGAGCTGAAGTGCGCCCCCAATCGACGAAAAAAAGACAGCTGGTTACAAGCGAGTTTTTGAATGCATTCTGCGTGCACGCAAAGACCATACAAGCCGGAATAAATTGGTTAGGCATACTCAGCATGCTCTGGGACAAACGTGCATATACTTGTGTGCCTCATGGCACATCTATGCGGTGAGTACCCAAAAGAGCACGCCCTCTTTGTTCCGCTCGGAGCAGAGCGAATCTAAAAACTAAAGATTAGCACTCACTTTGCAGAGCTGGCAAGGTTTTAACAAAAATTAATGCCAAAACAATAATGATTTCATTCCTGAGTGTAAAATGGCGGTACTGAATTAGGTGAGCACTAAAGCAGGGCCCTCTGGGGACAAATAATTGCAACACGCAAGTCGCTGCTCATACAAAGAAAGCAGAATGATTTTCTCGCCGCTACATGTGTGATTCACTATACTGTTGTGGAGAAGTTGTAGTGTGAGGTTTCTTGAGCTAGGGAGAATTTTGTGCAAATATGGACATGTGATTTTGGAATCACTATCTCCAAGGTGGCCTGTGGTGGCAAAATTTTTCACAAGAATATGCTTCACTTGAAAGATTCAATCTTCAGCCAAGTATTTTTTATCAATTATATATAACAGGTTTTGCCCTTACCCAACGTATATATATTAATAAGCACTGCATGCTCAGTGCTTGTCCGAGAGCTTGCGAAAAAAACCTCACAAGCTTACTCGGGTGGGACTCCAACCCACGACCTCCTGCTTACTAGTGCAGATGTCTTAACCACTCGACCACCGAGCTTGCCGGGGTCGGCTGGCCGGTCCGAGTCAAATAAAGCAGCGGGTACCGCGAACTATTTTCTATTTTTTATCAATAATTGGTGTGGAATGGAAGTTTGATAAGGTCTTCCGTTTTGCTTCCGTTTTCCCTTCAGGATTACAGTGACATCCTAGCCCAGGCAATTTACAGCGCCTTCTGCGCGGCCTTCCCAAACTCCTGGCGGCAGTTTGACGCTGACTTCAGAAGCGACCTTTGCTGTTTGACCTCCCAGTGGGTGGTGGGGACCAGGCCAGCACCACGAACATGGCTGAGGTGGAACTACCCAGCTCTGGAGCCACCAAACATGAAAAGAGAGGAGTTCATGAAAGCAGACAATAAGAAAGGTCAGAAAAATCTTTGAACTAAGGGCTCCTACTTTCACCTTTTCCGTCCTGCACCTTAATGTTAATCTTGCCCTTGACTTTTTCTTGAGAAATATTCCTAAACAGATATTTTGTTCCTTGATCGTTTTTGCAATGAATTTTAATATTTTTGTAATTTTCTGTTAAATCATAGGTGGTCTTTTCAACTTTGACATGTTGACTCCAGAGGATAGCAGTCATTCCAATCCTAGTAAACCTGTCGATCCAGCAGCTGTCCATCCTCAACCCCTTCACAATCTCTCAGGTAAAACCAAACATTCCCAAACACCCAGCGAGTCCTCAGTCTCGACTGCCGCCACAGGCTTAATGCCCCAGGACTCGGACTTCATGTCCATATCAACGGTGGCGCGGGCGCAACACGCCCCCCTGCCTCTCCGAGGGGGTGCCAGGGGGCCTGCTGTCCACCAACTACCTGGCCCTGGCCACACAGAGACAGCAAAGGGAGGTGTGAAGACAGGTGGGCTACTTCCAATCAGCGAGGACACTTCCGAAGTCCCAGATGGCAGCGAGTGTCAAACAGGTAAGACAAGAGCGCGAAAGAGCCACAGAGGACGGAATGATCCGAGAAGTGATGTCCTCTCCAAGAACAACGGGGGAAAGTTAAGGCCTCGTGACAGCGGTAGCAGACACGCGCTGGAGACACATGCATCCAAGTCAACAACACAGTCTGTAACCAGGCTACGGAGCAACGGACAGGCAGAAGAGGTTAGTACAAGTCACTTTTAAACAACTGAAGGTGCATTCCAATCACCAAAGGAGTTTCAATTATAGCTATGGGAACGTTATAGGTTGGTGCAGTGCTGCAACCAAAAAGAGTAATTGTATGGTTACACTGTGCAACTTATCTCTTTTACCAGTCGTTTGAGTTCTGAAACAAACCAGGGGACGCAATGTTGCATCCTTCACCTCGGGCCTTAACCACTTGCCTTTCTTAAACAATAACCACACCTCATTACAGTCATCCCCCTGTCTCCTGTTGGCAGAGTAGAGCATATCTTCCACAATGGTGAGCCCCGCACAGAAACTCAGAAACATCAGAGAGGATCCAAACCCAACCATCTTAAAATTCTTTGCCCATCAAATCAGTGGATGCCAATTTCACGTTTTTGTTGTATTCTGGATTGACAGTCCCACCCTGTCGGTGAAGGAGCCACATTCGCCAAGGTCATCTTCAACAGCAATGGTCAGAGTCCATTGGTCTTACACTTCCTCAGGCAGAAGGGACTGGACCAGAAGGCCGGTATCGACAACCTCCTCAGGAGAACCGAGATCAGGAAACTACCTCCATATCCTTTCGATGCATGCACTTTTCATCCGTTCACATTTGAGAATCAGTGGGTTCCAAGTTGGGCTGGATTTGGATAAGACTTTGTCCCAATGTCTTGGCTGTGGCAAGCAGTAACTCAAGTGTCTATGGCAAATGGCTACGGCTGCTACCCATTGACTTCCATAGAAGCACATGTCATTGCCAGAGCAGTATATAGACAGTTGTGCAAACAAAATGGCACGCTGTGAACAGCCATTTTGGTTCTCAAGTCTGAGGTTGAGTGGTACTCTCTCTCTGTACATGGCTCTGGTTATTGCTAGCCGCAGCCAGGACTTCATATGCAGCACAGCAACGAAAGCCAAGTGATATAGGCTTATTTCCAGTCTTTCCAATAGATGTCATAAATTTTGGAAAGGAAAACAGGAGAGACTTGAGAAGAGTTTAAAGTGTTGCAAATTTCACAGAGCGGAACTTCATACCATTGTCGCACTTCACATTGTTTGGACTTAACCACCGCTGCACGATGGACGCCCCAACCTACAAGCAGTTGATCCAAGACACCTTCCATTCAATCAGGCAAGCAGATGAGAACTACAAACTGATGCACGATGACGGACTGAAAACCCACGCACAGTTCCTGAAGAGACAGAAGCAGCAGCTGCAGGAGCACATGAGGTCAGAAATTCTTGCTGCAGAATTAACAAATCAAAACTAGTAGAAGTTTTGCACATTTCTTACAAGAGCAAGATGTAATGAAATGCTTTTGTATTCAAGGTCTACATGTTTTCTTTTTATGACAAGATTATGTGACTTTGTGCCGGGGAATTGTGTACCCCAAGGTGAGGTCTACTAGGTCATGGGAATTAAGAATGGAGATTTTTCCGTCAGCACTGATAGGGAACCAGCTCTGGTCTGTCTTTCTCAGTGATTTTATGCCAGTATTTAAAGAGAACCTTGGCTGATATCTTGAAAAACCTATACTCAACACACATTATGCCGTTGTTGCACCCAGTGGTTTGAATGTTCTTGATGATGGCCTACCACAGTGCGTTTCACATCAATGCAGGCATGGGAGTATATATAACAGCTTAGGTAAAGTTTCTCTATTGTATTCACTGCACCATTTCCTTTATCAATTTTTCCCCTCAACTCAGACGTGAAGATTCATTGATGGCCCAGCCAAAGGAGGTGAAACGATTGAGCGACCTGTTAGTCTTGGAGTTACTGGTAAGATTCTGAACATCATCTTAGGGCATTCTAGTCATGTGGCTACATTTGAAGTCACATAACTTTAGAGCATCAAGATCAACACTTAACCAATATTTCAATATTTGTGTTTTCGTTGTTGGAGAATAAATCAGAATGCTACATGTGGTGTACCAAAGATTTTTACATCCGTCACTCCAGAATTCATTGCAGCTCAAGGAATCTCAAATCCACATTCTTACAACTCATGTTCTTGAAGTTACATGTTCCTTTCAAGTAACAGGATAAAAAAATCTCTTGCTAGTGGCATATCCGGGACTTAGAGGGAGCAAAATGGAATTTTTTCCCCATGAATGATTCTCAAATTTTTTTCACCTGTATAAAAATCCTCAAGCTCCTTCCTCAAAAAATCAGTTGGTAGTACCATTTTTAAAATGCTGGTGGTTTTAACAGGTCTGCAGAAGGGGAAACTTGCCTCTCTGTTCCCCTCACCTCCCCTTGTGGATACGCTGCCATCTCTTACACCTCAAACACCATTTGTACCTATGTTTGCCCACTCACAGAGAGACCAAGATGAAGTCAGTACAGGTGCAGCGCTGGCAGTGGAAGAGGCCTTGTTACAGCAGGACCAGGTCTACACCTACATGTAGGACCTCAGTGCTGATGTCTGCACCCTCCTCTACAGCCTGCCCAGACACCAGACTCGGATCCTGCTAGAGATGGATTCTTTTCTTCTCTTATAATTTTTCTTTGCGTGGCTTCAGTCATTTTTTTAAATCTCGGCTGACTGGGGTTTGACATCCCCGGGATCATTTTTCAAACTTCTGTCAATCAGCCACTAAATGACAATACTCCAAACTGTGGCTTCAGAGCAGAAAGTTTGGCATTTCTGTGCAAGAGAATGTCTTAAGAAGGTCTTAACTGAGGCTAAAAGGTGGCTTAATTCAGGCCACGTATGGCATTTACGCTGAGATTTGGAAACCTTCCTGCCACGTGTAAATGAATAAAAAATTGCCTTGTGCTTTTGACTGTCATTGGCCGTTATCAAGTTGACATGATAAAATTTAACATGTTCACATTTTTACTTCATTTTACGCCCTTGATGTTTATCCAGTAACAATGCATTGCTTGTATAACTTGGTCCAAAACAGTCATGCAGGAACATTTGATTTTCAATACATACCCACCATAGATTTGGCATGCGGAGTTGATATGCACTAAAAAACCCACCAATCAAAGGTACCTTTAGTCTTTCTTAACCTTTTCCTCTCCTTCCGAGCTGATGATAATTTTATTTCCCCTTTAACCAAACAGGGGTACACCTGTTTCTAAATACTGCTGTTGAATTTTTAAATATTCCAAAATTTGTATGAGTATTTTGGGGTTTTCTGTATGAAGAGAATCAAGCCATTCACCAGTGTTATATTGTATATACATGTATGTAAAATAATATGCAGAGAATTGTTTATTATTCAAAGAAGGCTGATAATAAAGTAAAGTCTTGACAAAGGGAATAACTCAACTGCTTCTGGTCACTTTTTGAAACTTGAATACAATCTACTGATATCAATTACAGTTTAACAATCAGTTTTTTTGGAGAACTCCCAAATCTAATCGACTGACCATGCACACTCTTTTAAGTCTAACATCATGTAAGTCATTTTTTTACACAATATATACAATTTGTAGCCTTTCTACAAAGAGAACCAAATATTTACAGACTTAAAAAATGTGAGGGAATTCGAAAACATGTCTTTGCCAATGAAATTCAAGTTTCACATAAATACCAGGAAGGTGCAATTCAATTCGTGCAAATATCTTAAGAATTACCATGAACACAAAAAATAAGGACTTCTATCTCCTAGTGTGCTGTTTGGTGACAGCAAACACAATGGTGTTAGCGAAACTGAGCTTTAAACTGGCAGTACATAATAGAAAAAGTCCACAATATTCATAGCCACCAGAACGATTGCACCTGCTAATTCACATGACTTATAGTGCAGACCTCCCAACCTTCCCGACTTTGTCAGAGAATTTCCACTTTTTCACTTCGTTCCCGCCATTCCTATTTCGCCCCTAAACTTTCTGCCAAATTGAAATGAGATGGACGAAAATGCCCTCTCAACGAGCTACATTGTATGTGTCGTGTGGCGCCCGGTTTCACTTGGAACCACGACTAAGAATGTTTGGATCCAAGACTAAGCACTGCTGTGAAATCGACCACGATCGTGTCAAGTGTGCAAGTACCACAAGGTGATTTTTTCGCTGAATTTTGTGGTGACTCAACACATTCGGGAGAAAATTATTAAACTCTTGTGAAAATCAAACTTTTATGGAATCAGTGAGTATGTATGGTTCTGTACATCTTCACGGACATGGATTTGACTCTTGTATAATGCAGCACTGATTTTTACTTGTTCATGGTAATACAGAGAATATTCTGATTTTTCATAAAAAATTTCAAATTTTGGGTTGGATTCCAAATTCTTCATACATAGCCAATGTTGGGAGGTCTGTATAGTGGGTATC
The DNA here is from genome assembly GCF_054643075.1 of Acanthaster planci. Taxonomy (NCBI): domain Eukaryota; kingdom Metazoa; phylum Echinodermata; class Asteroidea; order Valvatida; family Acanthasteridae; genus Acanthaster; species Acanthaster planci. The sequence continues at coordinate 11,698,287 of NC_141783.1, forward strand.
GACCCCATATCAACGTGTGTTTTGAGTGTTGTTTACAAACAATACAGCCAAAATATGGTATAGTACCCAGCACATCAGTAGTCCAAGTATGGTACCTACAGAGTTGTAGTACTCGTACTCAGTACTCGTATCGAGTACTACTCAAGTACCATTTTCAGAGTACTTGTACTTGGACGTCCAAGTACTCATACTCAAACGACAGTTCTTGTACTCGGGCTACAAAATACTCGGAACTTGACATCCAAAAATTGTACTCGAGCATCAAAGTACTCGTACTCGATACCACGGCCGTTAAAATGAGGTACAAAAATATCAACCCCAATGGCCCGATATTCAATACGGGTCTGACAAAGAGAAGGCCGAAGGTGTTACCATTAACGTATACGACCAATTCGCCGTCTGTGCGCGTACTTAACCAATCACGTACGCAAATTATATTGTGGTACTCCAGAATGGTCCCGCGATTTACTTGGGCATTGGTAGTCTGGTTCCTGGACCTGAAAATTCTAACGACGAACCCAACATACAGAAAATCACAGGCATGTGAATAATTGAGTCTGGAAAATAGACTTCGCCGCGCCGTGCACTTTGTGTCAACTGCTGCCACGCACGTGTAGTGACCGTAACATTGCTAGCCAGATCACTTGTTCTTGTAGCCATGTCATCTGCATTCGGTGTTTCTTTTACACAGTGGCAGGTCTTAGAGTCTCTAAATTAAGATGAAACTACTTTTGAATTAGAAGTACTTGTACTCATACTCGGAATTAGAAGTACTCGTACTCGGAATTAGAAGTACTTGTACTCGTACTCGGAAGTGCAAGTACTTGTACTCGGAAACCAGTACTTGTACTCGGCTGGCAAAGTACTCGATGTGTCTTTGCACTCGGCAGTCAAAGTACTCGGCAGTACTTGGTACTCAGAAAAAAAGTACTCGACTACAACACTGGGTACCTACCGTCGGCTTTATTTTTGGTACATGATACTTATGAAACACTTTGCTTTTGGTGGACGCCGTGTTTGTTGATATTTAATACCCACTATAGGTCACGTGACTTAGCAGGCGCAATCAGTCTATTGTCTCAAAAGTCTTTCATTGTCCACTCTGAAAGGCCTTGGGTGGAAAGCTTGTTCCTGGCTTTCATTGTCCACTCTGAAAGGCCTTGGGTGGAAAGCTTGTTCCTGGCTCCATGTACAGTCTCATCCGTTGAATTAGGGTACACTGAACTTGCATACATTTCTGCATGAAGCACACACTGTCCACTGTTGCCCTGTGCACAATCAACAGGAAATTGCTTACTTGTGTTTTGCCATCAGTGTGACTTTGATGCTGCTGTCTAGTCACTGACTACCATCTTTGCCGGTCCGCCATCTTGTTGCTGTGCCAATGCCCCCAGTTACTGAACCTTGGACATAACAGACTTGTGTGCACAAGGGGTAAAGAGTTCAAGACAGCAAATTCCCAGTTAAAAGCTTCAAAATTCTAAGCTTAACCACTACCAGCCGGGGACTCCGGGATCGGAGCCGTATGGTTTATATGTGTGGCCGGGGTCTCCGAACTCGGACAAAGGAAACAGGGCCCTGTAACAAAAGACCGTACTCCGAACAAAAGACCAGGCTGCTGGGCATGACCGGCATTTTTCACTCTCAAAAGTGGTGATAATCCAGCGTTATTTTGAAACCGTATACCAGGGTTTGGGGTATTTAGAGCAAGCGGATTACCACCGGGGACAAAAGCTCTCCACCACCGCAGCGATGAGCCACACAGCACCGCTGCATGCTAATCTGGCCCCTATTGAAAAGAGGTCAGCAGTGCACTGAGCCAGGTTCGTGAACAAAAGACAGCTGTATAACACCGCACAATCTGGGCTCTGTTTACAAGGCTGCAGGCCTGGCTGAAATATTCGGGCGTCAATGAAGGTCACCTGTCAACTTAGAGTAGTGCCTGAAGATTACTCCGTGCGGCTATAAACGACTGTTAAATGGAATGATGAATTGTTGAAGGATTTTGAAAACGGAAAAAATGATAGTCATGCCGGCCCAGCATCCTCAACGTTGAAAAATGCCCCGGTCCGAAGTGGTTAAAAGAAATTCAACATCGCTGCAAACTACTTACTGACTGGAGTGACTTGAAATACAATAACACTCAAAGGCCTGACATTTTGACTGGACAAAATGTGAAATGACAGCCCTCAAGAAAGACACATAAGGATCAAAACATGTAACCCTCTCACTGGTGAAAACATCTCCAAATCAATTTTTAAGAGTTACACCTATTTCGAAAAGCTTCACATCTTGAGAAAAACCTTCATGCCTGAGAGCCATGAACATGCACCCCAAAACTGAAAAGTACTCTTGGCTAGGTCAGTTTTAAATTCTGTTTCTCCTGCAGATTCCATCTTCAACAAAAACCCTCATCCTCCTGAAAGTCTTCCTGCACATCCTCTTCCACGTCATCATCATCCTCCCCCTGGCCTGCTGCAGTCTCCGCCCCTATGCCACGCCCAAGTGGGATATCCAAGGCTCGGTGGACAGCCTCAATGGTGCGCATGTTGACATAATACGCCATGTTGACTGTGGGAATGCGGCTGCGCATGTCCTCCATGAAAGCGTAAGCCTGCGGGTGGAGAAAATAACTTTGAAAAGCGACATGTGTCATATTGAGATAACAAACTTCCTCTCCGTTAGCATCTTGCAAAGAACTCTACTGAATTTTTCTAAATCCTCACTGGGATGCACATCTTTTGATTTTCTAGTGGTATTCATCAGAGCATCATTATAATAGTTAACAAATTTCTATCTTCTCAATCCTTCAACTGGGTTAAACAATGGGTACTGTACATCTGAAGGGGGCATGTGGCCAAGTGGTTAAGGTCTGTGGCTTCCAATCATAGGGTTGGAGGTTCGAGTCCAGCTGCTGGCAGTATGTTGTGGCCCTTGGCAAACCACTTCACCCCTGCTTGCCTCTCTCCACCCAGGAGTATAAATGGGTACCAGCATTAGCTGGGAAGCAACCTGCAATGGATTGGCGTCCCATCCAGGAGGGAATAGAAATATTCATGCCACGGAAACCGGCCTGATGAGCTAAATTGGCTTGGACCAGACTTGTTGCAGTTCATCTGAAAGTATTGGCTGTGGCTAATGGAAACACAGCTTTATGGAAGCCACTGATGACTGGCTAACGGCCACTGACTATTGATGTCAGTGTTAATGCTAGCCACAGTCATGACGTTCAGGAGCAGCACTTCTACCTTCTTGAAGTTTTCCTGTCGAGCATAGTGCTCTATCATCATGCCGAACACGTCTCCAATCCGGACGGCATTATCCAAATCTGGCTCCTCCAGCAGGATTTGGCACTGCCTCATGGCCTCATCAGGATCTTCATCATACACTCTGGAGAGATAGGAAACAAGACGGGAGAAAATGAGAAACAAAAAGGAGTTTTCTATGTGCATAAATTTACAGACTGTGGATACTGAAACACTACCTTACTGCCTAATTAGCATTAATTGTTTAATGGCAAAACATGCCATAATCAGATGTGTTGTCAAGTCACATTACAAGCCACTAACAACGCAATCCTAAATCAATCACAAGGCACTCACAAGTCAAATTAGTATAACCCACAAGTCAACAGCAAGTCAGTAAGTCATTCTTAGGTTTATCCCATGTCAAATTACAAGCCATTCACAAGTCAGTCATGTCATGTCAAAAGTAAACTCACAAGTCAAATCAAGTCAGTAACTCAAATCACAAGTCATACACAAGTCAGTCATGTCACCTGTCAACAAGTCAAATCAAGTCAACAGCGAGTCAAATTACAAGTCAAAGTCAATAATAAGTCACTCAAAAGTCACAATGCAATAAAAAGTCTGGTCCAAAGTAACAGGTGATAAACAGCAAAGGAAATTGTTTAATTGAATTGCTCATAATACAAATCTAGACTGGACAACTTGAAATGGACTCCAAACAGACTAGTCAGAACCTTTATGAAGAGGCAAAACAAAACCAGAAAATTTCAAGATGTACTTGCGCCGGAGAGACGTTAAAAAAAATTGTAATTAAAAGATTAAAACCAGAAAAGCAAATGCGAAAGGAAGGGAGGTTTTAAAAAGATCAGAATACAAGTCCTCTTGAGAGGAAAACACAGCAAAGTTCCCATTCCTGTCAATTATTTCCTGCATCACATGCATCTGCCTCTTAATTCGCAACTTTCAAACATCTGTTCCTTCCGCTGATAATAAGCATAATCAGTATTTTATTGATCAACTATTGTACCTGCGTGCAGTGACAAACTTCTTGATGAGTCCGATTCGGCTCTTGAGAGCGCCGAGTTTCTCCTCTTGGAGAGAGGCATTCTTCATCTTGGCTTTGCTCAAACATTTGTAGGCCTCGCTGAGCGCTCCTAAAGCCTTGTCATAGTTCTGGTACTCGTCAATCTCAACCTGACAAATCAAAGATTAAGAAAAAAAATACACAAACTGGGTCTATGAAAAAATGTACGCAAAAACAACCAAAAAACCAGAGATTTCATTGCAGAGAACGTTTTCAACATGTCATCCAACAAACTGCTCCTGCATCTCCATGTACGACTGAAGAGTTGACTAAATGTCTAAAAAGTGTCCAGAGCGTGAAATTACAGTCCGACATCGGACATTTTCCGAGCACTTATTGTGTTTGTCCGAACAAAATCAAAGGTGATGTGAATTTTGACCCCTGATACAGTACGTTACAACTTTACCTTTTACATAATATGGCACTGTCCATTGGCAGATCAGAAGATGGTAATGGCAGAACAAAATTGATTGTATTGTGACATTTTGTCCGAGCACTTTTTTGGTCTAATTTCGTGCCCTGAGTGTCTATAAGTTTTGTTGAACATTTATCAAATTAAACAAAGAAAGTTAATTTGTAAATTAAACGACGAAACATTTCCATTCCTGGAAAGTTTTGGCAGTGTGTTTAACATGTTAGCATGTTTACTAACCTGAGCACAGGCATCATAGAAACCAGCTAGCGAGTCCAGGGCTCTACCCTTGGTGTAGAACCCAATGATATTCTTCATGATCTCTGGATCCTTTCTCCAGTCCAGGGATTGCAGGTAGTTGGCCGCCATGACGTAAATCTCCTTCTGGCGGGACACGCCAGCAAAGAAGATGATCTTCTCTGTGTCGCCAGATTTTAACAGTGCTCTCATGGCCTAAGACAAGACAAAGAGTTGCACAACTGGTCAATTTCAATTCATAAGGTTTTCAGATTCATCATTCGCAGAGGTGGGATACGACTGTTCTCGTGGAAAACTAGGGAAGCTTAACTAGGGAATAGCTACTGTCTGCCCGTTGTCCAACTGTAAGACAGTCTCCCGACAGTTTATCAATCTGCTCAGCAGACCAGGCCCTTGGTCCCATGAATTTCTGCTAACTGTAGCCGAAAATGCTGCAGTAATGGTTAATGCATTTCAAGTATAAGCACGGAATTCTGGCTTGTGCCTCTGCACGGTCCCACAACTAAAAACTGTGTGCTTGCTGGGTTTAACCAGAATAGACCAACAAACCGAAGCGCACTATTTCATAAACCACTGAAAAGTCAGGTTCATTTTCGAAATTGTTTAGTTTTAGCGCTAAGCTCACATCTTCAATGAAAAGCACACACCTTGACCTTGTTGCCAGCCTGGGTGTACTTCTTGGTGGCAAGGTGATAGGATCCCTGCAAGAAGCAGATATCGGCCACCTTCTCCAGCAGCTTGAGGCGCATCTCACTGTTCTTGTTGTCCTTGGACAGGGTCATCTTCTCTGCCAGGCGTTCGGTGATGGGCACACTCTGAGACTGACAGAGGTCTAAGGCCTCGGTGTACTACGAGCAGAGAAAAAAAATGAATGAATTCACTTCAGCAGGCTACCTAGGGCTGAAAGCCATGACCAACTGTTTCATAGTTCCATGTTTAATACACCATGCATTAGACTGACAAACCATCAAATCTGCCAGGGAAGGAATGTTGTCATCTGGGGGGCAAGGCCACTTAGGCCTTGAATCCCTTTCCGTTTTAGTTTGTAGTTAGCAAAGACAATCCAGTTACCAACTGTGATATAATCAAACAAATTAGGAGGACAAGGTATGAGCAAGTTCTGAAAAGTACATCCTAGAACTTACTCTACTGAAACAAAACAATACCTTGTAGAAGCTTTTCAACTGTAGCTGTATCTGTCTACACAAACCTTCCAAAGTTTTTACCACATGGACTTACTCAAAAGAATAATCTAAAAACAGCCTTTTCTAGACCTCAAAACATTCAAACGGTAACTAGGCAAACCTAAAGTTTTCTTGATTTGATAAATCTACATTTACCTTCTTGGCAACCACCATCAGGTCCACCGCCTTGTCGTACTGCCCATGCTCCTTGAAGAACTCTGCACAGCGGTTCAGGAGAATGGGATCCGTTCTCTCATCCAGGTCTTCAGCAATAAGCTGGAGGGCGCCAAACTGCTGGGTCTTGAAGGCCAACTCCAAGGCCTTGGAGAAATGCCCGCCCTGAGGGGTAAGAGAACTCGGGAATGTTAGTCACCCTTCAACTGGCCTTGGTCACAGCATGAAGTAGCCTCTTTACTTTCCCACAGGCAACAGGTTGTACTGTCTTACGTAACTATAAAGCCTTATACTCTATGGGAATTTCAGGAAGTATGGATGGAAGAGTGGTCTTGTAAATTTGGTACAACCAACCTGACAGGGAGAGTAATTTTGCAATCACAAACCAGCTATGGCCACATTTTATGGTTCTGCTAAAGTGCTAATCATCACTTACATTGTACTACAGCAGTGAGCATATTTGGCCAGTTGGCGAGAAAAGTTTGCCACATCCCTTCAACAATCACTATGTGCTTTTAGTGTATACATTTTAAGCACAACTAATCAAACTAAACAAAACCGTAAATTTGGCCCCAGTCCAGATAGAAAGCTATTAATGACCTTTGTGCTAGTAATACCAATCGCTAAATATCTTGTGGATTATTGCATCAATTTCTGACAGGTGTTGGCCAGTGTTGTACTCAGCACCTCTTATGATCATCAAAAGACCCAACAAGAGCAACAGAGGTTCCAGTCTATATTCAAGTTGCAAGTTAATTCAAATGAACTGCAACAAAAACATTCTCTTGTCATTGTCGCTCTGTTACCATGGTTACTTGTGACTGGCCATGTGTCTGGTCTTGTACATGGTCTTATGTCTGGGCTTGTGTAAAGTCTAGTGTCCAGTCCTGTGCATGGTCTCGTGCATGGTACTGTGTAAGGTTTTGTGATGATCTCAACTGGTGATGGCCTGTATATCTTTACCTTATGAAACAGCATGACAGCCTTGTCCATGGTGCTGGGGTTTGTCTCATAGTAACGTGCTGCTTCTATCATGTCTTCACTGGAACTCATCAATGCTAGGTTCATCAACTGATCCTCCAGGTTATTCTCCTGCGAAATTGATAAGCAGGGGTAAAAATGAAAATTTAACTCGAGTGCTGGCCTCTGGAATTTTTTTCTACCACAGGGCAAGTGGGTAATCTACGAGCATTGTGGGTAATTTGAGAAACCATACAACTATCCAAATGTTTGGATAAAATTCTGTGAACATCTTGACGAACGACTCTCAATGAAATGACTGTATTTGCTTAAATTCAATCCCTGGGAAGCATGCAGATATCTAGGCAACAGTTATACACAAAAATTGTTTCCAAATTTCTTGTAGAACTCATAATCCACTTGAAGTTTAAATATGTCCATGGAACATCAGCTTAACAACATAGTCTGACTATTCTCTATGGCAACAAAAATGTGGCCTTTCTGAGAATATCTTTTCAAGTGTGTTACAACAAGGAGTGACTTAGTGCTCTTTTAAAAATTTCACCAATGACAATACTGTGATAAAGATGCTCAAAAACCATTTACGGGCTTTTGGCAACTATAAAGAAATGTAATCACTTATTCACGGCACATTGGAGACGGAAGAAGTCTTCAAAATGTTGAACTTTACAAGATGTAAGATGGCTAATTCACCTTGCACAGACGAATGGCCTGACTGTAGGCCTGGGCCCTTGTAAAGAAGTGAATGGCCTCCTTGATGTTATCCTAAAAGAAAAGTTAACATTTGTGCCAATCACATCTCAAAACTCATCAATCAAGCCTGTCTGCACTGATAATTTAGAATCAATCCAATAATAGAATCAAGCCAAAATAAATTGAGCATTATTACTGAGTTGAAAACTAAAACACCACCATTCAAGGATTGTATTATGTTTGCAACACTAATGGTCAAGTCCAGTTCAGCAGAGTGACTGGACGATGCAGCCAGCAATCATGTGCCTATTAATCTGGAGTGGGGCTCACAGGAGAGTGGATAGGTTGGTGGGATGGGTCAGATGGTGGGATGGACGGGTCATTGGTGTGAGCGGAAGTTGGGTTGGTAGATGGGTGAATGGACGAGGCAGCGGACAGGAAATGGGTCCATATTGTCAGATTAATTGACACACAATTGCTCACTACACAAGAAACAAAACACTGCACAGAATGCATTAAAAGTTCCTGCAGAACAGCTGCCTGTGAAGCATCACAACCAGTTTCCAATGTAACAATAATAACACATGAAGGCTGACGATACGCAAATTTGAAAGATTGCTTTTACAAACACATGCAAGACACTGAACAATTAAGACGTCAAATAAAAGTGAAAACATGAGTTAAGAACAACAATTTGCAGATAACAATGCCAAGAAAGAAAACATAGAAAGAAAACATTCTGCAGAATTCTGTAACTCTTCTCGAAAGGTTATAAGAGGAATACGTCCACTGAAGTGCTCTAACAGAAAAGCAGTAGGACATACATTGTAAAGTCATCACCAACATTATGCAGTAGTATTAACGGCGAGAAAACTTCACAAATCTGAAAAATGCTGAGATGAGTAGCTGCAAGCCGAGAAAAGATCACAGGTCTTGGTGGTTTAGATGGTTACATACTGACCAGTTTGGTTTCCTCGTCTATACTTTCAGAGCTGTCCTTTTTGTTGTTCTGAGTGACAATACAGTCAGGATGGAGACCAAACATTCACTGAAATACATTCCTTTCTTTCATGTCTGCAGTCACTCCAGAGTGAGTTTAAAAAGCGGTAACAATCTCAGAGTACTCAACTTCTTCAACCTTTCCAATAAAGCTGTAGTTGACCCAGTGTTTGCGAGTCCAAAACCCTCACCACTGGGCCACGGGACTCCCTACACTTCCAGTGGAGCGCAACAATAAAATTTACCTCCAAGGGCATGTTCTCAGATAGCTATGAAAAAGTTGAAGTTTAAAAATAAACCTGCCAAATTCAAATGCCTCACTGAGGTGAAAAGTGTTGTACAAGTTACCAAATTCCCTGGCAAATTTCATGGTAAACTACACAATCTCTTCTCTGATTAAACACTTTCAGATGAATCTTTTTCATTTGAACAAAAATCAGTTTGAGAAATGGCCTTCAAGTTACAGGATCTATAGGATTAATGTCAAAGCTGAACGCCAAAGGAGAAGAATGGTTGAAGGGTACAGAGAGCATCAAACAGTGCCATACCTGATTCTCATACTGCCTAGCTAGATGGTAGCAGGCTGCCTTATCACCAGTGTCATTGGCTATCTCAGCAGCCTGGAGGGGAAAACATACAAAAACATGATGCCAATTAGAATTCACATGGAAACCCCAAGCCAGGAAAAGATATCAAAATATAATCAATCATAAACTCATCCTTCAAGTTCACAGAATACAACCATTATTGTTCTCCTGTAGACCTGCAGTAGACTTTGTTTACATTTCAGTCTTGGTGAAAAACAAAAGTTTAGAAGGCGGCTAAAATTCAGAGTTCGGAGCAAAACACACTTTTAAGGACTACATTTAAGACCCAAAAAAAGAATATTCAGGAAGTTTTGCCGGCTCGGGGAAGTTTCCATAGAGGTTGGCATTCAGTTGTTGTTGGTTTTTTTTTTTAGAAAAGCATTCCGCAGAGTTGTAACAAAGAACCCCTGGGATAGGGTGGACAAAAATTATTTGGGTCACAGAGTTCATTGGGAATATCGGTACATTTCGTAACAGTTTTGGTTTTATGCATGATTACAGAAATAGAGAAAATATTCCTAACATTAGTTTTCAGAAAATGGCTGTGGAAACTGTGGTAGAAGAAATTTTGGGGACAGTGTGTGGCATATAGCATACCATACCTCATACATATTCATGATCAAGAACCAAACACTCACTGGTCCAATCATCATCATGTGACACTTAATATTTTCACTGCTTACTGGGTGCACACACAAGGACCCGCAAGCACATCAAATGTGCACTAGTACTGAAGTGTTCCCAAAGAACAGTTCAAACTAGTTATTGGAGCTGTCGCATTTTTTATGTCTGAAATTTTAACGTCTGAGGTATGGAACAACAAATAAAACATTTTGCCGTGGGAACTAGTTTGTCAACATACTTTGGGGAGCTAAAAATAAACTATCCAACCTCTAGACATGTTATATTTTGAAACTAGATTGAATTCCCCCACCCCCCCAAAGTGCTACCTCACCAAAAACACACAACACACAACCATAACAAATGAGTTAGAAAACATTCAGAACTTTCTTGAGTGCACACCTTCTCCAGGTTGCCACAGTAACAGTAGACACGGACAAGAGATAGAAAGTCTTGGCCCGCCTCATAGAACTGAAGAGCCGTCTCCATCTCACCAGTGCTCTCCATGTACTGGGCCCACCATCTCCGCAAAGACCTAGCAACAAGAAATCAAATGGATTCAAGTTTTATTCATAAAACCTATGACAGTTTAATAAACAGGCGCTGAGAATGTCCCTTGCCTTTGGTTCAGGCATTACCAGCATCCGTTTTCCTGAACCTGTCTTAAGTGTTTGTTGAAGACTGGCCAGGCACATACTTATTCCCCTAGTGAAAAAGAAAGTTTTGTTCTGTTTCACATCATCCACACAGCACATGCGGCTGTGTATTTTCATAAAACTCAGAGCCATGTAAATGATGGCTATTTCAAGGGCTACAATTTTGATGAACAGGTGGAAAAAATCCTGCAGTCCAAAAGATCTGTGGTCATACTTGTCTTTGTTCTTCATGATGTAGGCTTCCAGTGCCTGGGGTTCATCAAAGAGCATTCGGGGAACCTCAAAACGGTGTGTATCAGATTTCTCGTAGCTGTGAAGAAAGTTGTAAAAACTATGAGATTTAATAGATACTGCATGAAAGGAAAGAGGAATTCTTGTTTGATGAATAACTGTAGTTGTAACAAATTCTTGTATACCTTGAAGAGGGCTGCGCTATGCATGCATAATTTGAACACATGTCGTTTAATAACCAAAGCTCAACTAACGGATGCTGAACACATTCTTTTCAGCAATGACCAGACAGGACTTGACTACTTGGGACCAGCCTGAGCAGGTTGGTTGCTTCATTGGTAATTGGCGGATCTTTGTAATGCAGCATACAGCAGGGAGCCAGGACCCTACAGTGTTGTGATGATAACTAATGACAGCTCCACTCCAGCGTTTACATTAGGTCATGTGTGAAGAATGACCTGGCTGTGATGAGGATGAATGACACAGCTCCGTGGGAAGTGGCAGCTGCTCACTCGCCAGAGGCTTCCACAGGCTTATGCATCTCTTAAAGCCACAGCCATAACTTTTGGACACAGCCTCAGAGTGTCAGTGCAGAGTGCACCACAAAACAAGAACAGTTAACAAGTTGTAATTGACAGATTTTTCTCTATGGCTTGTCACACAGCTGTTTGGAAACCGGTGAGCCCATGGCTAGTAGCTAACAATTAAAACTGGAAAAGCAATTGAGGTTCCAAAAACTGAATGAAGTTTCTGAGACAGTGGACCTTACTTTGGTATGGCTCCATTGATGTCACCTTTTGCCTCAAGGTGCTTAGCATAGTTGTAGTAAGTAGTGCGCAGGTGGATTCGATCCTGCAGTTCAGCTGTCTCCATAGCCTGGTAAGCAGTTATAATTAGTATTAGACACTCATGATACAAGAAGATATCCTAAACTAAGACTACCTTTAACTGACCAGGTGGGAGGGCTGTTTAAGAACAACGTTGGTACTTCAGCGATGTCGCAAGCACCTAATTCAATAAATCTCAGTATTTTGAACAAAGTATAATTTTGTCTGTACTGCAAGCATTCATGGAAGTTTCCTTTGTTATACCACTGACATATTTTCACACAATTTTCCAAGCAATTGTAATAACGAAGCCAGCAAAAACGTTTTTAGAGTTGCTAAATAGGTCTCTGATGGGTTTAACGTGTTGACCTCACAGCAATAGAGGACATTTTTGCAGAGAGATAATAACTGTAAAGTGGTGGCATATGCTGCAGTGCAATTTACATCATAGATCTGCACACAGAGTGCCCCAGTGGGTAGTTAAGGGTTCTTAGCCAAAGGACTTCTGGTAATGCCACTTGTTTGCAGTCTTCACCTTTCCCCACTGCCCACTGGCCTGGTAGAATTCATTGAGAAGATCGTGTCTGCTGCAGTTCTTGTACAATCTTTCAGCATCCTCCTGCAGTCAAAAACAAGCACGTGACAGATGGAGTCTGAAATGTTATCCGCTATGGGCGTGAACTGCCGCCGATGGCAGTATGTAGTCCAACAAAGACAAGAAACAGATTTTTGGCAATGGAGATGTATTTTCTATTATGCAGTTTGGGGCAATTTCTTTTTTCCTGTTCTGACACTCACCAGCTGGCCCAGCTGTACAGCCAACATGGCCACCTTGGCGTCCAGCTCCGGTTCGTTCTCTAGTTGCCGTAGCGCCCTCGCTCCCCTGGCATGGCCCATGTTACCCAGGCACACCTTGGCTACGTCCAGCCGCCTGGTCTTCACGCACATCTTGGCCATGTTCTCCCACACCGTCTCGCTACAAAAGAGAACATTTTCAAAGTTGTTTCATTCATTTCTTGTGGAGTACGAAACGCTGCTCCGAGCAGAACAAAAGAGGGTGTGGGTTTTTGACCTCACCGCATAGGTGTGTGTTTATAATGGAGATCAGTGGCGCGTTTGATGCAGAGCACGCTGAGTACGCGTAACGAATTCATTCCTTAATGAATGGTCTTTGCGTACACACAGAACGCATGCCAGAACCTGCTTGGAAAACTTACTACCATCTATCTTTCTTTTGCCGCTTGGGGGTGCACTTCAACTGGGGGCGGATAGGTCTGACGAGGCAGCATTTGCTACACGGCTGTTGATACATGGATACTGTGCAGGGTTCTAGGCACAGTGGGGGGCGCCGGGCGGCACCACCTGGTACTGCAAATTTCCGCCCGGCACTCAGGGTTCGATTGGCTGTGCCGCCCAGCGCGGATTTTCAAAAAATGAACTGAAATATTACTGAAAATCATTAAATGTACCAATTCGATCGTATTTCAAGCATCAGAAAGCATTGAGAACTACGCTCACTACGCTTCGCAATCCAAAAATTTACCAGGCACTAAAATGGTCCTAGCTAGAACATTGATACTGTGCAATGACAGTATATAGTGTTGTGAGGTCTTCATGCAAAAGCTGTTATAGCAGGCTATTTTGCGTTAATGTCGGATCATGCAGACAAGGATTGCAAAAAGGGGGACCAATTTTCAATAAACAAAACAGAGCAAATGTCTGTGTGCTTTTCAGAGGCAACTGGGTCGTCTGTCTTCTGTGTTTCTTTTTCAGCATAAAGCCACTTGCGGGGGAAGCTGTCAGATGCCATAAAACCTCAAATGCCATATAGCCTGGGTTCACATACCAAAGACATATACTACTTCTTGACAAAACAACCATTACAACCCCACTTTTTCCATCACATTTCTTCTAACAGTCATCCCACCTCTGTAATATTGCTTGCCAACTCTTGGTAAAACCTTCAGCTTCAAGTTCATGACTGGACAAAAAGCCGACAGCCGTGACCGGAACCCACCTCTTGATGAGCTTGATGGCCTTGAAGGCCTCATCCATGTTCCCGATGGTCAGGAAGTAGCTGAAGTTCATCATGGCCTCCTGGGCATTCTTGTCTCCTTCCTCCAGGCCGACAAAGTCTCTCATGACCTGCTTGGCCACCAAGGAGCCTGGTGACACAGTGGAGATGCCAGTGGTTTTCTCCCCAGCCTGTTGAAGTAAGGCAAGTTTGAGCATTAAAGGCAATGAGATAACATGGCAGATGCAATAGACTAAAATCTTTGTCAGATTGCATATTAAAACCATCCAATGCAGTACGGTGTGCACTGGTGAACAAAGCTAATAATCATGTGCCAGTTATTGAAAAATATATTCATTATGCTTCCTCAAAGTTGCTCAGATCCTGTGATGCATCTGATATTTTTGTACATTAACTAGTTTGAGTGACATTATTGGTTCTGTGTGAAGAAAAACCAGAAGGCAAATGGAGGGCCAAGGTCCAATCCTTAAAAATTGGGCTCTGTTTGATTTTTGGGACAATTAATTTTTTTTATGTTTGTTGGTAGAAGTGTGTGAAAATAGACAAAAACTGGCTGGTACTGATGGGCAAGTTTTCATAGCTGAAGCCACGTCCAAGTCATGTTCTTCATGGCTGAGGCTTCCATTTCTGCCACTAACACACTGCAGTGGATAGCCGTAGCCAAAGATAACAATGCCCATATCAGGTGCGGTCTACCCAACTTTGAACTACCCCACTATGTAGTCTAGTTCCTCACCTTCCTAATGAAGAAGTAGTATGGCACTTTTAATCCAAGCAGGTGGCTATAGGCCGATGCCAAACCAAAGCCATCTTGTAAAACAATGCCATGCTCCAGGGTGCTAAACAGTGATATAATCATTACATCAGGCTGTGAAGGAAAATACATGTACATGCAAACTTGTTTAGCATTCATCAGCATTCACAGAAACTTAAGAGATCAACAATTGCCAACTTACCGTTTGGACATCAAAATACATGAAAAGTGAAATGTCAAAAAGTTGAAATGAATTCTTAACTTTGAGAAATTACCATTTTGGTATTCAATCCACTTCTGAGGAACAAACATAGTGGCGAACTGCACTGAACCAACTGCACAAGCAGAAAAAGTACATGTTGCATTCACGGGGGCCACAAATATTTTCAGATAAAATGCCAGTCAGAAAAGTTACTGTTTTTAGCCCTGGTCCTGTGTCCAACTTACCGGGGAGTCATTCATTGTCATTAGGAGTGAAGATTTCTTTGTGACAGGTTTGTCGTTTGACTCAGACAGCTTGGCCTCACAGACAAGCAGCTTGGGCTCACTGGGATCCCAGTGGATGGCGAGTGGGTAGCGGCCCGCAATGTCGTGGGCAGCTTCTGCACGACCCCTGCAGCAACAAAACACAGGCATTTAATATAAACTTGCCACGATGGACCTACCAGCAAAGTACAGATGACAACTTCATTAGAATTAATCCACAGATTGAGTCAAATTTCATGGCCTCCCTCCGTACAGATATAATTTTTCTGGGACTTTGAATTCAGGATTAAGGCAAACGTGACAGCCTTATGTACATGACAATGTCAAAATGACTAATTCAGCATTAATTTGGCTGTTGTACAATATCACATGTTTCAGCTTAAGATTAAATTTGGGATTAAAAATGGTAATTAAATTAATCAAAATTAGCGACGGCAAATGAGTTTCAACCAAACTCAGTTTAAAGATTGTATATCAAAACCTAAGCTATGACAAAACCATTGACTTTGCATAAGCCAAGGCTGTCACTGTTAAAGGTCCACAGTTGTCACTGGAATCTGAGTGTTAAGCTGACCTTTCAGCATCGCTTATTTCATCATCTTGACTGCTGTAGTCTTCCTGATCGCCCCGGCCAGTAGCCAGGTCAAACATGGTCACAGTACCCAGGTCACAATCCCATACGTACAGCTTGCTGTTGGGTGTTCCGTTGGACTGAAAGACAAGCATAATGAACCCTGTCGCTGTACAGGTAAGAGGCAGAATTTTTCAGTGTACCAAAACAAAAAAAGTGTAATAGGTTGTAATTGGGAGATGTAACTAAGTGAAAAAGTTGTCATGTTTTAGAATTTTGTGCACATAAAATGATGGGATCCATTTTTTACATGAATGCAAGAAGGCGGGACCAACTGGGGATCCAATTTTTTCTTGCATCTTACAGGAAGTTTTCAAAGTGGAAAATCGGCATTACAAGTTGAGATTTTGTTCACAACATGAGGAAATAAAAATGTGGCTTAGCCCACCAGAGACATGAGACCACGTCAGTTCGTTCATTTTAGGGTATTTTACAGTTGTCTGTGCTTGAATTCAAACTATTCTCAGCGGTAATTGCACAGCAAGTACTGACCTTGTTGGCTGTCACGCACACCTTGGTGCCATTGCTGTTGATTTTCCCCATGGTAATGGTGCCAAGTCCGGTTACGGACTCGCTCAAGTTGATGGGGCTACAGTGAGGCTTTGCTTCTCTGAAAGTGAAAAAAGGGAAAACACATTAGGTAAAACTTGCTGAAACAAAGGAAATGTTTGTGTCATTTTAAGAAGACTTCAGCAACCTAAACGTTTCATAGATAGATTTGTTCAGTTATAAAATATAAATTATTTGGAATTTTGAAGAGCCAAGTTCCCATTAATGGTGTCAGAGCTGCATTAACTGTGATCTGGAATGTGACATACTAACCTTCTGGACACGTCAAAGACCTTGACGAAGCCAGTGGTGGTTGTGACCACTAAGAAGTGACCAGTGATATCCATGGTAGCTGGTTCCCCCTCTGTCTCATTCAGAGGGATCAGCTGCTTCACTGTGCCCTGAATACACACATTGACCAACATGGGTTCCAGTTAACAGCTTGTTTTGATCAAGTTGATAGTGTATTGGTATCATGCAAGGTGGTGAAATGAATAAATGGTGGCAGTTGGCAGAAAAGACAGGGGAAATAGCACAGGTTTAATTAATGACAATTCATTAAATCTGCAGCTTTACCAGTCATCCCAGGCTGTGATTTCACTGATTTTGAATGCAGATCTATTTCAACTTACTGCCATTTAGAAATAATTACAGTAAAAAAATTACAAATTAAATTTCGAATATGTTCTTGGTTTAGGGGGCTGTTAGATTTATTATTTAAATATTGCTTCAAGAAGACTGAACAAGTTTGAATTTTTTGGCAGGCACTAATGGAGTTCGACTGTTCCGCCCTCCATTTGTCACCTAAAAAGGCATATATGTGACCAGCTCTAGAAAAATGGGTAATAATTCGCCAGATTCAGGTTATGAGTTTTTGATACGGCTAGATTGTGTACATCACAAGCTACAATTTGATCAAATTGATATATGAATGACCCCCTGTAGTGCGCTGCGTTCCAGGTACATGTATATAGAGATTTGTATATCCACCTTTTCGTTTTCAATAAAAGCACATTTCAAGAAAAAGCTAATAAAGTGTAGCACTTGGAAACACAATGCTATACAGGATTTCTTACTGAATGATCAATTTTTCATCTTATTCATCAGTATATATTATAGAAGCTATTAAAGGAAACAAATGCAAAACCCAATTTTTGAAGAAATCTTGCCCTCTTCAAATAGAACAGGCCATTACGTGTTTTGGCATGGTGTAACTTAATACCCTTTTTTGAAGAGCGGGTCACATATGAGCTTAGAGCACGTATTTATAAGCAGCTGAAGAGATCTCAGACCAGCCTACCTGGAATGTTCTGACTTGTATCTTGCCTGGCTCGGTGGTGTATGCATTCTGCTCATACAGGCACACAAGGTTTGACTCAGTGGAAAATGTACCTGAAAGGTGTGAATTGGTGGAAAAAACCCAAAGACAGTGAAAAATATTAATACCATAAGATTTGAGACTACAAAGAAAGAACAAGGGAAAAATACCGCTGGTGTGAAACTGGAATCAGAGGACTGCGATTCAAAAGGGGGAAAAATACTGATGCTATGCTGAAGTACCAGAAAAGCGGAAAATAATGTCACTGTAAGGTTACAATCACAGGGGAAAGCAACATTGGAAAGAACATGGTGACTAGTTTTTACATAAAATTGTCCATAAAAACATGTACATGTTACATTTACCTTCAACAACCAGCATCAATCCTGACACATAAAGGTAGCACTGAGACTAGTGGTCTACTTACCAGCTGCCCTGATGGTGGATGAGATATCATAGACGACTACCTTCTTACCATTCCAAATGGCTATGTGTTCCTGAAGAAAGCCAGAATTTGTACATAAATCGGTTTATTAGACCCTGGCAGTATTTTGACAAGAGCGCCTGTTAAATGCAACTGCACAGGGAACAGCAAGAAGTGACAAGCATGCTTGGTGTGACAAAATCCCAGGGGTCAACCATCTTATGGCCCAATGGCCTCAAAGTCCTAGCCTGCTAGCCCCCATAAGTTGGGAGTCAAGTTGGCTCAGTGGTTCCTTCCTCGCCTTGCAACTCCCACAACTTGTTTATTGTCAGGTTTCCACTGCAATCCATTCCATTGGACATCTTTATATCAGACTGGCATTATATGCATGTAATTAATGTCACAGGACAGTGGCAAACTGCTTGCCGATCTTGGCTACACCGATACCTTAGTTGTGTAGATGCCTTTGATGTGTATGTCTGTCTTGACCTCATGGTGTGCCCCAGAGCCTAGGATGTCCAGGGTCATGGTACTGGGTCCTGTCTGTACAGCAGCAACCTGGACAAAACACGAAGAAGGCAAATCGGGCTCACAGACGTGGCAAGATTCTAAGGACACAACCCTACAAATTATCAAAGGCTGCAAAGCCTCACAATAACCTGAAAGTTTGAAAAAACTCTTTAAGATCCACGAATTTCGTGCAACAGCTACAAAAACTCAGAAACAGCACAACAGAAGCAGCCTGGTTATTGGTATGGGTCTGATAGTGGTACTTCAAAGCCCTCAATCTGAAGTGAGTTTCATATTCTTGTTGCCAGTGGCCCGCTACCTGGACAGAATTTAAAGGTTTCGTCTGCACAGAATTGACATAAGTTTGTGTACAGAAGACACACAACCAGAATGTCAGATAAAAAAAGAGATTCCCAAATGTCATACCACTCTGTGCACTGGTTTTCAAATTCACAACTGCATCAAAGGACGAGAAAGCAAAAAGAGGAATTTGACTGATCATTAGACGGAAGAGTTCAGACAGACGGGCGTGTTACCTGATCTTTGATGTGCGCATTCATGTGGAGGGCATGCAGTACAACCACTGTTCCGATGCTGTTCAGTGCCAGGTAGTCCCTGCTAGTACCCCACTTGGCCTGAAGAATGTTGCCTTCTAAGACAGAAGGGGCCTGCATGAAGGTATTAGATGAATTCAGAAACAAGTCAAGAAGCTATATACACCTATCAATCACATGAACACATATCAGGTTGCCAGTCTTATCACATACTATTACAGTGCACACTTTCACGCAGTATTCATAACTTGGTATCAAGTCCATGTCTGACGATAGCTCACAAGGTTTATTTCAGAATTTATTACACAGTGCTTCAAATCAGAGATGTTAGATTTCCATAGGCAGTATTTCTTGATGAAATTAGAATTTGAAGACATTCCCAAGTCAACAAAGAACATAAGAAACACCCAAAAACTTTCATTATTAAAATAAAGACAACGTTCATTAGGTAAATTTAAAAAAAGGACCGATTTTGGGGAGCGTTTAGTACCTGTAGTTTCCATTTTGTTTCGCCATCCTGTTTGCGTGCCATGATGCCTTGTGATGGGGCAAATTTCCACATAGCTACACGGCCTTTGTCTGTCCCGCCAACCAGCACTCCTGTAAATAAGAGAAATAAAGGGTTATAAGAAATAATATAAGAAATAAGACTTAAAAAGTACTTCACTCCTGGAGGCTACTATGCAATTTCTGTCATAAAGCACACACACACCGGCGTCCACTTCCAGTGCCGACAAGAATGAACACCACATGTGCCTCACATAAGGTTTGACAACACCTAAGGAGTTATGGAAATTCTGTAACTAGTTCCTGGATGTATGCAATCACATTTGGCAGAGAACCAAAATTGATAAATAAACCAATCACTGAGTATCAAATCTCTAAATTTTTGTCCAAAATTTCTGTCTTCCTCCACACTTGAAAAAGTGGCCCTTGAAATAGTTAGAAATCAGTTGCTTCTATTCAAGCCCAGCTACCTAGCAATTTATTAAGTGCCAAAACACTTCCTTCTTACCTTTCTTTGAGGAGTAGGCAACACAGTTTATGCATTCTCCCGTCTCAAAGCCCTGCTGAGCGTCAAGACCCAAGATGTAATTGTCATCTTTGTCCAAGTCCCACATTCTGTTTAAAATGAAAGCCACATTTTTAAAAGTTGCCAAATACATAAAACTATACATCTTTAAGCCATGCGTCATTTTGAAGGAATTTTTTATCTTGAATAAAAGTAAAGGTATTGAGCCATTTTTTAAATCTTTGCCTCAAGACCAGTTTGCTTTTTTATCTTTGTCTTCACAGACACGACCAAAAAATTTAGGGCCTTTATTGTTTGAACCAAATAATAGTGTTTAATGTTCAGAAAGCAACAAATGAACCAACTTACTTTGAGTTCTTTAAGCAGGAAATATTGTAGAACTAATTTATGCAAAAATCCCCCCTTAGAACAACACACAAGTAGTACACGTGCCATGACGTTGGCTAGCAAATATTTCCGGGGCAAAGCAAATTCATGTAAATTACCACTCCGTGAAAGCGAACCTGGGTTAAGAATACTGTTTTACTGTCACGTTGAAGGCTTACCTGATGACACATTCTCCGCTAGCCGTTGCCAGTAGGCCTTTGCCAGCCCACACCATATCACAATCTGTCTCAGTCACTTTCCCACTAAGCTTCACCTGAAGGTAAGAAGTGAGTTGGCAGTTATATTCAGGGCTGTTTCCTGTCTATCAACTAACAATTGTGGGTCTTAGCATGCAAACTGGGTGAAACTGGGTGTTAAGGCGGGTTCACATTTAGCATGAAAGCAAGCATGAATGTGATTTTGTGACGTCAAATTAAATATCTAGGATGCCAATTCGCAAAGCTGAACAGATTTCAACACGAGCAAACTTCCTTGCAAACATTTTGCGATGTCACACTTTCACTCTCACATTAATCTGAAGTATGAACTGGCTCTTAGGTGCCTGTTAATATGCTTCTCCTTTTGTCCTAGGTTGGGAGATAGCCGTGAAAGTCCACTAGCTGCACAATGTTGGTGTTTGTTGCTGACAATTGCTGGTATACCAGAAGTACCTCTCAAAAGAAATTATATGTTGATATCCACAGAACTTCATTACACAAAAATAGTCTTGTACAATGCGATGTCCAATACCGGAATAGCCTAAATGAAACCATAAAAGCAGCGCCCACTTTATTAACACTTGCTCTAAAGTTGAAAAATCTAATACTTTCTGAATACATCATCTGTACCGACTAGAATTGGATTTTGATGCGTTGTATTATCTCCTGCCTGTCAGTGTTTGTCATTTGTGTCATTGCCAAAAACATGTTCATGTCTTGTATTGTCCTATGCTATAATATGTATGTCTGTAAATGGGTTAGGGTACAAAGGCAATTTTATGCTTCACCCTTTACCTAAATGTTGTTCTTTAACGTGTAAATTGTGACTAGCCATCACATCAGATGACACTTAGATTCAAGAACGACTACCTTCATAGTTTCTGTTGTCTTGCCATCAGACGACAGACTGTACTGGGCCAGCATGAGAGACTGGGTCACCACCACCAGGATGTTCCGATGCCTGTTGAATAGCATCTTCTTGATGGGTCCATCTGCAGTTAGGACCTGGCTGCAGGTTCCTTTATCGTCAATGTGGTAGCCTTTACCTGGGAAAACAAGGAACACAAACTGGTGTCAGCCTTCAGCCACTTAGAGTTAGAACTCCAAACACAATTCCGCTTTGCACTATTTGCCAATGAAGTCGGAATGCACACAGAACAAAATGCGAGTTCAGACAGAGGGACTGCAGTGCCTGAATGTAACAAAGCAAAGATTCGGTCAGATGCCCAGTCTGGACATAAGACATCAGACAGTGAGGAAGGCTCCCCCATCCATTACTGTACTAGCTCCTATTCAGAAAAACTCTCAAGGCAGTTACTCTGTACAAAAGCCAGCATAAAGCTTTTGCCATTTTAGGGGAGCTTCACGAACACACAGCTATCTTGTGCTTAGGTTGTAAATGCTGCTTTTCACTGATTAAAGGCTGTGATAAACAATTGCTGATCACAATTTAGGAGCTGTTTGCGATAGTTTTCCTGTCTGGCACATTTTCAACCTGCCTATCACACATGCTGCCCATCCCTCAATAAAAGCAACCTGTTAGAAATGGGATTTCAGTTGCAAATTTACCTTCTGTGCCACCAACATAGCAGGTCAGACCATCATTATTTGATCCAGGGAGCTTGAGGGAATTCTTGTCCCAGGTGAACATGTCTAGCGCCCTCTGGTCCCCACTGACAGCAGCTCGGGCGAGGGCCGAGGTCTCACTGCACGAAGCGACAAACGGTCCAACAAAAGATCACACAAACTGCTAGTTGTGCATATATGCAGCAGTCACACATTTTTACTTAAACCCTAGTCATATAAGAATACAAATACATAATTTGACTGTCTTCTGAACTTCAATGAACCCAACGAACACAAAGTGGTCATGTCCCTGAGCAGGACAATTTTCTTCAGTGCTTTCCTATAGTAGTTACATATAATTAGAGCGTGCACAGAGAGGTCCCCTGAAAACATTTTTTCCTGACTTACGCAGCAATGTCGGTGTCGATGCCTGGCTGGAACACACACTGAGTTGTGACCTGATTCAACTCTTCCTTGCAGAGAGGTGTCGAACCAAAGCGCCCTCGCCCGTCACATTTCCACATGACCACTAACCCCATCTGTAGCAGGGAAAGCAATGCCCAGAAATGTCTTTGTTGGCAACCTGTAAGACTCAGTATTCCTGCCTGAAGGTCGGAAGAATTACAACCTTCCTTTGTTAACACTTCAAGCAGCGGAGCTCAGGTTGGCACAGGGTAACTTTCCTCGCCTTCCACCCCTGTGACCCAGCTTCAAATCCAACTCACTCCAACATGTGGATTTAATTTCCAGTTGCCGCCTGCATGATTCTGTGGGACATCCTACAAATATTTATATTGGTTTTTGGTTCCACCTCTTCAACTGAAACAGCTTGCATGCAACAAACATTTGTAAAAGGGTGACTCAAATCCTAATCCAGTGATTACAATCATTGAATTCTGCTTGCATGTAATTCTACCAAATCATCCCTCTTGAGGGACTTTGTGCCACAGTTTAAATCTTTGAACGTCCCTTTCTGACAGGTTCACATGAGATCACATGAGATCACATGGTTCACATGAGACACAAAGCCTCTGGCTTTAAACTGCAGTATATCAATGCACAGAACAGGCAAATTAGGCATTAGAAAAATACCCTGTGGAGGAAACCTTGATCCTTACCCTGTCTGCTGTTAATGCACGGCTCCCGGCATCATTCCAGGCGATTAGGCAGACCTCTCCCTTGTGCACCTTGGGCGCTTCGTACAGCTCACGATGCTGCTCACTCCACACGTGGACCTCCCCATTCTCCCAGCCCACAGCCACAGAGGGCTTGCTGGGGTTCCAGGACAGGGCCGATGGTGAGCATGACCGCTGGACATTGGAGTTCTCTATGGGCTCTCCCTGAGGACAGCAGAAACACTAAGAGGTCACTTTGCTGACAGGCGCAGTTTAGCGAGAGGCTGTCCCAAATATGACTTGCCTGCTGACATTAGACAGTGTTCCACTTGCAAAAATGTAAATAATAAATATATATACAAAGTGTCTTCATCTTTAAAAAAGGCTTAAAGGCACAGAGGAAGAGGAGAAACTGGACCTAACCAGCATCAGTCAATATTTGAAATGGTTGTGAAAGCAACACATCTGGAGTGCACAGAACCAAAGTGTGCAGAGGTACTGGAGGCAAAATTGGCGCAGCGTCAATCTGCCATATTCCTAAATTCAGCTGACAACTTCCAGAAAAACCTACCCATATCTGCTGCTAGTGAATTCAAATATACATGTAGTGTGAATGATGCTCTGTAATAACAACTTATGACATACAAGGCAGGCTAGAAGTCAAGCCAATTCCACATCAAATCACAGCTTAAAAAGTAAACTCTATTCATTTCATGACTTGACTAGAGACTAAATGGCTTGAATTACCTTGTGCAGACCCCACCACAACTCGTTACCAAAGCTGCTAACAAAATAAGAGAATGCAAAAAAGGAGCGACACCGGTGTTTTCATACCTCTTCATTGTAAAGCTGAACGTAACCACCCCCTGTTTCACCCCTGGTGGCTACAGCCAAATACGGGTGGGTAGGATGCCAAGCAATGTCAACATTAGCCCCCACAGTGGGAGTTTGCACACGGTGGTCAAAGTAAACCGTCATCGTGGCACCTACAAACAGTACTAAACAGAGAAGGGAGCCCTGTTAGACAAAGAATTCACAAGCACTGGGGATATTGAAAAGATCATTGTAAATCGATTCAATGTATTGTTCCTGAGGAATGACTGGTTCTCCCAACTCCCTCGTCATGATCAGCATGAATATGTGTTCAGCGCAATTTCGACTCTTTCCAAATTTAGTGTTCTCCATCATGAGCAGTGCTGAGTTGATTTACCTTTGAATGAAATCCATTTGTAGGATGATCAAGTCAGGGGGGAACACCATAAATATGCACAAGACTCAAGAATGCGCTGAAAGTCACAGTGGGCCAGTTGAGCACCATCTTTGAAGGTGCGCAAATTTAAAATTTGCCTGTGTGTAATTTTTAAATTTTGCCCAACCACAGAGATGACAGTGAAATTGCACACAGTGAAATAATTATGTGGTACATAAATTACAGGCAACAGTCGTATGTAACAGACTGGCATCAATTAGATGCTTTGTACAAATTCAATTTAAGCATCGGGTCAATTGTCCGGTCCAGTTCCGCACATGGTTCGCGCTGCATAAAAAACATGGCACATACAAGTACTTATGGGACACAGGTACACGCTAGCTGCATACATTCTGACATGAAATGAATTAGTTTATTACTTCCTGCCCTAGTTAGAGTAGTCCAAGGATTCCTACAGAGTACTGAAGTATGACATCATTTGAACAAGGAATTGTAGAGCCAGTGAGTGGAGGGAGCTCAAGCGTAGACTTAAATTCCCTCTCAAAAAATCCTTAGAGCTATTACTTTAAAAAAATCTGCAATAAAAGTAGGTTCCAAGATGAAACAAATAACAATCAAGGAAAATACGAATGCTGAAATGGCCAAATAAAACACTGTACTTGAATTCTAGCCTTTACCATGTTTACTCAAGGCAACAGTTTCCAGTTTGACTGGTGCACAAAATTGCGCACTTTCAAAGACTGCGCTCAATGCTGTCTGCGCATACCCCCAAAAGTGTGGGGTTCAGCGTCTGCAATGCTCACGTGGGAATGCAGCAGATGCTGAACCCCACACTCCACAATTCTGGTGATAGTCTGCACAGATTTAAAATATGCCCAATTACATAAAAATTGTGTATGTAAAATTGTGTAAGTTGCGCAAAGTTCTAATTTGCACACTGTCAAAGGTTGTGCTAAACAGGCCTAGGGCCTAGTCCACCATGTTCACTGACTCAGCATCTAGGGCCACGAGGCCTATATGTCATGCATGTCAGTGCCACGCATGTAAACATGTATGTAGGCAGGTAGACTTGGCACAGTCAGGCTCAGCACATGCGACATAACCCACAGGGGGATTGTGAATTTGGAGACCCCCAAGCATGCCAAGTTTTGTCATTTTAAGTTGTGCAAAACTGTTCATTCCCCCCATTACCCAAAGGCAATGCTGTCTTAACTGCCCTGACCCTGTTTTTTGGAAATTTAAATTATGAGAAATTGTGACTTTCCTACTGATAAACCAGCCATGCAAATTTGACTCCACCACCACCCACAGTTTTCCCTTATAATTTCCCTCAAAACCCTGCCCTCTTTTTACAACATCAGCCATACAGTTATTGAGCATGATGTCACAGTCATCTACCTAGAGGAATGTACGTCTCCCGTCTGTTACAGAAACAGGGTCCCCAAGTTCACAATCCCCCAGGTCCCACAGTCAAAGCATGGAGGTAGGAAGACAAGACCTTGTCCATTGACACTGTGATCACAGCCACGGTCGAGCGTATAAAAAGATACATTTTCACCATTGATCAAGAACTGACTTCATAATCTACAAACTCAGTGTGATGAGTTCTTACATTTCTCAAGGTAGTTGTCGATCACAAAAAGCACAAAGATCTGATCATTTCTCACGAGCTGCAAGGCATAAAATCGCAGCACACTTCACACCGCTGTCTAGCAACACAAAATATGTTGAAGATTGGGTCATAGGTCATTTGTTTCAACGGCTGATGCATGTTTGCGCACGCATAGCAGATCAGAAACGTGAATTCTTTGCGTTGGAGATAATCGATTTAAAACAGTCGTTGTAAAGGCTCGAGCAACGGTTTGGGGAATTTTGTCATTTTTCTGCGAGTCGATCGAGTCCAGGTCGTAGGATGTGTTGTTAGTAATAAAACCTGCTTTAAAATAGGATTTTGCCTGCTATATTATTCCCAGAACACAAGTAAGCTTTCTTTCTAGTTTACTTGGCAATGAAAAGTTGTTACGGCTCTGTCGATACTATACTGCGTAGGGCCTGTTGATGTTGTGTACTGTGTCATGTGTACATGTACAGAAGGCATGGCATATTGATGGAGGCCTA
Organism: Acanthaster planci; assembly: GCF_054643075.1. Lineage (NCBI taxonomy): Eukaryota > Metazoa > Echinodermata > Asteroidea > Valvatida > Acanthasteridae > Acanthaster > Acanthaster planci. The sequence goes on from NC_141783.1 coordinate 11,725,129, forward strand.
GCCTACTTGAACTTCTTTTTACATGTTTATACCCAGCAAGAAATGAGACCGAGGGGTACCCCCCCAACATGTCCAATCCCTATACACATTCCAGACTATTGTTACTTAACACATCCCCCAAGATGTCTGAAAGGAATTCCCCAGATTCCTGCGAGACAATGACCAACACAAAGCAGGGGGGGTTCTCTCCGTCTCATACCTTGCTTCATATGACCATGTTTACTCGGCAAGGTCTAGACTCCAGCATGTCCAGGCAGATTAGCATGCGTAGTGTTGGCCCCTTCTCACATCCACATTAATCATGTTAATATCTGTTCCACCACATTACACTGATGCTTCCTCATTTGAGTGTAGGCCTATATCATGAACCTGATGAAATTTGCCCAGTTATTATTTATTCAACATGTTCACAGCACCCCCCCAAAAAAATTTATAACTAGTTAGACTAAGAGAGTTCCAAATGTGGATGCCACTTGACATCCCATGCATTAACCCTTGGAGACTGGTCTAAGAAGTTCTTGTTTTCTGAGTAAACAACATGATATTTTCCCTCCTAATTTTTTTTTACTCGTATTAGGGCCTTTATTATCTCACAACTGGATGTGGGGAGACAGTTTTTTTTTACCACAGTGATTCTATTACTTTTATCTTTCCTGTGCCCATCCCTTTGTGATGAACATTGTTAGCATGAATAAAATAATAATAATAAATTGAACTGTTCTGGACATGTTTGTGCTTTCTGGTGGCTAAGGGGCAGCACGGACATCTGGGAGTTTCACAAAATGGTGGTTAGCAACCACACCACACCAGTGAAAACAACTGCAACGAACACGTGCTTACATACTGATCAAAGAAAAGATTGTACCTGATGCTTAGACTGGATTGTGCAGGCGTACATGTACGTCGCCACGGTCGCTGTTTTCATTGGTGTAGTTCCTGCCATTTTGCTAGAGTCCCGGATATCTGCGCTATCCCATTAAGTCACTGTTGGAAATAATTACTGTTATCCGTATGTGGAACACTTTCCAAGTTGAGTGTCATAGCTATGCTTAAGTTGAGGAAACTCGTCTAACTCTCCCCCTTTTAAAACTTTTTGGGTGTACATGTATGTTGATTTTTTTCCTTCCACAGTCCTGCTAGTCCTAGTAGCTACTCCGGTCACCGATGCAAAATGCCACTTCTCCCTGGAAACAAGTTCAACACCAAGAAGACCCCTCCTCGACGATCATTGTCACTCAACAACCTCAACAAGCTTGAGAGTTCCATCCGAGAGGAAGAGTACGGCATAGACTATGGCCAACCGGCCATGCGTATTGCGGGCCAGGTTATTAAATTTGACACAGAAAATGGCATCTGGATATCAGGTAGGCATAAAGTGAACTCTGTAATGGGGCATTGTACTACTTTTTGAGTTATATTTGAGTTGGGAAGGGGCCAGTCATACCATGGTCATACTGCAAGTGCGACTGACCAAAAATTAAATGTTGAAAATGAATTTATGGTACCTATTGATCTCGGCAAACAGGTGGTTCTGTAATAGTTCAAATCTGCGAAATGGGAAAGAAGGGTTCATGTATGTCTATGGAGCAAAGAATTTGCTAGTTTGGCTTACATGTATATAAATCCATGTCCTCATTCTATTCAGTCACTTCTCTGCTTCTTCACTGTCTGTTTTTCCCTCCAGAAAAATCTGGCAGCAGTGGCGGCGTCAGCCAGAAGGAATTCATCAAACTTAGGAAGCGGAACGAGTCACTCGTTGAGGAGAATAACCTGCTAAAGCTGAAAATCGAAATACTGCTGGACATGGTATGTTGTGATGGACATTTCTCCTTCGTGTGAAACAAAATTCCCTAAGAATTGCCAACAATACCCAACGGGAGGCCATCATGGACTCAAATGCAGTTGCTAATGGAGTATACGCTCAAATTTTTGTCTGTCTTGAAAAGCCAGTGAATGAGTTACCACATGTACTAAAACAAGATTCATTTGAGTTTGTGTATTCATTTTGAAATACATGTACCAGAATCATAGTCGAGTCCGTCTCAAATGAGATTACAATTGTCTCTCCTCAAGTAGCATATCATGCCTTTATCACAGCAAATATGAAAAGCTTGTGACCTGAAGATGGACTAAACTTCAAAAATTGTAGCTGATCTTTGATGAATTGTCGAGGACTACAGCACTGTAGAAATCTTTGAAATATTGTAGTGTTGTAGTCGACCATCACAGGACCAAGCACACGACCAGTCATGGGTAACAGGGGTAGCACAGTGACAAAGGAGTGCTTTCACTGCGGTTCATTCGAATAGTTTGCAGCTTGGATCTAGACCAGAGGTCCTGTATTTGTCTTGTGAGAGTATTGTGGGGGTCCTGACCCCAACAGTCCTCAATCCTCCAATTTAAATTTGACTTTACATACATCCTAGGGGGTTAGGGGTCTCGACTACAACACAAATTTTTCTATCGATTTGTTAATCCCGTTAATCCCAGCTGACAGAGACAACTTCTGAGAAGCAGGAACTGGAACAAGACCTGGAACACTACGGATCAGGAAGCAAGAAATCAAACAGAAAAAGATGATTACAGACCAAATTAAGTTGACTGTTGACTGAGATTGGAGGTGGGTGTCACCCAACAAGGAACCTCTGCAAATGCTCCTAGCCCATGGGAATAACACCAGTTTTGTTACACTGCTTCTGCACTTGGACTTCAATACTAATTTGTATGCAACAAAGATTGTCACAGATGGTCTAGTAGCCCCTGGCAATTAATAGTTTATTCCATCAGTGATTAGTGGCACTCATACTCACATGAGTTACCTGATACCTTGTGGAGCTACCAACTCATAGGATTATATCATATTGCCAGTGTTGAAGTACCAAGACCAGGACTCATGCAGAAGTACTGGCATTACACCAAGCAGTTAACGGCAATACTCCTGAGCCAAGAGAACGAAGTAGTGAACCAGTGTTGGAGCTTAAAGGTTTTTCTTCTTTTCTTGTTGTATTTACCTGTGACCTGTGTTCTACTTGATTCAAGTGTTAAATTACAAGTGTGTCCTGTTTTGTATTCAAGGTTGTGTTTTTATGGACTTCAGAATAACATCAAGCAGAGTTGAAATATGTATTTATTTTTAAAGGCTACTGAAATGAGATTTTGCTCAGTTTTTCCAAATTCCTCATTATTTGCAGTTGAAGTAATCAAGCGTTTACATGAAAGGTTAGCAAACACTGCTGCTTTCTGATAATTTTCCCTTAGGATTGTACAGTGTAACAGTAACCTTGGGAGTTTGATCAACTGACAAGGAAACTGTCATTACAAAAATATCCCACAGGACTCGAAGGACAATTTGTAACTAAGTTTACAAGCTGTAACAGGTGACAACCAAGAGAAAAGTACTTTACCAAGTGAACAATTAGAAAATGTAAATTTTGCAAAGTTCCAAGCTGTTTCAACTTTGTTAAATTAAATAATTAACCTTGTAAAAATGTAAAGTTATACATGTGAATGATTTGCAGAATCATTAAAGTAAAATCTCTCGAAACAATTTGTGTGTCACACTTTCTCTACTTTACAAGGCTTCAAACTGCCGTGACAATTTTAACAGAGCAGTTGGATTGTAGTTTGTGAAAATTTATAAGTAGACCTTGAACAGGTTTGTCTAACAAGACATTTAGTACATGACCTGTATTCAAACAGTGAGCTAAACGTGACTATACAAAAGTGAACAATACATCCCCTGTGGGGCCAAACCCAACAAAAGGGTATACCCCAACTCTGAAATATCTTAAACTACCTAAGGCCGTGCCCAAAACAGACCTCCAGAGCTACGGCTAGGTCTACCGTCTGCATGTGTCTGTGCATTTCCAGTGGAGTGAAGACCTAGACCAAGCTCTAGACAACAGAGTTGGATGCAAGTAGCCTTACATAGATGTAACAACTGAAAAAGAGGGCAGGTGGTCTCAAATACGAAAAGTGCCAATTGGGTCATGAGGGGCCACTTTGGGATTAAAGTTATTAACCTTTAACAAAAGCAAAGCCCCCTCCTCAGTAGTATCCACTCCAAACTTTCACACTCTGCATGATTTGTGAGCTGTAACCAAAGCCATACAATGTCTTCAGATGGCTGGAGTGGGGTTCTTTGCTCAGTCCAAGTAGTGCATGTATAAGGGTCAGTGGTGCATACAAGTCATCAAGCGTACTGGACTATTTCGGCAGAAGCAGTGACGACGGATTGTTCCTTTCATACTTGGTGCGACAAGGCCTCATGCAAGGGTCTTAAAGAGAGTTGCAATATCTTCAATCAGAAGCCGTTTCGGTCCCAAAAACTGCGGCAAAAGCACACTGCCTGGGTGCATATCAAGGCAGAAATGACCAGCTGTACAGCTGTTATCAATGTTTGGCCATTTTCCAGTTGGTCAACGCAACCTCATGCACATGACCTCCTGTGGCAACTTTATCATATACAGCTTTTCCTCAAGCAGACCAAAGTACCGATCAACAGATGATTAAAAATGAATGAGCAACCCAATGACGCAAATTTCACACATCCAATTAGCCTACGACAAATCCCCTACCCAGCCCCTCTAAATCATTCCTGTCTTATCTTCATAAAAAAAGCCATTCTGTACAACAGCATCTCGGGTTGTGTCCACTTCTGTGCCCTCAGCACACTAATGATACCACTGTCCACAAAAGTGAAGTGTACTCTGTTCTATCTTGGCATCGCAGCTATTGGCGGAGTCATCCCTCCTGGTAAACCCCCTGCACCGGACATGGCGGCGTTGGGCCCAAGTAGAATCTGTTAAATGAAGTCAAAAACAGAGAAAAGTCATTGAAAGTAGCAAAAATTATTACAGAAGTGACTGTAAAAGCACAAACACCCGTCATCTTCGAGGTCAGGCACTGTGCCGTTTTCCTTGTTGGGGATTAAGTACTTCTTGTCTTGTTCAATAGACAAAAAGCTGGAATTCCAAGTAAAAAAATCTGAACAAAAAAGCAAAAGTCTGCTAAAATGCTGAATTCTTGCACCTCTCGTCTAAAATAAGTAACAAGCTTTCACCCAATCTAACAGGTTTTGAAGTTCCATGTAAACCTTACATTTAAGAAACACAGACGTCAACCTACATTGCAAATCTAACATAAAGAGCAAACCTAAAAAAAAATAGCAGGCAAGGAAAAAGGAGGCAGGCAAGGATGGGGAGCTGTTTTTTATTCAAAGTATCACTCTGAACATCATGTACCACACTTGACAAACCGGCACCCTTAAGCACTTGCCGCTGGGGTTTCCAGTACCGGACACGTATTCTTTATTTGCGTGGCTGGGGTCTGCGAAATCGGACAAAGGGGACTGGGCCTTGTAACAAAAGACTGTACTCGTAACAAAAGACTGAGCTGCTGGGCATTACCAACATTTTTTCACTCTCAATATCTAAATGCACCTGTCGCTGTTTCTGCAGTTGTGCTTGCTCCATCTGTGCTATCTCCGTCTCGAAGATGACTGGTAACATCAAGACCATGAACGATGTGCTCAAGATCCAGAGGGCGCTGCGGCTGAAGTTATAGGACAGCTTGACGCCCTTCAACGATGCACTTGTGAGGGCAGATGCACCATTGCGTACACTCTCGGGAAACATCTCTGTCAGTCCGTAAAGCCTCTCCGCTAGGGTTTCATCTTCAAAGTCCTACAAATGTATTTGGAATAAATGGGAGAAATGCAGACCTTTCATATCTGTTTACATTACAAACACTGCTGGGGCGGCTAATCTGGTGCGAAAAATTCTAGGAAATAGTGGAACCAACAGACCAATTCATGGCAAAGCGAGGACTCAGGCTATGGTTACCCCGCATATACATGTATGATAGAGGCATTTTTGATTCCACCATGGTGACCCAAACATGACGAATCCACTGAATTAGCATGATTAGGTCTATCGGATCAATCACTGCAAACACATGAAGATGTACATGTAGCCCAGCCTATATCCAGCCCTAATATAATACCAGTGACCATAACAATCATCATCAGTACCAGTCACTTCAGTCCGAGTAACTAGGACTCTACAAGTCACCTCTTAACATTTGGACATGGTCAGGCGATAGCAGAGAAGGGACCCCTTCTTTTAAACCTGTCCCCCTTTAATTACTAAACCCCTTTCACATCTCTAGCCCCAAAAATATTGTCCCACATTCAATTTCCTGACAATTTCAAATGATAAAGAGTTCCATATACCCTGTGCACAAACCCTGACATGCCAGAGACTGATCTGACATGTCTAAAAAATTCTGAGTGTATTCTACGAGAATACCTCAATATTTTCCCTGCTAAATTTGACTTTTTAGGTCATGTTATTGCTTTCAAATGGCCAATAAGTAACTGAAGGCAAAAACAGTGGCGTCAATATATGGACTTCTTCCCAAAAGAGTTGGTGGTAGGCCTCAATGCGTCAGGCTATATATGGTCTGCTCTTTTGACATGACACTTGTGTTTCTCCTACAAGTGGATGCTAAAACTATGGTTGGCCAACAGGTCAAAAGTAAAAGAATAATTCATGAAGTGTTAAAAACTCACGCAGCTATCAAAACACCAGATAATAATACACAGACACTGTACTACTAAATACTAAAAGAATATACAACCCCACTTAAAATTAATGGGAGAGATGTCCATTTTGAATGAATTGGAGGTAAAATCGAAAACCAACCAGAAGTTGATTTTGTTGGCCCATACAACATGTACCAGTTGCTGGCAAAAAGAGAGTGGTTGGACACTGTTGGGGAGTGGCCAATGAGTATGGAATTTTTCCTGGGGCCCCTTCTTTTAATGCAGTGGCTACAGTTACAGTAACTGTTACATAACGTTCAAATTCTATAGCTGCGGTAAAGTATCTGGGCAAGTACAATGGCTTACTGATCGACAGACAATTGATTGAGCTGACACAAAACCAATTCACAGGCTGCCATAACGTGTTTTGTCGCAACAGCTGGTTTCCCCATTTTAACTACGAAAGGAAGATTACAAAAAGACTGTGCAACATACATTTCAAGCTTGAAATGATCAAACAGCATAATATGAAGGTATACACTGTCAAATGTCTCCAACTGCGAGATTGGCATTTTCTGGACTTGCCTAAAGATACGTGATAAGGATCCAATTAAACTTTGTTTCGCATAGCCACTTAATGACATCATTTGCCTATAGCCTAGGGCACATCAGTGCGTGGCTGTCAGACAATTGGCTTGCATATGTTGTCTGAATATGCGTAAATACTATTGGATGCATGGAGAAACTGGTAAATTCATGAATATTGTCATGCAGTAAAAACAGAGTTATGGGTGCAATTCAATAGCTCTCATTCTTATGAGCTTTTCTTCTGTGCACTGTTTACTCATAAATTGAATATTGTTTAGTCATTAATGGCCGCGTTCAGAAAGGTAATCATTCAAAGGGGTCTTGAGAGATACATGAACTTGAAAGGAAATCTGCCTCAGTAAAATCTTCCAGCAATTTTTATTCGCCTCCGAGAACTTCTTACATGTATATAACAAAGTGTATTTTTTTCCCTCCAACAATGACTGGGACAGCACCTCGAACTGCAAAATTCAACAGCCACAAAAATTGAGTGCACCACGTCAACACTGCATTTCCGTGGTCAACGTTTTTGTGTACATACTATGTACATGTTAAACCCTCCTATGCAAAGACACTCTTGACACAGTTGTCCTATCAGTCAAAATCAGTTAAATTTCCCATATGTGTCTGTGTACTGGGAGAAATCAGGTGGAAGGGATTTTTGACTGTTTTTGACAGTTACAGCAAAAGGAGGGTTTTAATTGTAACAATATGCACGGTTTATAGTAAAGATTGCGGTAACACCATGTATTTATCTCTTCTTTGAGTATGTGTGGTTCTGAGAAGAACCGGGGATAACTCGACGTTTCGAACAGTGTACTCTGTCCGTCTTCAGCAGACTGCCTGCACGGTGCAGTGCAACCGAACAGTATTGTGTACAGCGGTGGTGCATGGCACACGTGCATGCTGTTTCATCGATCCTGATTTATAACTTCATCAAGAATAACAGTGGTTAACCACGCCATTATGTTTGCGCAGATATATTACCATAACTAGCATTTGTCCAACGTCCGCTCCCCTCCAATGTGGGAGAGGAGTGGATGTCGGACCCCACAGTTCTGGGGGTAGTTACAGTCATGACGCATGGACGGTTATCCACTGCGTTCCTAAACCTGTCCCTCTACATGTAGCCTAGGTTAAGTATTAAAGTAAACTAACGTTAAGTCCTTATGCTTAAACACTGTCACGCCTACTCCTCATTTCCAGAACATGCCCTGACATTGCCTGACTGCCACATGAACACGACAACGGAGGCTCAATCATAAGTGAACGAATCTAGCATGTCTAGGCCTACGCCATAATTGCGGCGGCGGACGACGAACCCCACTCCCGTACCAAGAGAACTAGGGCCCATGGCATGTAGTAGGCCTATGGCCCACGGGGCCTAGGCCTACCCCCAGACATGCCAGAACAGTAGAGTTCGACGTCCACCACACGTACACGGACTTACATCGTCGTCTACGAATGTGACGGCTTTGGAACTCTTTCCAGACTCTGCCATGTTGATTAATTAATGTTTTCGCAAACTTTGTAACCCTCCGGTAAACGAGCAGGCCGCCACCACTACTGTACTCAAGTCCTGGTTATCTTTGCTGTACCAACAAGACCAAAGCCCGGCAAAGGAACACACAGTATGCACATGGGCAAAGATCTTTGCGCATGGGCCGGGTACCGGGTATGGCCGGCACGTACGTGCGCAAAAACGCATGGGCGCAATCCAACTATGCATTTTGAGGTGCAGTGTTTCAAATTCAAGGAAAATTCTGCGCCAGGCCAAGGCGCTGAAAAAGTACCCCTGCAGATTCTTTTGAAAAGAGGGGTCTGTTTGGGCCAAGAAATTATGCAATTGTGTCAGTATGGCCTGGAATCATCTCTGTTGATTCAGGGGCACCCATCTAGGAGGAAAGCTGACAAACATGTGATTAAACATTTTTAAGAAGAGCCAGAAAAGGTCAGGGATGTCATTTGAAAAATGGCTGCTGAGATGACCAGGGAATATTCACTTGGGGGGTTGAGTTTGTTTTGGGCGAATAATTAAAAAAAATCATTGATTAACCCATTAAAAATCAAATGATATCTGAAGGATTTGAGGCCTCAGGAACTTTAGTTGCCTGCCATGGGGCTCCAGGCTTTGTTGATTTTACACCATATTCAAAGGTTCATTGCACCCTTTGATGCGAAGCGCAAACCTAGTCGCTTATGCTTGTATGGTGTACTATTTACGACAAAAATTTCTCTCTCTCTTGGCTCCCTCCAGGCGACGCAACCAGACGACCGCGGCACGACGGACGCACGACGCAACGCGTCGTGTGCTGTCGCCCTTTGCTTTATGGTGTTTATAGAGGGCGCCTTAACTGTTTTCTTTCATTCCTTCCCGCGGCCCGTGCTTGCACAGTACATGCCATAGGTACCTGGCATTGATTCTGTTGTTCTTTTCCGTGCCGAGATTCTTTCTAACTTTGTGTTTTCATTAAGAGTGAGTCGTTGAAGAAAACCCTTTTTCTTTTTTTTTTAATTAAATGTAATCAGAAAGAGCTTCGCGACTAATCAGCATTGTCTTCAGGAAATATAACATTAACGTCAGCCACAACAATGTTTTAGCTTTTCCTGATCTAATTCTGATTTTTCGAATAATTATTGTAAATCCATTCTAAGATACAATACATCAATCATTACTACGTGCTTGCAAAAATGTAACACGCGGATCTGATGAGAAATTGAGCGCGAGGCCAAACAGAGAGGAAGAAAAGACACCGTCACAGTGGTATTAGGATCTACAGTGTTTTTTAAGAAACAAGGACTGATATCATTGAAAGTGTGGTGCTGATGAAATTAACGAGGAAGACTAAACTGAAGGAAGACTGAATACCGAATATTCTGAGGATAATAATATAGTGCAGGCTGGATGGTAACTACCTAAACCCGTGGTCAAACTTGCAGCCGTATAATTGTAGACAAAAATTGTCTGGAGGAGTGGGAGAACTACTTGGAAACTGCTGGCAGGACCACAGAGAAATATTTATAAGGTTACAAATCTACCACAAATGGGTACTTTATCAACGGTCTTAAAAAGAAATTGGACGGACATTCGAACAAGGATCAGCCGGGTAAATTATAAAGTGACGAATTCTGGGCGTACACTTATTTTGTGAGAGCACCTACATGCGCTGTTTTTCTTTTTGTTCGTTTTCATTTTTTCCCCATAAAAGATGACAAAAACTAATTCAATTTGATGAATGGATCGAAACAACCCCCCCCCCCCAATCAACGCCTGCGACTCAGGGTATGTATTTTGCAAGCGCGATGGACGGAAATGAGAGAAACAAAAGAAATCATTGGCTGGGAAATTAAAGAAGTGACGAATTCTTAGCTTGCGGTTTCCACTTATTTTGAGAGAGCAGTTCCTACATATTCGGATTTTCTTTTGCTCTTTTATCATTTTACAATAAAATATGACAGAAATTTAATCCCAATTAATGAATCAATGAGACAAAACAATGAAAAATCAAAACCATGTACTTTGAAAGAAAGATGGACGGAAATGAAAGAAAACAGTAAAGGCGCCCTCTATACACACCATGAAGTAAACGGCGACAGTATATGACGCGTCGCGTAGTGCGTCGTGTCGTGCTTTAGGCGATGCGATGCACGACACGACGCACGACGCGACGCATCGTGTGTGTACAAACGAAATGGCAAATAGGCGACCGTTCAACCCGACGGCACGACACAAGGGAGCCGTCGTGCTGTCTGGTTGCGTCGCCTGGAGGGAGGCAAGAGAGAGACCAAGAAATGTTTGTCGTAAATAGTACACCATATGCATGTGTAAGTTTAAGATACTGCAACCTCGTTCCCATGGGTACGACCTTGCCGCACCGACTCAAATTATGGCAACTTGCGGCTGGAAGAGTGGGAAGTTAGGCAGATAATTTAATTACAGCTCAGTCGAAAGTTGGGCAAATATTTCATGGCCGTTAACTGACTTGGTGGATGGCAAACAGTCCACGACTGTTATAACCCTGTGGAAGTTGGGCAAGTATGTATTCTCATAATCAGTGAAAAGTTCGGCAATCTTTTCCCACTCAATGGTTCTTAATGGAAAGTTAGGCAAGTATTTTATGACTGTTCGGTAACTTGTTGGAAAGTTAGGCAAATAGTCCAGGATCGTGAACTATTCCGCGAAGTTACCCAAGTATTCCCATCATCGTCAATTAACAGGATCATTGAAAGCTCGGTGATCTTTTCCTTACCATTATGTTGTCAATGGAAAGTTAGGCAAGTATTTCACAACTGTTAACAACTAGCCAGTACTTTTGGGCAAATAATATGTGTGTTAATATGGGCAATTCACAATAGTGTGCCTCCAAGAGTTTGTGATGCGTTGGCCGATCACAAAGCGCAAAGTTTGTTGACCCTTTCCAAACGTGTGCATTGGGTCGACAGCCAATGAGCTGCAAACTCTTGGAGGCGCACTACTGTGAAACGCCTGTATCGGATCAGTGGAAAATTGCGCAATTTTCATGGCCGTTTAGTGCCGAGGTCTGAACAACCAATTTATTTGCTCAACAGAATTTTGGGCAAATTTTTACAAGCAGTTCATTCAGTGGAAAAGTAGGAGACTCATTTGTGTAAGGCAGCTTGCTTGCTTTTTATGTCAGCAAATGTTATTCACATGCAATGTTTAATACTGAACAATCCTCCAAATATCTTCACTATTTCTCTTTTATTGGCAAGGGTGAGGCTGCTGAAAGTCTCTTACTGGGCTTTTCTGAAACATGCCAAACAAAACTATTACAGAACAAAAATAAAAACTCACTCAAGGCACTGCGATTTTTTTCTGGTTCTTTCAACCTTTCTTTATTCCATCATCTGTATATAACGTCTCACAGTTCACGCCCATTTATTCATTTCTCAAACAAGTGTAAAATGTTGTCACTTTTTCTCCTTTTAAACTGGATGCAGTATGATGTCCCCCCCCCCTTCAGTCCGCCTTCTCATCGGAGGAATCAGAAGAAGAAACCCAGGATCTTTCCTCCGACGTGCTTCCGTCTTGCCTCTTCATGATCCATGATGCCACTGGATGTCGTGAGGACGATGTACCTGCAGAAGGCGATCAAGGGGACACTCGGCTTAGAACAGCTTCGTACCATTGGTAGACATGTGAACGTAATCACCAAAACCACACCAAAATCAGCCAGAAGAATATTAAGCAGTCATCCATGCAACATTGTGTTGCTCTTTAGTAATACAAAACATGCATTTTATGTGAGGGTTGATCCTCGTACCATCCACTTTAAGTATCTGTTGAAAGGATTTTAGTCAGAAGATCTAAGCCACATATTGACTGCTATAACGACAAAGGTCTGGTTGATGGTTGATTCATACATAAGACTTCTGATGAATCAGCCAAGTCTAGTCACAAAAGGAAATTGGCAGAAGTCAGAATTAAACTGTTGACTTCTGGAATGGAGCATCGCTGTTCTACAAACTGAGCTATTCAAACATTTGTTGGTACTCTTCAAATACGCCTACATTATACCTTGTGGGTACTCTTCAAATACGCCTACATTATACCTTTGTGGGTACTCTTCAAATACGCCTACATTATACCTTTGTGGGTACTCTTCAAATACGCCTACATTATACCTTTGTGGGTACTCTTCAAATACGCCTACATTATACCTTTGTGGGTACTCTTCAAGTATGCCTACATTATACCTATGTGGGTACTCTTCAAATTCACCTACATTATACTTTTTTTTTTTCAGTGCAGATCACAAACCATGAAAATCCATTTATGCTTGCAAGGGGCCAGGACCCAGTGCCACCATACAACCCAAAGTCAGAAAAAAACAACGCAATTCTAAACTCTAGAAAAGTTCAGAGTTTTGTTCAGTAATTTTGTCTTTTATACCTGTAATAATGTACATGGGAAGCAAAAAATCAGAAAATCAACTAATTTGAGAATGAAGAAAGTCACAAAAGCAAATCTTATTTGAAAGGAAAGCAACAATTTCAGCTATGGAAATTGTTTTGTTTGCAATTGTACTGTTTAAACGGTAAAAGATACAGATACACCACCATCAAAATCCAACACACACACACAAACACACACACTGAGAAAAATAAAAGGAACAGCCAAATGGGTCTCCATAGAGCAGTTATTCGGTTTATCCATATATCATGTCACACTCTCGAAACTCACCCAAACTGTCTGGAGGGTAGCAAATTACCAGTCCAGGTCTCCAGCTCTTTCAATGGGACATCAAATCGAGGGCTGATAACACCACACTGAAATCAAACAAGAATCTCACCAAGTCAACGCAAATTTTTAACATGCTTCAATTTTTTTAAGGACTAAATTCAAAGTTCTTAGAGTAAAAAATACGGGCGTTTCAATATAGTGCACCACCAAGAGTTTGCAATGTGTTGGCCAATCACGACGCGCGAAATGTGTTGACCCTTTCCAAATGCGCACTGCCAGTCAACACGTCCAGACGTGTCAACCCATTCAAGAGCACACTGCGTGCAGTGGCCATCACGTTGCAAATGTTTGGCAGTGCACTGTTGTGAAACACCCATATTGTGGTGTTGTCTTGATGGACCATTTCACAACTTGCTGAGATTAGCATGATCAGTGTGTGAAGAACCAGCCCCATCAGCCTGACTTATAAAGAAAAATCAGGGCTGATTGAAGTGTACCTTGTTAAGACGCCCTGTGAGGTTGACCACAATCTTGCCTCCTCTGTGATCGTCGATGATCTCAAACTCGCCAATGTAGCCTAAACAGGAAGAAAATACGGTACACTGCTGAAAAGCATGAGCCACAAGTATATCCCACACTGAAGTTGACCATTTATGGTAAAAAAGGAGAAAATTAATCACCTGCCATTTGCAATCTCCTCTTAATACAGAACACAAAACTGTCTAGTACAAAACAGAAGACAAGGCAAACCTTAATATTAGCAGGCCAAGAGCTTGGGACAGAAAAAAACAGTCAACATTCTTCCTTTAAAAAGTGTGTTTTGGAAAATCTGGCATCCACTTCCTAGTTTCAATTTATATGTACATTAACTCCACTAATCATGACAGCAGCAAGTAAGAAGCGAGTCCCAGACTTTTGTTGCATTGCAACATTTCATTCACTGCAAACGGGGCTATAATTTGAATAAAGTCATCAAAATCTCTGTAGATGGACAATTCAAAAATATTTGCTGACTACAAAGCAAGCAATGCTATCTGATTATGCTTTCTGATCAACCATCCAGGATTAACATTTGACACAAATCACAATAAAGGAAGCTAGTCATGTAAGCAGTGTTTCCCCTATAGTAATCAATTTCCTGGTTTTTTTTTTTCCTAACACCCAACAGAATTTTATACTTGTCAACAGGCATGCAGACTGCGGTTTGACTGAAACAGCGCGGCACTTTGTCTTATGACAAAGTCGTCCCATTTACAGTCAAAAATGGAGAGGAAAATTGACTTCTCAGTTTTGACAGTAAAATGGGCATTGGCTTTTATTTCAGAACGGTGATTATAAGATCTGGTCTCAATCTAATTATAGCCTCTACACTGATAAAAGTGAAGAACGGGTTGTGGAGTGCTCAAGGTATGGCAAGAATGGACAACCATTAGGGAAACACAGCTGATGTGATGGCACCTTACTGGCCCTCCTTCATGTGTTTTGGGCCATATACAACCGTGGGAAGTGGCAGCAGCGGCTCCCATAACCGAGTGTGTTATTTCTAGCCTCAGCCGTAACATTCCGGCTCAGCCCGTTCCTCACATTTCCTTCTCCATGCCCAGAGAGACGACTTACCGTGCTTCATCATGACCATGAGGAACTTGACAATGACCTTGGAGCAGGGCCTGATCATCACCTGGCGTTTGCAGCGCTTCTCTGCATTGCAGATGCACTTGAGTGCATCTGCCAGAACACTCATCCGAACCATCTTGGCTTGGCTGAAAACAACAAAACAATGTCGCACATTTTTGGAGGGTGAAGTTTTCAAAAGTAAGCACAACTGACCACAGTGCACAGTGCAGTTTGAACACATTATCAGAATGACACAACTTGGTAAGGAAAGAATGCAGTTTTCAGATGCCATTTCATTACAGCACTTTCAAAAGATTTTTAAGAAATCTTTCTCAGTCTCAAATTCACTTTTTTCCAAAATGTCTGTATCATATCAATAACCATAACTGAGAATTTATATTAATGATGCAAAGCACTGCATAAGAAAACATTTTTAATCGATGTCTGAATGGAATGTCTTTTATGAAAGGAATACAAAAATTAAAATTCCAACATTAGTTTGACACCCCTGACACGTTTTCACATTCACAATGCATGTGCATCATCTTTTATCGTAAAGGCCAGTCATTAAAAACAGCTTGAACAATGACTACATTTTTTCAGAATTTTTAGAAAACACACTACAGGGACTTATATTGCATGTGGCCTGATTTGGCTGGAAAGGACTGGTGGATGCTTGATCAGTACATAGCATAGCACTGCATCAGTACTGGTCAATCCTAGACGAAGTATCTGTCTTTCGATTGTAATTCTTTAGGAGGGGAATGAATTCAACATTGGACCTTCGTAATTTTCGTACACACCAACCAGTTAATTATATCCTATTCCCAAAGGTACTGAGCCGTTTTCCTGGAAAAAAATCCCCTGGAAATTAACGGGAGATCCTTTTAAACTTGATGTTTAGAACACTTGAAAATTTGTCAAACATGTCAGACAGGCCCAGCCCTACTACTGGATGCAGAATTCTTCTCCTATTATGGAAGGACGTAACTCCACGTGACATCCGGGAGCTTCATGACCTTTCACACGGAAAACAAACTGCTACATTACATCAAGTCAATGATGCTTTCACCACACTGTGAACTTGGGTTGCAAAACCTCCCTGACCATCTGACCACCATGACTTGTCTGAGAAACTGGTCAGGTGATTGAAGAGCTCAAGTACCATTCACAGGCTACTCCTTCCATTAATCTATTTCACTCAAAATAGCTCATACATTGTTGTAACCCAAATCAAAATCCTCAGAATTCACCTCCAAAACAGTCGTTATTCTGTTTCATGTGCCCACCTTAAGATGCAGTGGGAATCAAAGATTCCAATGGTGGTGGCGAGGTTTACTCACACATGGGAAGAAAAGAGAAATTTGCCATGTCTGTTTCCTGAGCAGAGCAACATTCAGTAGCTGTGAGAGTTGAGTTGTACATTGGACGCTGGACACTGGTACTGCTCATGAAACGGTCATCAGCACACGCATGCAGACACCGCAAGCTTATTGCGAATGGTCCGCTAGCTCGGTTAGTGCATCGTGACGGAACTTCCGGGTATATTAGCATACATGAATCACTCCATGGAGATGGTAACTTTAAGCTGAACAGACAAGAGCATTTCCAATTCAAACAGGAAATTTCTCTTTTCTTCCCATATGTGAGTATACCTTACCACCACCACTGGCATCTCCAACTCCCACAAAATCCAAAGGTGGGGACATTAGACAGTTTAAAGTGTACATGTAGTGAATTCTCTCAAACACAATTTTCTGCAACAGTCCATTATTTTTGAATGTATGAAAACTATTTGACATCCTTATAGGTTAAATGCATAAACTCGTTTTTAACAATTACAATTATCCATACTTTCTTGGACAAGTGAAGGCATTGTTGCTGTCATTTAGGGACAGCATGGTTTAACTTGATCCGAAGGTTTCTGTTTAAAATGTCAAACCTGAATTAATTCACTTAAAATATTTATGACGAAGGGTTGATTGCTTGCTTATTGCTATGTTCTTGCTATAGCTATGTACAACAATAAAAAGCCACAATACAGAAAAGTCAGGCCAGCACAATCTTTAAAATATGCAGGAGCTTTTGTGCTCAAACCAATGCAAGAGAGATTTTTTCTTCCTGAAATGACATCAGCTTTGTTCATGAATATGGAAAACTCATTAGCATAAAAACCAAAAATGCAGCCAAAAGATCTTTGAAATAGTGAGACAAAAATTGGAAGTGTGAGGTTAAGTGAGACACAAAGGTGCATTTTGGAGCTTTGTATAGAGAATTCCATTGCAGCTACTCTTTAAGGACAGTTTTGGAGGTGAATTCTGAGGATTTTGATATGGGGTACGACAATTACGAGCTATTTTGAGTGAAATAAATTATTGGAACTTGGAAGGAAAAGCCAATGAATGGTACTTGGACACTATCAATCATCTTAACATGTCGAAATGTTTAAATTGGCAATTCATAGAGTCCAAGACCATCGAGTTAGGGCCTACTCAGACTACGTCATGACCATAATCCACTCAGCATGCTCAGACATTCTCGCAGTCAGACATCCGGGACTTATGTACATCATTGAATAGCACGAAGGATAAATTTGCCCCTTTGCCGTGTGTTACAAGTCCAAAGTGACGTCACGCTGACCACGAGAATGTTTTTATCAGACTTTTGAATAGGACACTTCCTGCATGTCCTGAGTTGCCAAGTGGCATCTGGATAGGCCTACTAGTACTACACTCCTTGCTGTAAAGTGGCTCCCATTGAAATCATTCGCCCAAGGCCTAGCATATTACGACTTACAAGGAGTATGCAAACGCTGTCACGGCTGTATAGGCCAACATTAAACACGTTAAAATGTGTGCGTACATGTACGCATACCGTGTATGTTTTGCATGTACAGATGTACGGTGTGTTAACATGAAAAGACATTAACAAGTTTAGAAACATTTTGAGAGATTAGCAGAGGATATCTTAATCAAAATACACTATCCAAAGAAATAAAACTCCTGTCTATCAGCTACTAATAAATCCCAAAGAAAATGTTGTCCATGAAACAAGATGTTAGGGGATTTCTAGCCCTCTTCGCAAGACCACTTACAGGCGAGCTGCGAGAAAGTGGAAAGAGAGCTTAGTCAGGTTCCGCTTTCGTAATTATGAAGATAGAGGTATAAATGCAGTCTGGGATTCTGACTGCTACAACCTCGTTTTTAATTTAGTTCGGGTCACAGTGTGTATTTGATGGGAATGAACAGTTGCCACCGGGCACGTTTTGCAGCAGGCGCAACAGACAGCAACGATAACTGGCAACTGACAACAACTGTTCTCCCGTATGTGGAGGGAGGCAAACTTTGATGGTAGATGCTTGCTAATTCAGCCATATTTGTCAGTACAGTGTAAGGATCATAATAATTAGGTATTTGAGCGGAGAGTCCGTCGACTCTGTGTTATATTATTGTTCTGCAGATTTGCACTGATAGTCACAGCACAGTAGGCCTACTTATCACCGCCGGTAGTTAACACGGTTTAGGGCCTTAGGTCTATTTATTTGGCTAATGATTATGCATGGCATATGCGCTAACGCAGAGATCAAATGGTCTTTGACCTTGAAATTTTACCAAAAGAAAGTTTTAACGCCCAGGAATCTCTGTACCAGAATCAGTGACAATGGCCCAAACAACTTTTTGACAGATGACATGGATAGGGGGTTAGAAGCAAGAGCAGAGTGGCCCAGGCCGTGCAGGCCCAGCACATGTATGGGCAAAGTGGCACATGGACAAATTGTCGTTGTAGGCAAAGTGGTTATGGGAGAAGTGAAAAATAGGCACAGTGACCTACACCCTCTGTTGTATAGCATTACTCCTTCGTACAAGCCATTGTTCTGTGCACAGCTGAAAGCTTGTCAAGGATTTTCACTTTAGTAATCAGTACTAACTTGTAAGGCCAAATAGGCCGTATGTGAGGATCCAACACCTGTTTACATTTTTTTTTCTTAAACAGAGAAAAGGAAAATGACAACTTTAACCGAGGTCCAACACAATCAGAGGAGGGAGAAATCTTTTGCTGGGAAGCCGAGACCAGTCAAGAGTGGCATTGCATTAGCCAGAGTCAAGCCGGTGTCACATCGCTCAGAAGTGCTCCTTGATGATCAGGTACAGATGTGATAGATATTGGGGATAGGGCATACCCCCAAATTGGCCAAGGTGCATCCACTCTGTTTAACTTGATACTATATCAATTGTCCCCCCCACACACTTATTCCAAAACCTAAATGAAAATGTATACCTAAAAAAACTGGCTAAAGTAGCCAGAAATTGTCTCAGATCGCACCTAAGAGCATCTATACTCCAAAATTTTCTGGGGCCCTTTAGTGTCCCACGCCGCTCAGGACTTTGTGCTTCATGCTCGTATTTGTTCTGATTAGGGCTAAGTCCCCCCCCCCACACACACACTTTTCACAATGGATTGACGCTCTTGCTTGTGCATAGCATTTGTGGGATATCAACACCATGTGCTTGTTGGATAGATCTACAAAGGGTTGAGCACCTGTGAAAAATTGCCAGTTTGCCAGGCATTTTGGTTTTGACTAAACTTCAAAAAGATCTGAGCCCAGAATCAGGATTTCATCTAGGATTGAAATATCTGCCTCTCCCTTCCCAGCCAAGCTTTAAAACTGCTTGTCTTCTCCTGGAAATTTAAATGAAACTGATGCTCCTTGGTGCTGTCTCGGGTTACATTTCCACTGCACCCAATATCTTGGGTGCAAAGATGAAGACTTAAAATTCAGCAGTGTTAAAGATTTATGCAAAAACAACTGAGGGGCTTGTAAATTTTGAACAAGCAAAAACTGCCTTTCTAAATTAGGTTTTGCCTGTCCTTGGGATAGATAGATGGCTAGATGAGATACAGGCTTTGTCTCTCCTATGTTAGATTGTATAGTTGTCGTCTGTCTATAGGTTGGGGTACAAAATTATTCCTGCTTTACCTTAAACCTAAATGTTGGCATCTAATTTATAAAATGTATAATCCTATTTTATGTGATGTTACTCAATAATGGCCAGATGTATTCAGTACTTAAGTAATGTAAACGTGTTTGGTTACATTGTGAAGAATGACAGCATTGAAATAAATGTTTCATCATCATCATCAAATAGAATACTGCTGCAATGAATGAATCAATTATATCACTGCACAGGTGTATCAAGTTCTTTTTCTGTGTTTGCTGAATGAAGGTGATGGTTTTTCTGTGCTTACAGATTTCCTTGGTGACCCAAACCCAAGATGAATTGGAAAAAGCGATGGTTTGTCTGAACAGCGCCCGGAATGACCTTGAACTGAACAAGTGGAGGACAGAGGTCAGCAACCTCAAGGCCAAGTGCGATGAGATGATTCTCATACTTACGGTGAGCAAAACATAAGCATTGGAGTGAAGTTAGTTACTCATTTGGCAGGCCGGTACTCATTTCTGTAACTTCAAATGTGTGGCAAGCTCACTAGGCAAGGGACAGCACTTTTTGTGTTCGAGAGCTGTAGCAGCACGGCAAAAGAACTTATCGGCGTAAAGTGTCTTGCCTGAGGACAAAATTATCGCACTTGTTTGCTGGTTTACAAAATTAAATACTCAAGAGTCGCGGATAAAGAATCTGGTAACTGATGCTGCTCATCTGTGCTTTAAATGTGTGAAATGTCTTTTGTTGGCATTGCAGGTGGTGGCCAAGTTGAAGGCGGAGCTAATGTATGCCAAACTGGAGCTGGATAAGGCGAGTAAGTCGGGAGGTGACATCAGGGAGCCAAGACGGAGGGTGGTGATGCTGGAAGACAGGATGGAGGGTTTACTCAGCAAATATCGCAAGATGCCCAGGAAAATGCAGGTATTTGCGGTATATGCACTGAGTAGTATGCGAAATCTCTCTCCCCCCCGCAGGTTAAAAACTAAGAATTTCTTAAGAAAATCTGTGATGTCTGATTGATTGGGTTCTCTTTGTTGGAGAACTTTACAGTGTGTTTATTACTTGTAAATACTTCCCAAACATGAAATATGTTGAGACAAGGCCAGTTACCTATTTGACATGTACATGTAGTTGGAAAACAAGGTATTTTCTGGCCTAAACTGTGTTTGAACAAGTCCTTTCCCAGCCTGGTTTTTCACCTGTGAAGCAACCTTTTGAAAATTGAATTCTTTCTGATATACATGTATTGTCTTTGACGTTTAAAATTTTGTTTTGCTGAAGCCTTTGGCTGAAAATGCAGACAAGAAGGACCAGCCTCAACAGGATGCCCTCATTGGCGAGAGGAGCACAGCAGAGGCATTTTCTTCAGTTAGAGAAAAGCCACCCCCAGAGAGTAAATCAGCCGTCCCAGAACAAAGAGAGGAACACGGTGGCGGGGATGGGAAGGAGGTGCTGAAACCAGAACGTTCCATTCTGAAGCAGGGAGCTGGCAGCAACAGAGGAGCTGGTGACGGTTCAACAACTCCCTCCGAAAAACGTGGCAGCGAGAGGAGGCTGTCTTTTGGGCAAGGTGATGTTGTTATTCCTGCCGCTGTTAATGTTGCTTTTCATGTTGCTCTTCCTGCTGCTCCAGTTGACTTCACGCAGTAATGACAGTTATTGCACTTATACAGTTGCTGCAGGGTTTACTCTGTTTTTTTTGGGGGGGTGGTTTTTTTGGGGGGGTTTATATTTTGATAAACGTCACAGATTTGTGATGTCCACTCTGGATGCTTAGAGCAACATCTTACCTGAGTGGAAGTAATGATATAAATGACACATAAATACACGTATGGGAAGAAGAGCGAAATGCAAAACTTAATATTATACACTGTTCTTAGTACATGTACTTACAGTAGTACTTCAGGTACTTGTATAGAAAACTTAGATAAGCAAAGTACCAAGTTCACAGTCTAATGGGTGATGAGGTGGTGATGCGCTCTATGACAGAACTTGTTGTTGCTGAAGTGACTTGTATCCTACTCAGTTGCTACCGAGATCCTCTTTTCACAGAAACTTCACGGGAATTTGTTCTGTCTGCTCTTTTCTCTAGGTACTCCCACTGGGTCAAGAGAAATTCTTGAGTTAAGACCAACTACAGGCACCTCAGCAAGTGAGGTACAAACAAATTAATAAATTAAGAAATCTTTGGAGATATGAATATAGAATTGCCGTCGACTGGCTGTGATATCATGCAAAGGAATTTGGTCCATTTCATGAATTTCACTTATGTCATAATTGTTGCGATCAATAGGGAGTGGATTCGGAAGACAGTGATGACAGAGATGATGATGGCAAGGAAGAAAATGAAGACAGTGTAGAGGAGGGGAGATATGAAGACGACAAACTAGACAGCAATGTCTTCATCACCGAAGGTTCTCTGTCGGCATTGGATGCACCCTTTCAGCAGCTACCTGCTCCTCAACACCAAGGTGTGCTCTTAACTCCATTTCTGATGATGCTTTCTCATGAATGGACCTCTTTTAAGAGGAGCTGTGCTCAACCTCCATGTTATCCCTTGTTGTTGGCTTTGTTCATGCCTTGAACAGAATCCTGTTTTATGGGCCTTTCTAATGGAAGGTAAAACCGTATTCAAATCAGAGCAACTTCCACAAAAATCAGTCAAAGCCAATCTACAGGTACCCGAACTCTGTGCAGAGTGCCTGATTTGAATATCAAGTTGCAGGGTTGTTTTACAAATTTGACATTCAGGCCAAGAATCCATGGATTTGTGTATTTGGAGTTAATCAGAATATCAAATGATACAGTCAAAATTTATGAAAAGGCTCTTTTTCTTTAATCTGAAGAATACTTTCAAATTTGGAAGTTTACGTCGCTGTCATTTTGTGTGATGCTTACCAATTGCATTTAGTCTGAGCTAGAATGTATAAACTCAAGAATGGTAGTACTGTTAAATGAAACAAAGTCAGGCGTGAGACTTCTTAGCTTTTTAGCTGATTTCAGCTTTTTTTCCTCACTGGCTGTGTACAAAAGTATAGGAGATTTTTACATTTCAGCTTTTTTATGCCTTTTTCAGCTGTTCTCGGCTATTTTTTATGATTGGTCAAACTCACCCCTGCAAAGTGTTAGTGCCAAAACCATTATCACACTTAAAAAGGACTTGTGTATTTGTTTTCTACATGAAAGGTCTTTTTTATTTGCTTGAAGCAGATGATACTGCTGAAGATGATGACAGAGATTTAGCCGCAGAGTATTGGATGTCACCACACCACAGGTAGGATAACATTTCAGGGGGAAGTCAGAACAGACAGTGAAATTCAATGTAAAGAATTTACCAGCTCAATAAAAATGTCAGCACCGAAACATCTTTGCCAAGTAACCAGGGGAGAGTTGAGGGGTTGGCTATTTTGGCAACTGAAAAATAAACTTTTTTAATATGTTTCTGTCAAGTTTACATCCAGAATTTACTTCGACAATCAGCACCAATTGTGTGGAGCTGTAAATTAAAAGCCCAGAAATCTGCCCAGCTCACAAGCTTTTAACCTAGCAAAATGAGATTATCGACTGGAAAGTCCTGCAATGCACATTGTTTGTGATTGATTCCCAACTGAGAGGCTCTGTCTGAAGCAACTGGCTATGGCTAGGATAGCACACATTTCCATAGGAAATGACTACTGCTCACTCATCAATGGGCTGCCATAACTTCAATCACAGCCTGACTTCTGCTTAGGGCAGAAGATCACTTGGACATATTTTGCTTACCAGCTTCATGGACATAGATGTTAACAATGTTTCTTACTGAGAGAGTTAATGTCAGGTTTTCAAATGGACTCATTGTGTTAACGGACTGGTTTGTTTACTGTGTCAACAGGTTTGAGTACAGTGAACAAAGAGATGTGATAACCAGAGAGAATCCTCTGTCTTATCACAACCTTGGACTAGCTGTCCAGTCGTCTTTCATTGAACCAGGTAAGCTGTTAGCCATCATCAATACATCATCATGTAAAGCTTGGGCTATCAAGAATTATCGTGGTCGGGGATGTACGTTGTTGCACCGCAGAAGAGAACAAAATGAATGCGAAATCATTGCAGACAAAAATGGAAAGATGTTCATGGATAAAAAGCTTATCCATTGCAGGAGCTTACTTGCACCCAGAAGGGAAGACCAGCTGATTTTATTTGCTTTGCTTGAAACTCAGTAACATTTTTGTCAGCCATTGCTGGAAAGTCTTGTCCAGGTTGATGCCTAATTAGGTAGAACAGATTCAGGAAGAAGAATCTACCGGTACTTCTGCATCACATTTGAAGCTAGTTTCCCAGCATCCGACCAGAAGTCAACTTTGAAGGGGCAAAGCAAAATTGGACAGAAATATCGGCCAAAGATACTCCAACCTCGTATTCCCATTTTGCCGAGCCATGTTAGTGGAGTCATCCCATGTTGTGTGTTGAATGCTAGTAATGTGTTTCACCTGTATTTCTTGCTCAAACCAAAGGGACGAAAATTTCCTTACCCAAACGTTCCCAAAGCCAGCCAGCGACGTACCTGAACAGTTGTAAGTGCATTGAGGAGCACAGTGCACCGATTTCACCTGTCACTGCACTGCATAGCACAGCTGTTGTCACACCCGATGACCACCACAGGAAAATGATTTCCTCCTCAGAAACAATGCATTTCACCCTGTCGCTCTTCTATAGCATTTCCCATGGGTCACTGGGATGTGTTTGCCAGCCATCAATATAAAAAGTATTCTGTTTTGTAGTCATTGTATTCAGGGCACACTTTCATTCCTTCCTTTCTCCACAGGGTTCACTAAAAGTGATTTTCTTATCTGAATAAATTGGCGGTAGCATGATGTTTTTTTCTTCATCTTCTTCATCCTTTCAAACGAACACTGCATTTCACATTCTACACCTGATTATGTGCATGCATTTTAGATTTCAATCTAGTAATTTTACTGCAAAATCTCACTTATCTGAAAGACGTCTGTCTTCCTTGTCCTCCTTACCCCCCAAAAATTCCCTCAAGGATCTTTCCTGCTGTCAGTCCATGTTTTACATTTTTCCCCTGAGATCAAACTGAATCAACAATCCTGCTCTGAGGTTGATATTCATGTCTGTTTTTTCCTTCTGCATTGATACACGACTTCTTGCAGGCTTTTCGATGCAGATGAACCTACCGGGCTAGCCTTTGGCTGGTAACTAAGGATTAAATATATTTCACGAACTTTGCTGACAGTTCGTGAACAGTTAATTTTGAGGCCAAGCCTTAAGTTCCTGCATACTTAACTCGGTGGCCAATCCATTCAATCTATTCACGAGAAAGATGTTTCCTATTTACTGTTAAATTTGTATTTGAAAATCGATTCTTTATACTGAAATTTGTTCATCAGTTCTACAATATAAGAGCAAAAACCTTATGAATCTCTCATCTTACATCACTAAAACAGTGCCCTGCATTGGAGGCAGTGCTTCCCCTGGTGTTATTGGCAACTAGCTATCTGTGTCACCTTTTCTTTAGTAAGATGATGTTGCAGCCCTGACTTAGATCCTCTAAGGCTATAAACCCTTGTTTGTGTCGCCTCTTGTCATATATAGCTGTGATACCCTTGAAATACCCCCAACATATTTTGTGGAAGTGACCTTGGCCCTGCACTTGCAGGGACCAAGTGTCAGAATAGACCTCTGTATGCACTGATGATGCCACACCTTGCACTAACGTTACTTACCTGTTGTTGACTTGTGAACAAAAGATGTCCACGCGCAGGAAGGGAAGATGTTCTGTTTATGTGTGTGCTTTCCCATGATGGTCAGTCGTTTGTAGGCCCCCACTGGCTCCATTGGAAAGCACACATGTAAATAAAGTAAGATGTCATTATTACATAGGCCTATCACTACGATGCATGTTGCACTTCACATGAGTCTTAAATTTTGTAGAGCTGTAAAGCACAAAAGTTGTCTAAACACAGATAATAAATGCTTATCGAACTCAGTCTTTATATCTCTATGAACTAGTTCTCAAGAGACAGTTTTCTCAACACACAAATTTTCTGCTTAGAAGCTCTCTGAAATCAAGTGTTGCAGTCAAGACAATCACAAGACCGACACAAGACCATGCATAAGACTATCCAAAAAGCCAGTCGCAGGACCAGTTACCAAACAAAGGAATGATTTTGTTACAGTTCATTTGATTAGCTTGTGACTTGAATTCAGACTAGAGGCCTTGTGTTAGGTGTGATGATGGTCTTGTGAGTTCTTTCAATTAACCACAACACTGGAAATCAGGTCATGAGTTGAAGCTCCCTGATCTGTTGAAGTTACTTCATTCTGTAGTTGTCATATCCTTCCATTTGTCATTTCAGCACCACCCGCAGCGGAAGAGCTACCTTGGAGGCCACGTCGGCGTGGCAGTGACTTGCCAGATGTGCATGTGAGTTGGAATATGACCTTTATCAAGAATGCAAGTGTAGTTTGTGCATATGCAGATGGCGACCTTTTCCAGTAACTCAGCAACCTTTTCCAGTAACTCACTACAGCCTAAATGTACCTCATCCTATAGAGAACCGAAGCATGACAGCATTTGAAACGGGAAATGTAGTGCAAACAAATGGAGTGCGCGCATGTTGGTGTACACACTGGTTCTTGCACTGATGCCTGTTACAAATGTAATGTTGCATGTGACATATTCACATCGGTACTCTATTGCGGGCAAGAATTCTCCCTAAACAGCTTTCACTATTTTCCTGCAAAACCTTCCGGAAACTGTTTCACACTATCCAAAAAGTCACCTTGCCGCCCTCCCCACTTTTTGTGAGAAAGCCAACCCCCTATTGAGCGATCCCACATGAACATACTGCCGGACCACTGTCTAACAATTGCATCCATCTTGATATAAGCATTTCCTTCTAAAAGCAAATATGTAGCTCTATTATCTGGCAAATCCCCTTGCGACTCCATTAAGAAATGACACTGCCTGTCATTTTGCACAACCCAATCCACCGTAGCCCAGTTACCTTTCTCATTTCCAGAAACCCTTATTTCCTCTCCTAAAAGGCTTGCATTCTGGTCCGTAAACCTCTCTAATAAACAGCTCCTTTCCTTCCCCCTTCCAAATGAAAAAAGGATGAAAACAAAATCGTGCGAAATGTGTGTTTTCCTAATCGCTGTTCCTTAGATCAACTTCTTTAGGGAATCAGAAGGTGTAATACAATCAGCCAATCAGGCACATTACAAGAAATATTTTCAATTACGTTGAACCTCGGTCAGGATGCTTACATAGGTAATACACCAGAGCAGTAGACTACTGGAAGCTGGGGTTTACATCCATCTATCCATTTAGCTCTTCCCAACCAGTTCAGTTTCAGCAAATCTACAAGTCTCAAAACAAACTTTCAGTTCTCAAATTTCAACATCTCACCAAATCTAATATCCAGTCAATATTATTAATTTTAAGTGCATGTAGTTATTTCAAGTTTAATACTTTGGGAACTTTGGATCATCACTCTTACATGCATTACAGATTCGTCTGAACAGAGACATGTTAGAATTAATCAAAGCAAGTTTTCTCATTTTACTATCGTCTTAAAAGTGCATATAATTTTAATATAGAATCAATCATCAAGAACATATTCTAATATTATTTAACCCATAATGTCAGCAGCTTTTAATAATTTTTATTACTACTGCATAATATTGCCATGATTAATATTTCATGTTTCTGCTTACCTGCCGCATGACAATCTGCTACTAGCTGGAGGGTGTAAGTTTCTTTCTCCTGGCTCTTTATTACATCTGTTTTGAATAATGCTTCGTTGGTTTTTGTGTGGTGTGATCAAACAGCTCGCTTGTTATCAGACATGTTTGCGCTGGACATAATTATGGGGTGAAGTTAATCCACAGGCACACTTCTATACAACAAATGCAAAAATAGATTACTGGTTTGATGCATCATGGCAATGGCTTTGAGCAGCAGCCATCTTGTAAGTCAGGGCTTTTGTTCCACACAAACATGTGCAGAAGACTTACTTATGTTTATCCTTGTGAAACACAACTGACCTCCAAGATGGCTGCCATGCAAAGCCACAGTATGTGAATGGGAAGAATGAATATTTTGTAATTTGTGAAAGTCACAGTAGGCCTGCAGTCAGACTGCATTTCCATAACAGTTTTGCTGTGTTGTTTGTAACCAACTAATGTGCATGTGTGTGCTGCATTTCCCAGCTTCATCGTCATGCTGACTTCAAATCATCACAGGTTGGTTGGTTTCAGTAAAGCTCACTGTGTGTGTGTGACTTTGCAGTGCGATGTTTCCCCAAACTTGTGGCATTGACAAAAAAATTGGATGACTGATTAGATACCTAAAGAAGGTCTCCCAATATTGGAAAGTTGTGATTGCAGATACATTTGTGGTTAAATCTAGTCTTGCCTCACTTTACCAAACCTAATTCAGACGGACTGGCAGTGTGACAGTTTTCTGACTCAGTAGTGTCCTCACCTGTCAAGTTCTGTACCACGTTAGTTGAAGACTAAATAAAGTAGGCTTGGACTTTCAGCTTTTTTGAACTAGCCCCCCATAGGCAAGTTAATTTTTTGTCAGCCCACTGGAAATTGTTTAGCAGCACTAATTTTGACCGGCTTTTTCAGCATTAATTTTTAACTGTTACTTTGGAGTCATGTTGTCAATTTTAAAACCTAAAGTGGAGGATTCCAAACTGCTACAATTAATTAAAAAACCGACAATTAAGATTCACGTTTGAAACCTTTGTTACATTCATTGCAGATTTAATGTGAGAACACTTGGTGCTGTCATCAGTGTTCCTGGCTCTTGTCATTCATTTCCTCGTTTGTTACATCATGAAATTAGTTCGCTGTCATTGGTTGAATATTTGTGTGCAACATCTGTATTATTGAGGCTGGAATTTCAAGATTAACCAAACAGTGAGGACCAAGCATGGATTTCTGTATTATATAGAATTTATGTATCATAAAATAACATAGCTTTTAATTCATAAAGTCTCATCTCATTACGTACATGAGACTTGATGAACTTAATTCCTTCAAAGATACTGACATATGGGAAGAGCTGCCGAGGTAGGATTGGATAGCTCAGTTGGTAGAGCACCAGTACGGTGTTCTGAGGTCCCAGGTTTAAATCTCACTCCAGTCTATTTCTTCGTTCACCTTTATCATGAAATATGTTTGCAACTAGTCAGTGCCCCTAAGTAGTTTGTTTGTTGATTTGTTTCAGTATTCCACAGATTAATAATTGATGGAGAAAATGGGAAGATTAGGTGGGCAGGTACTTTCCTCAAAAAGTTTAATCAGTCAATGGGAATAGACGGGACTGCTGGTCACGCATAAGCGACCTTATTTATCTTTGGCAAAATAGAAAATAGCACTGGACAAGTTATCAGAGCGAATCCACAAGATTTGGAACAAGATGGAGGATGCAACCAGGAAATCTATTGACTGCAGTAACAGCCAGATTAGTGAGCTGAAGGGATCCATCATTCGACAAGTGGAAAGTAAGTGCATTTAGCCCTAATTCTCTGGGAATTTTGGGGTCAAAATAGTCTGAAATTTGCTAAATTCCTGTGCTGTTCAGGACACCAGTGGCACATTCTTTGTATTTTCAGCCTGATTTGGCAGTGACTTGCCTTTTTTTTAAAAAGAGGGTCAAGGTGGAAAAACATTGCACTGGACCTAAGGCTTCTGTACTATTTAAATAATTACATTCCTAAGCATTTGATTTTTTATCGGTGAGTCACTAGTCAGGTTACACTATTGTCCTGCTGTTTGAGTTTTAGAGAAAAAGCGACATTTTCCTGAACAGGTAAAATGTAGCTTGGGCTTCAAGACCTTTTATGTTTTAAGGAAAAGCTGAAACAAAAGTTTCTTGAACTTCAGCATTATTAAAATAGTCATGTGCACTGTACAATACTCCATGAAGACTTGAAGTTAGTTTCCAACTTTATGGTCAATATATCCTGCTTACATTTACATGCAGACAGTCACAAGAGTGTATTGTGTTACCACACTGACACAGCAAATTTGAAAGCCCAATAAATAGTACAGTCATTCACTAACTAAACCTTCTAACCAAAATCACATCCATCCATTACCAAAAGCTGCTGAATCCTCTTGTTTTCCCAAGTTGACGTTTCCCCCAAAGAATTCTCAGCAAAAATAGTGTCTCTGGCCCACTGTAACTTCTTAGTTGAACATTATGAGTTATTGATCCATTACTGACAAGATTTCTGATAATTCAAGAATTTGCACAAACTGTTTTATCGCAGGCCGCTTGAGTGAAGATTCAGCAAGTTCCTTTATGAAGGTAAGGTTGCCAAAATTGGTGGCATAATTACATGTTTCTGAGAAAATCACCAAATAAAATGCAAAATATCAAATCAATTTAAAAAATTGTAGAAGTTGGGGAAGCATCACAGAAACCTAAATATAAGATGAGAATACCACAGAAAAAAATGTGACATTAAGGATATTTGATGAACAAAAGAAATGCTTAAATTGAAATGTTAAACAGGCTTCTTAATGCTTGTAATTGAAAGTTTTTCACTGGCTTCCCATAGCCAAGCTCACTGGTAGTAAAACTAGTAAATTTAAAGAAGATAAGTGTTACACCGATAACAAACAATCTAGGAATTACTTCCATCCTTCTAATCATCCCCCTTCCTTAGACTGACTCCCTCAAAACAAGCAGGTCCTCAGCCAGGGGCTTTGCCAAGGGTCCCGCACCCCCTTCAGACAAGGCCTCTGGGGATGTCGTCATTGAGGTGCCTAAGAGGCGAAAGGGACTTGCAGAGGGGCCCATGATGGTGTACCATCCCCGCCCAATTCCTGAACCTGAGATGTTGCCACTCACCAGAACTGTAAGTTTTGTTGACACAGACATTTCGTGCAAACCACCTTCTTCGTATCACTTTCAGCCCAGAGATCTTGAATTCTCTAGTGACATGGACTTCAAGAGTTAAGCCAGGATTGAGTTGTAATGGCAATTAGGTTGCTCCACATCTTGTCAAATTCACGATTTCTAATCTCTGTTTTTCTTTACCGTGGATTAGCTCACAAGTCATTTGGATTAGAACATAATACTGTAGTGATGAAAGAGATGTTACTAAATTTGATCAATGCACGGTGATTATTGATTGCTAGCATCAGACACATTTGGATGTTAGATTTGTGGCCTTTATTGGCATGATTTCATAAAAGCTTAATTTTTAGATAATATGCTTCATCCCAGGACCCTTCCAAGAAATTCCCTCGGATCTCGAGTGACTGGAACGACACTCGACAAGAGTCCATGGACCCAACGCTGCGATTGGTCAATCAGATGAACGTTGCCAAGGAAACCAACCTGTTGGTGTACAAGAGCAAGGACAAGAAAAGGAAGAGCCTGACAATGTCTGCTGCGGCCAGACAGCAGAAGGATACGGCAAAGTAAGCTAAAGAAAAACAATCACTGCCGAATTTACTTATATATCCTAGAACAAACCGGTAGAGACCCATTCCGAAGCAGGACACATGGCCTGACAATTTGAGTGAACTCCAGAAGATGAACAATTGTAGTTACGGTTATTTGAAAATATCTCCAAACTTTCATCAAGATTCAAAGATTTGTCCAGTTCAGTAAATGCATATCCGGTTCGTAAGTGATTTCGTCACAAAGGCGGACATGCCACCATTTGTAGGCTCCCATTGGATGATCGCTGAAGTTGCGGGTTAACTTCCGGTTCCATGGTTCCAAGTAAACGGTGATCAATGCATGTAACTCTGTGTGCAGTGCATGTGCAGTGGGCGTGGTTTAAACTGAAGTGACTTATTGTACAAACCGGATATAGTTCATGACTTTGTTGTTAACCCTCCTAGGGGCAATAAACACTGTGCTTGATATGCAAAACTTGGAAAAAAAACAGGAAGTTTTCAATGTTTACAAATATTAAGCTGTTGTTGTGCTCCGAATGGTCAAGCAACATATGGAGTACGTCAGAGAGTGTAGCACAGGGTCCACACATAATGTACTTGTTACTGGGAAATGGAGACTACTCACATGTTGAAATATATAGACATCATGGGGACCAAAGCTATTACGGGAACAAACATTTCTCCCCATGACGTTGTTCCAACTTTCCAAAACAAAAAGAAATTAGCCCTTAAATGGGGGAAGGCTTGCCTGACATTAGTGTTTGCCCACTTTCCACACAAGAAAACCAGTTAAGTGTTTAGAAAGGCAGTGTATTCTCCAAGAGGATTTCCTGAATCGGTGCTAAATGTTACAGGAGTTTCAGGAGGGGTTGCGATATTTTCTCGACCTCGAAATAGCCTTCCTTATTTTGTTGTGTTGGTGACAGGAAAAGATGGAAGTTGGCCAGCAATCCGGCGGTGACAGTAGCAGCGGCTGTCGCCCATGTCAACACCAGTAAGTCTTTAATTTTGAAATGTCGTCAAATTCTCAACATCCTGAGAATTCACAGCAGCAGAACCTGTGTCTAGCAGAACAGTCAGCTTTCTGACACAAACCAAGTCAAGAATATCTAACAACAGTAAAGTTCTGTCATTCTCAGGAAAGTTTGAAAATCTCTCTAAATATTGTTATTTTAGCTTTAACTTTCACATAATCCTTTTTTTGTCAGACTCTTCAACCATTTGTGAACAGAAAAACATTCCAAGTGTTATGCTTCGCTAGGTATGCCCCAGTGAAATTTCAATATGTCACATTTCAACAAAAGAGCTGCTGCCCATTCCTCTGCCTCGTCGTTGTGACCTGCAGTGCCCTTCGTTCTGGCTGATGAGGTTGAGAAACTTGTTTATCTACCATGTGAGCTCCTTTTTCGTGTGGTGGAAAATAAACGAGTCAGTTTTTTCTGATGGTCTCCATCTTTTCTTCTTTTTACCCAATAAACTGCAGGGAGGAAGCTCAGTACGCTGAACTTAGACAAAGACAGCCTCAAATGGAAGAGAATTTTGGTAGTTACCCATTTTTTCTAAAACGATTTGACTGCCGCAAATCTGATTCTTTGCAGCCGGGACAAGTGATTTTTGTCCAACAATTCAAGGCAATTGTTAACAACCATACCAGAGAAGTCTTAGGCTCAAACACTCTTATTCGTATGTGCTATGGAATATTGTCAGTCTTACTGAGGAATCTTTACTCACATCAGTATTTCCAGACTCTGACAAAGTGATATTTCTTTATACCTTTTTTCAGCTGTGTCCAAATCGTGCAACTCACCAATAAAAAGGTTGATAATAGAAAAAGGTTTTGCCCTTGTCTCTTCAGGATATTTTGAAGAGGTTGACATCAGAAAGAGTAGAGGAACGCAGAGATGCAGCCATGGTGTGTATGTTCAACATTCATTGGTCAATTGGTGGGGGAATTCAGTATCAGTATGTAGGAAACATTTTAATCGGTGTAATGGCTGTGGATCAACTCTAAATTGCAACATTTTTGCCCCAATTGAGTTTAGCCAGGCTGTAGAACATTGATCTCTGTTGATATTAATTTCTTATGACTTTCAGTTTGTGAGAGATTTGATAATGTTTGATCTTTTCCATCTCGAGCTAATGAGCTAACTAAGGAATAAATTAAGACGAAGTTTTTTGGATTGTAGAATTTTTTCAGAACAAAGCATTTCTGAAATTATAGAGTGTCATTAGCCTATGAATATGATACTCTATAACAAAACTCATTTTCTTGCCTGTTCATAACTATGAAAGTTTCCACTCTGTTAACAGCATCTTGGCTCATTAGACTGCAGCCAGAAAGAGGTCTTGTCAGCCCTTGTGAAAGCGGTGAGTTGGTTGAAGTGGTTCAGTCTACAATAAACTGATCTAGTGATCAACATCATTTGACGTTCTACCAACGGTTCATCCAAAAAGCTATAAGAAAATACTTTTTGTTGTCTACTGAGGTCAACTAGATGCTACAGAAATGGCTCACTGCCGAGCCTGGTATTGCTCGTTGCGGTCAGAACAAAGAAATTCCTTGCTATCATGAAATTACAATGCATATCTACTCCTGTTGGCCATGCAGGTACAAACTGACTCGGATTTGAGGGTTCGGTACGAAGCTGCCAAGTCCATGGTCTCCCTGGGGTACTGGAGCGAACATGCACTGGAAGTCATTGTCAAATACATGGGGGAGGGAAACCAGGATGTCAGGTCAGATCTGGTCAAGACTCTCATCAATGCCAGGCACATACAGCTGGCTGATAAGGTAAGACCAACAAGTGCCCTGTCAATGAAGCAAAAGCTCTTGGTGTGAAGACTACTTTCCAAAGGAAAAATTTCATATTTTTTTTAGTGATTCATAAATACTCGTTCAAATAGCAGGAAGAATCGAATTCATGTTGCAATTTGCATGATAATCTGTATTATAGTTTTCAGCATAGAAGTCAGCATTGAATTCTCCTCCTTTGAAGCACCTGTTGGCTCTGACCATTGAAATCTTGTGGAAGATAAGGATGGACCTCAAGTTGACCTATAACCTCTTTGTAAAAAAGCCAAAAAAAGGCTTCAGTGGATATTTTTTTACTGCGTTCATGACTTTTTTACCAAGGAAAGATGTCCATTGTGTGGTTGGCTGTTTGAAGGATGGTGGGTCACAGATCTTGCTTGTTTCACCACAGAAAAGCCCCCACACCAAGAAACTGATCTCGATTCTGAGGGACATCTGTGGGTCTAAAGACTCAGGGGATCTTGGCTTTGACTGTGCTGTCTGCCTTGGATGCTTTGGTGTGTCTGATGCCAGTGCCAAGAAGAAGCTGAAGGGAAGCCTGACAAGCAAAGACACCAATGTCATATCAAGGGTGGGTGTGCTCATGATTCCGTGTCGCTAGAGACCAAATGAAGTTCACTGCTGTGAGCATCTTACATCATTACAAACAGCGGATATAAAATGTTCTTTGTATTTTGCTCTTATCAATTTAATATCATATTTGTTTTTAAAATTTTGTAATTTTATAGGGCTTGAATAAATGCACCGTAGAATTTCAGGAGTATTCCACATCGATTCTCTTGCATATTGCAGAATTTGTGATTTCGAGCATGTTGCCTTTGAGCCTTCGTTGCTCTGTTACAACTGTTCATTTCTCGTTATCTTTATGTTATCACAATTATATTGTGCTTTTACCCCTTGATCTTGTTTTCTATGGAGAGTTCATCAGTTTATTGAACTCCCTCTCATTCGTCTTGCCTCTCCATTTGAGTCTCATCATTTCTTGTTTTACCCCTTGAACACTTGATGTAGATTGCCTTGTTTTGTAAATCTTTATCCAAATACATCATATCCTTTCGTTTTTGATATATTGAGTTGATAAATATTGAAACCTTGAACGGATGAATTTTTGTTGATCTGTTTTTTGTTAAAAACTTACTGTGAATTTGGAAACAAATTGACAAATGATAACCCAACATTTTCTACACCATACAGTCGCTTGAGATTCTCGTCAGACAGATGAATGCCCGGGAACCAGACGTTGTCAAGATGGTCCTCCACCAGATGCAATTCTCTAAGTCCTGGAAGCATAGGGTGGCTGCAGCCAGACTACTGGTTCTTCTTGGTGAGTACAGAGTACCATCCTACAGCAGGTGCAATACTCCAAATACAAAAGCACAATATGGCTGTTGCCAGACCAACATTCCTCAAGGTCAATAAGTACTTTTGTTACAATTTTTCCTGCACTCAAAATGCTAGGTTCATGTATGCAGAGTCATGGCAATTGTTACTGGGTCCTAAGTGGTAGGTAGCTGTAGTCATTTCATCCCAACAGCATATCCAGAAATTTTCAAGTGTGTTCATCATACATACTAGTTCCCATGATGTTAACAAAACTGATTAATTTTAGTGCACTAAGTTAAATGAGAAATTTGTTCATGGAACCATTTACAGTTTTTATATGGATTGAAGGATTTTGTTATTGCTTATTCAGGCACCAAGCACATGAAAACAGATGAAGATGTTCAGATGGTTTTTAACATCTTGGAGAGAAGACTTTACGATGACCCAAGCAGGGTAAGAGGCCCGTAAGGTTTAAGATCTTGAAGGCTCATTAAGGACAGGATTCCTGCCTGTCAAATGTTTGCTGCACCCCAAGGAAAGATTCCTTCTTCAGAAATGCGTTGATATGTCTTTGCCCTGCAGGAGGTACGTAGTGAAATAGCCACCACGCTGACAGCCTTGGATCTGAGAGAACTAGTGGCAGATCTTGTGGAAAAGTAAGTTGATAAAAGTTTTACTGTCTGTATCTGGTATGGGCGAGGGTATAGCTCTTTAAAATTCACAAGGTACATCAGATCTTGGAGCTAACCATATGTAAATTTTTTCTTTTGTTTTAATGATTCAATAACATGTTACTAAGTATCCTGCCATAAGTTGCCGCTGGTGTAGAATTAAATGTAGTGAAATAGACTAGGCTTGTTTGGGTTGGATGATAGACGGAAATCAGCTATCCCAACAAAAAAGAGTGCGAAGAACTTTTGAAATTATGACGGATCATTCCCTTCTGAACAAAAGTGACAACAGGCATTAAATTTGTCCAACAGTCGAATCAACTTGTGTTCCCTCGAAAGATTTCTCAAGCAGTTGCAATTTTGTCTTGTGGGTATATTAGCTGCATTTTTTTTCATCGATGGAGGGAAAAAAAAACTGTTGTTTGATGGCATCCAAGTACAGCCGATGCTTCCCTTCAAACTCATTTTATATCTGAAAATTGGCACAGGCTTTGCTGTAACTAAGTTCTGCGTTTATATGAAGATGAAGACCCTTAATTGTTTGTAATTCTACATTTCCTGTATTTCTTGTCATCTCTACAGGAAGTTAGAGGATGACGATGATGATAGCAGAGCTCACGCAGTCATAGCTGTGGTGAGTATTCCTCTCTTAGAAATAGTCATACATTTCAATATCTAATGCCATTTCAAAACATTTACAAGATAGCAGTTCTCTAAGATTACTTAAAAGCCAAACCTTCCACCGTCCCTTATTCAGAGTGCAGCTCTCTGCTGCTGGACTAGTGTAATAGTGGACATCGGGAAATGCAGACTGGCACTGACAAACTCCAATTCTATCTTTAACTCTATTTTTTTGGTCATAAAACCCAACAGGAAGTGTGGGTTTTTCCACACCCATAAAAAATAGAGCACACTCAATGCATGATAGAAGCTGGTAAAAGTTTGATGCTCTTGGGGTTGTACCTTATTTGTATCCCACTCACCTTTTCTCTTCACACTTATGTAATGCCTAACACGGTGAATACTGTATGAAAGTACAGGTCACAAGCAGTAATTCACAAGTAGTAATATCCATCAACAAAACACCTGTCCAAAAGCATGTGCATGGTATCTTTATACCAAACCCAATCAGACTGTTCGGTTTTTGTCTGAGTGTTCCTCTGATCTCATTGGATATGTGGACCATTCCACCCGCATGATGTTGTCCAGCTGAGCCATTCTAATTTCCACTCTTGGAGAGAATTACAGAAGACCCTTGATCCAAGTCCTTGCGACCCAGTCATCCATCTGCAGACTCTTTAAGGCCTGGGCCCTATTTCACAAAGCTGCTTGACAGTCAGCAGAAAAGTCCTGCTTACTATAGCAGAAGATTTTACTTACCATAAGCACTATTTGGCTGTGTCTACTGCTTACGGTCTCCATGACATACATGGAGCCTCTGTTAGCATAAAAATGTGCTTAGCAGGCTCCTTACCTTGGTCACTTTCCCCCCGTGCCCTGCTTTCCAGGGTGTCTTGGGCATGAAGGCAGACAAGATTATCCGCACACTGCTGGAGATGTTGGAGTTGGACTCCTGCGACTATGTCCGCCTCCAGATCATCCGGACCTTCGCCAGCCTGGGCCTGACCAACATCAAGATCATGAGGGCACTGAAGGAGAGGGTACGATCCGAAGGGCCACTGGCAAGGTACAGATAATCAGAAGTAGACATCATTATTGATATCGGGTGTATGATGTAATCGAAGCCAGTGGTACACCCAAGGTGGCAGCTTGGGGGGCACGAGCCGGTCAGAGGTTTTCACTTTTGGGGTTTTTCGATTTCTGAGTAATAAAGATACAATTAAACAGCCACATCTTATAGCCACACATCATAGTACTTTGTGGCACAACCGGGAGTTGGGGTAGCGGCCTTGAGAGTCCTGAGCTATTTCGGGGGGTGAATTCCAGTCCAAGCCCCCCTCCAACGACAAACCCTGGGTTACACACTGATCCAACAGAATTAAGTTGGATCACCAAATCCAGTTTTTCTTGTTCAGCATCAAAATTTCCAACTAAGTCTGCTCAAAGTTCGGAAGTGTTTCAACTCTGTGGTGATGAGACCACCATATGCAATTACATGCGAGCACAATACTACCAGGTACTGTGCACTGGTAAACACCTATGATTTCCCATGCTCCTGAGTGATAGGGAACCACCAAAATTGATATCAAAAAGGACATTGTGATTGTTCCTTGTTCTTTAGTGATTTCATGTTCCAGTCAATCTGGCTGCTTCGTCCAATAACGGCACACTGATTTAATTTTAGTACTTGGAAATCCAATATAAATGACAATACTGGATATTCCTTTATGAGCCTTGTTTCCAGTCATTGAAGCAAATATGTAAATTATATAATGCGGCATAGGCAATACTTAGTTAATATGAGAAGAGTACAGTAGTTCTTAAATGATGAACTGCTTATTCATATATATAAACATACTGCACCTCGATTGAGCAGTTTGCACTACCCTAAGATTGTTCCTTTCCATCATGTTACCCTTCCCCTTTCAGTCCAGTGGGATCGACTGCCCACTAAGGCAGTCGAACATGGCGGAGATATCTTCCCAACTTGCTGTTCATGATGATTTGGATGTTGAGGAGTGTGCTGTTCTTGTTGTTTTTTGCAGGGAGGCTGCCAAATCGCTACAAATCTTGAATGACCAGAGAGCATCTCAGGGCCCCAGGAGTGCCACCCGCACTCCTGACCGATTGAGGAGCTCTTCAAAGTGATCTCATGTGTCTGAGAATTGGTGATGGCAACACATGTAGCCTGGCGGTTAGGGTTTGTGACTCACAAACATAGGGTTGGAGGTTCAAATCCAGCTGTAGGTCACGCGTTGTGACCTTGGGCAAGTCACCTTACTCCCACTTGCCTCTCTCCGCCAAAGAGTATAAGTGGGTGCCTGTGAGGGTAGAGACGGCTGCGTTTGATTTACCGTTGGCGTAAAAAGTGACTACATTTAGCTGTATACTCCCCAGGGAGCTGATGTTTCAAATATGATTTTGGCACGGTGAGCAGGGATGATTATAATTAGGACAACAGCCGGGGAACCAAAGTCAGAACCAAAGTTAGAACCAAAGGAAGATCAGCATGATGATCGGTTCATACTTCAGGCAAAAGCGAAGCAAATTTGGCGTCACGAAACATTTGCAGCAAATTTCACTCGAGTTGAAATGTGTAGAGCAGATACTTGATTTGATGTCAAATATTGAGCTCGTGCTCACGCCAAAAGCAAGCCAGCCTTATGGCTATGGCAGACTGAGAATTAGGAGACTAAAAGTATTCTGGTATTACTGATATTTGACAGGAGTTAAAGGTGAAGTGGAGGGCGGGGCACAACATTACCTGCAGGGGGACGGTTCATGATACAGATGTACATCTTTTGTTGCATGCTTACCTGCCATAACCTGGCATAGAAAAGTTTTGTTTGTTCTCAATTTTACAGTTTGAACATTTGAAAATGAATCCAAAATACACACTTCTGGGGGGTCTCTCTCTGCCAAAAATGTGTGTGGGGGATCAAATGGCCCATTTCCCACAGTCAAAAGGGGGGAGATATCTTGAACACCCCCCTGCCCACTCACACCCATGATTGCATTTCAAGCAAACTTAGAAAAACAGGTTGGAAACAAGTGGAAAGTCTGGAATGCCGGTTATATAGTCAGCAGACTTTATTATCAGCCTTAAAATAAATATTTGTATATTTTATACTGTGAAAAAATTATCTGTGATCACTGCCACTTACATTGAACCAAAAATAGCTTGTTGGAAATGAATTTTTGCTCAAATACAGTGTTTGTTTTTATACATTTTGTATGTACAGGTTTTATGACATTTATCCACTGTTTTTAACAAAAGATATTTTAAGTCTGATGTAAAATAAGATCACCCAAATATTTTGGTCGACAGGAGCCTATTTCCTTGGTCATATTTACACAACTAAGTGTGTTTTTTAGAATCAGAGGCAATCGGTGAATCGTGCTGAACTTGTGGAACAGGATTTAAAACTTTAAAGTGATTCTTGATTACATATACACGAGACAGTATTTCTGATCCATCAAATAAACCGTTTATTTTTAAAAGTTTTATACACTCGGAAGAAAGGTTTAATATCTGTCGTTTCTTTTATTCCTCGATGTCTCTAGGGCTTCATCTTACACTTGCACATCTCTGTAATACTAGATATAAATGCATTACATCTATCTCGCATTTTCGTTGACTCTTGAGTTTTCAAGGGGAAGGACCGGAACAGTATTTTGTGAAGGAACGCAGTTTACCTTTGTCTGAAGCAGATTTCCAGGCCCAAGAGTTTTGCTGGCAATTTCCTGACTTTAAATGTTTTGCTATCATCTTTATTGGTAACAAACCCTCGTGAAAGTAAATCGTTTGTGGATTCCTTGGCTTTACTTGAGTCCTTCAGTCGTGAAATTCCAATAGACCGATTGCGCCCGCTAAGTCACGTGACCTATGGTCGGTATTAAATATCATCAAACACGTCCACCAAAAGCAAAGTGTTTCATAAGTATCATTAACCAGAAATAAAGCCGACGGTATTCAGTAGGTACCGTACTCAGACTACTGATGTGCTGGGTTCCATACTGTAAAGTGGTGCTATTTGTAAATTGGCATTATTGTTTAAACAACACTCGAAACACACGTCATGGGTTGATACCCACTTATAGGTCACGTGATTTAGCGGGAGCGATCGGTCAATTCTATTCAATGTCTTGTGCTTTTCACGTTCCAAACATTGTGTTCTCTCGATAGAATAATTCCAATCCCCTTGTTGGAGCGTCCCAGACAACTCGACCAGCTGTAGTTGTTTACCTCGTCTCGAGAGTTTGTTTTTAAGTCAATGGTTTCACAGGCTTCACTTTGTTCCCTGTTGACGTCACTGCCTACATCGGCCCTGATCCCTCCACTTATTTTGGCGCCATCGGTTGCAATAGCAGAAACCTTTTTTGCCGCCAACTGACAAATATCGTCCGATCTGCCTATTGATGTTTCGCGCCTTGCCTCATCCGATTGACAGTTGGTGGAGTTGATGCTGACCCCAACGTGTGGCGGATCGTTAGATGCCGGAGTTATTTTCTCACTGATACAGCCGAAGGCGGGCTTGGTGGTCTGAGTTACTCCCCCAAGCTCCGAGAGATGACTGTCTGTATAATCCGATCTTTTCGGCTCCTGATGGGAATCCCTTCGGACGAAGGGTGGAATTACCGCTGAGATGTTGCCCCCGGGGGGAGGCGAAGTCAAGGCATTGACGTCATGGTTGGCGAAGGGAGCGCTGTCGTACCGCCAGCCCAGCTTGAATTTAATTCCTCGAAGGCAGTCCAGCTGCCGCGGGGCCCTGCTCGCGTGTTCACGCTCGCGGTCTTCCGATTTCTGCGTGGTAATCGTGGGCAAGGTGTCGGGTCCTCGCTGTTCTTGATTAACGGCGCTATACCTGTCAGGTGCAGTGGGCGAAAGACGGCATAACGGGGCGACTAGTGCATCCTCAAGGCCAGATGGCGACTGCGTTGATGAGCTAGAATGATGCGATTTATTTCTCATCCGATTCTTCTTGGTGGCGTAACAGCTTTTACCATCCTGGAGGAAAAGTAAAAACTTGAGAGTGAAAAACCAAACAAAAGCAAAAAAAGCTGTGACCATTGTGCAAACAGTTACAAAACCATAGTGATCATAGCAATGTTTTTTTTTACAAAGCTATCAACTTGAGATCAATGGAAAAAAGTTATAGCCAGGGTGCCGTTTTCACTTTAATGATCAGCTTCAGCATGGTTAAGTGCGGGCCACTATTTTAAATCCGATATTAAATCGTTAAGTCTCTAAAATCTATAACGCATTGCGCATGAGCATTTTAATTGAGGTTATTTATGTTCATTGGACCAAAGTGTACATGGGAAAAAGGTTTTGAAGTGGTCGATATTGCGTTCGCAGATACCGCAGTAGAAAAAATCCATGTCGAGAACGATTAAGGGGGCACGTCACGAGAAACAAAGACGTCACGAAGTACGTCTTGGCTGATCGTATTATTGCCAAGTATGGATAAACAAATTCGATTTACTGTGAAGCCCTCACTACAGGTATTTGATTACCTGCTTGGCAACAGTGTCCATGATGATTAGTTCTCGTTTCAAGATTGCTCGCGTCAATGGTACATGTACACGTGTATAAACTTTAATAAGATCTTATTTTTTTACGGTATGGTTGTTGCGACATTTGAGTTAGTTGGTCACGGTGTAAAATAGTCCCCGGGCAGAAATAATGTTGAATGTTGTTTTATGGATGTTAGAAAGGAATGGAGTGAAATCAAACAGACTTTGAGTGTGATGCGACCTTTGCCTTAAGTTGAGGGCAAAACATGACAACTATAGTGGGCTAAACACAAGTAGATATAAATTCATTGCGAATAAAGGTGGGTATGACGTACAGTATACTATTTAGGGAAAAAAACCCATTTTTTACGTGTTGGTAATTCATGACTTCTGTTTTGTGAGTAACGGTACCGAAAATATTTTTTAATACCGAAAATAATCTCCAAAATAATGCGCATTTTTTTTTTTTAAATCGCGTGTTCGATCGTTATCTTAAAGCATACACTCAGGGTTTCCTTGAAATGCTACTTGCTGTTATCTGGAATACATTTGCTCTTTCCACTGGTCGTTCGCCCAAGGCAGTTGAAACAATACGCAATTAATATGTTTACTTCGTTACAGATAACCCCAAAGTATTTACGTCTTGGTTGAATAAACAATGTCCGTTCTAATTTTAGACTACCGTGCTGGCTGTATAATAGCCGAAGGTAATGGTACATGAGCAACCAATATTGTTAAGTTAATTGAAACATGCCAAACGAATACAAATTCGCATGCAATTTACAGACATCGCTCGAGAATTCTAACTTGTGCACTCAAGGTATATTACAGTGTGTTTGCTGGTCGCAGTCACGAACCATCGATTGATTCTTGAATGAAATCGCCAATTAGGAGGTCAATTTGATTAACTGACTGACTAAGTAGGCGCGAAAACGATCGCCCGAGAGCACAACAAGGTCACGGACCCAGCAGCTGACGCGCTCGGGCGCCATCAGGATGAAGCCCCAACTGTGGATCTCCCATAATGGCGCACAGTGTTGGCCTATATAGAGCTACATGATTAATCCTTAAAATTGAAGAGGTCCGCCCACGATATGTATAGATATAAATACATGCATGGACCGCAGTTTGCTCAGAGATGACATCGTCAACAATTATTTTTTATTAATGGAGAATCTTCCTCGTCGATTTAACATAACCATAATGTTGGCTAATTCGATTGCGTGTTTATTTGTTTGTTTGTTGCTGTATTGATTTAAACTCCTAGTTAACTAAATATCTCCATTTCTGTTGACGTGATATTTTTGACACTGATATTCAAGTCCGTTCCCTAACGATTCCCATGTTGTAACATGACATTCACATATCTAAAATACTACAATAAAACCGCAGATGGGCGTGATTTCACCGTAATCCATTCTAAAAAAATTCGAGAAACAGATCACAAGAATTTTAACATCAGCGAAAAGAACATCGGCCAGAAGGAATGTTGGAATATCTATGTGGGCGAATAATTTACATTCTTCAACGGCTTCTGTTAACCTCCAATATAGTTTATGCCTATGTGTATATGCAGTCTCTGCCAGCAAAAAAACTAAGTAAAAAAAAGATATAAAAGCAGATGTTCAGGTCATTACTATGGTATTTGATGACTTCCTGACATAAATCAATAAATCGTTTTAAAGCAGTTTGAACGACGAAAATGTTTCGTTGATTTTTTTAAAGGAAAATTGTACATAAGAAAAACTGTATTACCCCGACAAGCTAATAAAATGTACCATTTTTGTATCAACAGTCAGTATAACAGTGGTGTTTGTTTGGTTATTTCCATATGGCGGAAACCTGCGGAGTGGAACCGTTTCTCGGCCAACATTGCGCGGTTTTGTACATTGGGTTAGCTACTGCAGAAGCGTGTATCAGTTCCGTTAAATATTAAACGCAGGTGGAATGGACTGTAGGTTTTAATGTACCAATACACGCATGAGAGTGTGTAGGAGTAATGAACATTTATCTA
Source organism: Acanthaster planci (assembly GCF_054643075.1). Taxonomy (NCBI): domain Eukaryota; kingdom Metazoa; phylum Echinodermata; class Asteroidea; order Valvatida; family Acanthasteridae; genus Acanthaster; species Acanthaster planci. The sequence continues at coordinate 11,769,417 of NC_141783.1, forward strand.
GCATATCGCTGGCATGGGACTCGTAATTGAAGGGGGTACTAGCTTGCATTAGTCGCACAAGTGACGACTCTCAAGTGGCAGATATCCCCATAATTTAGAGAGTTCCAAGAAAATTCTATTCACAGTTTTCGAGAAAGTGATCCGCTGAAAGAGGCATATTTATTTTGATGCGTGCATCTATACAACATTTCCTGACAAAAAATAATTGGTTTGGATTAAGATTTGTTTTGATGTTTGCGGGAAATTGAATAAATTATTATTCGTATCCGTTCTTTTTACATTGATCTTTTCTTGTACAAAATAAGTATGTAAATATATAGATGAGAAAGGATAGTTATGACTCTTGCCCCTGAGTTTAAAAACTCAGGATTGTTTTCCAAGATAACGGTTTGAGAGAGATAAAAAAAGACTGCTGCATACCCTTTATGTTAAATCTTCTCTTTTCTGCAAAATCAATGATTGCACTTTTCAGAAACAAACATCCTGCCCTGTGGCTTCCACCTTCATTTTTATTTCCCAGGAGACCCAATCCCTTTAGAGATTTAAAAGAAATAATTGTTTACTTCGGCCCACGTACAGCAGTTGGTTTAATCAGAGATAAATTCACGAGACCGATAATTACCTTGAGTATTACGACATGTGGTGGGCGTACGCCCGCTTCTCTGGCCCCGTTGCAGCTCCCACGGCGGGCGCTCAGTTTGCGCTGCCGGGCTCTGTCGGTAGAATGAAGTTATTAGTGTGAATAGATAACCAGCATTTCTCTGTTTATAAACGGAAATATGGGCTATTGGTGTAAATAAAAACTGTCAGCCTCCGGGGTGTTTGTGAGAAACATGCACCGAATACCGGATATTAATATTTGATGTGTTTTTCAGCTGGCGAGAGGATGTCCTTTCGTAATCCTCAGTGCGGGGTCTATAAAAGTGGCCAGCGCAAGTACCAGCTTCTTACAGGTGATTTTTCTGAGTTCTTAAACTTGAATGGAAATCCTCACATGGGGGACGTTAAAATTGTTTTCGTTTCTCTTGAGATATGTGCCGAAACCTTTTGATTTGGAGTGTATATGACTTGCCCCGTGAGGTTGCTCAAATGGCGAATATTAATGTGAACGTCATGAAATACGACTGTGTTATAAGGAAATTAAAAACTTGGTCAGTGCGGTGAATACTTCAGGACGCGCAGCAGGCAGGTTCTGCAGAATGTGAGTGAAGAAAATTACGAAAAGAGAAGACACAGAATCTTGTAAATGATGTCGTGTCGGTCGCACTCAAGTCCGGTCACAACGCTCTTTCAGAATGAGGAAGGGCGTAGGCCTACCTCTCTTTTCGTTGCTGAAAGAGTTTGATGAGAGTCACATCCAGGATGTTTTCTTCGGGTTCCCAAGTATTGAATCTTCACAGGAAAGGAATAATTGAAATTGATTAGCACGACTTTAAAATAAGCGGAAGTTTTAGTTCCCTTTCTAGTGTGATTTTTGGTTCTATTTTGACTCGAGAAAATTTCTTGATTAGTTTTAGCAACGACTTTTTGGCCAACACTGACTCATTGTTAATGCCCATGCATCCAGTGACCCAATTACGAGGGGCACGTCCCCCGACCCCTCCTCTTGCTACCCCCATCCCCCTACACAACCTATGTACAAGACTGCACTTCTTCGGCTTTCGATGCCCCCTGCAAAAAACAATGTGTGCACCCCCGGGGTGTCCCTCCCTGTAAATTTGACACCTCAAAAGTTGGATTTTCGGTACTAGATTTCCCATTTTAGTTTGTTAATATTGATGACTTTTCAACTGAGACAGCGTATAAAAAAAATGGTTCATGGTGTCTGTAAAGATGTTGTTAATAGTGTCAGGATTATACTACGGAAATAAAACCTTGAATTTCCTGAAATTTGTAAACACTTACTTGGCAGGCCATCCTTTCCATTTTACAAGGTACTCTAGCCCGCCCTGCAACCAACAACAGAAGTAATGTATAATTTGTGATAAATGATTCAAGCGTAGAGTACACTCTAAATAGGAAAGGGTGAAATTAGGGACAAGACGTTTAAGAGTGAAAATCACTCTGAATTTAGACTGAAAAAGCTGAAAATAGCCCCTTCCGGTAGAAGCTCGAATGAAATTTCAGTCTTTTGGAGTGAAAAAATTTCACTCCAATTCGTCTGGTCCTTAATTTCAATCTGTGGGATTGAATTTTCACTCAAATTGAGTGAATTTTCATTCTTTGGAATTTAGAGAGTATGCCGATATACGACGAACGCACAAACTTCAAATGGAATCAACTTAAGCGAGAATCATTGATGGCAGTCGCCGTGTGAAAACACTGAGCAAAAGGAAGGGAAAATTATGAATGATCTCATGTAAATTTTAAGCTCCGTTATCATGTCAGGTTCACCCAACTGGGATTTTGAGCATGTAAAGGAGTGAAAAACTCACTCTCAAAAAGCGTGAGTTCCTTATTAATTCACTTTTAAAAAGCGAGAACCACTCTAAAAAGAGTAAAAAGTCTCTTAAAAGAGTGAAATTTCCACTCTTCCACAGATCGATGATCAACTTGAAAAAGAGTTGTCCTTCATATCGCTTTTATTTTGAGTGATGATCAGTCTTTTGGAGTGGTTTTTATTCTTTAAAGAGTGGTTTTTCACTGATTTGGAATAGAATTATGAGAGACTCACTCATTCTTTTGGAATGGAATTATAAGTGACTCACTCTCCTTGAGAGTGAGTTCTTCACTTTTGCCTTTAGAGGGTACGCCCTATTTTGTGTCATGAGCAACGAAGAAGGGTGTGGCATTTACTTGTTTTGAGTTTTGGTTCTACGAATGGCTAAGCAATGTCGCAATCCTAATGATGATTCAACCCTTAATCTTTCTCTGTCGTTTACGAGGAAGGGTACAACAAGATTTTACGGGCCTTCTTTTCCAGATAAAAATAATGATTTCAAGTTGTAAAATCTGGGTAAAAGAACAAAAGCTTAATTAATCGGTGAATTGCTATATTAAACGTGGTGAGACGACTTCCTCCATAAAGAATTATGAAATGTCATTATCAGAAATTTATGGGAATTTTAGTTGTTGACCGCAGAGTCAACATCGTTTCCATGAAGCAGACTCGACCAATGTTTTAATATGTAATGGCAAACGGGCAAGTGGTTTGGAACGGATGCACGAGGGAGTTCTACAATCAAGGGAATTATTTCACAATAACGCCTTGTCCTCGTGCTTGTGTAATTCAACAACAAATAAGCTTAGCATGCAATGTCAAAAGTGGGTCCATGGCCACACACATTCACCATTCCTGCTTAACGAGTACAATTAATTTCAAGCGCTTCCGCTCTGCGTACATAGATATAATTTAGCACTCAAAACCTACCAAATGCAAGGGCCTTTATTAGAAGGTTTTAAGATAATGCTTTTTCTTCGTAAGTTGCTCATTACACCATATTACATCACACGAAGAAGGGATGAAAATGGAGGCTTAAAAAATAAAGAAAACTTTACTTCAAGAGAATAAAGAGAAAGAATTAAAGATGTCTCCAGTGAGATTTTAGATACGACGGTTTGAATATGCATACTTCCAGTTCTGTTCTCACTTGTCAATATATAAGTATGGATGCTTTGAAAGTTGAATCAATGTAAAGGTTTCGTGCAGACAAAGTGGCCAGTTACAATGTTGATCAGTTCTGCAAACAGCAATCAGAAAAGCCCCAGCCATGCCGTACCTTTTTCCGTCGTGTTTTCCTGATGGAGTCCACGATGTACACCGGCCCCATATGGTTCTGTGAATCCTCAGCTGGGATCGCATCTCCTGTTGCCATCGCTCCGTTGCTTGGTAGTGCAACCTCCATTCCTCTAATTGTTAGTTGCTAATAAATTCCCCCTCTTGTATTTGTGTTATTATAGTTATACCGAGTTTCTGCGCAACCAAGAAATATGTTGAGCACTTCACTGCAAGCCCGATCGTTAATAGGCGCACGTACGTCTATAAAACTCTCAGTCATCACACCGTCATCTGCGGTATTTCGTAGCGCTCAGCCAAAATGACGTCATTGCATGGATGTGACGTCATCCACTCAATTCGAGGCCGGCTGCATTGGAAACGACAAGCGTGGATTGGAAGTGCGATGGAAGCGTTCCGATTGCTTTCGAGTGCCTACGATTGCTTTACTGCGGCTGCTCTTGCCGATGTCGCTCGAGCGTCTGCCGACAAGTCACCAGCTATCGGGGTGCTGGCGTTCACTTTAGGGAGGGGGCGGTGAAAAATGCTGTGACTTACCAATCAATTACTCTAAAATATGTCATACTGTTACTAAACGATGCATGGTAGGCGTAAATTTGTTTTTGTTGTAGGAAATGGGTTGGGGCAGTTTTGGGTGTCCATTTCAATTTTACCTGTTTCTCAGAAATTGTTGACGACGTACGTCCTTTGTGGTATGTTTTATAAAAAAACCCATTGATTTCGATTTCATAGGAATATCAAAGGACATAATGTTTTACTCGAGACAGGTATAACATGTTTTAATGTTGGCATGGAATAATCAGTCGTAACACAAACTCATTTATACATTCTAAATTGGGTTACTTTTCGTTGTTTTTGGTTAAACAAGAAGCGAAAGAATCATGCTGCGATATTCTTCTTTGCACGTAAGACTACTGTTCCCCGACATCCAGCCTAAGCAAGGCTGGGCTCATATGTGTGTAAAACTAACATAATCCACTTATCCGTAGGTTGACAGATAGTGGTAAGCTTTTGAGGTGAATTGTAAATTTAAAACATAAAATAAGTTATGACATATAACCTCAGAAATTGCTCCACGGTAACTCATTAAAAAAGTCATAGAATATAAAAATCTAATTTTCAATTCTGGTGACAAGAGCGCAGGCCCTGCAATACCAATCAGCGGCGCACGGAGTGCCAAAAAAATATAGCCTTTTCCCAAGTTCGAATTCATTGTCAAGGAGTCCGTGCAATCGAGTTTTTTTAAGGCAAATTATTGTCAACTTTTCTAAAGAACTGGAGCAAAATCGGACTGCAGAAACTCTAAGGAGATCACAACACCAGTGTTGGTTGAATGTCCGAAAAGATTTTGCGCACTGCCTTGCTGTAACGAAAATAGCAATCGTCATCACTAAACTAATGTCAACAATAGCGCCAGTTTGTAGTTTGTAGCATTCCTGAATTGGTAAGTGTGATTTATGACGGAACGAGAATATGCCATTATGCCAAAACGCATAGCTTCCTTGACAGTGCACTGAGAAACGCGTGTGGCCTTTTTGGATTATGCACAGGAGTTATATACGTGACTATTAAATATGATCATGTCGACTTAAGTTGAGGCTCTCCATTTCTTACCAAAAAAAAAACAAACAAACGACATTCGACCATAAGAACGTTCAGTCTTTTGGAGTGGAAAGACCTTGAGTTGAACGGCATTCAGTTCTTTGGTATTTTCCATTCTACTCGCTACTGTGTCAATTTTGACGTTAATTGGAGTTGCTTTTTATCCAAAATCAGCCAGGAGGACGAAGGAGAGCAGAATGCAACAGGCTGGAGAAAGTAGATGTCAAGCCGAAAATCGGTACGTTGACAGAATAAAAGCTCGGAAGACAAAATTGAATTATCACTGAAAACTAGAATTGACACTAAAAACATTTGGGTCAGACTGACCCAGGTGTTTTTAGAGTGTCCAAGTACTGACCGCAACGTTTCGTTTACAAATTTCGCCATGATCGGCTGTGAGCTTATCAGTGTCTCCTAGGCCTAGTGTGGTTATTTTATTCTAGACGGAACGACATTCCATTTCACAATGGAGACACAAAACTCTGACAACGCGCTGGATAATTAGGCTGGATTCCGTTACAAGTTTAAAGTCATACTAGCCGACACTAAAGGCAGGTTCATACTTCAGGCGAATGCGACAACGAAGCGAATTGAACGTCACGAACAATTTGCAGCGAAATTTGGCCCGAGCTGAAATAATACATGTTCAACTTTTACAAATTCGCAAAGCGAACATTTAATCTGACGGCACAATTTCGCGTTCGTGTTCGCTTTCGCGCCGAGTATTGAACGGCCTTTACTCTTTCACTCAGTCTAGCCTGATCTTCTACTAATAATCTTCTCACCTCCGGTAATGAAATTTATTTTAGCGATGACGTCAATGCACACTGTGCTACTTACAGACGCTGATTTTGTAATGATAATGACGATAATGTTGCCAGTGACAACAAGAAACCCTTGGTTTTGCCACAGTTTTCACAAGCCTTCATGGGAGGCTGAGCGCACAACACATATGATGCCGAGCGGAAACGTCACTCGACATTACTGAGGGCCATTATAGAACCAAGAACATTTCAAGGCATGTTATCGCCATCCAAGGCAGCGACGTGTTGTTGTTTTTTTTCTGCGTCGTCTAACCCTGTGATATTATATTTACTCCCACCACTAAGGCCAGTTCATATACTCATGGCGAATGCGACAGTGAAATGTTAATTGCGAAATTCGCTTACGTTGAAATGTGCTCAGGTTTTTACGAAATCGCAGTGTGAATATTTGATCTGACGTCACAAAATCGCGTTCGCCAGTGTTCGCTTTCGCGCCTTACACGAACAGGCCTTTATACTTCTGCCCGTGCGCCAGGAATGCACGTGGGCCGATGCACAAGCAGGATGATTGCTTGATTGTCGTGACAGCAGTTGGCCCAACAAGGACTCCATTTCTGGATTGGACTCCATTTCCCGTACGTGCTGAAAACACAGCGAAGACCAAGGCCTACATTTGCCGGTAGTAATTTTCGTTTCCGACCATGGAGGAGGGGCAAAGCGAGAGACTGGAGGGGGTTAAAAGTCTCTAGCGAGAGGTTACCTGCCCCTTAGCTTAGGAGTCACTCTGTGTATGAAATCGGTGAAGGCCCTCTCCAGATCCAAGATATTTGGACAAAGTGGAAGAGATCAGCACAACGACAAGAATTTTCCGTCGAAGTCAGAAATTAATGGAACTCGTGCTCGGGACCAATCGACGTAGCGTTTTGAGTCATTCCATGACGGTTGGGGCACAATTTGTGATGGTATCACTTGTTACATGGGTTCCGTGAAAATTAACAGTTATTTCCCTGCATGTAGATTCCAAACTGACATTGTCATGCACCTTTTGAGGCTGAATACAGAGGAGTGTGTAATTTTTACTTGGTAAATTACCTACTCTACACTTCATGGCAGCCCGGGTGGTAAAAGTTACTGATGTAACAAGGACACCGTCACAAATTATGCCCCAACCTCATGGAATGACCCATTTACATGGAAAATTTCCTCCAGCGGATGTCCTTGCGGGGTTCCCCCTCTGAAAATCTTGATATGAACACAACAGGTCCCCACAGTTTACGCTATACTTCTTGGAGGTAGGATTATATTGGCAATTTCCCTTGTGCGAAAACGTTGGTGGTTACAACATTCCACGTATGTGTTATTTTAATCACAGGACTGACAGAGGGCGGCAGACTGGGAAAACAGTCGTTATTTATCAGCTGGCGCTTGCTGTCGACATGTCGTGCGAGCGCCAACTACAACCACGGATCTACCAACGTCACACGAATGATAGATGACTGTCATACTCGCCGAACATCAAGGAACCATACCCAGGGGCGTGGTTACATCGCTGTATAGTTCTCAGTACCGTCCTTATCACCTTCCCTCGGGAAGCTGAACCAATCGGAGTGCTCGCAAAATTCGCTAGCGATTCCCATTAGTTGTGCACAAAACTAAAATGTCTTGTCCCAGTTGGTAATCAGATAGCCCCTGCACAAATACTAGACTAGTACCAAATCTACGGTCGCTCAAGTCTTACCCGCCCATGTGCCCACTGCCCATAACCAGCAGCGGTATTTTGCGTGTAGTTTATCGAGGCCACTTCCTGTGCTACAAAAATTATACTTTCAAACTCCCAAGGGGAATAGCTGAAATGCAAAGAAAGTTAGTGATTCGCGTTTGTCACTTTAAGCCTCGTGCATTATTTTCAGAGAACAAAGTTCAGTGTATAGTAAGCTGTGTATAAATTTATGCGCAACATGTATGCAACTTAATGTAATTTCTCGACATTCAGCGAGTTGTTATCTTTCCATTACACGCATGCAGAGCTCAGATTTAATACTGAACTGAAGCATTCGTTCTTTATTATATTCAAATATTTATTACGTAATGGAATGAATGTACAACTGAGATTTCCTCCCGATCGCCTCGTGCTTATGATTGAAATAAACGCAAATCTCTTGTTTCCTCTTGAAAATGTACCTTCTTAGCCTAGGCCTACCACTTATTTGATGCAGGCCCGTCGCCAAGGGGGGCTGGGGGCGCCCTCGTCGGTAAAATCACAAGTATTGTTGTTCTCGTGATGTGCTCCCTAAACAGCTGGTACTGTTGTCCCTTGATGCCTGAAGCTGGCGACGGGGCTGGTTTGACGTCGAGGCTTGGTATAGACCTTTATCATGACCCTGCGATGTTTGTCTTGTTCCCTGTAGACCTATTGGCAATACAGTCACATATTGATAAAAGAGAACAGACTCTTTCCCCTTCCAGCCTCAGTTAGGTTACATGGGTTTGAATGGTAGAAAAGTAAGATGGCTGCTTCACGATAGAGATCTATAGCTTCAGCTTATTCAAAATACCTTACAATGTCACCCACGTAATGTGAATTTATTTGTAAATGCAAGTTGGCTCAGTGTTGCCAAGTTCCACCTATCTGAGTTATCAATATACTCGCTTATACCACGCTTAGCACCCTGTCTCAAATAGTAATCTGAAATAAATTGATTTCTTCTTTCGAGAATCACGTGATATGAATTATTCTGGGAACAAGCTTGCGTGATGCACATCACCTGTCACGTGTGGTACCCATTTTCCATCAACACTATCAATTTGTCACAGAATCACGTTGGTTGCCTTGTCAGTGTGATGTTACATCCAGACGCATGTTTGAGACGAGTCCAATAAACTGCTCTCGGCTCGAGTAGCCCGGAACATTCTACTCTGTTTGGGAATTAAGTATCAAATTCTTTTCTGAGAAAAATATTGTTTCGTTGATTGCACTATGTCATGGCATGTAACGAAATGCGTGAGTGCCGTGCTGTGCGTGATGTTGGTTCGGTTCAGCGGATGTTACGGTGAGAGCGAGTCGTGTGGAGAGTTTACCCACCGCGTGGTGCGTGCTCTCGATGGGGCACTGGGCTTCTTCAGCCGGGAATATGACAAGGTCAACTTGGACGCTTTGGTGGGAGTCCGAATGGCACAGGGTAAGTTACCTACTTGCCAAATTCAAATTCAAATGGCAAAAAAGGCGAAAAACTAAACTTTGAAGTTGTGCTGACAGGAATTACAATGCACAAAACGACGGAGTTGAACCTGACAAAGTGGGCAATGCTCTGTTAAGACGACAAACGTAAAACTTAAGATGTAGGCTTTTGTAGTTGTATGAGGTACATCGTGTCTACGCATGGAACAGGTTAGATCTAGTGGTATTAAATAAACTAATTCTTCTAAATGACATTTATCCCGCCAAGCCCATGAATCATTGTGACAGTTGTCACTGTCATGTCATGTCATCGTCCGTGAAAGCGAGACAAGTCACTGTGACATGGTTACCTGAGCTTTCGGTGGTTGACACTGCGTTACGAAGATATGGCACTACGCTGCGAATGCGGAAATGAAAGCTCATTGTCCCTGTTCGGTTTGAGGAAGTCCACGCGATTCGGCAGGTCTTGTAAATGGTGTGCAATTCTTTAAGAGACATTATGCGTTTTACACGATGCTATCGAATTGCCCCGCAGGGACTTTTCGCTCTTATGTATTGCGGAATGCATATCGACGTTTTCCCCCATCTGGGCATTGTACTGAAATGCGACCCTAATTTGATACGATAAAGGAAAACGGGAAGCTTGATGTGTGAAACACGAAACCTTTTCCTATTTGTCTTTAAGGCACTTGAGGTTTTTCCGCCAGTCTCATGCTGGGGAACCAAAATGCTAACCTGATGAATATATTGGTGAGCTCCTAATATCATAAAATGCCAGCTAAAGTCTACACGAACGAACTGTGCTGTGCGCTCGAGAAATAAAGTATCTGTATGATGCCTTCAGACGACGCGTTTGCTTAAACTGGCTTTCACATGCGAACAAGTTCAAGAAACAAATCTTCGAGCTCAAAATATTCCCTTCATTACCTGAATATTAAATCAGGTATACAGAAAAGTGACTTGCCACTATTCTGTTTTTCTAAAATGTAGCTCTTGGCATGCAAACAGCGCAAGCAGCATGATTCACAAAAATGACAGGGTTTATCATAAAACTGATTCCCCTATGGTTGGATTGACCGGCACTACAATGTTACTCAAAATAAGAATAATAATGTTACTCAAAATAGGAATAATAATGTTACTCAAAATAAGAATAAGAATAAGTCACAAGCGAGTTATCCAAACATCAAATGAATTAACCATAACCACGTTGCAACTGATCTTGCTATATTTCGGTGCTATAGCTGAATGCTTCAAAATCGGACCGCAATAAAACCATGTGTAAAGAAAAGGTATGATTCTTGTGGCAATTCAAATTAAACCCTGTTGGATTGCAGATTTTAAAAATGAAACAGTATACCAACTACCCCAAAAGCAGTTTCTAACGATGCAAGCGGTCATCGTTTCACTTTGGATATGTTTTCAAGATTTCAAACTTTATCAGCCGTTGCACTGGAAATTTTTGGACTTTTCCGCCAGGCAAGACTTTCCTGCTTGAATATTTTCTCCTTGCAGTTTGCTGTGTCACAATCTTCACTTCACGCTTCGCGGAATCCCCGGACGACTGCAATGTTTGTCTTTTAGCCTAGCTGTATATACACCATCTTTCCCCGTCAACACGACCCCAAACTTGGGAAAAAATTGATAATGCCAGCTCGTCCCCGCGGCGATGCATTTATCCCTTTCCGCGGTGTTCCTTCCGCTTATCTCTGCAACTAAACCGGGGACCCCGGAGCCAGGCCCGTCTGAGCTGGGAAAAGTTCGCGATCCATCGCTGGAGTTGCTTAATCCGCACACTCATCGCGTCTTTCTTAAAACACCATTCTGAGACGATAACTGTCCGCCGCATGGACGGTAATAGAACGTGGGGGAGGAGTGAATCTGTTTGATCGGTCGTTTCAGGGCACGCTTTTTAAGTTGGGCCCAAATGGAGTTTAGAAATGTATCGGGATTTAATCGCCAAGGGTTGTGTTTTTCCTTGCAGTAAGGATTGTAAGATGGACGGTCCTGCGTTTGGTTTGCTGCTAAATGGACGTTTGTGGCATGATTGAAAATCCTCAGGGCAACTGCATTTATTTTTGCAAGCGGGTTTGTGTGTGTATGTTTTTTTTAATGCTTCGTCACATTAGCCGAAACAGCTCATGTTGTGTTTTTGTCTGTTTTGCTTGACATGTGTTTCTGTAAAACATTTTGTCCGTAAAAGGAAGAGAGCATATCGGTATGGTTCCCAGTTGGTTTCCTTATTTGTTGAAATTTGCGGCTATACATCGATCCTTTTTTGTAAACGCAAGGAATACTCAGTTCAAAAACGAATGACTGAAGTCTTGTCACAAAATTTATGGTGCTTAGACGTTGCTTGGGGCACTGTGAATTTGATTTTACAGCAGTGGCGTAGCCACGGGGGCGACCTGGGGGCACGTGCCCCCCCCCCCCAATAAAATTCCCGGTGCCCCCAGGTGCCCCCACTGAAAAGAACGGACGAATGGAGATTGAACAAGGTCAACAAAATGTTGCCCCTAAAAGCCACACCACTGAAAGCTGGTGCCCCCCATAAAACACTGGTACCCACTTTGTGCCCACCCCACTAGTAAAATCCTAGCCTCGCCACTGTTTTACAGGCGGGTAGAATGCCAACACAAGACAAGAAAATGTCCTCTTCTCCCATTACAGCATAATAAGAGAAAAACACACCGTAACAAGGCTCAAGTCTTCCTCCACCTTCAAACAACGTAATAATAAAAACGAAAATACTTCTTTCTCAATATAACATGATAAAGGACACGAAAATATCTCCATGGACATCACAATACTATAAGAGACACAAAGATATCATCACAATGTACAATATATGGGGTAAAAATCTAATCTAAAGTCTGGGGTATATACGGTATCTAATTTCACTTATGTTTTTCCTTCGTTAACAAGTATGTGTATTGTCTTTCAGCTCTTGAAAGCAGTGGACGCCATGCTTTCAAAAACGAGCTTATAAATATGTCGGCCGTTTTTTACGCAGTGTTGAAACTATTACTTCAGTGGCTTAACGTCACTTTGTGATGATGAAAATGAGACTGATTAGCATTTACCTTCATCATTTCTCAGGCCAACTCCGAGCTACACTTGCGGAGGTCGATTTCGGCAAAACACCTGAGCTGGAGACCTTTCGAAACGAGCTAGAGAAGTTGTCCGATCGGGCCGAGGCTATCTGTAATCAGGCCATCCCCGTGGTCAAACGCCAGTACCCAAAGGATTACCAAGGTGGGCCAAGTTCTAGCAGATGTGCTCAGTTCTTCTCTTAATCGAGAAAATGCCGTCAGAAAAATTTCTGTTTGTGACCAGGTGCCCGTTTTTGCAAAAAGTGTAAAAATTCAGTTTGATTGCGAATGAATTGTGTTCTTCAAATTTCTGAAATTTGCGTTTGACCTCACCCGGTCTACGAAGCACATTTGAGCGCTTTTCTACTACACTGTTTTTCCCCATTAAGTTCAAGAGGCTATTGTAGTTAATAGATCAAGAAGGCAAATAAGGTTTTTAACTTGCATTAAAATGAAGGAAGTCTCTGATTAAACATTCCAGCTAACAGCTATCATCAAAGTAAAATCTCATTTTGAGTGTAAACAACGTATACACTATATCTTGAACTTTATACGCATCTACTTATTTCATCACGACGAATCAAGAGTAGCCAAAATGTTTGTTCGTAACAGAAAACAAGAGCAGTGTTAGGAAGTATTGGTATTGCCAACAATAGGCCTCAGGGATAAAATATTAAACCATCATGCAGAATGGAGAATTGCATTTTGTGATCTTGAAGAAGGATCTAAGAAATGGCCTTTCAAGGACACCGCACAATGGCCACGTTTTCATCTGAAGTGTCCGCCCACCTCGGCACTTTGTGTCTTCCATCGTAGCGAGTAATCCTATCAAAGGCTCATCTCTTAATGGAAAATACAACTACATGGAACAGGGCTTGGTTTTCACATCCCGTTGCGCATAACTCCTTTGTGGGAACGTAGAGCTGTTGGGTTGGGAATATGGGAAATACTCACGGAAAGCGCATAATGTTTCTCTATTAACGAATCGTATCTTTTGAAAAACAAGGATGGTCATTATGACCACAACTTTGAGTCAGGTTGACGAGAAGCATGACCAAATTGGACGGTGATATACACGTTGAGTTAGCTGGCAAGATGGAAATCAATCAGCGAGAAAAAAATATATACTTTCTGTATTTAACACCGTTGTTTACAATCCAGTTTGCAGTCAGCAGCTTCCATGTTCTACAAGAAAACACAATACTATTGTTAAGTTTGAGACGCGGTATACATGCAGATTACACATTGCGACCGTAACAGACCAACATCAGCATTCCTTCGCGATTGACCATTTCGCTCAGTAGAAAAGCATATAAGCATGGCATATATCAGTGTACACAGATTTACAAGCAGGGGCACTGAATCTGTACATCGGTGAATATAATTATCCTGGTCGGGAAAACGCGATGTAAAACGCCCAAACCCCCTTCCTTTCGGGCGAATTTCTCCCCGGCTGCGTGATTCCCCGTGCAGTTCTTGTCTGATTTAATTTAGGACCCGTCCGTTGGTTCTATTGGCTTGTGTGGCGGGACTCCTAATGATCAGCATCAGGTGGAACGAGGCATGGAGACGACCCTGTAATGGAGGCATCAATTTGTCTCTTTTGAGTTACTAACGATGCCAACGAGGGCTAAAGTAATGCACCTGCAATTTTGGCGTCTGAATGAATAAACATTCGCCGCGCACATGTCGCGGGAATGAAGCGGCCTCGCCGTCCGCCCGCTGAGCTTATAGCGTTGGCGCTCAAGAACTGCGTTGTCCTGTAATTCCCTAATGCAATGATGGAAGAACTACGTGTACAAAGCCTCCTTCCTTAGCGTATTACGAGAAATGTGGAAGTAAATCTGGCTTATTTGTTCGTCCTTTTCTCCAGCATCTGCTATCACAGTGTTCTAAAAATAATGTATTATTTTTAGAACCTACCAACATTTCTCCTTCGTCGTCTCTCGTGAGGCAAGATTTTGCATAATACAATTATTCGGGGCTAATTGTCAATTTCCATTTTTACATGAGCCCTACATGACATGCAAATTCATAAATTGTAACAGTCTAAAGGAAAGTTCCCTTCCAGATCACGTGTTTACAGTTTGCTTATGCAGAAACATTTCAACTCCGGAGAATTTTGCTGATATTTTTGTGACGTAAATTCGTTTTGCGCATGCATTTGTGTTAAGCTCAAGTGGTCTCAAATCAAGGAAAGATCTGCTTTTCACCATTGCTTACTGAAAATTGCTGAAAACCTAACATTTAACCTATGTTAAAATTTATGTATAATTGTTCAAAAGACATAAACATGTAGAAACATGGACATTAACAGCCGTTTAACATACATGTAAACCTATTTTCCCCATCGTAATACCTGGACCACCCCTCCTTTAGACTTGGGTAGGCTGGTTAGCGAACACTTTTGGCGTGCTGGGAGAACGGGGAAGAGGCGCCAAACGGACCAGTCTCTCAGTAGCTACCCGCAGCAAGTCGACGGCTGGGAACCCCTCAGTGAACCGCTAACTGATCGGTGCATCAGCCAGCTTCTCGGAACAAAGTCAGTGTCCCAGCAGGCTATTGCCGTTTCACCCTTTTTCATGATGGAATGCAATTCTAATTCTATTTCCCTATCATACCGTCTGGTTTCATTCTTGTACTTGAAAAATGCATCATAACAAATCTGAAGTCGATAAAATGTTTTCACTGTACACATTACATGCCGTTTTAATTGTAGATCCCAGCCATGTAGCATTACTCCGTTTTGCTGGCTTGCGATGACGCTTCGAGGCTATCGTAGTTACTCTCTCAGTCACCAGGTTCTTTATCTCATGGTCGGATCAATGGTGAGTGATTATCGTTCGACCTACCTTTCAAACCACAGCAAGCAGAACGACATATAAATCCAGTTGATTTTATTTAGGACTTCAGAAATTTAATTAGCACTGCTTGCATAACTTTCCTTGCCAGGGTTGCGTTTAAATCTCGGGATTAATAGAGTCTGAAAGTTGATCCCTGGTGGCGCGCTTCCGGAACCCTTGGACATTAAAAATAATGTGCAAAGATGTTAGAATTCGTAATACTTGTTCGTTCAGTTTCTTCCTAAAAATCCAACTTGGAAAAGGGACTTTGAAAATTTTTTGCTCGTATATCAATTTATAGAAACTGAAAAATTACCTGACCTAACAGAGAAATATCCTGCCCAAACTTGACTCATTACTTCTGAAAATCTAAGAACAGTGCAATACGGCAGTCTCGTACGCAGATGAATATTCACGGCTTGAATTTCCCTAGTAATTATTTTGGGAGAAAACAATGTCACTTTGTGTTTTTTAGGCATCAGCCATGGCCCTGAGGATCAAAGCCTTTGCTCCAACACTAAGGCAGAAAAATTAAATGTACCCAAAATTCGCCTTTCTCTGGTTATTTTTCAAAAGAAAATTTTGGCTCTTTTTTATGGGGGGCAAGTTCCCCCCGTCCATCCTTGTGTTCAGGTGGTATCTAGCTATGTAGAACTACTGATGCCCTCTGTGACATCAGGAGTCACGACAAGACATTCCCGATGAAACTCTCTGGAAATCTGCGTCCTTTGACCTCCAGATAGTGACCAATCGGTTGCCGTCTGTCCAACGCGATACTCTCATCAGTTTACACCCATTGTCAACTCGACGGTCTTGGTCCTGGTTCTAATCAGCCAACTAGCTTATGGAAGTCACATCAAATTTTCACTCCGAAATGCCAGGTTCGTAGGGAGTGGTTTTGATTGGCAGGAAGAATAGGCGATACTCAGATTACTAGATTTTAATGTCATTTGTCTCTTTAACATTTTTTCGAGATGGGTTGTGAGTCTCACATGATAAAGCGACTAAGTCAGCCAGGAATGGACGCACCGGGTGGGTCGGTGCTAGAGTCGCTTATGGATGGGTTCTGCGCTGACGTCTTCAGGGAAGCAAAGGCCACAGCCGAGGACGCTTACCCGAGCGGTGATCAAGATCTCTTCCTGGAACAAGGTACAGAAGGGCCCCAGCCGGCAATTGACTAAAATACATAGGAAAATCAATTCAAATCAAACATCATGTTTACCACGACGAGCGGGCTTTAACGAAAGTTAGTGTGTTGCAAAAAAATGGAAAACAAGCGAACGTGTACACATCACTCCGTGCTGTTTATACCCCCCCGGAAAGTCACCTGAATTCACAGACAGGTAACTCAACATGTTGGAATATAACCATGTTGGTAAAAAGGATCACCCCTTCAGCTTTGAAAGCTTAATTAATCCTCTAAGAAAAGGAGTTTTCAGGGGCACACACAAACTGGTGAGGAACACATGTAACCAGTTTCTGGTGGAAATTTTCTAGTTAAAAAAGGAAATTACTGGACTTTGACTGGACTTGACTGAAAGTTGGGTGGACTGATTCCAACGATCTTTGAAAGTCGCACTTATCTGTACTGTGTGTAATTCAGGAAGATGGATGCCTCCTTAGCAACGCTCGTGTTTGTTGTTATGCCTGAACTTGTGCGCTGTCAGATATGGGTGTGAATACGCTAGGCCTCACATAATGATATTCTCACGGGATTTGTCAATAGACACAATGAAATCAAAGCTTTATATTTCGTGCACTCCAGTGCTTCTATGCGGACTGAAAGGGTACGAGGACTTCTTCCAGTTACCATGGTTACAGGCTGTGCTCTGTTGGCAGAATGAGAGCGGATGCTTCCAAGATGATGTCTACCGCCCTCATGCGACTGATGAGGATAATGGTAAAAACCTAAGATTGCCATAACTGGACTGATTTTTGTAATCACGCCTTGCTACAAGAAGTATAATCTCTACAAAGGCCGAGAGCGTGATTTTGAAAATGGGATGCAAATATAATCCAAAGACAATCCCCACAGGAAAAAAATAAGAAGAAGATCAGAAATCTTAGTGACAAATGGTATTGTATTCGTGTCGATTTCGTCATTGAAAACAGACAAACATACAAAAGTGACTGGATCAAAGTTGGGCATAAGGTGTGTAACTATGACAGGTTAAAGAAACAGAAAAATGCTTCCTAATTCTGTATTACCTATGGTCGTATTATAAATGATCGATTTTCAAGGTATCCCCAATGATTTTGATCGGTAACAATGTTTCTTTCCTCCAGCCGAACCCGATCGTGTCGTTGTGTCCGGTCATATCAGGAAAAGGAGACGGGAGAGTGAAGTAAATGGTAAGTCTTGGCCACTAAGGTCCGTCATCATTAGCAAGATGGTACAAGCGTGCTGTGGATCAAGCAATACCCGTCTTGAGTGGAAGCACCCCTTCATCGGTTGAAAGAGCCATGTTGGTGGAGAGTGCTCATTTATCGGTAACGACGCAACCGTAACATACGGGTAATTCCAGAAAGTAGGATCCAAAAGTGTGACATTTTTGTGTGCCGGTTGCATCTGACCTTTGTTATTTGACTTAGAAATATCACCGGAATTGATTTCAAGCTATTACTATATGTTTGGCAGGTAATTTGCAATAATTCATCACTCTTGAAAATTAGAAAATGTGTTCTGAACTTGCAAAACCATATGTCAGATGTGACAGGAACACGAAAAGAAATGGACCCCTAATTTCTGGAATTACCCAATGCATTTCCCCGTCATTAGTGAAGGATTGAAATGCAGTTCCCAGCAAAGGAACTTCCCTTGTGAAAGAAATTACGCCCTCTTTTGGTCCCGCTCAGGCCTCATAAAGCCGAACTGATTTCTAAACACCGTACATCTTCAGTATATGTAATATAGCAGCCAAGCTCCATTCGTGCCCCTCCCCCTTTTTTAGGTTAAAACCTTGGTTATGCGAATGCAAATGGTACCACCATTGCAATTACAATATAATGAGATTTTTTTTATCCTTACTTTTCTGCTAATTATAATGATGAATAAGAGGCTCAATACGTTTCAATGGGTGCCCTAAGGTCTGAGTAATTTTCTCGTTCTTTCCAGTCTCGTTTTTCTCTAATTTTGAAAAAAAAAGTTGCAACATGAGAAATGCATGGGAAAGCAATGCTGTTGAATATGTCTCTGTCAGCCAAGCCTACATAATTATTTTCAAAGGTACATTCACACAGCAGTAATTTTCAAGATGCAAGGTCGTCAGCATTGCTTTACTGATAATCAGCTATGTTTTGAACTGTTCCAAGCGTTTGGTTGATGCCAACATTAAGTGATTTCCTGCCAGAGACTTTAAAAAACTTGTAAATCTTCAACAAATGCAACATAATTTATTGTACAACCATGAAAGGAAAACGAACCGCCCCCTCCCAAAACAAAACAAAAATATCTCTGTTATGTGGAGGATGGTCTATTTCAGGTCAACCCGCGCGACCTTCTACACAATATTTTAAATAGATAACATTTACAAACTGTGCATTTCAGGGATCAACTGCGTCACCATTTCAGCGCAAATCACCCAGTTAAACGTTTCCTTTAACATTTCAAAAGTACGACGAACAAACTTTTGACATCATAATCCGTTAGTACCACGGCGGCAGTATCCGCTCCGAGCGGAACAAAAGAGGGCGTGCTGTTTTTGGTACTCGCCGCATAGACGCGCCATGAGGCGCACAAGTATTATGCGCGTTTGACGCAGAGTACTACATTATTCCGGCATGTACGGTCTTTGCGTACACGCAGAACGTGTGCAAGAACCCACTTATAATCAACTTTCTTTCGCCGATTGGGGGTGCACTTCAGCTTGGGGCGGTCACGTCTTTTCAATTATCTCAAATACTTCTTTAGTTTTAAGCAGCGGCATTACGAAGGTACTGCAGAGGCTTACCCACCATCGTCATGGTGACATGGTTGCCGGACCGGATGCACTACAAAAATTGTGGTGTAATTGCTATTAATTTAACACCGTACGTGTTATAGGAGCTCTGATTACACCCAGGGTGTTTAATTAACGCCTGGGTTTTTGTGGTGTGGCATGAGTCGGTATAAGACCATTATTACCCCTGTTCTTTGATTTGACGTCTGTGGTGTCAAAATGGAAAGCCGCTATTTGGTCAAAGATATTAATATGTACACCTTAGGTCTAATTTAGATCTAACGGCAACGCCCTCACTGATGCAAGATTCCCCAGACGTTAGTACAAATACGAAAAAAGGGGGAAGTGAGCAAACAAACACAACCATTTACATCGATCAGGGGTGGTTTTTTGTAGACATCGCCTATTGGTAACAGTAATTGATTACGGAACAGTAATTTTATGATGCTGGTGGAATGAACGGGTGCTACACATGACACAATAATGTATGTAATGCCTTGAGAGCAGTAAAAGTGAAACGCTTGATTATTGCTGTTGACCAGCGTGTGTCTAAGGCACAGTGAATCCGGTTTCCCCTTTTTTTACAGGGACTGGTTGTCTGATGCACAAGACGGCTGTTGGCACGGGATTTCTATCAATTTACTTACGGAGGCTAATTGGAACCATGGCAACTGGAATAACTAATACCAACTGTCTCTGACACCATTTCCGGCTGTGTCAGTTTAAGAAAAGACAATGCGAACGACGGGGGACACCATTCGGCGAGGCTGAAGCTGTGATTTAAAATGTTGTTTGAATTTATACCTGCATTCCATTTTAGTTTGACAGTTATGTGTGAAATATTATGTGCAGATTGGTGCCGAGGCTCTTTGAAAGTTAAAACGTGAAAATTTTCCTCAAGTAATTTTGTCAAACATAAATTAGTTTCACGGCTGATTTCTGGTATTAGAAACCAATTAAAGATTCGTTTATGAAAGTAAACATCAGAAAGGTATTGCATCAAGTGGGCACTGACAGAAGATGATGACGTATTTCAGAGATAGGAAAGTATCAGAGGTCACAGATTATGGTAAAGAATATGAATGGACGGTGGAAACACAACCCAACTTTGCATAAACCAGGAGGATAATCTTTGCATTTATGTTTCCGTGACAACCAATTAAGTTACCAAATTGGTTGTTACAACAATAACTGGGCGACCCTTTGGCGGTCATGCATCATTCATGGTAATTCTAGAAATTAGGGGTCCATAAGTGTGACATTTTTGTGTCCCTGTTATACATCTGCCCTTTATGATTTGACATGGAAATGTCACCGGAATTCATTTCAAATTATTACTATTTGTTTGGCAGGTAATTTGCATTAATTCATCACTTTTGGAAATTAGAAAATGTATTCCGAACCTACAAAATCATATGTCAGATGTGATGGGGCCACAAAAAATGGGCCCCTAATTTTGGAATAACACTCATTTAAATGTTATTTCTTCAATCCTACGTCATTGAAATGTATCTTTTAAGGTAATACAAAAGTAACGGTGAGATTGATAATTATGTGTCCCAGTTAGTGCTGCGTTTATGAGCAAAACTCATTATAAAAATCAGTTGACTGGAAGAAATAATATTGACCGAGGAATAGTGGTGGGTAGTTTACTCAATTGGAGACAGTTTTCG
The DNA here is from genome assembly GCF_054643075.1 of Acanthaster planci. NCBI lineage: Eukaryota > Metazoa > Echinodermata > Asteroidea > Valvatida > Acanthasteridae > Acanthaster > Acanthaster planci. The sequence continues at coordinate 11,790,243 of NC_141783.1, forward strand.
ATCGACTTGAGGCAAACCAAAGCAAGTCTATGGTGTAACATCCACACGGGAATGGGTAATCAATCAGCCAGTTTTCTCACAAGCTGTTGACTTGGAGCACAGTTGTCATAGTAACCGAGCTCAGGTGACTGCTTCTATCTCAAAGCAAGAATCCTTGCTTTTTGTCACAAGACCAGGCTATGCGCGTGCTGGGAACCAGACTTCACTCGGAAAAATTGTAACGAAACTGACCAAAAATTTCACGCTTGCTATATCTATAGGAACGATGAATCAGTGAAAATTTAGGCTTGTGTGTACTTTTTTCAGAAATCTCCAAATGCCTGAGAAACTGCTTGCTCGAAATATTTAAACAATTTTGCACGTGACCCTGTGTGCTGCTTATTGTTTTGAGGTCTCAATCTACACTCTTCTTTGGCAATGAGCGTGATTATTGGAGTATTCCTCTTTGCAGCGATCAAAGGTAGGTGTCCATTCGTCTCATTGTAACTTCTTTAGAAAGCCAATTGTTGATAATTTCTCTAAACATAAATTTCAAAGGAACAGTACAATATCAATGTATAAAAAAGTCATTATTGTTTTCTTTTTGCGAAGCTTACATCAAAAATGTGCAAACGTTTGTCGCCGATTTGAACTTTGTTTTCTACTTGACGTGTTTAATTAAAGAATGTTTGTTAACACGATTTTTTCCCTGCATACTTTCCTGAGTTTGCCGCTGATGATCATGAATTGCGATGTATTTCGTTACTTGCACCTGATACGGTAAAAGACTCGCGACCAGCGGCATATCAATCTTTTGGTGGGGGGGGGATGCAAAAGCGAATGCAGCTTCGGGCTCCTTCAACATGATGTTGGGGGACCAAAAAATATCAAAAGCATTACTCGTGGTCCAGACATCCTTGCTTTTATTTAGTGGTGTTGCTTTCTTAGGGTTTTGTGCCAATATTTGATCAATAAATATAAACAAATAGTTGATATTTAAATATGAAAAGTGGAAAAAAGTCTTGTTTGTTTGTTTGTTTTATTGCGACTGGGAGTATTACACCTTTGAAGCTACACTAGCCCATGGCCTCAGCCGCTTAGCAGCCAATTAATTAAAAAACATGCTCAATTTCTTCTCTCCTTAGACCGAAAGGGGTACAGTGTCGTGTTAATTGCACAACACACCGGTGTCCCCCTAATTTAAAGGTGGCGTCTAAATCGGCTGGTTTAGGTCTGATATTACGCACAAAATTAATGCCAGACGCTTCCACAGACGCACACTTATTTTTATGTTTTAAGTGGCTGGAGTAGTCAGGAATGGGGGCCTTGCCATCGGATATCATTCGAGAATCCTTTGCTCACAGGCGAAGTGATCGTCGGTGGTGGCGGTGTTTCGCTGGTCACAAAAATGTTCAAAAGTGGTCATACTTGTACATGGAGTACACGAAGGAAAAAGAGACACAACAAATGTGAAATCCTTTTTGAGAGTTCCCAAAACACTTATTGGAAACTTAAGGAAATGGTGTTGTAACATTCAGACAGAAGTTTGAAAGGGTATGTGTTTCTTTCACAAAATCTCAAGAACTGTTTTTCTCTGCAAGGCATTGCACGGGGGGGGGGAGCAGTGGGTGAGTTGGAACACCCAAATACACCAAACCAGGCTTACCCCGAGGACCACTGGGGTAATCCTGGGGGTAGTGAGTGCACCGTGCAAGCTGTAATACGGAACAACTATCCCTATCCAAGGGGCTTTGTTTCTTTCTGAACAAAGCCGGTGCACTGCTCCTGCCATGGGTTGTTTCTTTGCTTTAAAACAGTGACCGCGTTTTGGCAAAAGATAATACTATTGGTTTGTGGACTCGAACTTATCTCCAGCCTCGCTCTTTCATTTAACTTAATTAGCTTGCCGTAATCAACTGGGCATGGAGAGTGGTGAAATAGGGGACGACCAACTGTCCACATCATCCATTGGTCATTCTGGCTATCACAAAGATAAGGCACGACTTCGTAGCACCGGTGAGTACCATTATTATTAACATAATCCACCCCGAGCTGAAGTGCACCCCAATCGGCGAAGGAAAGACAGGTGGTTACAAGCGGGTTCTTGCACGTGTTCTGCGTGTACGCAAAGACCACTGATCTCCACATTGGTCAAGTTCGGGCGGCCTGTTCTTGACACGCCGTTTCTTGTTCTCGCGCTCGAAATGTGGATTTTTTAAACCGTAACAAAGGAAGCTATAGGACATACTGCGCCTTTGCGCTTTGAGGCCAACCAGTCAAGTGTCCAGCCGGGGACGAGGGTGGTAAAGGTGCCCCCGGGAAAAATGTTTTCATTTTCTTCAAGGAATCAAAGCGTCAGCATTCTAGAAAAGGTATTAGAACCTTTCGCAGGGGCAAATGTTGAAAACAATGGGACAGTCGTTTGTGGGAAAATCCACTTTTCCCCTAAGGACTAAAGACCTGGATACGTCACCGTCTCCAATGTGAATACTCTTCCTCCTCGTTGCGTAAAGGCCGGTTCATACTTCAGGCGAAGCCAAATGTGAAGCGAATTGTCAGGTAAACGGCACACGTCACAATAGAACTTGAATTGTTGGCGTAATGAAATTTGCTGTGCCTTCGCTTTCTCGTGAAGAGATTGACACCTGTGATTTTTCAGTCGCTTGACATCGAGGTGACAGTGGTCACTATTTACCGAGTAGGAAATCTCCTAGGCATTTCATGCATTCTACGCCTACGTAAGCTTACGTGAATCGATCTGTACAGTTAAAATCCACAGTGTTTTGTTGAGTGGTTCGGCGTCTAGCAGTGGTGTACCGTGTAGATTCTCTTTTCGGGGGGGGGGGTCCGGGGGGGGGGGAGTTGTCCCTGCCCCCAACCTCCTTTGCTACGTCACTGCTGTGTAGATCACTCAGAACCATCCACTAAAATCGCAGCTGCTGTACCTTAATGAAGTTAAGTCCGAGCGTCCTCAAAATTAGTGCCTACCCAAATCAGTCATCGTACGAAAATCAAGAGTTTTAATAACTTCAGCAATCCACGTAATCTTCACAATCTAGTTGTGTTACCTGTTATCTTGGAAAGACCAAATACAGTGACGTTCAGTCCTATTTCCCTATTTGGATTGGGGGAGGTAGACCTATATGAGGTGTGTGTTTTTTTTTAAATCTATACCCCATTTGGATGGAGGGGTGGGCCTACTATGGGGATTTTCCTTATTCTGCAAGCTGTGCTTAATGAAACTTTGATCTGAGGACCAATACTTGACTCCATGAGCCATTTGAGTTCAGTGGGTCCTAGGACTTGATTTGGTTTCACGTCTCTGACCCTCATCGAGATGTAAATTTGAAGTTTATAGACCCAGTTATCCCCCTGAGAAGCATAGCTGCAATCTCGCGTGTGGTGGCGGTGGGGCAACTTGAATGAGCACTTATCAACTTGAACATTTCCTGGAGGTATTCAACGGTTAAGGCGAGGAAGGCAGCAGATATGACCTTTACTCTATGCCCCCCGATTGAGCGTGGTTCTCGTTTCCCAAGTTTTCGACGATAAAAGTGAATTCGGGCAACACACATTTTAGACAACACAAAGCTTCGGGTGAAAATCTGCGAATTTTCCGGGTAGATTTTGAGACTGAGATGGTTTGTGGACGCTGAAATATCTAAACGGTTTCCGCCATTATTGTCAAGCCAGGACAAAACCTAAGGACAGTTATTGGGAGGCCCTTTGCAACACGAAGTTAATTTTTCCAGCTACACTAATTGACCTCCGTCACAGTAATATCCTTCAAACACAATAATGTCCACACGATTACAAAATAAGTGACTGCGCCGAAATTACAGTCAGACAGTGCAAGACTGACGTACGTGCGATTATTATCGAGGGCTAGACATGTTTGCTGTATTTCATGCGGATAAATGGGCAGTAAAAAAAATGAAATTGGTTCCAGAAATTTTCCCTCCTTGTAAGTTAAAGGTTATTATTGTTACATTGGGTACCTGCCGGGACTTCAATAAAATACGCCTGCTAGGTTTTCTAATGACAGACGTCAATCTTTGCCAAATATCCCTGTTTGAAGCAAGGGTGTGAAAGTATAGGCCTTCTAACAGAATATTCTTATGAAATTGAATAATGTCAACCAAATCCTTCCCTTTTTTCACATTTGATCCATCATAATGCTCTCTGTGGGGGTGTTGACATTGCATAAGCCGGTGAGAGGGGGTCCAACGCGAAGCATAGACGCGGAGCAATTACAATCTATAATTCAAGGAACTTTCCTCTATTTACTTCTTCAAGGAAAAACTTTGGTCTACAACAAAACTCGTTATAACACATTACTTTTCACCTTTGACAGTTCATATCACGAGTTCGATAGAATGCATGGGTATATTACATTCCCTGCAAATTATCGAAGGGGTACTCAACCAGTGCCGCAACCAGGATGCTCAAGTGGCCCCTCCCCCACGCTGTGCTCCAGGGGACTGGGATTTACTGATATCAGAGTTAGTGTAGGTGTATATTGTACTATGTTGTTTTTTTCAGAAAGAAGGAAAAACACCGGGGAGCTGATAGGGCTTATTCGAGTATAGGCAGTGCACATCTAGTACCTTTCTCATTGTACGCTTTACAATACACGGAAAACATGTAAGAATGACACCTGGTGGCCATTCTGTTATGATTTTTATATGAGGTCAAAGGTGACATGGTCGACTGACTTTAAAGCAGATGCAGTGGGGTATTCGGGTCTTCGGTCGGGGATGGGTAAAATAGGAGAATGTCTCAAAAGGCAACATACTTTTTTTCATTCATATGAGAATCCCAATCGCCCCATCCACCCACCCCCAAAAAGCCAACATTTAAGGCAAAATTGGTTGTACCGTCTCGAAAATTACTTTTAAAAAGCACATAAGCCTACAAACAAATAAATTGGCAACATGTCTAGGGGGCTTCCCCAGCCCCCTATATCCATTAAAAAAATGAGACCGAGGGGTACCCCCAACATGTCCAATCGGTATACACACTCTAGACTATTGTTACCTAATACATCCCCCTAGATGTCTGAAAAGAATTCCTCAGATTCCAGTGAGACAATGACGAACACAAAGGGGGGGGGTTCTCTCCGTCTCATATCTCACTTCACATGCAGCCCCAACCCCACCCCTGACACGCTACTGAGAAGATGCCACATTCTGAAATGGGGCCGAGGAGGGATGACATTCAGAGAGCGCATTCGGTTAACAGATGTTGCAAAGAGTCCCCACTAAGATGTCTCACTTCCTCTACCATACTCGTTGATTTCAATATTGGCCCCTTTTCGCAAGAATGCCGCTCCCTCAGTGTCACAGGTTCGCCAGCCATCACGCGGTCAAGCTAAACTGTTTTGACGTCCCGTATAACATATTTCTTCGAATGTTTCCAGCCAAGTGGAACTGTCTGTGCGTTGAATTGGGAAATTCATTTTGAAGTCACTGACTCGCGTTAAAGGTGAAGAACGATGCGATATGCGCTAAAACGTTGAGCGCCGTGTATGTATCACATCATTGAGATTCAGTCTAAGTGCAAGTATATTACAGTGCAATGCACACGTATATGTTTCTACTACCGTCTGGCCGCTTATGACTTGGAGTATTGCCTGCAGAAATTAGAGTCATGGGAACGTCTGCTGACCCATTAGAGAGACACCCTCTATTGTCAACCAACGCAGTTTTCTTTTTAATATTGTGCACAGGTGCAGTCAACATTTGGAATAGGCCTACGAGATCTTGCAAGGATTCTTGGCATCGTGATTTCGAAAAGTTGTTATTATTGGCGTTTGGGGAGTTACTAATTCACGTTACCAAACGTCTCTCACGGTCAGCGTAAGCTACCTCCGCCTAAGATCGCTTTGCATAACGAGTCCCATGGGACCGTCTATGTTGTATGCCATAATGCCCTTTCTCTAGCTCCCATTAGCGAGCTGCATGACGAATCCCCTGGGAACGTCGATTCCGGATGATACGTAGCATGCATACAATGCCCCTTATTTCAGTCATCAACCAGAGTTTTTAAAGTAACTAAGTTCACTCAAAAATAAGATTGTCTACGAGCGATTGTTGCTCTGCACATGCGTAGATGACTTTACAGAGGCCTAATGTTTATTGTTACGATGGATACATAAAAGGTCGAATGTTCTCTGTTTGAAAACATTAGATTATTACACAAGGTAGAAAACTCTATCCATGGTCAATGACCTATTACAATTTATATCCTTTATACCACATGGGGCAATTACTCTGACGGTATTATATATATCTTTTATACAACATGATACTGTATAGCATTATAAAAGCCAAAACAGTACAATTTCTCTCATTTGGACAGTTGTAATTTTATAACTCAAACCACACCATAGGCGACGTGTCAATCCTTGCTGAAATGAGAATGATGTTGGACTTTTTAAAACATTTTAAGATGCTGCACGAATGGGAAGAGGATGTTGATTGCGTGTACACGCAAAGTGAAACTTGTTTTTTATAAATTGTCATGAAAGCAGTGTAGTTTCTTATGCCTTATACCTAACGGACATGCCGGAAGCAGACGGGTTGACCTCCAGTATCGCCTGATCCTTTACAAAGAAGGAAAATACTGTTAGTTATTACTGTTCAACAACAACAAGCATCGGTGTGAGTTGCTTCGATTAAATGAGACATGCGTGATTTTTACACCACACCAAATTAAACGACGCGATATTTACTGTAAATTATCCTTACCAATTTCAATCAATACACTAAACATGAGAGAACACCCATGCTGTAAAGAAAATTCCAAGACAGATTAATGAAATGAAATGCAGGTCAAAGATAAGATCAAGAGAAAATCAGGCTGGGCATGATGAAATACATATGTGTAAATCTTAATTTAAGTGGATAACTGCCGCGTGTGTGAAGGTTGCGCAAGCGGGCAGACTGTTGATTCAAGTGTGCGTTATCAGTGACGCCTCCATATACGTCTAATCACTTACCACGTGATCGTGACAAAATTAGCTGATTGGCTCAGAATGTAGGCGATGACTATAAGCATCGGCGGTTCTGTGAACCATTCCTCAGTCAGCGATGGAGACCCTACCGATCTTGCAGGTTGGCACTGAACACAACACTACAGATGGTCCGTTAACGGAAAATGATCTCGCTGGCAGCATTGGAAGCCGTAATGCCTTAGGGATAGTTTTATCGGCCATCTTTTTGATTATCATTATTTGCCTGTCCATTCTTGGCAATGTAACTGTGATCATAGCTATAATGAAGACCCCTCGCTTGAGAGAGAAAACATCCAGTATATTCCTGATCAACTTAAGCGCGACAGATCTGCTGAATGCCACACTGGTGATGCCCGGTGCGTTGGTATCTCTGATTGCAGATAGGTGGCTCTTGGGGATGTATTGGTGCTACACCCAATGCGCCCTCAATTACTGGTTCATCATTGTGTCCATGTTAACTCTTGCCATGATCAGCATTGATGGGTTTTATGCTGTTATACACCCGTTGCATTACATGAACATAATCACGCCAAAAGTGACTAAACTTGGCATCTGCTATGCGTGGTTCCAAGGGTGTGTGTTCGCCTTGATACCTGCTCTCTACCGCTGGGTCGTCTACGATTATTGGGAGGTGGTTTGTGCCATCGATTGGGACAGCTACCGCCCAAATGGGGCGTTGACCTACGTCATCGTTGCCTTTATTTTGTGTTTTCTGGTTCCCAGTATTGTGATGACGTACTGCTACACCAGAATATGCCGCGTTGCGAGACAGAAGGCAGCGAGGAGAGAAGGTGGACGGCCAAACGCGAGGAAACACATCAACGACAAGCGGGTCATTCAGAGCTTAGTTCTGATCGTGGTCATCTTCTTCCTCTGCATGACGCCTTTCTGCGTCACCAAACTCATCAAAATCTTCACCAGCACCAGCGCTCTGCCACCCTACCTCTACCTAGCCTCGGCCTGGTTCGGCTACCTCGCCAGCGCCACCAACCCATTCGTCTACGCCATTTTTCGGCGGGACTTTCGCCAAGCGTTCGCCAATCTCTTCTGTCGCGGCCAGATATTCCCCGGCTTGGTGCCGGCAGCCCCTGACGCCTCCAACAGGCAGATCGACGCGCAGCACAGGAGGCAAACCGTGAGCCCTGCAGCAGCCACATCAGTATGCTGACAGGATGATGTGTATGTCGAATAGAATTTAAAAGCACCCCAGCTTGCTTCATAAAAGCAACATTGAAACAAGCAGTGGCCAAAGACTTAAGTACAGCAGACATGCACTAACGCTTGGCTAGACATAATACTTCAATGTTATTCCGACGGTCATGATTCCATCACCCCCTGGAAGACTGAGGACTGCTAGGATTTATGAAGTATACACGATATATACCCATGCACTGTATCGCTGCGAAAGCGAGATAATTATTGTTGCCCATCAAAGCCTAATTGTTGTGTTGGTATACAGTTAAACACACGTCACTATCAAAATAAAAGTCGTCTCGTCTGTGATAGTAGTTTCGGACTGCACAATGTTCTAAACCTGTTCGGGTCGTAATAACAATACTCTACGGTATCAGATGAGGAAACAAGTTGCATTGCTCTTTTGGGCATACACGATTCGACTGATTCTTCATGTTCATGGCTTCGCATCATTTGTCACAAACTATGAATATCAGCGATCCGTCACAATTGGTGGAACACCTTCCAGCGGTAGCAATAAAGATTACCGGCGCCCGTATACACATACGCATCTCATTCAGTTTTGCATGAAATTTGGGCCATGCAATCATGCTTTATAGGAGTCGAGCAATGAAATTAACTTCAACGCCCTCGCACGGGATGCAGTTTTTTTTAATGTCGTGTGCTATTTCTCTACTTACATTATATTTGATTTTAAGAAGTTTGTTTTTTTCAGCACTAATTATGTCATTGTCATTTCATTAGGCATATCATGAGAATGTAATTAGGAGAATTTTTCTGTATAAAACCGGCTCACTGGCATGATTTGTGAATTGCAACTTCCTCTGAAGTGGTTATCAGCTCATGTATGTATGTTGTACTGTTTATGGCAGGACTCCACCACAAGAAGAAACGATACCTGAGTATCCTGACATTTTCGAACTTGGAACGCTGCATCCAGAGGGAATGAACGCGGATTTTTCCGCGTTCATTCAGAATTGAATCTGCTTGCCCTGAAGAAGGTACTCATTTACCGAAAGCTCGGCAATCATATATTTCAGAGCACTGATTTAATCTTATATTCTTGTCGATATTCTGATCACGGTGCTACGCAGCCCTTCCTTATTTCCCTGTACAAGACGGTGTTTGTTTGCTCGCTAGTCTCGGTTCAAGTTGGTTGTCTTTTGCTGTTTTTACGGTGTCACGTGTCGTCTAACAACTGCGCAAAGTTCCATAATGTCCAAGGCTCACAGAGGTTTGCTGCGTCGAAAGGCCCGGAATTCCTCCTTAATTTTATCGGAGGAACTCAACGATGTGTAAGTGTCAACGTCTCATAGGGGATCGCTCACAATCTTTATCAAAACCTGATAAGCCTCCCCCACCCTGTTCTCTCATCTTAAAGAGCGCTGAGACGGCTGTATCATTGAAATAAATGATAGTCCCTTCAATTTCAATACGGGTGGCATCCATTGCAACTCGATTCATATTCCAAGGGGATGTGAGTGCATGGTAGGGCGTCCCCTCTCTCTCGATGTCTATTTCAATGCGAGGCTGCCCGCCTCGCGACTTTTAGTGACAGTTTTGGGCTTTTTAAAGTTGGTTCTGCCGCCACTTTGGTAAAAAAAACAATTGTTAATAAATAACATGTAAATCCGTGAATTTGTTTTTCAGAAACTGAAGTATTTCTCTTTCCTACTTTTCTGTTAGTAATGTGTTTCCATCGGAAGACAAGATAAAACAAAGACAAAACCTATACGTAAAGTTATTGTGTCGATATATCTCCCGATAATACAATTAAATTGTCGTTTTGTATCGCGTTTTCTCTTGGGCGTAATTTCCAAAATCCTGAAAAACTGTGCGGTATGAAGCGCTGATACGCTGGTTTCCGCCTCTGAATGTAGTGTAATAGTCAACCTCTATCCCATGGGTACGATCTTGCCGGCCATGTTCCCACCATGCCTTGCGCTATCTATTTAAATATCCCACTATGGGTGCGTTCGATTAGCTTAACGTGTAAGTCAAACTTACACGAGAGCGTTCGTTTAGCCATCACGTGATCCTCGTGCCTGCCCAGGTGTCAGCCACTACTACCCCGGCTGCCGAGCGGGTCTCTGGAGGCTGCCCGAGTGTAATAACGTCACGCATGGACTGTTCGTGCATGGACGTACATGATGGAACGTGGCGGGGACTTGACCTTTTTCCCTGAATGCCTTGGCGGGTACACTGCAGCGTTCGATTACCCTCATTTCGAGGCTCCCCTTGCGTGTAACACTGGTGTATTCAGGGAAGCTAATCGAACGCACCCTATTTGGGATATTTAAATTAAGACTTTAGGCAGTGTTTTACGCGCGACGCAGATTTACGCGTGCGTATACGTGGGTGTGAGCGTGCAACTTTTGAAATACGCGCGCGATTGACTTTACGTTTATGTATCCGGTTCGTAAGTGACTTCGTCACAAAGGTGGACGCGCCACGATTTGCAGGCTTACTGCGTTAACTTCCAGTTCCATGGCTCCCTGTAAACGGTACGGCGATCAATGCATGATAACTCTATGTGCAGTGCATGTACAGTGGGCGTCGTTTAAACTGAACTGACGTGACACTTATGAACCGGATTTCATCCTGAATAGCCAGTCAGCGTCATTTTCTACACGATTTGCAGCTGGAGGGCTAGTGAAGGCATGCGCACGCAGCCCATGGAGTCGAGGTTTTGTAATAGTATGTCTACTAACAAGATCAAGGAACAATATGTATCAATGCAAGAAAGATAATGGAAAGGCTGGGAACCAGCCTGGACCCCCATGATGACAAGGTTCACGCCCGATTACGACAACGTGAGAAATGTCAAAAAGTCATTACTGGAATGGATTGAAATCCTTGATGAAGACCCCCTGGGGCAAAGCCACTGAACTTGCTGTATGTGTCTGTGCCTTTGTTTCCCCTTCATGTTTCAATTTTGAGGACAAAATACTTGTGTACCTGTGTGCAGCGAATTTACCTCATGACCTCGCCGTACCGTGTGTAGGCCTATTATAACCATCGCGTCTGGTCCAAAATGTTGGTCTCGACCAAAGATCTTAAAGCGCCGCGTAGCAGCGCAAGATGGGGAACTTCACCATGAATGGGCGCCATTTCGGTTGGACTACACCTGCGCAGTGCATGTTAGTGCACAGGCACAGCGACAGACGTTAACGTTCACACTCAAATGGCACCCTTTTTGGTCGAATTACCTATCCTGCGCTGTTTACGCAGCGCTATATATAATCTTTGGTCCCGACCATAGACAGGTTATTAATGTCTGCGGTCTCAACGCAGTACTGAAACTGTGCGTTTCGGACACTGTTGGTCGTTGTCCCACTCGACTGAAGGCACCTTTCCATAATTATGTACGTTTTCGGGTGGGTTGCGTACGCGATGCGTTCATGCGTTTCGCTTTATACGAACACAAAAATCGACTCCATTGACATAACACACGGATATGTGCGTTGCGTTCGACCGTCAAAATCGCCTCGGGAAGATTTGTACGGATAAGCAACGCTTGACGCAAGTGTTGACGGGCATTTGGAAAGGCGCCTTAAGACGGAAATTTACTTCATTCCACTCAGTACGATCATGTTCTAAGTCTTTACTCCGCAAAATATGCATCACAGTTTGTTTCAAGGCGAAAGTTTTCATGAGTAAAATAAATATTTCAGGGTTAATTTATATTAGATGCAAAATACAAATCAATTGTCACTTAAACAAATCCCGACCGACCCATCTTAAGTAATCAAAGGCATACATTCATTTCATTAGCCTAATAATCAAATGAACTTTATCAATCATTGCTTACGAACAGTGGAAAACAAAATGGCCACAGATTACCAGACTGGTTTGCAGAGAGAATATATTGAGATAAAATAATCCTATTTCTCTACAAAAAAACTTTTTAACAGCTGGTTCACACCTTATTAAATGTACATATCATGAGAATGTTGACGCCGGTTCACGTGCAGTTGGTGACGCACACGTTTACTGTGCACGCTCACATTTCCTCATATTTTTTTCATTTTTTCACATACATGTATATATGTTCATTACCTCGTACTCGTCGCTACCCCAGGGGAAACCCTGGTGCACAGCATGTAATAAGCAGCCAATATTCGGAGTAGGCTTTATTTCCCGTCTGTAAACTTGTTTAAATCCATTATGCGTTGTCTTCATTCGACCGTAAGGGCGGAAGGCTATCCTCGACTACCGCTTCGCATGACTTAACAGCTCTCACGAATCAGTCTATGTTGTCTGCCAATCCTATCCTTAGCCGGCTGTGAAAAGCAATGGAAGATACAGGATAGCCCATCAAGTTGGGTGCCAATCACTCACTCTCTCGCGACGCATAATTGTATACATCTGCAAGTGATTTTCTGACTTGATAATGGCGACGCACGTATTCAGACGGTATACACATGTAGTTAAAGAGCACCTCAAAGTAAAACATGTTTTCTCTGATTTCATCTGTTCAAATAAATACGGAAGCATCCCAAATCGAACGCAGTGTCATTTGTCTTCAGAGCTCAACCATAACAATTAAGCTAAAAAGATGTTTTTCTTCTGTTTATGCAAAGATGCGAATTCTGGTTGTAGATTGCGTCAATGAGGAGAAAACGAGGGGAACCCTCGCCCTTTTATGTATTTGAAGCGGATAAACCTTGTCATGCAGCCATTGTTTGGCATGTACAGGGCGAGGGTTCCCAGTGCTTTCCTTGGTCTCTCCTCAATGACGCAATTAGCATTCTTGGCATGAACAGAAAAAAACCTTTTCAGCTTCTTACAGTTGAGCTCTGAAGACAGATGACACTGCATTCGATTTGGATGATTTGATATTTATTTGAAGAGATAAATCAGAGAAAACATGTTTTATTTGGAGGTGCTCTTTAAGCCAGCTGTTAAAAGGAATAGCAATGCCCTCCAGCACTTCCTTTTGAAGTGTATGTTTACTGGTCTTTCGTCATATGCAAACATTAGCACCTGAAAAATCGCTTGGCGATAGTTATATACATAAGATGACATACGAAGTAATACAGGACATTTAGATTCAAACTGATTTTCATGCAATTCAACCCTGATGAACGGCGACACGCCGCTCATAGATACTCGACGGAAGTAAGATGAATTCCTACAATTCTGAATTGAACGACAGGTTTGCTTTTTTTCATCAGTTCAACGTCAGTTTGTGGTACCACAATTTCTTACACTGTGACAGTGGCTTTTAGCTTATTTATAAGTGTTAAAATGAACTGTACAAAATGCTGCGACCTTGTAAGCAAGTTACTTGTATAGTTAAACAGCTGACGAAGATGCCATGCTACGGTGGGCTTAAAGGGACATAAACGCAAGTCGCAGTGTTTACCAGTGATTTCCTCGTGTGTACCAGTGATTTCCTCATCTCACACGGCTACATTTCTCAAAATTTAAGAGTTATTCATTTTAATTTATGAGAATAACCCAACTTTTGCAACTGTCACAGATGATGCATATGGATAACAAATACCGGTACTAAATTTCGTGAAACTGATTATACGATGTTCAGCTTGGTATCGAAAATTGTAAACATAACCAGAGATCTTTGCTTTATTACACCTAGGCTCCAATCACCCTCGATCTCCAATGTGTGTCCAATTTTACCGTAAAATTAGCCACTGCTAGGCAGTGACTGATCGTTTATGCGTTTTCGACACCATTAATAATTCTTAATTTGAAATCAGATATTTCACATTACGGCGTAAAAGATTTTTTTTCATTCAACCCGGCAGTTTTTCTATATTGCTATTTTTTTGCAATGCATAATCTGCTTTGGTCGTTCATCTTTTATTGTACATGTTTGCCTATTTCTGTTTATGGTGACTGGAGCAGAAACCAAAGGTGTACAAATAGCACATTAAATTTAGTTGCTTAAATACTAGAAAACCGTTAAGTTCCCCTCAAATAAATTGCTGATGTCCCCTTATCCAGCGACTGTGGAAAACGGCATCTAATGGATGTAAGCCGTACATTATTTGCAAGTGTACAGATCGATGTCGATTGGCCAATGTGGTAAATTCGGCAAAATGATTTTAATAAACAAAGTGTTTACCGGAGGAAAGACTAAAACAATACGATGTTTAAATTTCGTTTCCTCGTGGCTATATCCTTCTCTCCAGTTGAGCTGGAGTAACGAAGTCTTAGCATTGAGCTAAGCGAGAGATCTGGAGAAAATCAAGCAGCCTAGAATAGTCAATTGTGTCCGTATGGTGGTTCATGGTCGGTTTATGGACGACGGCGTAGGTAATCTGAAGGTGTTTGGGGCGCTTTGTCCGGTATGACTTAATGTTCGTTTGTCCGCTTGTTCTCTTACCGTAGCCACGGGGTCGTTTTATAACAATCACAAAAACGCCATTCGATTTAGCCGAATCCCTCTTTCAAATAAATATAAAAGTATATTAAACCAAGTTGCACCTCTGCATTGAGATAAAAAGATCATTTGCACGGGCAATGGATATTCCATAGAAAGAAACCGAGATGCTGAAGTCCAGGGCTTCAGAGGGGTTGCTGAAATATTCAGGACAGATACGAAAGACCTGAGTATTGAGCCCATGTTTGTAATAATTGTGTGTTACCTAATAAGTCATAATGTAGCATTGTCCAGATCAAGTTATAGTACCTGCCCAACCAACAAATCCCCTTGTTTACAATACATTTTTTTGTGAAAAAAGATTACTTGTTTATCCATGAACATCGGATTTGTATATGAAACCCAATTAATTCGTTAGTTGAACTCGACATCTGTCGGGCCAGTTACGGGAACTCGAGGAATCATGCTGCCTGCCAGTTTCGGGCATTAGGATAACAGCGCCCCCATCGTTTCACGAAGGTAGGGCTAAGTCTAGCACCTGTGCCTTCGTCCCACTGAAGACAAAGTGCGCTGGTGAGTTGCAGCCGGTTGAGTCGAGCCAGTGGCCGAATGGTACTGATCATTCTGGCTGGTGGTGATTTTTTTTTTACTCTAAACAAATCCAATTACAGGAATCGGAAGTTGATTTTGAGATAGGAGGAAGATAAACCTCTTGGGAAAAAGTTGAAACCGTAGAAAACAAAGGATTTGTCCGTAGCAGTATCATTTTCAAACAGAATACGGGCGTTCTACAACAGTGCGCCACCAAGAGTTTTCAACACGTTGGCCAATCACAATGCGCGAAGTCTGTCCACCCAATGCGCATTTGGAAAGGGTCGACAGATTTCACGCGTTGTGATTGGCCAACGCGTTGTAAACTCTTGGTGGCGCACTCTTGTGAATAGCCTGTTTTAAAACCATTTTTCAAGTACATTTTCAATCTTGAAGCTCTACAGCAAAGGCCAACATCCCCTAACAAGTTATTTCAAGCTGCCAACACTCAAAGCAAGGGTGCCTTTAAAACATGGACATTTCAAATGATAGGCCTACTGAATCCAAACTTTTGCCCAACAAAGCATCTGACTTTTATTTGCTTTCCGGTAATCCAACACTTAGCGCAGTCACCGTGCAACAGTAACACATCACACATCAAGCAATCCAATACCATCCGCGAAGATTCACAAGTATAATTCAATCAGAGACCCATACACTCATTTAACAGTTAGATTTACACATACCGTAAACCTAAAATCTAGAAAGCTTTGGTTTTTTTGCAACTGTGAAAAAAAAATTACAATTTGGATTTTTCAACATGACAAATTTTTGCAAAACACTCTCGGATGCAAGAGGTATGACGGTCTCACACACTTGTGCATTGCCACAAATTTCACAAATACAAAAATTGCAATATATCAGATAAGAATGATCCTGTACTCCGAGAACATATTCCATTTTAAAGGCTGGGAGGCCTATCGTGTAATGCGTTTATTTAATAACAGCACAGGATAAATTTTTTTTAAATTTTTTTAAACAATGGAATGGATCTGCTGATAGAGAACTACAACTACCGGTACTCATCACATGATTACAGCAAAAAGGATTGAAATGGCAACTGTTAGGGGGCTACTTCATGATCAGCAGGTGTGGGACCAATGTCAAAAGATCAACTGAGCACAGAATGCAGATTACCAGCAATAGTTTCAGTCACTGGTTCCGGGGGGGGGGTTGCGTAGAACATAAATCTGCTATTAATTTTGCCAACCTGTACTTTTCTGCTCTAGAGTGCCTTGGCTGGTTCCCTGCTGTATCAATAATTGAGACAGGTAGCTGATATTGTTATGAAAATAGAATATTATGTAATGCTTAGGATGCCCCCATCTATTGTTAGGTGCAGTGCACACAAATATTAAACATAATTAAAGTTGTGGAACAGTGGACTCGCAGATCAATATGCAAAATAATACACAAGAAAAACAATTTTTCAATTGTAATGCACATTTGGGGTCTGCAAAGGAAAGCTTTTCTGAAGGCCAACTTTTCCGAAATATTGACAAAACTACCACAAAATCAATGAAACAGGTTCCGAAAATTTCAGCTGATTTATAGACATTTCAGAAATGGAAAAATTCCTTCCATTTTTAACATGACTGTGGTGGCTACTGGACCTAAAATATCTCTTGAAAGTCGGTATCATTTGATCTGCGAATAGTGACTCCATTCCATGGGGTCCAGGTAATAGACCGATCCAGTACGCCCCAACCACAGTGCCCATGGGTACTTAGCATGTGCTCTTCTCTAAAGCAACACGGCATGTTCCAGCAGCGCGCATCACACGCGCATGCACGCCTGTGCATGTCGACTGTGATTGGTCAGAAAACAATGGGATGGGGCTTAATGGATCGATCTATATACATAAGCCTAGCAGGAATCAATCTAGCAATCTTGTCCACCACAATCTTAAATACGAGCCGATGCGAGACACACTGATCCCAGACTCGAGTTTGAGTGAGACCTAGCCCCACACCGGGGCCAGTCAACTGGACTACCTATTCAACTGGACTACCTCCATTTGCATTACGGAGGTAGTCCAGTTGACCGACCTGACATGGATCTCAGTGAGGCCTAAAAGTTAGACCTGAATCACAACTTGTTTTACTTCGAAGAGGCTGCCAGGTTTCCAACAACCAGGCTGACTTGAGCCTGAACAGGATCAGGATGGAAATACAAGCAAACAGCAGAATTACAAAGAATACATTATTGGAGTGTAATAATTGCCTTGTACAATTATGATGCACATACAGGTACATTTATGTATCTACTACCTGAGTGGGAAGTTCAACTGGTAAATACTTTCTTTAAAATATTTCACATTTGATTTTAAGTCAAATCATCCACAGGTGTTGTTTCCACTATCAGAAAAAAAGGTCTTATTTTCCTCTGTAGAACCCTAGGAACTAAATTTGTACTTTCTAACAGTTTTTCAGATATGACAAAATATCACAATAAAAATAAATTTGGTGATGAATTAAGGTAATTATAGTAATGCCCACGGAATTACACATTTTACTAATATAGATATTCTCAATAACTTGATCATCTAACAAAATGCCCAATCCATAACCGAGTTCCCGCCGTGTCAAACATTTCCAAGTCTTTCTTATTATAAACTAATTTACATACGTTCTCATCTTCTTAAAACACACATGAGACTGTTCAGGGTGTTGATAACAAAAAAAAATTATAAATGGGTCCACAATGCCGTGGACAGCTTCATGGACACTAGCACTTAGCAAATTTGTGTTGTTGGCAAAAAAAATCAGCTGAGGCGCTGAAATTTACTTAGCAGAAACTGTTTCAATGGCTAAAATGCTGTGCAAAAGAATTGTACTTTCGACTGGTTTTCCGCTTAATCTTTACTGAGCACAAAAATCTACTGAGCAATGTTGGCTGCTATTGCAATCGATCCAGCCACGAGCCAATCCCTGGCAGCACCCACAGCCACTGCACAGCAGTTTTCACTGGCAATCATGTTTTTTTGTGTGTGAAACAACTTATTTCTGCACTCTTTGCACTCTGTGAAACTTCACCCCCACGACCGTCTAAGCACAGGACGATTTATGTATCTGCCGAGCATGTATAAGTGTTGCGCATGACAGAGCCCACCTGAAGGACAATCGAAGTGGGTAAATTTGGGTATTTTAAGTACAAAGAGTGTACCCATACCACAATGTGTCCTCTTAGCAGGTCTGCCATACTTCAGACAGGCTGCTAACTGAGGGCACTCTCCGTGCTGTGGACCCTACTGCATGGTATGCACTGTTTCCTGCTGACCTGACGCACACTTTTGGGAAACTTTAAAAGACTTTGTGTGTGACCTGGCACAGGGCAGCCTGCCTCAAGCTCACAGGCTCGGGCTCCACCGGGCTACTACTCTGGGCGTGCTTCCGCACATGGTCAACTATACCAAGAAGCACGGATAGATTACTGTTAGCGGAGGTTGGACAGGAAGGTTCCTGAATGAGTTTTTTCACCCATATGCAATTGGTCATGCGTAAAGATGCTTCCATATGACTTCAGATAACATCCTTGCCAAAAGATATCTGCCATGAAAAAATTGAATGACATGAAAAGGAGTTTTCTTTCCCCATAAATATAATTATACTTGTCTCTTTACTTATGAACAAATTCTCACAATTCCCTTGAGGGACACATATAACATTATTTCTTAAATAGTGCATAGAGATTCCAATAATAAATACTGTTAGACCTTCCCAATATTTATTTCAATATCTAACTACATACATGCATCCAGACCCCATTACAGCCTACACAATACAACTGCACATGTGTATAAAATTTATCTAATAGAGCAAAGAAAGTTTGACAGTTTCTCCTTTTTTCGTTACTGGTCACAAAGATTTTTCGATATATACAAATATCATGTCAAAATCTTCAAAAAAGGTTAATCGTCAACATCATACTAAACCTGGTATCTGAGTAATTCCACACAAAATCACTCAGGAAATCTGTAAGGACACAAAGACTTGTTTTCACGAATCCGTGAAACCAATTGGTGAAGTACACAGTGAACCCCCACTGAGAAATCGATTGTGTTGCTTTGTTTTTAAGCCACGGTGAAACTCACTGTCAAATCCACACTTGAACCCACTGTAAAAACCAATGTAAAACCCACCTTGAAATCAACAGTGAAATCCAGAGTAAAAAACACTGTGAATCCCTAGGATTCATAAAAGCGCCTTCCACTGGTTCCAAGCAAAAAGAGGAAGGCACTTCTATATTTAGCATCAAAACATTAGAGACAAGCACTACACTTTCAAAATCTAGTCCAAAGTCAAGCTAACATCGAGCCTACATGCATGAACGTGTACACTAACTGTGCTAAAATTCTAATTTTCCTTCTCTTTTCAACCCTTGCCAACATGACTGCAGCGCATGAAAAACTACTCCATGAAGTTTTGCCAATCACTCTCCACTCAAGAGGAGCAGGCTTCATTTTGCAGTAAAACAGACTACATAAAGAATACCAAATACACCAAACGAGAATACAATAATGCATAATATCATAGGAAGAATGACAGTCTCCTACCATTTCTCTCTTTAAGAGCACATCTCTCTAGGTGTTGTTTATCAATGACGCAAACGTTATATGCTGAGTAAATTCCAGGCCCGAACAAGTGGTCCAACTGGCGGTAAGAATCAACTTGAGGGTAAATACGCTGGGGGTAATCATTTGGTATGACAGCGATCCAGATGTACATATTTGCTCTGAGCACAGCAGGGAAAAAAAGTGCCTACGGGTGGGGTGCGGTTATCAGCGTGATAGTAGATACAAGAGGCTGGTGAGGGTGTATTCATTTGTCTTGTGAGAGATGTTTTGTGACTCGAGTATCGCTAGTGAGACAAATCTTGCAAGCGATGAGCATCCAGTGTACGACCAGGGCAGGATCTCGCGGATGCACTAACTGGGGAGCAGACAATCTGTGCAAGCCGAAGGCCGGTTTATACTTCAGGTGAGCGCAACAGCGGAGTGAAATGCACTCAAGTTGAAATGTATTCAACTTCTGCAATTCACAGCACACACTCACACATGATCTGACGTCGGGAAGTTGGGTTTGCATTCACGCTAGTGCCAACCATGACCCAGAAGAATTTTGCAAAACTTTGACACATTTCACAGCATTGACGTACGTGTGCATGTACCCAAAGGTTCAATTGGTATGTCAGTTTCAGCAATTTCTGCTTCAGAAGTTGTTGCGTCCTTTGCTGGGCTTACTGGCCCCATAATCAGCAGGAAACTGTGGACTCAATAGCATCCTGAGTTCGGGACGAGTAGCTGACCCAATGGAAAGTGAGTATCTGAGTCTTGTGAGCAACATTCAACACTACTCGTGATGAACATCCACAATACAGCAGAATCAAACACAGATGTACGATATGCTTCAGGTTTCAGAATAATGGGCACTCACTGAGCACCACAGCAAGGTTGTACAAAACGTTTATTGGGGGGTGACGTTAAAGTCTAGTCAAATGACGTTTAGAAGTAAAGAATTAACTTGCACGGGTTCATTGAGCTCTCTTGTACCACGGAGTGCAAGCTGGACATTTAAAGATTATTTGCCATAGCCCAGATTGAATAATTATTTCACAGCAATTATTTCACAGCAAGACTGAACTACAGAATGAAATTCGGTCTACAAACTGGCTATTTCAGCTTTTGAAACCAAAAAAAAAAAAAATGCCATGCTCAGGGCTCGAAATTGGGCGAATCATCACGGGAGCAAGTACTTGCTCCCTAGGCTGCTGAATGTGTCACTTTACAGGAGCAAGTAGCTCCCAATACAAGATTAGAGACATATGTTCGATAAAGGAAAGACCCTGGTCCTTGCTGTTGCTTTTGTTTAAATTCATGACACTGATAACCTACTGTACGGCTTAGACTTTGGCAGATATAAAGCCTTGATTGAGTTGTTATTTTTGTGAGTTGCATGTGACGTACAATTTAGTAGTGAGCAAAGATTGTATAGCCCCTTCGCGACACTAAGCAAAAAGTCGGGCACCGGGCCTTTCTAACGTGCACATGCATGCAGACGTAAAAGGGAACTAACTGCTGCAATGGAGCATTTTTGAAATGGGAGGATTAGGCTGAGACTATGGTTTTACTGGTTCCAGCTATTTTGGAGCATGACTGGAACCAGGGAAACTGAAGTCTAAGCACGAAGGGCCAGTTTCCATACAGTCGTGACACTGGCCGCGGGTATGCGTGTGTTCCTGTATCGGCGAGCATTGCATGCGAGACTGCGGCGTGCGCTCGGTGACATCGTAAACAAAATTTTACCGTGTTATGGTTCCGTACAAAGCTGATCCGAAGTGAAGTAAAAAAGTTCAGGTATTTTTCATGACAAAAGTAGAAACAAACGGTAAATATGCTCAGGTACATGGAATCAAACGGGCATAAGTACCGGTACTTGCGCCCGTCATTATGATTTACGGGCGCATTTCTGAGGCCAGCAGGTGCATTTTAGCTACCTGCGCCCGTTAATTTCGAGCCCTGATGCTGGTATTTACTAGTAGCATGAATGAACGGTAGCATGAATGAAAAACAGCTGCGGTATTCTGCATTTAAAAAGTTGTTACCTACTCTCAAGCTGTGATACCTCCAGTTATTCCTGTACAGTGGTAAGCAAGTACAGTACAGGCTATGTGTGCAGTACCTGGGTCACTGCACACTTTGTTCTGTGTTAGTTGGAATAATAATACGCGCCTTATCGGACAAAATTTCGCCCTGAACTGGACCATACTCAATTTCTTCGCCGTCCACGGTGATAATGCCGTCTTCGGTGCGGGGAACTAGGCGGAACGCTTTGACAAAGATCGACTGAGTAAACGGCAGAGTCAGATGCTTCCCTGTTTGTATGGCATCCACAAACTGCACCATGTTCCGGCGGGTCTGGGGGAAATGCAAATACTGCACGCTGATGATGCCCTCATCAAACTTCCGGCCCGGCCAGGCTTCGACATCCTCGGCAATGTGGGAGATGTAGTTGAACAGAATGCCGACGAAATCTCCCTCTATGGTGGTCCATCCGGCAGGGAGTGGGTCTCTAACGTTTGGTGGAAGGAGCGACGATTGAAGAGACGACTCTATACTTCCACTACAACCTGAAAGGTTTGCTGGGGGTATGTCACTGTTGCTTTGTGGTGGGGCCAATTCAGCCGCCTTGCCACTGCCGGGTAACTCGCCATCTTCGGTGATAAACTCCTCGGAGAAGGCCAGCCCATTCTCAGCTTCTGCCTCGGTCAGATTGGCATGCAGGGACCTGAATCTGGGCAGGGGCTGTCTGGGCATGTCTAACCCTGCCGGGGTCGTATCCATCGTGCTGCGGGGACGAGGCAAGCCTCGCCTTGTCTTATTCTTTGGAGGCCGCTGCTTGAGATGCTCATACTGCTCTTGGTTGTCCACGGGGAGGAAGGACAGGATCCCGCGGTAGCGCCGCAGGTTGAGGACACGGATGATGGTGCCGATGGTGAAGCGGGGCTTGCCCATCCAGCGGAGGCGTTCACTCTCGATGTCAATGTCAGCGATGATTCCCCAGGTCAGGGCCAGGAAGGAATGGATGTGATGGCTCTTTGTGTTGATGGAGACCAGGTCCATGGGACGGTGGCCTCCCTTGCAGACCACAAAAGCAGCGTGTAGGGCAGGGAGCTTCACAGTTTGTTCTCTGCATTTCATGGAAGACACAGAAGCGGATAAGATGATCAACGGATTTGCAGCCTCAATCTTGGACCAAAACTGTGAGGTCACCATTTTTTTGGAGTGACCAAATTGCGCCAAATGAACAGGCTCCGGGGAAGTGCTGGCATTAAACAGATAACAGTATCCAATTGTAAGATCACCCCAGATTATCAGAAGTCACTCATGCCTGCACTAATGCACCTACTCTGAACACCACTTACTCCTCAACCTTGTTTTTTCGAATTTGATTGTCCTTTTGATCCCCCCAAAACCACTTGCAAAGCTCTGTGAAGTGCTAAGGCCAATTGACTCGGGATCAATATCAAGGAGCTCATCAGCAGGCATTAAATGCTTGACAGTTGTTTCTGATTAGCAAAGAATACTGTATAGTACATGGTATTGGGGTGGGAACAAGCTCTTGCTCAGAAAGTACATGTATATTCCAGGCTTGGCCCATTTCTGCATGAAGGAACTAACTCCTCAACCAATGAGACACAATGAAACCAGGAGAAGTGCAGGTTGCACCTGCCCATGGGAAAGACTGAATTTGGTTTAGCTCATACCAGACTTTAAGGGGTGCAGGTGGCCAAGTGATTAAGGTTTGCGACTCCTGCCAAGCGGGTCAGAGGGTCGACTCCAGCTGCTGACCATAAGTTGTGGTCTTGGACAAACTACTCAACCCTTGCTTGCCTTTCTCCACCCAGGAGTATAAACGGGTGCCGGCATCAGCTGGGGAACAACCTGCTACCGACTAGCATCCCAAGGGGGGAGAGGGATATAAATATACTCAGTCTTTTCATGCCAAGGAAACGGGAGGTAAGTACTGGGCATGGTTGAGCCACAAAGCTCGGACCAGACTTGTGTGTTGCTTACCCGACTTTGGACATGACTGCAGCATAGAGGGCATTGCCAGAACCAGCTGGTATGATGCCGATGGGGACTTTGAGGACAGAGGATGGGTCTTGGTGGTTCATCATGCCATTCAGCACCTGTACACAATCACAAAGCCGAGGTTATAATGTACAGCATACATGTATTTGTCATCCCCCCCCCCACATTCCTGCCGATTCCCGAGGAAGTGGTGGCAAAGTGAGACTTGGCCAAGGGTTTCGGTCGGGGGACCTTGGCTCCATCTAGGCATGTAACCTTGGTGAGGGACACGAGGGGGTGCAAACAACTTTTGAAGGGGCAACTTACAGGAACTCAACTCTGACCTGAATGGGGTGTATTGTTTTTATTCATTTCAAGATTTCATCTGTTACATTTGCCAGGAGGAACGTGTCCCTGTGTGTTAACTTCCTAGGATATCCATCTAGCCTACATGTAAGAGCTTGGTACATTGCAACAGATTGCAACAGATTAGGCAGCTTCGTAAAATATTTTCAGAAATGTATTACACAAATTATGAGATGTTTCACGCACTTTAAGTGGCCTGATTGGAGATAAAGCTCACAGCACAAAGGAAATAAAGCAGCTTAAAAGATGTAACAACAATGTGGGTGAGTTTTACCCCACCAGCAAGAAAGTGCAAGCAGTCTACCTCATAAACCAGACCATCTCCAGCCACCACGATGATTCCTTGCCACTCATCAGGATCCAAAGATGCTGCCATCTCCCTTGCTTGGAACTGCTTCTCTGTGACACCGAGACAGAGGAAGTACCATCACAGAGTTAGTATAAGCTGGGGTTTTGGAGTACAATGTACAGGCACAGGTGCTCCAAAGTCTATGATAGTATCATTTTGAGAATAATGGACGAGCTACATCTCTGATCACACCTTCCAATCACAAGTGCATTCTGCTCCCATTGGCTGAACGGAAGGCTACACTGGCATACATGTACATACATGTACACACCCACACTGTAGGGCAGTGCCTAATATCCAAATATCTGAATATTTGATCAATTATCGAATATTTGAATATTATTTTCCTAATTGAATAATTGAATGTAAATTTCATGAAAGGAACGGGGATTTTCCTTTGTTTTAAATGAGAAAAATTGCACTATGGAGGCTTGTTTCAAGACGATTCAAATGAAAAACGATTCGAAATATAAATTATTCTTTACACAATTTAAAAGGAATAGAAATTTTCAACAGGGCAAGGAGTATTTTCGTCTCTCAATATTGCTAAATCATGGCTGGAGATACTCCTAGACATGAAAAGATATTATAGTGATCATATTGTACAACTGTGTGCATTACTACAATTGATTTGTACATGGTTTGTTCCTCAATAATCTACCGCTCAGTACAACCAAATATTCAGATATTCGATCGAATTAAAGGTCGAACATTCGACTAGTGAATTATTCCAATTGACTCAGCCCTACCACACTGTACATACATGCATCCCTATCAGGTGTACCGGTACATGTATAAAGACAAGACAGGATGGATAGTCATTCACCGCGTTCAGGGGACAAGTTCTTTTTGGGGGGAAATTGGAATCGGGTTGCGGGGACATTTCTGAGTCACGATCTGTGCATTTTTAAAATTCAGGCAACAAATGTTGGAGAGTACTAATACTACATGCACACAGAGTTAAGACGATGAAGAAAGATGGTACCCGGTATTGACGATGCACGGTACTGACTGTGTCATTTGATTACGGAAACTTGAACTATGGAGTCTGCCTGATTTTTTATTTGCAGTTCCAGGGACCCTGGGCCTGAATAAGACAGTAATGGCCATATCATGTACAAGAATCAGGTCAAGTGCAGCAACCTTTGTACTTTGATGATAATGCCGGTGGTACGGTATCGACACACGTGCAAATACACAGATCAATGCGTATACATGTACAGACTACGGAGTAGGTTACATGTATATGCGCATGTACATTCATGCTAAAATTACCGGTAATGTTTTAAAGTTTTACAACCGACAGTACCCTGTACATGTACATGTACCTGTGTAGTGTACAGTACCAATGTCACAAAACCAAATGGCCACATCTGACATGGAGCACAGCAAGAGATCGAAAGTGTTGCTTTTTGTACATGTACGTAAACATGAAATAGTAGCAGCAATACGCAGACATGCACCGTGCTGCACCTGTCAGGGTTAGGGTTCAGTGTCTACAAGGAGTGGATTCATTTGCTACTCCCTTGCATGTACCTGTATATAAAAGAAAAATATTGATACTGTGCACGTGTACAAGTTTTAGTACATTCATTTACATGTACAGTGTACATGTATCTTACTAAGTTTACATGTTTGTCCAAATGTGCACTGTACAATGTGCTGGTGCCAGCATGTGTTCAAATGCCAATACCTGTAGCCATACTGTCCTCCCGGTACCCCAGGAATTCTATCCAGAAGGGCAGAAGGGGGCGTTGTGGGAGAACAACCTGCAATGCACTGTACAGAGGGGTATGCAAATTAGACCCTGTGCAGGGTCCCAGATTTTCCAAGAATCCCAAGGTTTTGGACTACTCGTATTTTTGTGGGATTGAGAAAGGAACGTTCATCACCGGCGGTACATTTTGGACTCGGTGCCCCTTGAAGTCAAACCATAAATGGACAAAGAATGCGCTCCTGGACGGGGTTGTTGCACTGTGGCCGATTTGAGGATTGAGGAAGTTTCCCACCAAAAAAGGTCAACATTTTGCAATCCTTCAACTATTGCGGCTACATGTATTGAACAGTACATGTACATGTATATCCAAGACTGTCAGGGTGACATGTAATATGAGAAACCAGAATTTCAAACTGAAAGCCTTCAAATGTCTGACAGTTCTTATGTACACCGTATGACTATTAATTGATGTACATGTACTACGGAATACAAATGTAGATCCTTGTACTGTTAACTTCACAAATGGACCAGTTACATGCTGGCCTATCCCTTTACAATGTTTCTTAAGTTGGTGTACTGGTACATGAACTGTTCAAAAAAGTATAATGCATTACACTCTACATGTTTTATTTGTCTTTTGTGGTACTGTAATTTTACCCCCAAAATGGGAAGTTTTCTATCCCATACACGTATGCTTGCATGTAATACATTTTCAAATAACCAGTGCGTTCTGGTACATGATTGAAGTACATGTACATGTACAAGCATTAAGCACATGTGCTATGTACATGAATATTGTATCTAGTGTATAGCATGCATAAATCCACTGCTGAGATGCATGCATTTACTGTGCAGAAGCTTCGACAGGCATGAAAACCATTTACACCTCCTCGGATGACTTGGAACGGAGCACACACTATATGATTTTATGCACGTGGAATACAGGGAAGCATTTTTGTGCCCGCATGTACCGGTGCATGTATGGATCAGGGGTGGAAGGGCAGGGTTAACGGAGATGCAGGGCCAGGATGCTGTCTAGAGAACACCGGGCAGCGCCGCATTACACTGTGCAGGAGAGCTGCCTTATGACTCCTGATTACAAATGGAACGATTTGACACTTCAATACCGGTAGACCCTCCGGTTTTGGTGGGTGACGGGCTACTGGGAGTAAATTATTCATGTTGAGACAGGGGGTTAAGGATGCAGCAGGAAGATTAAAGGAAGATTGTGGGATCAAGGATGAAATCAAAATGCCTCAACATTCTTCTTTTCCTCATCTTGCCCAGTATTCCCTCAAGTGGTGCTCCCATCTTAATTCTTCTCTCCTCATTCCCGTTCTCTCATCTTAATTCTTCTCTCCTCATTCCCGTTCTCCCATCTTAATTCTTCTCTCCTCATTCCTGTTCTCTCATCTTAATTCTTCTCTCCTCATTCCCGTTCTCTCATCTTAATTCTTCTCTCCTCATTCCTGTTCTCTCATCTTAATTCTTCTCTCCTCATTCCCGTTCTCTCATCTTAATTCTTCTCTCCTCATTCCCGTTCTCTCATCTTAATTCTTCTCTCCTCATTCCCGTTCTCTCATCTTAATTCTTCTCTCCTCATTCCCGTTCTCCCATCTTAATTCTTCTCTCCTCATTCCCATTCTCTCATCTTAATTCTTCTCTCCTCATTCCCGTTCTCCCATCTTAATTCTTCTCTCCTCATTCCCGGTGTAATCCTCTTCCACCCAGTCTCCCTCTCGGCGATATTTGCTCACTACCAACTGCCCCAGGATCTCCAGCTTTAGTATTTCTTTTTTTTCCTCTCTCATAAAGATTCTTCTCTGTTTCACACATCTCCTTGGCCACCACCACTCTGCTCTAAGCTATTTTTCCATTTTTTTCTCCTCGGTACTGTTTCCTGCGCTTATAGCAGGATTTTTTACCATATGGCTCATTAAATGTGATGTGCATTTGAATGTTTCTTTATTTGGATGTTATAGATGCCATTATTATTATTACCATCATGATACCCCCCCCCTCAGTAAATGAACTTGTCTCCGCCTTTCCTTGTTGTCTTTAATCCTCATCCCTTTCCTCTGTCTCCATTGTTCTGTGTTATCCATTCTCAGGACTTATCACACATAAATCAGGTGTCAGTCTTTCCTGTTATTTCTGTGTGCACAATGCCCGCATTTACCTCCAAAAGGGAAAGCGGTGGTTTTTCCAGCAGAATGTACAATGTCTGAAAAGGTCTCTTGCGAAATCGAGCCGCACAAAGGAAACCTGTCTTACCAGTGGCATGGGGAAGGAGCCCAGATGAACGGTTATTTCACCAGCATGAGCGAGCATTCACTACTTCACCGTTTGTATGTGGGGTGCAGCTCCTTGTGGTGATTTTTTTAACTTATCGGATGAAGTTTTCTACTCGTAGCTTGGGGGACTTTCCAGAAGATTGGCAAACAAACCGGTCCCACGTGATCAGTCCACTATTATTTGCGTGACTTTGAGCATGCACTCTTTAGCTCAAGCATGACACAAACAACAGTGGCCTGGTCACGTAGGACAGGTGTGTTTTCTGTCCCAAAGTTTTCCATTCAAATGCATTTCCTTAAACTTCATGTTCAGAATCAGGCAGCGTCAAACATATGGTCCCTGCACACATGCACACACACATGTATGTATGTGGGATCTTGTGGTACCAGTATGTAATTGTAACTGCCACCAGCTACATACATACAGGTACATTTTGTACTGTACTTTGGAAAACAGCGACTGGGTTCAGCCCGCATCAGCTCTTTGGTTTTTGTACGAGCTTCTTGTCAGATGTTGCTCAGTTGTGTTTTTCCCTCCAGTAATTTGTTTCCAAGACAGACACCACAAAGTTCTGTACATGTATCAAGCACATACATCAGTCCTGACCCGAAGGTGTGTACACAAGTGTGCCGTTGTGATGATGTCATCACATGATTTTTTTTTATTTATTCATTTTTCTCATAGTGATCACTGTTTTAAATCTATTTCTTGAACAAAAGGTATTTTCAAAACTCGTCTTGAGTAACATTTGATAATTTATGAAGACGTACATGTTCATGCACATGTAAATGTTTTCGGAAAATTTCATCAAAATGCAGTTTTGTTATCATAAAAGACAACATTCGACGGGACATGCGGTGGGTGCGGAAGGTGTGGCTTGGGTGACTTTTTTCAGCTCGTTTTGCACACTTGCGCACATGTAAACAGAGGTGAGTTGTTTTCTGTAATGAAATTCGCATTTCAAATGTTACCGTAATTATGGTGCAGTACATGCACATGTTAAACAACAAACAAGACCGTTATGTGTACGTGGCATAAACACTCCCTCCTGTGTCCTCAAATTATGAAAAAAGTCATCAGATATGCTAAATTATTAGTTACTGTATGCTGCATACACAACGTTAAGACATACATGTACCGATACATGTACACTGAACAGGTAGGGCTTGAATGCAGGGAGGTCAAGGACATATGCAGAGATGCCGCCATTGAGGATGAGGAATCCATAGGGCCTCCCCCAAAGCCCAAACTTTATCGCACTGTATTTGGTATGAACGCATACAGTACAGCCTGTACATCGCGTCACGCACACACTTGGTTGGTATAGCAAATACATGTATGCTCCCTTAGACTCTACCGAAATGCACTGTAACGTACTGTACATGTACAAAACCAACACAGATATTCATGTAATTTTTTTATCATCACAGTTTGTTTTAAAATCTGGAAGGGTTTAAAAGGCGGCTGTAAGGCCGTTAAGTTGACCTCCAATCTGGACGCCTTCTGGCCAAATTGGCAGGGTTGGCATCTCTGCACATGTCCATGTACCGTACATGTAGCAAGAAAATACTATCCCCCTTTCCATTTTTCAACATCAATCAAAGACCTTCTGCACTTTATTCTACACCCATGCTTGCTGAGGGTACAGCAGGATGCAGAGTACTTAGGAACCTCACAGATGGGGGAGGCTTGTTTCCCATGTTTGGTGTTCCCGGTAGGTTCAAACCCAACCACACTCTCCTCTAACGGGTAATGCTCTTCAAAAATAAAACTTCAAATTCTTCGTTCCCCTCCCCCAAAGAAGATCAGGTAATGGGAACATTTAAACTTTTTTCCACTCTTAACCTTTGGCATGCAATCCATTTACAGTACAATGCACTCATGTGTAGTATTCATTGTTTGCAAGTGGTGCCATAAAAACACAATGCAGTCAGAAACTTCATACAATGATACATGTAAACAGACTCTCTTAGTTCAAGATTTTATCACACACACTCAAAAATGCTTCAAAAACGTTTTAACCAACGAGTCCTTGTTGGTTTGTACAAAAAATGTACAAATGATGAATTTTTGAGAGAGAAAAAAAAGGGGTTGATTTTCACAACGGGTGGGGAGCATCTGCTTACTTGTGACAACCACCTTGTAGTCAAACTCGGCATTCTTGAAAACTGGCTCAACCTGCTTGCTGAATATCTGCACTCCCTTGCGGCGTCCGCTGGCCGGGTTGACAAGCACCAGCAGCTTCCTGGCCGGGGGCAGACAGGCAGGTGAAATATCTGCAGACAGAAGCAAAAGAGGGATTAGGTGTGAGAAAAATGTGCCTACAAATGTACATATGTATGTACAGTACATATCTGGGCCTCATGCACATGTACTAGTATGCCTGTATTTCCCCTGGGGTGCACTAGTGACCTCATTGCCAATCCATAGGCTTTAGATTCTTCTGGTACATGCAGGCAATAACCCTCTTCCCCAACAAAAAAAAAGAACGGGAGAAAAGGGAATCGGGTTGGCGTAGTGGTTCTTTCCACGCTTTCCGATCCAGGTTCGAATCCCTGCTCCATCTACATGTGGATTGGGTTTTCAGTCCCTACCACATTCAATGGGTTTTACCCAGACTATTCCTCTGGGGTTTTCCTCCCAGCCTCCCACCTCTAAAACTGTAACTGCTTTTCATTGTCTCCTCTCCACAGGCTTCTTCAGGCTTGAAAGCTACAGTGCCTATGGTGCCGTTTGCGCCAAAATGGCAGCATGGGCTAGTATACTCCCCAGGGAGCTGAGATGGTTTCAGGAATGTTCAGATGACGTGAGCCCGATGTGCAGCCTGGGATAACAATAACACAGCACATTGAGACATTCCGTAATATGCACTGTATAAGAACTGATTATTATTAATGTACATGTAACATATCCAGCTCAAGAAACTTAAACAAAACAGCGACAGCAAAGTGAACGATTAATCATTGTCAACTTCATCAATGCTTGTCAACTTATTAACTTCGTAGCTGTTTTACTTGCAGCAAATATAAGGATTGTGTTTTGTTAATTGGCACAAAACAAGTGCACACATAAAGCTGCATTTTCGAGCTGCATCTGTTTGAGGTAAGACAGGCTGAATGCATATATGCAGTTTCAGCAAGTACCGGTACATATTCATGTATAATAGCACATCAGTGTGGGGCACTGGCAACCTCTCCCACCCCCATCCCCTTCAGCTGGTTAAATGGGCTCAGAAATGATACCGGGGTACATGGAACAAAACACTAGTATAAGTTCTTCAATCTACGGTCACAAATGCTTTGGAAATCATCATTGAAAGCTCCTGGATACCCTTACAAGAATTGCCTGTGTCAAGTCTTACGCATGTACATGTACACTCATCAAACCACTTCCCTTTATTTCACAGCCTCTCTCCCCCCCTTCCTTTCTGAAGAAAAAATAAGACTGCTTTGGGCAAGTTTGCAAACTACAGAGACTACAAAATGAAATATACCCATACATGTACAGTGTACGTGTACATACATGTACATGTACAAATGTATTGTACCCCACACACTGGAACATGTACATGTACAATGTATGGGCTTAAAGCACATGTACGATGTACATGTACCAGTGTGTGTGTCCCAATTGTTAGAGCATAATTGGGGCCAAAATATAAAAAGCCTAGTGCTACAATAATGCAATGTACACTCCATCTGATTAGGTACAACAAAACCACAAACCCAAACGAGATTCAATCTGTAGACCTGTGCAGGAAAAACATGGACATGTATTACAGGTACGCGTGATTCGAGCCAGCTGATTATGTACCACCTGCGCAATATGTAGCGATACGATATCACGCCACCCGATCATCTTTAGTTCGTCTTAACGCGTGATGCTGCAAAACCAACAATATGGAAACTGAATGGACATCATCACAGGCACTCAGTTTCTGTTTTGATAATACAGCTGAATAAAACTCCAGTGACTTTCATTTCTAAATTTCCTCTTGACTTGAGCACAGGGAAGTTGTACTTTATGATGTGCATGTGGCAGATGAATTTCTCCCCCATTTACTGTACTTCTGACATTGCATTGTGTACTCAGAATTGCTGTTTTTCACGATGAAATTCAAATTTCATCAAGCTTCTGTAACAAGTGAGTCCTACATGTTCATGTACCATATACATGTGTGTACATGTACATGTGTTCTTATTCCTCCATGATGCACATGTATGGGATCTCGCCGAGCTCATTTTTATAAATCACT
Source organism: Acanthaster planci (assembly GCF_054643075.1). Taxonomy (NCBI): domain Eukaryota; kingdom Metazoa; phylum Echinodermata; class Asteroidea; order Valvatida; family Acanthasteridae; genus Acanthaster; species Acanthaster planci. The sequence continues at coordinate 11,822,925 of NC_141783.1, forward strand.
TCCAAATAGGGTCTGCTCTTTTTGTGTCATGGTTACGTTTTTCCTACATGTACATGTAGCCTGCTAAAACTATGGTTGGCCGCCAGAAAAAAATTAAAACAATAACTCACAAAGTATAAAAATCCCATGCAGCTACCAGTAACAAAACACCAGGTAAAATGTCATTCATGTACCTGAAAATACAACCCTCTTTACAATCCATGAGACAAATGCACACTATGCATGAAGTCGAGGTAACATTTTAAAAAGCCACCAAAGGGGGATTTTCTTGCAAACTTTGGCCACCCATAATGGTACAAATTGTAGGCAAATTGAGAGTGGTCTTTACATGTACATGTACCCATACATGTACAATGTACATGTATGTACATGTACATGTACCTGCAAATACATGCACTTATTACTGCACCACACATTAAACATTGTACATGTACTTTGTCCACACTGGTACACGTACATGTATGTACACTGTACTGTATATGTACCGTATAATGCACCTCTGTGCTAATGTCTCCACAGATTTCTGGAATATCAAAACTGCAGAAAAAGAGGGAAAAATGATCAACACAGGATCCAAAAAAAAGCAGTCAGTATCAATCTCCCATACTGTTCCACTGGCATTTCATATTATTTCTCACCAAACATTCAACCTGTCAGTGTTGTATTGTAGTTGGGCCAACCATTTCTGGGTCTCGAGTCAGAATCCAAGTCTGAAAAATCCCTTTCTGAAAATATGAGTTTGAGTCGTTCAATCTATGTTCTTCTACACAAAATGGCACAAATAATGAATGGATATGTGCTGGATACATGTACACATGTGCATGTACATGTACAATGCAGATATTTATAGTTTAGTAATATTGTGACATGTATGAACAAAAACAGGGCTGATTTTTTCTCAGTGTTTACACCAGTGTCACATACTGGTACCCTGGTACACGTACATGTACATGCATCAATTATTCTGAATATAGCATTTAACCCCACTTCATAATATCCAAATGCCTTACAACATAGAGAAAATATTTTTCAAAAATAAAAAAGTCATGGGTTTTATGGGAAAGAATTCTGAAGGTTGGCAACAATATACGGGTACCTCCTGTTTATGATTGTTATGTTGAAAGGGTAGCGGAGACAGCACACTTGTCATATTTGGGGTGGACTCATGCCAGATGGGGGCTGAGTCCTCCAGTCTTTTGGCCAAGTCCAAGTCCAAAACAACCAAGTCTACATGTGTAAGTCCATCAAAAATGGACTAGAGTGTGGACTTGAGCTGAAGGACTCTCCAATTATTTGAATGTTCTGACATTTGATCGATGATTGAATATCTAAATACATTCATTTTCAAAATTGAATATTTAAAGTACAAATTGATGAAATAAACACATGGCAAACTTTGATTGCAGTATTTGAGCAGCGACAGCCATTACAGTGATGAGTAATAACTCATTTATCCATGGAGTATTCCTCCATGATGTCCACGTACTGTAGATGTACTGTAGCAGTATCCAGTATTCAATACACCATCCTTTATCTACTCAGTGCACATATACCTACTGTGTGAAGTGAGCACTTCCTTGGACTTGTACCCAGCGGTAATTATTCATTAACTCACAGAAAACCTCAAAGCCATGACTTCCTCTGTCCACGTAAGAGTTCCTCGCGAATATTACTCATATCATGTGGTACATGTACATGTATATACTTCGTTTTAAAACTACATGTGCACTTCCTTGTTTTACTTGTTTTGGTTGTTAAAACGGGCATTATGTAACAGACCAGTAATCTCAAGTGTCAATACAGTCTCCTACTGAGTACCAAACTCTTTCCACAGGCCTAACTGAAAACAGATTTCCGAAACAAAAAGCTTGGAAGACTCTAATTCAGTTGCACCAGGGTGTGAGGCATTGCAAATTCTGCTTGTACAAAGTGAAAATCCAAATTTACCCAATACTTTAGGCATACATAATTATTAGGAATAATCCCACTGCTTCCAACGCAAACCTACAAGAGGTCCCTTTTTTATTTACAGTATGAAAGAAAAGTAATTAGTACCCCAATCCTTGCATCATTAAGAGCAAACTTGTTTAAAACTTCTAATGCCTTGTCTTTTTTTTTTATCAAAACAACAAAAAAACAGAAACGGAAAACACAAACCAATAACAACAATACCCAGGCAGACAGGAAGCAGGTTCCTCGGATGTTCCTGGCTCTGCCGGTATGCTTGGATTAATACATGTGTGGCGGAATGGCAGAAATGGCGGGGGGGGAGGCCGTCTCAGACGTGTGTCAGGACTCAATCAAAAGGAAAAAAAGGAGGGTATCCCGTCTCTCAAGCCGACCCGTTACCGACACCTCCGACGATAGTGCTGCACCAAGCAGAAAATTTATAGGCCCTAAACCTTCGGAGTTCCACCTCGCTGGTTTAGTATTTGGAGATCCAAGACAAGGATTCGCTGTCAAAATATATGACCCAGTGAAGCGATAAATCAAGCAATTAAGAGCGTAAGATTTTTCTTAAAGACAGACTATCCACTCAAGGAATTCACAATGCAGGCCAGTTTCAGAACAACTCAACAATATTAATTTAATTCAAGTCCGACAAGGCAAGGATGAAATGAGAATAAGTTTTATACAAAGTTAATTTGTATACTATACAGTTAATAAATGCCCACGAATCCAGCTGATTGCGAGAGCTCTAATAGCTCTAATAAGTCCTCAGAAACATAGGTCAAAGAATCATGAATCAACGTAATTACGCCCCACTTTGATTGTGCCAAGTGCAGTGATGTCATTTTTCATTAATATTCATGAGCACTGTCTACCAATGGAGCAGACGGTCTGTCCCAAAACTTCGGAAAATAATTATCTACAAAAATACCTGCCCATCAAAACTCAATCTAAAGACTTCATTTAGGAGAGATAAAATAAACAGAAGTTTTTACTCCTAAAGGTGCCAATTCTACAGTCTAAATATGAAAATAATCGAATAAAAACTTTGGACGCATGGTGAGTAAAGTCAGTGAAACGGAGGCAGCCATTTTGAATCTTCCTAACTCTATTTTTAGTACATACATGTAACAACACATGGCAGTGCACAAAACAGCTGATCATGGCGGTTGAAATAAAACCAACATGTTTTAAGCAGGTTACACTCCAAAAAGTCAACCAATTCCCCAGACTGCTGGTAAAACATAAGGTAAGCTTATGGAAGATAATTAGGAAAAATTCTGGAAGGTAATTCTGTTAAGAAAAGAAATAATCTGCATCACAAGAAAACAACTGGGGGCATTTTCGCTACACATGTAATTTATCCCTAACCCACTGGGGCCTTTTTGTTGGGGCACAACCTCAGTCCTCCAAACTCCTCTAGTGGCCCTAGTCCGAAAATTGCATTCATCCTCAGTCCTCCAAAATCCTCCAATCTTTGCACTTAGCTTCAAAACATGAGGTACATGTACCCAGCTCCACAATCCTTCAAAATCCGCCGGCAATTCCTACCATTGCATTGAGGCATGGCAAATGGCTTTCTTTAGCAGTGCAGTTGATTTCAAACAAAAGTTGGGCTAAATTTATGCGTCACTAAGCATAAACAACACAAGGTCTAACCCACTACCTTCACAATGGCATCCTTCGCAATCAGCCATACACTTTCCCCATTCTTCCTCAATCCTCCAAAATCCTCCAAAATTGCCTGAAGGATTTTGGAGGATTGTGAAGGGTTAGGGTTTAACAACTGAAAAATTGTGGGAAAAGCAGTTCACAAATTGTGCGTAAAAGGTGCTGCAGCGCTTCCAGCCAGTGCTGGGAAAACAGCACAAGCCACAAATAACCCACAGGCCAGCACACATGCCATGAGGTCACCATGTGCATTAGACACTTAGGCGCTACATGTATGTATGAATCATCACCACAAATCCTCTCTGCCAGACTTGTTCAGTGTAAAGTGTATATGTACCTACACATCAGTAATGCAAGGGAGGAAAGTGGCCCACAATTGAGGACTTATGAACTATAAATCACTTTTCTGAGGCAAGACGTTGGTTAGACCCAACATGTGCTCACAAACCCTGGCTGCCAGTGTGCTACCCACACAGTTTTGTCATAAATTGCGACAAATTTCTGTGACAAAAATGGGTAATGATCACACTTGTACATGTATGCAGCATTTTACATGACCTCACTGCAAGCCTCTGTATGGATTGAACAATGTAGCAGGTTCTTGTGCTAAAATTTAGAACACACATTCCAACAAAGGAAGGAAGACACATTCTGAGGTGTGGTACAGTACATCCACGTGCATTGATTTTCCAAGGACACGACTGCTTTGGAATATTAAAGGAGAAAAGGTGTCATCATTAGTATTACCATAACCACCACTGATTGGTATTCACCGACAAAGGCCTCCCTCAAAAAGTCGTGGAGCTCTGGATGGCTTGAACTGCCTATTGTATGGCATGGATGCTTTATGGTTTCTTAGAAAAGATGTACACACTCAGGTTTTGGTAGTACATAAATTTAAAATGGTTTTGTACAACTACGACAGTATAACTTATGGTGAAGACCTTATCCCACTTGAAGGGAAGGATACGTGCATGTACATGTACATGTGTACATGTATGTAGGTAAAAGTTAGAAGGTGGGGGGGGTATGGCAAACATTGAAGATTATCTACTGTAACTTCTAAGATCTGTGCATCCCACATTTTTGTGCTGAAGGAAGTATGGTCATGTCGGCAGATACGTGTACTTGGAACTTGGAATAGTCTGCTACTTCAGACTTTCTTCTGCAGATTAAAATACACAATGTACATGTACCGTCAGATAACAGACTAATTAAAAGTTCCATGGCTGTTGCCAGCATCAGCTGACCATGGGTGAACCAACTTTCTGACATTTCGTTCACCCACAAACCCTGGAAATTTCACAATCCGACCCCTGCTGACCTCGAGATACCATTTTGTCAGGGACGACACTTGAACTATATGTACATGTACATTAAATTCGTAAAGGAGAGCATCCTTTTATGCAGAAAGAATTCTTACATTTTCTACCCATAGTAGGGTACATGTACACACTTCTGGACTGGGTACATGTAAAATGTAGATACCAGCAGAAAAAGGAAATGTGGTGTTTGAAGTTGAAAAAAAAAGGACCACGCTCCTGCTACCCTAGCTGCTATTCTGTCGTGCACCATTTGCCAAATTTTGTATTTTTTTCTTCTGCTCAACTACCTGTACTGTTCTTCCCTACCGTAGGGGATGAGTTCTCTGCAGCACTGCTCCCAGTAATGTCACTCACAGAGTTCCAAACATGCACTTTACAGTACGGTACACTCTTCATATCCTGTTGAATCCTTGGTCAATATTAAAAGAAATCAGAAACCCAACAATATTTTGGTAACTGGAGAGGCCAGACAATGGACTTGCACTCTAGAGTCCAGGAAGACAGATTGAACCCAACCCCAAGATTACCTCACGACACGCATTGTACACGTGTACAGATTTCCATTGTTGTAGACATGGGTAGCTGTGATTAGGCAATACATCGACAGGTACTCAATATTTTTGTAGTGCTCTTACATGTACATGTAAATGACTGAGCTGACCCTTTTTTTGTGGGGGGTGTTGAAATTTCAAGCTTTTGTTTAGCAACAACGTTGTTCCACGGGGTAAGTCTGAGCAAGTCTGTTTAATCACAGTTGGGAAGGTGAGTTCATGTGGCCCAAATGTGCAAGTGTTTTGTTAAAAGAAAAGGTTCATTCTCCATTTTTCCATGGTTAGGGAGAGACTAAATGTTTTTGTAATGCCCAAATGCTATTTAATCAGTGTTCAGGTTGTTTTTAACCAACACTACATGTAAATTAGAATTATAAATGTGCAGCATACATGCAAATGTACATGTACATGTAAAGCTTACCACTTCAAGGCCTTGATCTCTGAAGACACCGCTTTAACTCGTAAACCAACCTACAAACATGCAGGTACACATACATACTGCCTCTCAAATCAGTTCCACGTGTACAAATGTAATGGAAATAACCGATGAGGGGGGGATCGCTGGCAATCGACAGTACAGAGTTAAAAGTATAAAGACCAAATCACTGCTCTTTTCCTACCAGTATCCACTGGAACTTCTGCTAACTTTCATTTGAAACTCAAGCTCTTTTGTTCTCTTTTAAACTTCTTGATTGCAATGAACATACATGTAACTGTGCTTGGGGCACCCCCCCCACCTTACATGTACCCTGCCATGCTTTTTTGCATATATTATGTACATGTATGTGTAAACTACGTACACGAGCGTGGTGGAATATCTCTGGGGCTCCTTCAGAGTGATGGTGTTCCATTGGAAAGTCCCATTTTGTTGGCAACCACACATGTACATGTACATTGCACAAGGACAAATAACAGCCAAACACAATGCTTTTTGGGGGGGTAGGAATACAGTTTGAGCTTACAAAAGACATGTACGTTTGTGTTTTTGTGCTTATTGTGTGCAGTGACCTGGGCTCGCTACAGAGGATTTCGTTTTACTGTATCACAGGATTCTAGATTGTGTTCTAGTTCTGGTTCATGCGCTCAGGTGATTATGGTGGAGCATATGTGGGAATAAAAATCACCAGATGATACACTGTGCGAAGTTTCCAGCAGATAAGATGTGGGTGTGATTTGCGCAGAGCAACTGAGGACACATATCATTGATTTAGAAAAGGAGCTTGCAACTTGTTTCGCTATGCACACGTAGTTGTCACGCTAAAAAACATGCACTAATACTCCCAGATGTTACGTGTATCGAGAGCCTATGTGTACATGTACATCATGTATGATTTTCTCAGCAAAAACTACCACAGGGATAAACATGCGATAAAATTAAAAGCTACAATATCAAACCTCAATCTATCAACTCCATGCAGTTTTTCAAACCTAATCTCTAACCAGCAGATTGTATTGTCTGAAAATGTACCGAATATTACGACACTTCTGAGCTTTCAAAATCTGACGTACAGACACATCCCCACTTAATACATGACAGATGGTAATAACGAGAAACCTGACTCCAGAGAACAGCAGAGTGCAAGGCAAATGTACACATGTGAAGTACAATGTAATGTGTACATTGTACATTAATATAGTATACACTGTACATTATTAGTGTACATGTACACGTACTTGTGTAATGATATTTGACACAATATGAACATGTACATGTATGCCTGTCAGAAGCTTTCCACGCTGCAGATTGCTAACATGAAAGGGAAGAACCCAATGCACCGTACATTCACTTTTTCCCACTGAAAACCCACCAAACATCATAAGCGTATGAACACCACGCATTGTATTGCTTGTAATTATCATAAGAGTATTAATTATCTTCCAGTATAGATTTTCCGGTATTTGTCAGCATTATATTGCAAGTCTGCTTCCCTGCACAGTATGATCCGTGTAGTCGTAGGAAATAGAGATTGCTTATGTGGCTCAACTTTTCCCCTCCTTCCTCCATGCTTGAATGCAATATTAGGAAGATGTACATGTACATGTTATATTCATGTACATACATGTGTCATGTACTGTACAGTCTATACCAAACTACTGTTTGTACATGTACATGTAGGCCTACATGTATCACATTATTAACAGAACAAGTTAGCATCAAGTCCCACTGCAGCAAAGACACACAAAAACAGGTATAAAATTTAAAAAACCAATAAATACATCAATTGATGGTAAGAGTTATACGGACAACACTAAGTTAAAATGTTACAACAGCCATCAGAAAGTGATACCAAATGTTGCAGAAATTAGTGAGGAAAAGATCAGCATGATGCTAAATCACTGCACATGCCAGAGCTCACCCTACAATCAGTGACAATGTGAATGCAAGTCATCTCATCACTCAGCATGGGCTTCCAATCCAAGTTAGAAAGTTTTCTACAACCTACATCATACATGTACAAACATTGGAGTGAATTGGCAAGTTTTTGCAGTTTTTGCTGGAAGCCTTACCTTTTCTTCGTTTGCGACAGTGACTCCTCTTAAATTGAGCACAATGGCCAGCCTTCATTTTTGAGCAATTTCAAAGTTTTTGCTGAAAGCCTTACCTTCTTCGTTTGCGACAGTGACTCCTCTTAAAATGAGCATAATGGCCAGCCTCCATTTTTGAGCAATTTCAAAATTCTGTTCGTGACTATCGGATTTGTTCACCCGGAAAATGATGTCCCGTTTCTTCCGGAAACCACCACTGGCAGCCGGTTTATTGTAAGGGTAAGAATGCAGGCATAGAAAAGCGGCAGCCGTGTCCTTCGAGGAGTTTCTGGTTGTCAGACTGGTCAGGGAAAGCCTGCTGGCCGTAGTGGATTCACTGTAATTCCTTCCACGACCACACTTGCAGCCGACGACATCAGCCAGGTACACCGTGTCTACCTTGCGACCGTTTGTGTTCCCATTTGTCGCAGCATGCTGCACCACCACCCGATCGCTCCATAGAGTCACATGCACGGCCGTGTTTTTGCCCGGGAATAGAGTAAAGTCGTCTTGGAGCAAATGCTGCTCTTCCCTGAGACAATTCATGTCTTCAGTGGTCATGTTTTCTGTCCTATGCCTATAGAGTCCGCCGTCCCCTTCTGTCCTCTCTGCAAGCATTTACTCGACCCGTAGAGGTCACGACACGAGTCACCACCGCCACACTCCGACACTGTTCACGGGTACGGGTAGTATAGTACCGTGCCGGGTATACGTATATAGCTGTTGTCATGTTGACCTGCGCACGCACTGCCACAGCGCCACATCACGTGGACCCGGCTTTTTTTGTGTGTGTGTGTTTTCTATAAAAATACACAGCCATGGCCGTGTCAAAAACGGGCTTCCAGCTAGAGCTACGCCTAGGTCTGTTGTCCACGCATCTCCACACATTTCCAAAGGAGCGAAGACCTAGACGTAGCCCTAGACAACAGATTCTCAGTGGTGCAGCCCATGTTGAATTGGCCACGAAAGAAAAGACTTGCTGTTCCAAGTGTCGCACAAGTTTCAAAATTATAGATTCTAAACAATAATTTACAGGCAAAAATCAGGAAAAACTACAAGCAGGTCTAACAAGCATGGAACAAAACGCACGTTTCCCCGGTTATCTTCATGCATTAGCTCATTTTAACTTCACTATAGTACGTAGCCTCTAAGGAAGCATCGTATCGTAATCTCGAAATATTTCGTGTACTGATTAAAACTTATTTGAAAAAAAGACTTATTTTGGTTTCATTTCATGCCCTTGAAATCATTTCTAGTGCACGAAATATCGTATTTGAATGCACAGAATGATTTTATCAGTGCGAAATGATTTCCAGCGAACGAAATGAACTCGTGTACTATTGTACATGTATTTCTGTGTTCATAAACTTGTTTACGTTATAGTCCTGACAGCTCCGTATAATCATCATTACATGTAAAATGACGCGGCATATGATAACCCAACCCACTGAATGACCACACTGGACAATTCAGTTTGCGAAGGTCGGTCTCTTCTACGAGTGAACAATTGTTTCCGTCATCTTTATCTACTCAAACAGAAAACAAATAAATGCTGGTATTCAAAAAAGAGAGTTTTGCTCAGGGTCACTCGTGACGTTGGAGCAAGAGCAGTCCGGTACTTTAAGGTAGACCTACCATTTTTATTGTACCAGGAGGCAGGTGGCCGTGAAAGTACATTGTATAAGCTTTGATCGAAGCACCAACCACTTACAGCCATTTCTGTATGCATATACCCTGTCTACCGAGCATTCACCTGCAGCCATCGGATCCCCGGAGCAAGTTTCTCCGTGAAATAATGTGATTAACTTGCAGCTTTTATCTTCTCTCTCCCTCTTCGTGGTAAATTTTAAAAAAGGATATAAAAGCGTACAGATGAGAAAATCAAGTCCGAAGAAGAGGGGGGAAAACCTTAAAAGAAAAGGCAAGTATAAGTCATGTTATGCACAACAACACACGAAATAAAATAAGACATTTAAAAACAAGTTATACAGTGTATTTAACCTTGCAGAAATAGAATATTTAAAGGTAAATTCAAGTATGGCAATAAGGATGGAAAATCGGCAGAAGATGAAGTAAACAGAACTATGACTATGACTATGCAGGTGTAATATTTAAAAAAAGGTTGACTTTACTTTTAAATATAATGTAGAAGTTTGGGTTCTTTTAGCAGAATAAACCCTTACAAATATGTTATGTGATAATCATGTTGTCATGTCCCCTGGTTTGGGGGACGTTAGCACGATAAAGCATTTTTAAAAAGACTGAAATTCGGAATAAGTCCCGGATTTGAGGAGTGTGAATCCACTTCTTCGTGTTACACGTTGGCAATATTACTGGGTGGAAATACCCGGGGAGTTTCAAGGTACAGGGATGGGGGTGTAGCAGATGGCCCGATGGCATCATTGGTGTTGCGTACTCATCATTATCAGCACAAGACCCATCAACTAAAACAAGCCTTGCTAATACTCTTGCTGTCTTTGGTTTTAGGGGTTTACACCCGGCCAGCCGCAAAGCATGCTTCAATGCACACTTTCATGCACATGACGATGAAGGAGCCATAACGAAGCCATAAGGAAACCGGAAACCTGGAAATAAAGGCCTGGGGCGAGAATTATGTGGCGGCCGCCGGATAATGTTGCCAAAAAGTGTTCAAGCGCTATATTCAAAAAGACTTTTCATACCATCCCTTGGCCGCCACTATCCGGCTTCCGTATTCCAAAATAATAGGCAGTAGGCCTACCTCATAGAACATTTTTACTGGGGATAATATGGATAACAATAGTCCTCCATGGTAATAGTAATGGGAGTTTTCGAGGGTAGTTTTGTTTTGTGTGAATAATTAAAATTATAATTGGTTAACTCACAAAAGAGTGAAAAGAAATTAAAACATTAGGGACAAGATAATATCTTCAAAAATCATCGGATAGTGAATGGATATTTGAAAATAAAATGAAAAATCATAAAGTGGGCTTTAATTTGATGTGCGTCTCGAACGATTGGGAAACTCATGAGTCTTTTTCCTGATTTTTTGAAGTTCGAATTTTATCGCCGTTGGCCGGGCAGTTTACTTACCGGCCTGCAACCTATTCGGCCGGCTGAAAAATTGCAAGAGCGACCTCTGTTGTTTTCTCATGCAACTCATTTGTGAGGGCATGTTTTGTTTACGAGGACGTCTACGCGGTAAGTGTGAACCGACCGATTTCTTTTCGGGGAAATCAGACAAAAATTGAATATAACATTGTTAGTACTGTCAAACAAGGTTGTATTGGAATGTAATACAGAACCCTTTAGAAGCTGAGTATATGTCGGGCCAATTTTTAGGCTTAACATTAGTAGGCTTAAACGTGATGGAGGGGTTTTATTCCTCTATGGTTAGGCCATAGAGCTGCATGGTTAGGCCTACCTGAGGAAACCTCGACAATCATTGGCAGCCGCCAGCCGCATAGCCCATATTGCCACACATGCATACCCCCAGAACTGTGGGGTCCGACTTCCGCCCCGCTGTCGCACCCCCCACAGTTCTGGGGTAACACATATTGCATTGCACTGGGGAGTGATTGTCGACTACTCGACAACGCTCATCAAATACATGGTAACCAAATTCCATCACATGAGCTGGTTTTATCCTTCCTCATTTTTTCCGCCGATTTTTCACTTCGCCTACTGATATGATAGGGAGGCTAATAAATTTTTAAACTATTTTTATGTTTTATTCTTAATGTTATCTTGAACAGGATGTCGTGGGAAATAATTTTGATTGTAGTGAAAATCGCCAGGATGTTTAATATTGGCAGACTTTGAAGGGGACGGCGTTGAGGTAACCAACCCTATAGTTGATTGTCATGTATGCTTGAGTTTATCTGGAGACTTGTGCCAAAGTATCACATGTCTAGGCTCTGATCTTCCACGATTTCTTCATATACAACACTCTTTATCATGATGAATTTACCACTTTATTGTTGCAGTCGACGGTGACCGTACATGCTGTACTGTACTAAGGTATTGCAGTCATGCGTATTGATGAGTTGAGGCTACTGGTGACTTATTGTAGATTTAGCCTATCAGATGTCGTTGAACTTGGAGTGCATAAATAGGTGGTTTCTCAAACGTACACACTGAGATTGTGTACAGTTGATTTACAGCTGTTCGGCGAAGTTCCTGGGTGGACGCTGTGGAAGCAAGTTCAAGAACAAGGGCCAATATGATGGGAATCTGGATCATTGTTCACATAATCCAGAATTAGGCTAGATGTGAATGCACAGCTGGAACAGCAATATAACCAGACAGCACGTTCGGCTGCTTGTCCCAGGACAGGAGCGGCCATGTATTCACACATACATTAATTTTCCAGGGCAGAGCATTATTATTACATTTGTACATGAATCACATCTTACTCTTAATTGTTGATTGAAAGTACAGCCAAATGGCCATCCTCACTACACTTTGCATTAATTATACGCTACCGTTGTTGCTCATGACACACTGGAAGAGACTGATGCGACTGTACTATTAACTATTCTATAAAGGATGGCGCTGTTTCACTGATGTTCAAGATTTCTGAGAGATAGTGGCATTAAATCACACAGAAAGTGTTATTTCCTGGTTGAGAGGAACCCATTCAGTCTAAAGTCAAGATTTAATGACAGTCCTGTTTTCTCTTATGAGAATTCCCCTGAATTTGTGCTCGTCAACCGACTCGATAATAACAGCCCCAGCGCCCACATGTCAGGACCCATCTCAGGGTAAAAGCCTGATGATTTGCTCATCTAAGATTGGCAACTTAGCGGGCCGGAGTGGCTACAATAAATTTGAATTCCATGGACTCTGCAAAGCAAAGAAAAATTCATTTGAAGCGGGGATGTTCTGAGATTTTTTTGTATACATGTAATGCAGAGCAAACTGTGATTATTTTGTACGCAAAAATGAGTTTGGATTTCAACTAAACAGCTTAAAGTCTATGTTTTTCTTAAATCTTTGTTCTTATTTGTGCCTTATTTCAATTAATCAAATGCTGGTTTGTACTTCAAGTTTCAAAAATTTTGAAATAGAGGAGCTACAGCGTGCCAATAAAAACAAATTTCAATCAGTTTCCTTTTTAAGAAAATGAGTGTCCAAATATACAGCGTCCTTGCTCATTTATTCATGCAGGGGTGTGAGAATTCAGCTTTTTTGTTTACGTGTTGTTGACCCTAAATTTCAGCTTTTTTGTCCACCTGGTCTGTACAGACATATGGAAACCTTTTACATTTCAGCTTTTGCTGCTGTTTCAGCTTTAATTTTAAGTGGCCACTCACATTCTGGTTTTTGTCCCTACCTAAGACTTTGGGCCAGCCCAACTATAGTACAGAGGTCCAGTGTGCATGTGCCCAACATTTGCCAGTCATATTGTTTACAATGTCGTGTCATAGATGAAGTGCCATATTTTAGAATTATGTCAAGTGTGAGGTACATAAACTTGGATAAGGTTGAGAAATTTTCTACAGAAATTGGTCAACAATAGTTGGGCCATCCCAACTGCAGCACTACAATTGGGACTGTCCCAGCTATAGTTGGACAGATGCTATAGTTGAGGCGTAACAATTACAACCTCTTTGTCCATCACGTCCATAAGCCTTATTGCTATATCGCATGGCAGATTTTGTACAACTGTGGAAAGTCTGGCGTTGTGGGAAGGATGATGCCTTTATACCACATGTATTGTGCAAAATCACTCTTGCAGTATTAGCGATAAGGCTTATTGCCACTTTGCCCATTTACCACTTCACCCATTTGCTGTTTCCCCATCTACATGTAGCTGGTAACGAGGTAGTCTGTTGGGACTCTGAATGCGGGGATTTTATTTTTTAGGAGACCCCCCTGTTTCTATCATTCTTACAAAAAAAGTCATTTCCCAAAGGTGTGCAACCTTGGGCAATGTTCTCTTAATTATGCTAGTCCTAACAGTACGTGCCCTATTTCTTTAAATTTAGAGCATTAATTTAGGCAAAAATACTACTTTGTTTTATGGCCTGGTCACACAAATCACATGCACCATGCTCGATAGTACAGTAACGCTTCTCAACCTCGTCCCAGTGGTGGTTACTTTATTAGCAGCTAGAATGGTTCCCGTTCCCTTCTTAACATTTTGTGTGTGCAGTTTGCTATTTCAAGCTTGGCTTATTGCTCAACATGAGTAGGGGGATTAGGTTGCTTCTTTTGCTTATTTCAACCAATCAGAGATTGGCTTTCTGATGGAACCAATCAATAAGCAATAATCTTACCAAACCGGCTTGGACTCTGTCACGCTGTTCATTTTCAGTGGGTGTGCTTGTACATGTTTTGTTGACACTCTTTGCACAAAAATAAAGCCATCATTATTTACTTAGGAAGTTTCACATGCGGACGCCAGTACAACGTAATTCTTCCCTACAGTGACACAATAGCTACATGTAGCTATAAGAAAGCAAAAACATGTCCAGAAAAGTCCAATTTAGGAAGGAAAATACCAAGTCGTTTGCTAAGAATTTTTCAGACCAGTCTCATAGGGTTTGTGCACAGTGCGGCATGTCATGTGGCATCCGCATATGGAACCCTTTCCAGCTACTCTGCAGAATCCAAAAGGTTTGAACTATGATAGGAACAAGGCCCACAAAGACACAAACCCCTTGAATATTTCTCCCAGTAACTTCCATGTGGTATATGTTGTGCATTCTTGCAGCTGTGTATAGAGTTCTCTGGTGGGCTTTGTGATTACATGGAATGCTCCCTCAACAGCTCCATAGACACACATTGTTTTAAGTGATGGGGTACCCAGGAATTACTCTGGCATCACCGTTTTGCCAATTCCCTGTGCTTCTGACTTGTACTTCATTTTTAGCACATTTCACAAGCAGGTTAAAATTCCTGTATCAACAAATTTATTTTGTTGATGATTTTACATCTTTCTGATATTTCCAACATCATTTCCAGTATTGAAATTTTCAATAATTTTTTATGTTAAAAAGTTGACATCTGTGATGTCATTATTAGGAACATGGAATAATCGAGTAATGTCAATATCAGTGGACTCTATGCTTACTCCTTCCTTGCAGTGTAACCGATCATGGCTCGTCGCCGTCTTGAAGCAGCCATCCGTGCTGGCCGTGCCATTGATAGCGAGCAGTCCAAATCGCAAGGAACCTTCACCAAGCTGATATCGTTACACGACGTGGACATCACAGACTACTTCGCTGGTGTGTACAGCCTGCAGTTCTCTCACGACGGCGAGCTGCTGGCAGTTGGCTGCGGAAATGGAGGAGTCCTGGTAAAAAATAATGCAACATTTTAGTCATCTCTGACCTATTTAGCCTCTGCCCATGAAATACCGTATTTGTAGTCATTCGCGTTAACTTGCAAACATCACCCAAGTACTCCAGTGTGGATATCAGCAAAGCAGGTCAAGTCCAGTCTGCTTGAATTATCATTTGAAATGATCTGTGTTTTCTCAGTTTTTAGCTTGCTTTTGTCAAAAATCCACAGCTCAGTGTTGTCTCAACCATCTGTCCCGAGGACTGACCAAAAAAATAATCATTTTGGACAGGCAATTCATGCTTGTTCAAAGTTGACACCCCCTTTTGTTAACATGAATATTTAATAAATCACTGGTGAGCATAGTTGTTCACATTTTCTTCCCAAATACTTGGTGCAGTGGAAATAGGGTCTCAGGTGGCACCAAGGGGTGTCCGTTTTAAAACATGTTCCTGGGAGGACACAGGTACATGTAGTTTTTAACCTTGACTGTGAAGGGAGAGGCAGATATTTTAATTAACCCTAACCATCCTCAATCCTTCAAAATCCTCCAGGCAGTTTTGGAGGATTAAGGCTACAGTACATGGCAAAATTGCATTACTGATTGCGAAGGATGCATTGCCTCAAGGTTGAGGGTTAGACCTTGTGTTGTTTATGTTCAGTCGTGCATAAATTCAGGCCCACATTACATGTGAAATCCTCCATACTGCTCCAGGATACCATTTACACTGTCTCAACATAAAGAGAGGAATTACCGGAGGATTTTGAAGAATTGAGGCAGAGGCCACTCTTCCACAGAACATGTTCAAGAAATATCAGAGGATTTTGGAGGACTGAGGCTGTATCCAATTTTTTCATGGCGGGAGTTGGAGGATTTTGAAGGATTGAGGGTTTATCCTAGCCAAAAGGGCCTAGGCGGTCAGAGTCGATCCTAGATGAAACTATGGTCTCGTGCTGTAAGGACCAGTCAGCCAAACCTACTCTACAATCCTGCATCCATCATGTCCATTGTCAAATCCATCAGTTTTAAGCAGTAGACCCATTGGGTCTCAAGTTCTCTCGGATGGAGAAACAGTCAAGTGTTCATGACTTTTGCATGACCAGCAAGCGATTTCACACCTACATGTATGAACACATTGGTGCTCTGCAGAAGGTGCTCGACTCACCATTAGCAGAGGCAGATTTTAGCATTTAGGAAGTGGGGGTGCCTAGCATTTAGAAAAGGGGGCAGCCTTAAAATAGCATGCCCCCCCTCCTGGATGCGCTACTAATGAAGCAAGATCCTAACCATCCACTCCTTATTTGTCTATTCTTGTTTCTTTTGAATGGACAAGCTGTACAGCACTCAGACGGGAGAGCTGGTGAAGACCTTGCACAAAGGAGGTCGCATGGAGCTACCAGTCATGGGGCTCAGTTTCCATCCTGATCATAAAAACGAGCTGGTGTCGGTAGGTGCCGACGGTAACATTAATGTTTGGGATACAGAAGAAGCAAAGAAGAAAATGTTTAATAAAGGTAAGCTGAACAGGAAATGGATACTGTTTCTTTTTTCACTCGCATTAGACCTTGAGTAATATTTTCACTCATAAATCTATGTACGTCTGTACCCCCCACTTGATTTCGATTCATTTGATGTCAGTTTGAGGAGATAAACCAGTTATTCTCTGTGCCAACGCCTTTAGAGACTCCACCAAAGTATTTTTCCGAGAACATTGTTTTATAGTCAATGCATAAAATTATTTGGATAATCATTCAAATGCATAATTAATAATTATTGAATGAGAGATATTGAATGTATTAGATTTTAAAGCATTAACCTGTACAGAGAACTCAGGAGGCCAATGACTCGTCTCGGATATTACATGTACATGGCCAAAACTGAAATCACTGTATCTGGTGTCGTAGTCATGTCAAACCCTACGGATACTCTCGAAAAGCTTTCCTTTGGAAAAAGTGTTAGACTTTTTGTTAATTGGTGTGGTCAACGTGACAGTTTGTTGGTATGACCACTCCAGTATCAGTCGTCAAGTTCCAAGTGGTTCACAGATGGGAAATGGATATTCAGGAAGGACAGATCTTTTTTTAACAAATGTTGCATTGTTTGTCTTTCTTGAAGAAAAGAACAACGAGATCAACGCGATTGATTTCAGTCTGGATGGGGATGTGTATGCCACCGCAGGCAAGGATCTCTGCGTCAGGCTGTATGATGCCCAAACAAATGAGGTATAAAATCGAGCTGCCTCTGAATCTCAGAACGACACATGAAAATGCTGTAACACGCAGTGTGACCTGTGGACAACCTCTTATTGTGAGCATTCATTCCGAGGATCGATGGTATAACTCGGGGACTATGGATTGAGGGCGGTGACTCTCTGGTAGTCAACTTTCTGAGGGGACACCTGGGTTTGGTCTTGATCAAAGATCGTATAGCGCAGAAGGGGCAAGATGGATAACTCTGCCCAAAAGGTGTAATCATCATGGGCGCCATTTGAGCCAGTGATACGCCTGCGCGGTTCACGGTAATGCACAGGCGCAGGTGCACCAGGTGTATGTGCTTGCCGCGGCACTTCCACCTTTGCATTAATGTGTATTGCGCAGGCGTATCGCTTGCTGAAATGGCACCCATGCGATTACAACGTTTTACGTGTATTCACGTTGAAGTTCTTCATCTTGTGCTACTATGCAATGCTATACGACCTTTGGTCTTGCTAGTGACCTGCACAGAGCCCTTCAATTTTTGAGTGGGTGAGGGGAGAAGGACACAGATGTTGTGGGGTAAGGTGGAACCATACCCACTTTCTCCTGGTCGTACCTTAGTAAAGGATTGAGTTGACCCAACATGAATAACCCCAATGAGTTTTGCTTCTTCCAACCCCTGGAGGGTTATGAAGATGCAGGCATGGTGCTGGCCTTGTGGAGTTTAATCGAGAGGGTGAGCATAGTTTATGAAGTTCCCATGTTTTTTGACCTGGTCCAATGTGAAGATATCAACAGTGGTGGTTTTTTGTGTGGTTGGAAGAAGGTTCCACTCTTGCACTGCATGCGGATCGCGGGAATGTTGGCTTGGGTCCCAAGGTGACTCATAGAGTTTGGTTTGTGCAGTATACGTTTGTATGAAACATGTTCGGTGTTCCTGTCTCTAGTTGCTGCTGATGTACGAGGGCTCCAACCAGCTGCGTCTAGAGAGCGAAGATGAGAACGACTTGGGCCACGGCAGGAGGATTTTTGCTCTCAAGTTCCACCCGGATGACAACAACATCTTTGTCACCGGAGGATGGGATAACTGTCTCAAGGTAAGGAAGTGTCAACAAGGTTTTTGTGCAGCAGTCATCTGCTCCACAGATGTTTTCTGTTTTGTCATCAGATGTTGACTGTGTGATTCTCCATCAAGTTAGATAGCTTCATTGAAGGGAAAGGATTCAATCATTTAATACTCAGGAGGTGACCAATTACCCGGAGCAAATTGTTTTGGAGAGGAAAGTTTATCTGTATAAGTTCTTTAATAATTTTTTTGAAGAGTTGGTGGTTTAATTAAAAAAAAAATCGACTGGCAGGACTGTCAAAGACTGCTGCAATTGGTTGCCAACATTTGTCATTTTGTGATCTCTGTCTTTGATAGATTTGGGACAAGCGAACGAGTCATGGTGTTCAGGGAACTATCGGCGGTCCTCATGTATGCGGAAATGGCATTGACATCAAGGTATGCTGTCTTAGATTGGCCAGAGTTGCAAATCGATACTACCTGGTGTGTTGCTGTTGATAACATCCTAATACATTCGTTGTACCATCATGTGGCTGGAATACCGTTCATTCGTTGACTGTATTGATATTGGCCACATTTAAACTGCTGCGTCTCTTCACCATTGGATTAGTTTGTCAAAGACCTACCTATGGGCAAGTTGGATGGACAACTATCGTTAACCACAGTTCAACCAATGTCTCTCGAATGATAGATGGTTGGACCATCACATCGACCATTTGGAACCAAGCTATGGGCACGGCCGCACCACTGGTAATCAATAGCTGATTTCATTTATCAGTACGGAGGGAACCATTTACATTAAAAACGTTGAACTCGATGCCATTGACCATGAACGTTGCGAGAGTAGCAGCTAAGGCAACGATAAGTGACAATGAGATTTTACCCAGCGGTTTGACTTGGGTCATTTGAGTGTGACTATATTGCATGAGCACTCTTTTAACGTTCTGGACAAGTGGTCAAACTATAGTTGGTGCCTAAACTTGCCCTGTAAGTCTTGACAAAAACCAACCAGGCTAAGAGCAGGTGTAGCGTGAGTGGCCTCTGAAGGTTACATCTCAAGGGTTGGATGTAAATCAGCATGCATCAGTGTGAAACCAGAAGGACACGTATGATTGACCAAAGGACTACGTCAATTTGCAAAGCCAGTAGGGCTGTAGCCAAGCCAAAGCCCACCACGAGCCATCCAGTTGTAAGCCAAGTCACAAACCATCCCAATGAATTTGTGACAGAAATATTCTTTAGTCATTGTCCATCCTGTCACTTGTGACAGGTTTTTTGATGGGCTCGACTAAAGCCCTGAATCCAACCATGGCCAAAACAACCGATCACACCACGCTTGCCAGCCTATTCGCCCACCTTCCTCATGGGTTCCAAAGCCTATTCGAGGTGTATATAGCAACTCCAGGGATCCCACAAGAGGCGCAGGCCTTCTAGATTTGAACAGTCCCTTCAGACATGCGCAAGCAGGTGTATCAATCTGGTGATAAGCTGTAACCTGCACAGTTTTGGGAAATCTGTCAGGAGGTTTTTAAGAGGACTTTGCGGGATTGAGGAAGGTTGAGCCTGGCCACTGTTACTTACGTGTACCCTACATCGGTTCTTGAGAACCCTTCAGAGTTTCAGTAATAAAATGTACCATTTCTTGATTTCTTGCACATTCAGAAGGATTTTGAGAGGTTCCTTGTAAAACATGTTAAAGTTTTGTCATTTATTCACGGGTCATTCCATGAGGTTGGGGCACAATTTGTGAGGGTGTCCTTGTTACATGGGTAACTTTTACCTCCTGTCATGACCTGTAGAGTAGGTCATTTACTCTCTATAAATAACATGCACTCTGGATTCAGCCTTGCAAGATGTATAACTATGCCAATTTGGAATCCACACAGAGGGAAATAGCTGTTCATTTTTATGGAACTCATGTAATAAGGACACCGTCACATATTGTGCCCCAACCTCATGGAATGACCCGCATACATGTACTGTATGACAGCTTGAAGATTCGTCACACGGTAAAGCTTACGTTATGTGGGATATCATCGATTGTCTACTCCTGATGACATCTTCAACTTGCTGGTCTCTTTTCCAGGCTGGGAAGATTCTCACTGCATCCTGGGTAGCGAGCAGTGCACTTCAGCAGTGGGACCTAGCCGCGGGTAGGCTTGAGCAGTCCATCCCACTCTCAGGAACCGACAAGAGGGGAGAGTTCCTTTACTGTGCACAGTTTTGTGACAATAACGTCGTCTTGGCAGGGGGGAGTGGAACGTGCAATGCCCAGGCCATCGACAGAGCAACCAACCAAGTAAGTTCTTAAGTTCTTTCACGTGTTGTTTTGGAAAAAGAATTGTACATATATTTGGCGCTTGTGATCAAAACTTGTTTCCAATAGCATAAATTCTAGACTTAGATGTGAGCATGTAGCTCACAGTTGTGAAATACGAAAGTGTCTATAATTTATCATGAAATTTCAGTGTTCCATCATTAGTCTCCTGGTTCCCTGCTATATCTATGCTGCTGTTAATTATGGGTGTTGGTTACCAGCAGCAGAGCCCAAGCCTTAGAAAATAGATATCTGTATTTGTACACTCCCACTCTCACAGGAGTCTGTACAGCAAACTTTATGTGTAGAGTCGACCGAATTTCTCTTCGCATTACTTTCACCTGTGGCACACAGTACGCATTGATGCTAGTGTATGAGGCAAACAACGATAGTCATAACATACTGTACATGTACTTGCTTGTGTAAAGTCCCTCTGGGTAATAGTTTTGTGACGACAAGCTCAGTTACTCCCGCTTTTAGAAACAACAACAAACATTTGGAACATCAACAACGCCGCGCAAAGAATGTTTAAAGGGGGGAGAGACCGTAAACTGAACTGGAGAAGTCAGACAGCAAATGGAACAAATGGATTTCTCTTTCGGGTAAGACCCTCGCCTAGGGCAGGTATGTACACTGCACCACAGGGCATAAGATTTTTCTATTCATATGTACGGTAACCTTGGTGCCCTGCTTGCTGGTGTTAGTGCCCTGTATAATTTTGCTCCCTTCAAGACCAAAGTGGCCTTGCCATCAAATGACCTCATTCAAGCGCCTGTTGCATGCTCACATTTTTGACCTTCTAGTATTCCAGTAGTGGGTGTGCAAAATTTCCTCAAAAGCAGACTTGACATAGATGTGGTATACAGAAGTCAGAGTAGGAAACCTTGAAAGAAAAGTGATTAGGGTCTCATTGTTAACCATATTCAGCTGCTTTAAAGTTTTCTTACAAGACCTAAGAATATGTTTTTGAAATGTCATTGCTAATTGAGTACATGTATTTATGTATTTCCCTCTTTATTTTATTGATTTTTCACATCCCAAACGGCAGTTTTATAAGTTCCATTCTAAAAAAAAAAACCTTATTTATTTGTGATTTGCAAATTGTTCTGAAAATCTGCGGCCAGTCATTTACTGAATGAAAACGACCACTAGTGTCCTCCAAATTAGTGACTGGTGTAGGTGGAAGCACATGTTTTGGGTTCAGATCTGCAAAACAAAGTAGGCATGGTTCTCTGTTCTTGATTGATTTTATCAGGTTTGAGTTGCATTTTCTTACTGTTTTTCCTCCAAATGCTCGTGGAATTGGAGATAATATTTATTCTTATTTTTGTAGATGAGATGTCAGTAGTTTCTTCTGTGGAAACAGCAGTTTAATAAGTTCCCTTAAAAAAAAAACACCTTATTTATTTGCGCTTAACAAATTATTCTGAAAATCTGCAGCCAGTCGTTCACTGAATGAAAACGACCACTAGTGTCCTCAAAATCAGTGACTGGTGTGTAATCGGCCTTGAGCAGAAGCACCCCCTCGTTGGTTTAAAAGAGCCATGCTGGTCGGAAGTGTTCATTTTGTTGGTGGTAGCAACACACACGCAGCACATGCATCTCATAGTCGTTTTGAACCAGCAAAGTGAAGTTCCTACCAAAACAGCCTCTGTCGCTAAAAACGTGTTCTCTCTCAGTCCAGCTCAAGGCTCATACTGAAGAAGGTTTGACATGCAAGTACAGTGTACCGTACACCCCTCTTCATTTATTCAGGATCACAGTTAGACTGAATGGCGCCCTCTGTTCCAACACAGAAGTGCAGGCCAGTGGTGCGTTCCAAAAAACCCAACAAAGTACAGAGCACATTGCATTCCATTCCACCACATCTGTCCATCTGTTTATCTAGGAAGTAATTGTTTCATGCGTTGCCGGGACTCGCCTGGTAATTTGCATTATTGTGCCAGACAGCAGAGAGAGAGGAAAAAAATGCACCGTCAGCAACATGCAGTTAGAATAGGCACTGAAAATACCACATGAACCTTAGCTGTTTTGTATATTTGTTGTAGATATTGTGTAACAGCTGCATGTGCAGATTTTTTGATCTTTTACTCATATCTCTTCAATTTATCATGGAAATTACACATCAAGATGTTGGCAGTTGTTCACTCTGTTAACATTAACATATTTCTTATTTTTTTATAAGCTAAAGAACAGTAGCTGCTCTGGTAAAACTACTTTTGATTTTAATTTAAAATATAGAGACAATTATACTAAGCATTTCTATCATCAAATTTGTTGAGGACTTTGTTTGAAATTCCATTATTGAAAGCTAAAAGGGAAATATCATTTTATGCATTTATGATGCTGGTAATTGAGATTTCATGTAACCTCATCTATTTGTGAACTTGATGGAGCTGAATGGATTCATTGACAGCTTGTGTGTCATAAATTCATACCTTCCCTTGGGAAACCTTACCACTGGCTGTCTCCGTAGATTGAATTTCTTGGAAAAAAACTATGAAAATAGTAAAGGCTCACTCCAGCCGATTAAAGCAGCAACTCCTGTGGTAAAAAAGGGAACAAAAACTGCAGTACCGTACATTCCGCCCCCCGCCCCGATTCTATGGTCTGCGTGGAATTGGCTATAATCGGATCTCTTCCTGAATCCTCCAAAATCTTCCTCTGCACAGGAACTCAACACGCTTTGCACTCGGAAATTTTGCATCTGCACACCAGGCCTGTGCTGGGTACCCAGATACCTGCCTGTCGACACCGAAAGTTGGTTCCGTTTTTTCAGGCCGGGAACCTGTTAAAAAGAAAAAAATCCATCTTCATGTATTTGATTTATGTGTATTTTAATAGTGAAAGGCAGAATTGCTGAAAAGTCATCATGCCTCTGAAAAAACCCGGTTCCATGGTCATACATTGTAACTCCGGTTCAGAGATAAGGGGAACTATTTTTGTTACAAATCAAAGGTTCCACTTTGTTTAATAAAAAGGTGAGGGAGATTCCTTTCTAATGTGTAGAACAGTGCGCTGTTTTGTATGAAAAAGAGCCCTGTTTCGGGCACATGGTCCGTCAGGATTGCATACGATGCCATTTGTTAAATGTTCTTTATACATGTACATGTATATTAAGGGTGCCTGGGTACCAGGTATTGATATAAAACGGGTACCCAGTTCTAAAAATATCCATAAATGCACACACACACCCTTACATATGCATACTTGTGGGGTATTTCCTTTTTTCTCATGTACAACACTCCCACACAACACGAAAAAATTTCAAATCACTGCCATTTCAACCAAATTCAGTTTCCCGGGTTGAAATTTGACCATATGTCCCTTATATAAACACTTCAATTTGCGACGATGAATGGCGCTTGAATTTGAAATATCTACTTCGTGAAATTCTTGTGGGGTACCACTTTAGTACCCCACAAGGACCAAAACTAGCCTTGTGGGGTACCTTCCATTGTTCCGGTACCCACAAGGCACCCATGTACAAGCGCACCCCTAGTGTACACGTACCGGTGCATGGTGCTGGCATTAAGCCCTGCAAACTGTAACAGGGTCTCTTCTTTCCGTGCCAAATACACCAAGAGCTCCCGGTGGGTTGTTAAGATATGCGACGTTTGAGGTTCATATGAACTGACGATCTCTTCACCCTGTTCCAAACTACATGTCCCGGTGCATAGAGGACAAAAAAATGGTCTCAAAATGGGGCACACACTTACCAAGGCTTAATGTTGTGGATACTACAGCAAAAACCACATTTCTGCTCAGCCCCCACCCCCTCCCCAGAATAGTTCTGCTTCCCCTCGCTTAGCAATTTGAAAACGGGGTACAAATAGATAGGTAGGCTTTTTCCCCTGTATTTTTGATACTGATTTAAAAACTGCTGCTTACTGCAGAATTCCACGCTTACGATCTCCATTTTGCACTAACCACGCCAGCGGAAAAATATTTGGCCCTAACCTTTCAAGCACAGAATCCTTAGTTTCAGGATGCACACATGTGCACAAGCCAAAATTCCTCATTAACCAGTGAAATACGTTCGCCCTAAGCACAGAATTTTCTGCTATGGTAAGCGCCAATTTTTCACTTGCGGTAAGCAGCGCCGTGAAATTGGGCCCAGCTGACATCCATTTCAAATGAAGTGAACAACACTTATGAACGGTTTCAGTCGGTGCATAAATAATTCTGTTCATCTTCTTTGTACCACATTCTCACTGCAGTGGAAATTAGACACTTTTATTTATTTTCAATTTAAGATCTAAAAAAAAGGGTCATGCCATCAAAGTAGGATATGTTGCAAAGCGGAAAACATTATTTTATTATTTTTTGGGAATTTTTGTAATGGCCTAAGCAAATATATTCCAAACTATGAGTATTAAATTACCATAAATAAGCACCAAATGAAACAATATTACCAACAAAGAGGTTTTTCTCTTCTTTGTTGTGTTTTTACAGCGATTTCACAGTCTTTCATTACCCGATATGCTGTGGTAAAATAACAAGCATACTGGTGGCATAAGCAAATGGTCTGTCAGAAAATGAAAACTTTCTGGACTTGTTTTCATTACAGTGACCAATCTTGGCACAGCCATCCCTAGTACAGAATGTGTCTTTGGAAAATGATCAGAGAAATGTCCCAAACTACCAGCAAATAATGGAAACGAAACCACAACACATGCATAATACCTGCTGCTTTTTGTTTCATGTAAACATCCATGTATCTCCTCTTAAAATAAACCCATCCCAGCAACAAAAACATCCAATTCCATACAATTTGCATGTTGTGCAGACACCTCTTGAATAGCAGTAGTTCTCCTCAAGGGGGGAGGGGAAAAGAAAAAGAAATCTTACATAAAACTTGCTGCTTTGCTCATTTTTCAAGTCTCCAATTTCTCTTGCTCTGAATGTGAACTTTGCCGAGTCCTGGCCGTATTCTTTTCAGCCGGACGTATTGCTTTACACAATCGACAAAGGCGCCGCATTGTGGCGGGCTCGTAACGCGGGACACCTTAGTCTGGATGCTATCAAATAATGCATTATTCCTGGCCACATAAGTACGATGTCTGTAAATATCGCGAAATATCAGTCGGCAGTAATGCTGCACTGAGAAGCACGGTGGGAGTAGAGTGCCCTGCCGTGCTTTATTCAGGTAAACAGCTCACCGAGAGAGAAGGGTTCACTCAATGAGAGAAAAAAAAATACACCCACGTCGAGTTATTAGGGCTTACAGACTCTTAACCACAAAAACCTGAGTGGCGCAAACATCTTTAAGGTTACGGCAGTGCACCGTACCAAAGCTTGCACAACCTTAATACGTACATGTCATCATTTTGCATTTGAGTAGGAGTCTTACTGACATGTTATTTGCTGTCTCTCATTGGTAGAGGCTTTCTAAATTCAGCGTTTTGTAGATTTCTGAACTGAGTACAAAGCAGAAAAGCAAAAAGTTTGTGTGGGTATGTTTTTCCACCCCTTCATTTCATCCCTACTAAACCCTAAGGGCTTCGTGAATTTGAGTGCACCACGGTGTTATGTTCAGATGCTACTCAGTCAGCGCCGCAAGTACCGTACATCAATTGAAGGTTCGGGCACCTCTGCGGCCCTCCAAGAAAACTGTGGATTGAAAGTCCTCTCGTCTTTCCCCTTCTGTCCCATACATGTATATCACCCCACAGTGACGGCAAGGCATGAGTTGGTACATCACGCCTACATTGTAGGTGGCAGAGACAGACTTACCCTTCTTTATTCTTGCAAATGTACATGTATTAGCAGATTTTGAAAGCCCACGAAAAAAGTACTTGAGGCCACTACGTATATCCAAGTCCTTACAAAAACATACCTGCCCCAGCGTCAGTGTTACACAAGTTCCACATGATACCTGTAAAACACATGTCAGATTTCCACAATTAGATTTCTCATTTGCAAATTTTATTTGCCGATAACGCCGTTAATGAGGCGCCGATTCTGCATTCAGCAGGGACGGTTTTATAAGGTGCAGGCCTTCCCCCCCCCACGGCATCAGCGTAAGGCACTGAACCATCAGAATATTGGCTCTTTAGAAAGGAATGAACATCCAGGCGCCTGTCAGAGAGATTGGAGACAATGGAGATTTATGAAGCCGTGCGTAGACATCAGGGCCAAAACAAGTGGCTGGCTCAGACAGTGCGTACGTGACTTTTTAAAGATTCTGTGGACACAAATCAGGTCTCATTTCTTATTAAAACTTCAAAGTTCCTTGCTGTTCTTCAGTTACATACATTCATGACCTGACGAGTTGACAAGTAAGAACAGAACATACATGTAAATTGTGCCATTATTTTTCCCGGGAACAAAGTTCAGCCATCTAATTCCCAAGGACATTTCCCCCCCATGAAGCACTGTACACAATGGCACACTGTTTGTATTTTTTAATGATATGATCTGTCAAAGACACAGACTTCCGGGCAGGCCCCAAGACTTCAAAAGACATTTTGTCTCTTTTTACTTTTGTGTGGCATGCAAATGGTATTATTTTGTCAAAAGAAAAGTCTGCTGTGTACTTGTGAACAATGTCTACGTTGTTTTAGTATAACTGGCTTAACTGGTTTGCTTAACTGGTTTACTGGTTTTTAATAGTACAATGAGTAACTTGTTAACTGGTTTAAAACTGGCTTTTGACCTGCTGACCAGTAGTGCCAGATTTCTTTGGGTATGAAGCCCCATGTAAACAAGAGTGGCTTGATTCTGTCGTCCACAATCCTACAGAATCCACTAAAACTCTGTTCGATTTGAAGGATCTGAAACACATATGCACTTGTTAGTGGGTCACCTAGCTTCACTTTGATGAAAATAAATGTTACTTGTACCAGTCTGCTGTATTCTACACCATGCCAGCCAACAAGCCCTTGCCATCAAGCTGCTTTTCTCATTTGGTCTTTACATGTATTTGTAGTGCAGGTAATATAGGAAGATACATGTAAGTGTGTTTCAGGTGTTTGCTCATAGTGGTAATTTTTGTAAGTGCATAAATTGAGTACACCATTTCTTATAAGTTGAAGCTTCTTCAGTTCAGTGACTGACCATGTTGTCATGAAATCCTGTTGAAACAGAAAATGCCGGAAATTAGTTTCCACATGTCAAACTCGGCATTGGAAAGAAAATTCAG
The DNA here is from genome assembly GCF_054643075.1 of Acanthaster planci. Taxonomy (NCBI): domain Eukaryota; kingdom Metazoa; phylum Echinodermata; class Asteroidea; order Valvatida; family Acanthasteridae; genus Acanthaster; species Acanthaster planci. The sequence goes on from NC_141783.1 coordinate 11,850,937, forward strand.
ATTTTTGTTTTGTTTGTTTTTGTCGCTCAGTTGATTGGCCGTGTTGATCTGGATGGCAAGGCTGTGCAAGCTTTGGACAGCACGGATGGAGGGCGATTCATTGCAGTGGGCGGGTCTGCCCCAGTTGTTAAACTAGCTCAGCTGGTCTAGAGACCATGAGCCGATGGACTCAGAGGATTTGGGTAAGTTTGGTGTTCAGATGAAATTCGTTAACCTGACAAACAGATGGTGTTGTGGTACTTTTTTCATCATCTTGGCTTGGGACAGAATTGTTTGAGTCGGGGAGATGTGAATCAAATTTTGAACATAAAGTCATGGAGTGCACTCATTGTTCTGTTGGAGGTGAGCTGAAAAGTTGGCCTCATTGTTTGAGTATTGAGATATCCTCATGAGTAAATGGAAGCAGGGTGTGGCCACATTCCAACTCCTGAAAAAAAGCAAGTGCACAGTGCTTAAATATCCATTGGAGACAGTATCAGTAAAAACATGACTATTTAACCCCTGATAAGTCTTTGTTTTCACTGTAATATGAGGACTTAACATTATCTTCAGAGTGTACTCACCTGCAACTGTCATGTCGTAAACTGATACTCAAGCTCAGTTTTCATCTTCTGGAAGCTGGTGTTTGATTATTGACTCAGCTACATATACACCTTTAACAATTTAATTAATCAACAAAAACTTTTATTCTGACACAGTGTTCTTCATGTATATTGTATTCCCCATATGCCAGTTTATAGTTAAAGCAACAAGACTGAATGAGCAAAATGCATGTAACTGGCTGTCAGGTGAGCCAGCAAGTAGCCCTCGACTCACATATGCATGCAACCATCTGAGTAACACTTTCAACAAGATTAGCTGATTGAGCACGGTTCCCAGGGTAATGGAAAAAAATTTTATTATAAAAATCCTGGAAAAGCAATTGTCGTAAAAAGTCACAGAAAATTGGGGGAAAAAAATCGAATTTCCTGAAATGATGCTGTCAAAGGCAGAATAGTCACATGGTCACATTTGATGTGATAAAAAAACAGAAGAAGGATAAATTCACAGGCTACATCTTTGTCCATCTGCAGTAGAGGCTAGGGCAGTCTTCAAGTTCATAACACCAAACAACGTTTCTCTGTGAAATGGCATTAAATGTCATGGACATTGTCATATGCTAGTCCCGGAAAATACGTGAAAGGTCATTGGATTTGGTTTTCAGTTTTTTGGGGGGAATCCTGAGACAGTGGCATTTCTACTTTGTTCTTGAAGCTCTGAAGCAAATGGCTCAGGTGCTGTAGCAGTGATGGGATAACAGACAGGTCTATTAATAATCCAGTTTATTTTCAAGAGAATTTCGTTTCAGGTTAAAGTAGCTTATAATTTCCCCAGTCAATGAGTTTGAGACAATTTCCTACCAGTAAAAGTTGACTGTCTATTTCCTGTGGGAAGCCAACCAGGCGTGACATCCCAACAGGTCATTAAAACTGCTACCCTGAAATTAGATCCACGTACCTGCATGATATGCGATCTCTGCATTGTTCATAGCACAGTCTCCGTTCATGCTTGGAATCCTTGAACGTATTGTGGATTTGAATATCGCTGCGTTGAAATGAAATGTGCACAAAATGCAAGATGGTTAACAAACAAATGCCAAATGCTGTGTTTGAAGCAGGCTACAGAGCCATTTCTGCCATATGCTCAAGTGCTGGTGAATTCCTCTCGCACGGAAATGCTACAGGTTTTTCTACACACATGTATCAGAAATTAATGAGCAATATGTGTTTTCCTGCACGTGTTTGCTGCACGCTCTACTGGAAAGGTTTTCCCAGTGGCATTACATGTAAGACTTTCTTTCTCCACAATATCCACAGATGTACAGAACAAAGCAAATGCTGTGTCTGATGGATTTAAGGCTACGGAAGAGCCATTTGTGGCTTCAAATTGGATCTCCCCCCCCCAAAAAAAATTACTGATTGCTCACAACAAACGAGGTCACCAAAGACAAAAGTGAAATGTGGGCACCTCTCTGCACGCTTCTTCACAATGTATGCATGGATAGAGCAGATCTAGCTTTGGCCTCCTCGCAATGCCAAAACACGTATGGTATGGCCTTTCTATTTGGAGAGAGCAAAATTTCTTCAAGAATGTGATTTTTCCTGAAACATGTTTAATAGCTCCTATAATAGTATATTTTCAGACTTTGTGACTACAACCATGGATACTGATGAATAAAGATAAAAAAATTGATCATTCAGAAAGAAATCCTGTATAGCATAGTGTTTCCAAGTGCTACACTTTTTCTCGAGAAGTTCTTTTATTGAATTCGTAAATGTGGATATACAAATGTCTGTGTATCTCCAGATTGCAGTGCACTACAGGGTTCATTCATATATCAAACTGTAGCTTTTGATGTACAGAATCCAGCCATATCAAAACTCATAACCTGAATCTAGAGCCAGTCACATATTGACTGAAGCAGTATTTCAACTGCTATGGATACCAGTGCACTTTGCATACAGAGTACCGGTACATGCCTGCTCATCAGTGAAGCTACATAAACATGTACATGTACCTTTTTTTTTTTTTGGTTGTGCATCAGATGCTGGAAACCCCACAAAAACGAACGGACTTTGTGGGCACTTTTTAAAACCTTTTTGGTATCACATAGGTTTGGTTTTTATTTCAGATTGATCACTTTCTGTACACGAGCACGACAGTGTACGTGAACGTTACTTGTTCATAGTAGTATATTGAAGCTACAGTTGCATGTAAGTCATGCAGATTTACATGGCACATCATTTCAAAGAGGAAATATTGATCTTGTACGCCGTTAAAAAGCAAAACGCTTTCTGCGTTTCTGAAAGAATTTTCGATATTTGGTAAGACTAGGCCCGTCAGTAACATATGCATTTCCCCCAAAATTCTTACTGTTTATACTGTAGAGAATTGAGATGTTGGTATCGTATATTCAGTTATTTATTACTGCTGATACCATGCCAAATAAAACACACACAAAAAAAAGCTATTTGAAGAACACTTTGCCTACTAAGTGTGGCCTTGCATTGGATGTGATATGAGAGAAAAAAACACAATGGAATGTGTGGTGCTGGTGGACTATTGAGCCTCGCGGAAGCAAATTATCGATTGTTGCCATGGAAGCTGGGTCCACCAATCAGAGCGCGGACACCTGTGGATTGCTGTTCAGGGATGCCCTGGATGTGATGGTTCCATTGTCTGTTACCAGTTCAGCTGTGGTGTTTAGGCATGGTAACGAAAGGATTCCTTCCAGCGAAACGCAACTTGCTGGTGAGGCACCATATGTAGTCTTGTTGGCAAGCGGGCTCAAAGTTAAATGTGCAGTGACACAGCATGCAAATTTATGCCAACATGTGCCCATGCCTAGAGACTGGAGTGCTCGTAAGGGCATAAAATAATGAAAAAAAGGGGGTATAACCAGCTTTTAATCAGACAATTATATACCAAGGTCACATAAGAGCATGTTCACACAATTTGAATGTCATAAGTGGTGAAAACAGTACAAATTATCCAAAGGATTTAGCTTCTGGGACTTTTACACGTACCTTAATATTTCCTGTGAACATTTTGTTCAGCCGCATGTAGCAGCTGCAATTTTATGCTCTGCTTGCAGTAAAAAAAAAAAATTATTTCTGGAACTAGCAAAAAAGTCACCAGCGAAAAAACCAGCATGGACACTTGGTATATAAGCTGCATGTGGCTTAGTTCTTCCATGTACATATACATGTAGATGTAAGTTGTACATGATGCTTGCTGTGGACTGGCAGCGGTAACGTTAGAAAGTGAAGCAAGCAGAGTGTTTGGCCCTTGGGGTGATTATTAACACAGTGTTAGTACATATGTACATGTAGTACCGTAATATTTGTTGGTGCCTGATATTCATATATGTCTGTTTGATAAATTGGATGGTGAAATTTATAACCTGTAAATGAAATGTGTCTTCTCATGTGTCTGATCCGTGCACTGTGTATACAGTGAAAATTGACCATCTCAATCAATACATTCCTGTCAAATATGCCGCCAAAGAATTCCCTGTATTTCATATCAGCATCCATCAATTTCTACCTTCCGGTTTACCAATCAATCATGCGCCTGTACTGTACAAGTTCAACAGCTCACCTGTAAAAGCAGCATTGGTAAATACATATTTAAGTGCACGTACGTACACCACGTTTGCAGTGGCTAATTACTTCATCAAAGCAGTGTGAGCGGCAAGGGCCTTGTTCTTCACTTGTAGCTACTGCAGATGCCTCTCTTGGATAGGCTCTGTAAAGTATGGTCCACAGTCTTCTACAAGTGTACATATCACATATCCCTATAAGCCAGATAAAAAAATTAAGCAGTTTCTCTTCCCACCTGTTTCCATTTACTCCAGCTCCCTCCCCTTTTTGTTTTGTTTTGTTTTGTTTTGGTTAAATTTGCAAGGTATTTTGATGTTTAATTTGTTTATTACAAAATATTAAGCAAATACAAAAACAAGGTGCAAGTTTAAAGTCTGTTAGGACAGGCTGAAAACTCCTTTAGAAATTCAAGTATCAGGACAAACCTTGTAAAAATCTGTCCACCAACTTGGAAAAAAATTTGGCCGTATTTAAAAAGAGGCCTGTTCTCCCTTTGAAAATTCCCAGACGTGACTTTTTTTTCCCCTCTGCCTTGACTTGTTAACTAATAGATGAATCAAAACAGTGCAGAATACACACAATATGACAAAAACCGAACAGAACAAAAAACCACAGATTGGAATGGTTTTGGGAAGTGAGTTTTGATGACAGAAGGACCCCACTTCTCATCTGCTGAAACCGGGCGAGATGACCATTTACCGAAAAAGATAAAGTCATGTTTATTAGTTACATGTACATGTACCTTCCAAGTGGGAACATTCCTTTGTTTTTGTGTACACGTAGTTAAGAAATCCAGTTATTCTGAACACTCTTTGAAGTTGGATTTTGTTTAAAGATTTCCTTGACTATTCCTCTTTTTCTTGTTACATATAACCGTTATCCCCAAATACCTCTGAAACTGTTTTTAAGAAAGGAGCAACCGTGTGTGGATACGGCTTGGTCCACACACGGATATTCACACTCCTGCCTTATGTCGACCTCTTTTGTTCATAGGTCCACACTAGGTACATGTGAGGTTGACACGGGACAATGACTTGCAAGGTCCATGGGTGGCCAAGTCCAATGAAAATTATTAATGGCTTGATCCACCAAAGGAAAATGTAGCAGTGATTGGGCACATGGTAACAGGTTTGATAGACTTGAATACCCTGACATCTGTGATGACCTCACTTAAGAAATACCCACCGCACAGAGGGCTCCCCTGAAGTACACTTATGTTTTTCCCTGCAATAAAAACACAATCTCCTGAGCTCATAAGCTTCTTATTTGTGCCTTTTATATTCCTTTATTTTGTCTTTTTCATTTCTTTTTTAGAACTGACGTATTCTTATTAAGTCACACGTCAGCTTGATAGCATACAATCTTTTCAAATCAACACTTTAGCGTGGTTCTTTGAGCGTAATTCTCTTGTTTATGATGGAGTTGGGAGGCTTACAGTGGCTTATCAAGCCAACAGCTGGGGAAGGCTGGAGCCTTCCCATGGTTATCGCTGAGTCGCTGACTGTGCTGGGTACACACCACCAGTTAAACTTGCAAATCAAAAAATATCTGTCATGCTTCCTTGTCATTAATTAAAAGAGGAAAAGTTGGCTATTTTTTAAAAATTTATTATCCAGTAGCCTTGGTAACTGTGTAAAGGACATCTAGGCATCTTATATTCCAAAGGCCTGAAGCTAGCAGTGAGCGTGCTAGATAAATTATTCATCATTTGGTCCCGGGAAGTGTTGGTTTTTAAGTGCAGAGACTTGAGACTTTCAAGGCCAAAATTAACGATGTTGAGAAAGAGGCCACAGAATCATACCACCCATAAACATTCCCAAAAGCCAACTGTACCATCAGCAGTCGACCTGTTCGGAGATGAACTAGGTGTTCTTGGCCACCCTAAACATACAGAAATCATGAACCCAGGACATTGCATCTGCTTGACAGCTAGCATTCCACACAAACAGGCAGAGATTGTGTCCAATTGGACTTTTCGGTGGTTGTGGGCATACTTAGAACTAACGCGCATGCCTAGAACTGCACACGTATGCCCACATCAACCAAAATAGACCGTTGTGTCTGCCACCACCAGGCGTCTCAAACTCTTCCATTTGGTTAAAATGTCACATTGTTAAAAAAATGAAATACTGTAGTTCAGGCATGCTCAAAGCTGTTTCTTTACTGTTCCCTAGTCTTCAAGCAATTGAGGGGAGGGTAAATATTTACTTGTGCATTCCTGGCCGTACGTTTCCTTTCACAACCCTTCTTATGTCCCCTGTAATCTTTCATTTAATTTTCTCCCTTGAAAGAGATCTGTCAGAAAATAGTTTGTGCCACTTTTTAAAAACTTCCTAGACCTCTCTAGAAATGAAAAAGACAAACTGAACTTAAATGGCACATCTAGTTATGTGACGTGCATCTGACGTACGTTTTTGATCGAGTGGGCATAATCAGCAGACAGGGCGCTGACTATTTCTGGAATGTTCATTCCCGAGGAGTTTGCATCCAGGTGTTTTGTGGCACATGACTCATCCGCCATTTATACTCTCAAACTGATATTTCAGTTGATGACACATTTGCTTAGTGTGGCCCCACGCTGTTCCACATCAAATTTCATCAGGAAAAAAGTGAAAGAACCTTCATTGAGCAATTTGAATACACTGTACTCACTGGATTCTGGTCATTAGGTACATGTGCACGTACCTCACTCAGTTCAACTGAAATTCAAAGGGCTGCCATTTCTTTTTTTTTAAGTACTGGGTGTGATGGCCAAGGTCACGGGCATAGCCAGGATTTTTCTGAGGGGGGGCAAAGCCCTAATCAGCAACAAACTGAGAAATCATTAAAAGTGGAGAGGGATTGGCAAAGTGATGATTCTCTTCGCCTTTCCTCTTTGTCTTTTCTATTATGTTTTCCCTTTCTGTTTTCTTTTTCTATTTTTTTTTCCCATCTTCCTCCCTCTCACAGTAACCGTGCTTGAACGGTTAGATTGATACTCCTAAGAGGAACCACCCTGCCCCCTCTCAGACCTTTGATTCATCTTCATCGTCTGCTCTGCCTGTTCTTTTAATGTTCCTGTCTCTGGAGATTCCAGGCTGGTAGAAGCCAGTGTTTTGCAGCAGAAATGTCAAATGCTGTAATGTAAACTTCCTAAGCTTGAAGTTTTTTCCATATGGACCAAACATAAGAAGGTCTGAAGATGGAGGGAAGGCCAGCAGTTGACGAGAGGAGACGAAACAATGCAATGAGAAAGGCTCCATTGTCTCAGCCAGTCTTAAGCCAGCTTTTGTCAGCGACTCCAAATGTCAGATGACAATGTCTTGACTGCCTGCATGAATTCTAAATGCAAACATCCTTGTCTTGTTGTTACTCCTCAGGTTTGTGTTGGAGACTTGGGTAAGCTTTGGCTATGTTGAACGGTACTGTACTGGACCCGATCAGTTTCAGCTAAATCCGTCCCAACAATGCAGCAGAGATCAACTTGCCTATTGGTGCGTATGTTAGCTTGAAGGAATTGCTCAGTTTGAAACCAGTTATGAAAGTTGCTTTGAAGCAGCCAAAAGAATGTTTGCTCTTTTGTGTTCATCTTTTAGAAATTTGTATAAATTCATAAAACTGCTCTTAATCCGTCCACGGTTTTGAAGTAACACCTTGAGCGAGTTTTCTTAGAGAACTGTGTATATATATATGTAAGTTTGTATTATATGCTAGTTTTTGTTGAGACCAAATTTGGTCCTGAATTTTTTTAAAGTCAATATGTTGTTCTGTCATGAAGTTAAATAGGCCTGATATTGTATTCAAATACTGTTATCATGCTGCATACAGATGCCAAGCAGAGTTAATTTTTAAAAATGGAGAGAAAATTCTGGGTATTGGGTAAACTTCCGCTTGATTAGATTACCCCAAAAAAAGAATAAATAAAATGAAAGTTAAAGATTAACAGTGTATGTTGGCTGTTTCTGTTGGCTGTTAGTGGAGGAAAAAATATTTACAGTAACTGGAAGAGGGGAGGGAACTCGAAAGTATTCAGTGCTGCGTCTGAATCTGTTGTCTAGAGCTAGGTCTGGGACTTTGCCCCATGGGGAATATGTTGAGACACCAAGACATTAGACCGCTGTAGCTCTGGAAGCCTGTTTGGGACACAGCCAGAGATTCGGCAGTTATGGCTCCTGTGCGTTGAGGTGAAAGTTCACTGGTCCCTCGTCTGTAGTTCACACACACAGTACATGATGGATACCAGGGAAGTATCACTTCAACATGTCTTTACTCAAGCTAGAGAGCTACAGTGTGTTTTTTCCACTGTCCAAGTATGAGCCTTGGGTGATTGTTTTTATGGGGGATGATCCTTGAAAACAAATGTCATCATGGAGTGTCCTTTGGCGGGAAAGGAAAATGTTAGTTTCTTGTGTAGGTGGAAGCTGCCTCAATGTCATTGTGAGAAAACCCACTTGATCCTGTATTTGTTGTTCACCAGTTGGGATTCTAACAGGGCACGTAGCATGTGCCGACCTACAGAACACATCTTGAACAGTTCGATCACATGTGAGTGCCTTCCATCCCCTCCTTAACACTACCCAGCATCTATGAGTTTCTGTATACATGTATACTTGTAGATGTTAACGAATGTGGTGTGTGAAATGAAATATGAACCATTAAATTATGGTCGGCTCTCCATCATGAAAAAAAAAGAAAAGCAATTCTGTTTTCTCAAAATCTACAGCATTCTGGGCGGGAATAATTTACAGACTGACTGAGGCTGTTATGTACTTTCTTTCAAGTAAGATATTCCGGGATTATACGGTAGTCCAATTTTGGGGATTTTCCAAATGTGTAAAACTCCAATGTATCTTTAAGGCTTTACTAGCAAAAAATCTGTCAGTTTTATGTTGACCTTTCCCTAATCTTGCCAAGAGTGAAGATGTATTTCTGTTGAGGTGCACGGAAGTTTGGAACTTGTTTGTACCCAGTGGCAAAGTGTTGCTGTTTTTTGAGCTCGGTTCTGATGATGTCACTGTTTGATGACAGGTTGAGGTTCTTCCCCTTGCTGCGAGCAAGCAGGCAGAGTTATTCATGCAGGTTGATAATGCCATATGCTCAACCACATTTAAGTGGTCTCTGTTCCATTGTGCTGAGTTCTGTTAACTGTAAATACAATCAGATATTCAACAACTTTGTTTGTCTCATTGCTGATTTATTTGTGTGCCTTTTGAAGTTACCCACTGTTACTTTATGTTACACTTCACCGCACTCTAAAAATTTGTTGGTCACTGATCTTGCAAAGTAAACTGGAAGATTGTAAAGAGTCGCCAGACAAAATGAATTTCTTTAATAAATGAAGTAAAGGCAGACTAGTCACCTCCTGAACCATTCTCCACTCCCCCCCCCCCACATACCACAACTAGGACTCAATTTCCAGGTGGGGCACCTGGGGGGGTGAAAACATTTGAAAACATTTTTTTCAAGGGAGCACCACAAGAAACTAAGCAGTCCTGTATTACAACAAACATTGTTCAAAGATTTCCATTGTGTGTGGGGGCACACCCCCTGCTGTAGTAATGGCACTGCTCCCTCCATCTAAAACCCAACTTGTTTGCTCACACTTCTCATGTGCTTGAGTGAGAGACTAGTGGCAATGCAGTACTGGTAAAACCAACACAGAGGGTAAGCCCAGCACAAGGTAAGCAGGCTCTCGTCTGCTCATTGCAAAATAATGAACGTACAGCCAAAGCTGCATGCACGGTATACTGTTAAAATGGTGTAATTATGAGGGGCAAAATGGATGCCTTCATCAATATAGCCTCCAGAATATAGCCTGATTGGTGCATACGTGTACGTGTATATGATCAATAACTTCGGTTAACCCCCTCCTGAATACTCCAAAGGCACTGGTGGATCTAGTTGGGGAGCCAGTGGGGCTATGTCCTTCCCCAGCAGCTTTTGGAAAGAAAAAAAATGGGAGATTTATTACTTCCCTTTCTAACAAAAAATCTCAGAATTTAGCCTCCGCTTTTAGGAAGCCATAATTTCACAACTTCCCATTAAAAATCGCCCCTCTCCTTTTGCATCCGCCTTTAACAAAGGTTCTCTGTCAGTTGCACTTGAATTGATGACGATGACGATTTTTTCCAGCATTTTCAAGAGCATACAATCTTTTTAAATGATGATACAATTGAAAACAGAAATCACTTTATTTACTTTGTTGGTTTGACTTTATATGCTGTAGGGATCAGAAGGGTCCACAAAAGCGTTATCTTGGACGCTCATGGAAATGACGAGAGAAAAACATGGATGGTAAGCAAAATGGTTAGCAAAATGGTTAGCAAACTCTGCTCATAATTTTCTCTCAAGCATATAAGACAGCCTGCCCAGATGTGTTTCAGTGGACTAAATAATCCATCACCCAGGCCCAGGTTACTTCATGATTTCCACCAAACGAAAAGTCTTTGCACTGCTTGGGTCGTGCTTTTTGGAATGGAGCCAACTTTTCTAGACTTTTTTCTTCAGCCATCATCCTAGCTGCTCTCTTCCTAGTAATTTGTTTTGGTGATCACAGTCATGGACTGTGTAATAAATTGGTGTTCCATATGGTGCTTTGAGTTCCAAGTGAAATTCAATCTGCAACATAATGAAAGGAAGCGTGTTAATTTTGCCTTGCCACTACAGCTGAATGACAGTTGTCTGGGCCAGTGTCATTCATCAGAAGAAAGCGACCCCGTACATAAGTCGGTTGAAACCCCTTGGATCGAAGTTGCTGCGGTGTGTGGACTGGTTCTCAGAATCTGGGTGCAGACACTAATAGAAGTGAGAATTTCTGGCCAGCTCATTAGCATTAAAAGCCCCCCCCCCACAGTATCTTTTGAAAAAGGAGATTGTTTGGCCCCCCAAATGGTGAGATTGTGTAAATCATTGCCGGGATCAACTCCTTGGGTCTTTGAGCTTTCAAATGAGAGCAGAAGGGCTAAACACTACGGTTGAAAAATGGTCCTAAGTGGCCGAGAAAGTTGACGGTTGCCACTTGAAAAACGGCTGCAGTCAGACTTCGGAAAAATAACTTTTTGGAGGGTGATTTTTTTTTAAACGTAATTGGTTAACCCACAAAAAATTGAATAGAAATTGAAAGATAAGTGACCAGACAAGAATTTCATTTGTGTTTCAGAAATCTCAGGGATGTTGGTGTGCATGTTGTTGGGCCCTGAACAGTGCTGATTTTACACTGTTTTCAACGGGGCTTGAATTAGTGGACTGTACCCATCTGTCCCTGGATTGTCTTTCAGAATTTATTGGGACGGGTACCAGTCTAGCATAGCATTGTACATAGGCAGTGTCCGAAACGGGCTTTCAGAGCTATGGCTACGTCTATGGAGCGACGACCGAGACCAAGCTCTAGACAATAGATTCGTATGCAGCCTCAGTTTAACCAATCAGGATTGACCCAAATGTTTCAAAGATGACGGGCGTTGCTCCGCAGCGTTCAATGCATGACATTGGGCAAAGTGGAACACTGCACACTTCGCAACACCAGCCTGTAAAAATTTTATCCTTCAAACAGTTGTGCATTTTGTAAGTTGCCCGAAAGTTACTTAGACTCCACCCTCATTCTAAAAGGTTAGCCTCGACCCAATTTTACCAAATGAAAATCTGTAGCTTCACAGAAGACATCCCCTAGGCTATTAGGCCTATAAGTACATGAACCCAAGAAAACTTTCACCGAGGCTTTAATATTCGACCAATGTCACGTGCTAGTAAATCTATCAGTACATTAACATATAAAGAGAGCCTTACTTCTCCATAATCCAGCCTTGTCTGTTTCTCTAGTTTGTTCTGGCAAGTTGAGGTTCCTTGAAATACTCCAGAATTGTCATGATTATGTTACTCTTTGTAAAAAAGGAAAAGTGCAAAACAGAATTTGCCCTTGCAAGACGAAACCATTTCTTCCACCCATAATACTAAGACAAGTATCAAGTTTGCTTTAGGATAACTTTATATCATCCAGTGTTCTCCTGTGTGTCCCCAGCCAGTCCACCTGCGGGCACGTTATCCTAGCTATATCTTGTAAAGTTGTAGCAAGTAATCGGCCTGCTTAGCGCGCATCATTATAAATGGTTAGGACTGGTTATTATTAGCATGGTGGACCGCTCCAGCTGTTGTGTCTATTGTGCGGTTTGACATCAGGGACGGGCACGGGGATTCCCTCTGATAATGACCTGGCCTGTGGGCAATGTTAGGTATTCATGTGGTAATCCTGTCGAGTTGGAGCATAGTTTGCTCAAGGCGTCGTTTATACATAGGCCTACACTTGGTACACGCGCTAAACGTATTCGTGCGCCGTGGGAAAATAGTGCAAGTTGAAACCTCGTCTTTCGAGAGTATTTGTCCAGAACGGTAGTTTTTTTTCTTTGAGGAAATAAAAAGATTCAAAGACGTTTCATCAAATTGAGACTGGCACACTTACTGGAGTTGTTCCGCCAGCATAGTTTATCTTGCTCAGTCAGACAGAAATTCTGGGACAACATAAAAAATTCCGGCAGAACCTTGATGATTTACAATTCGCTCTTTATTGGGCGCCTTGCATTGAAATGTGACCGTTTTGAGAAGTGGAAATTGGTGTCATAATGAAATTGCATCTCTTTTGAAACATAAAGCGATGCCTCTGCATTAAGCCGTGGTCGCTTGATTTCCGGATCCATATGGTAAATTTCATGTCTGCATATCGCAATGAAAACTCCAATTCATATCCGAAAAAAAGAGGGAAGCCCATGGAACACTTTACTTGATGTTTGGCGTAAGTGAAGTAACCTAAATGTTTTCACTCACCAAGCTTCTAACCCTCGAAAACCAGCTCTATACAACGGTGCGAAATTGAAGTATAGGTGTGGTTTAATGTCGAAGGATGATGGAGGTATAATATTTCCTGAAGTAAAACGACAGGCAGTGTCGCTTCTTTACTCTAGATTTGCATATAGATATAGATATATCACTGTTGACAAATTCTTTGTGCTGTTTGGCACTGATATTCGTCTTTTGCCTCAATTGTCGATATCCCGTATTGATTAGTACATGTTATCGTGAAAAAACTCTTCCTTCGACTATTTAAAACTTGAAATAATTGTAATTGTCCGAACAAGTGAGAAATCAACTCCTAGTTGAAGTATTCAGCTTTTGTAAGTTCATGTGTTCTCGGTTAAGTTTTTTCCTCGTTTCTATATTGAAAAACGTTTTTTTTTGGGGGGGGTATTTACAGTTGTCTGAATCATCGTTTGGATGTAATGTCACGCAGTTCGTGAGTATGATTATAGCAAATATATTGCCCCACTTACCTTTTCAGTGAGATTTTGCCAGGCACACGGCGCGGGGCCTCTCGTTCGCACTATGACAACATGTTCATACGTGCTAGTGATTTTAAATGGAATAAACTTGCCACTCTTGATCGAGATTGTCTGTCCTTATAACATTAAGTAGCTTTTTCAGACTAGATCTGATGTGGGACAGATATGATTTTTTTTTTTATTGTGACGGTGCATTCATTCATTTTTGAGATATTATCTGTATGATAAATGCGTGTCCCATTGTAGTACATGTACACGTAATTTCTTTATTGTAGAATGTCTAATGCTTATTAAGGATAATTATAGTAACTGTTTGGCACATGCATTTGTGTTTTATGCTTGACGAGGGAAATTGTATTATGTCGTACCCATGTGATGTAGGAAAAGTGCAATGGCTAGTCTCCCATTCCAGCAGACTAGTCTCCTCTCCAGCTGCTCTAAGGAGTGTCATCACCCGCATGGTAGCAAGTACCCTTTTTCAGCAGGGGTTTCCTGTCTAGACCGTCTCGGGATGACTCATCCCGTCGCTCATAATGATATCACCGCTACTCCAATGTACAGCATCTTTTGCCGTCATCTTTAAAAGGGTTCAAGATCGACAGAACCGAGCTCTCGATCGATACCTCTGGTTGTAAACGTATACAATCTAGAGAGGTCTTGGCAGTTAAAATGTAGGCCCCCCTAATTAAAAAAAAAAAACTTGGTTCAAATTAGTTAAAATGGCCAGAGTTGACCAGAGAGGAAAAAAAAACATGCAACAGCTTAAACATGAGCTTTTATTGGTAACCATCATTAAATTAAACCTCTGGCGGAGCTACATACACAGAATTTTAACCAAGGAATTCGTTTGATTGGTTTTAGAAGGTTGAACTGTGGTCTGTGAATAAAAGCTGTGTTATAATGCTGCGAGATGAAATAAATAGCCCTGGATAGAAATACTTCATTGCAAATTGTTTGATATGATGGAGTGCAGCAGAAGACCGTTTGCATCATTGTTTTTAAGCCAATTGGAAGACAGAATTTAAGGTTCATAACAAAGCAACCGCACGTTCAGTTTAATACTCTGCTGTTAATTCAACATAAAATGCATTCTATGCACGATTGTGATATACGCCTCTTAACTGTCGCCACTCTCGTGCATTGTAGTCGAACAAATACAACACAAACATCACGATTGGGACTTCCAATGTTGTAATATGTAATTTTATTGAGTTGTTCATTTATTTGTAATCTACAGCTTATCAGTAATTTTCACCTCATGGTTGCCGCACAAAGGGACCGTTTTTTCCCTGTATGTAACATTGTGACAATGTTTGGCCGTATCTGATTCCCACCTGACAATGATTGGCCCAATCGCCGCATCATCCTCAACAAAACATGTTTTTTCCGTCTTCCCCGCTGTTTTTGAGGCCTGTATACTCCCACTCATGCGACCTTCTCCCTTCTCAGTTTCAGTATTTTTCCGTCTTTTTTCTCCTTCTTCTTCCTCCTGGCTCGCGCACTGGCCGGGGTTTGCACTCGATCTTTGTTGTTTTTTCACGGCGACTCGACGGTGTTTTCTACTTGTGTTTACCGTCGATTTGACCCAAGAGAGACTTTAAAACCCCGGCATTGACATTTGCGAGATTCGGCCGAGGATAAGCAGGCTCGAACGGAACAGAGATCTTGTTGGGATTGTAATTGATACTGAAATTGGCGGGATTTTGTGTTAAAGGCCGACCATAATTATGATGGCAGAACATCGATTGGGACGTATTGTTCATTGCGATAGTTGCTCTCTGACATTTTAAAAGAACACGACAGAACGAAGTAAATTCGGTGTCCAGTCGCCCTGTGCAATTTTTACGGGTACTGTGTACGGCTTCCATTCTCAGTACAATCCCGAAGGCTTCCCTCAACCGGACAAAACCTCGGTCATTGTTTTTTTCAACCAAAGAGGGGTCTCTGAAGAGGGCGTTGCTGAAAGATGGCCGAGCAGTGGCTGCGTTTTCACGCGTGATTTTGAAGGGGTGGGAAGAAGAAATGCTCTAAATGGTGAGGGAATCGAGCTTGTTTTTCCAAGCACGGATCAAAAGTGACGTCTGCTGGCATGATAGTTTTGTGGACTGCGCATAGTTTCTGTCGTGTCAGTAATTTGGCTAAGTGTCAAGCTCATCATGTATCTGAGAAGCAGACACTGTTCAGCATGCTTTTGTCGTCACAAACAAAAATAGTGATGGTTTGTTATTCTAAATCAAGATTTAATTCGGTATAGTTATAGGCCAAAACATTCACGACGTCAGAACCTTTTTTTTCTTTACTCTATCTCTTTTTAACCACTGCTTTTTGCATGATGTTGAAAATGTTTGAGACGAAGTTGATCTGAGAAGTTCCGTCTTGAGTTTGAAGAAGCTTTTACACGGTTACACATGAGCACATGTGGAAAACATTAGGGCGGCACTTTTGGTTTCTCTGAAGATCTGAATGCAAAACTCCGTCTATTCTTAGTTCTCTTTTCCTCGAGCTTCTGTACATAGTTGTAGCTGGAATGGGTTGTTTTCTTCACGTTGACAGAGCAGATTTGATAAAATACGACAGTAGGTGTTTAAAAAGCTACTCCCCCAAATCATTCTCGTGTCGGGCTAGGAAATTGGAACCCCTTCTGAAAGCTGCATGACTTGAGTGACGGGTTTGACGCGTTCGCGCTACATTTAACGATTCGAAGTTCAGATGAATTAAAATCGCCTTGTATGACGCAAATTGTGACATCACTTGTCAGTCACCTTAGGACTACAGCTTTCGAAACAGGACAGTTTTAACACTTCGTCAATGGAGTGTCGAATCGTTTGAAACTTTTAACAGACTGTCTGGAGTTTTTAAGGTGAGAATGCATGGATTCTTGAAGCTGGCACTATAGTCGTGTCCTAATTTCCCTTGGAGCCCCCCCCCCCCGACCCCTCGTTTTGTTCTTCAAATCAGTTGCTCCGTGAGGTAAACATTAAATAGCCCCTTTATGTGTTCCACCGTTCATGGAAAAAATCAATACTTGGTAGATCTTACCAAATGCGTCTTCCTTAATACTCCCAATGACGTCATGGGATGACATCACATGACGTCAGACCACGCACGTTGAGGTTAATGCAAAGAGTGACGGTTTTAGTCCATTTAGCCGAGTCTGTGCGCAGAAACGTGGGTTAATTTACGGCGCTATATCGGTCGCCGGAGACGGAGAATCAATTCCGCTTATTTACTGATGCATATTTTGTTTTTCTGGACAGGATTCGAATGTAAAGTCTGTTTTAAGAGATGCATTTTTTTTCTTCAACGACAACCAGTATTGGAGGTTCCCTTGTCTAAAAGTGTGATTTCTTTTACAATAGACCCATGTTGGCATTTAGGTCGTCTTAGGTTTGTTTTCTTGGCAAAGGCCTGTGTTGGGTTTTATATTCCTGTTCGATTTTTATGTAATTATAACGATGGAAATTGTAGTTTGCAATATGATCACGATTTGTCGAGGTACTCACAGTGTTATCGCGCCCTCTTGGTAAAGAGTCGCGTGTCGTACATGTACTGTATATGTATAATGCCTCGTGCGAGCGAAATGGAAGATTGAGCAACTGTACGATTTTCTTCAGAAGGATGTGCGTGCGCCCGAGAGAGATTGACAAGTATCTTGAAACACATTCCCACCGGTAGCATTCAAAGTAGTCCCCTCAAGAAAGTTCCTGCGCGCAGAAACCGGCAAGTGCAAAATCTATGTAGCCCTACGTGGAGCTTAAATGGGCCAGTCTTGGACAGAGTCTTGTAGACTATTACAACAAAGCCCCCGGTGTTGATAACAGTACATTGTGCTAACATAATAATCGTCTAAAAAGTCGTAAGGTCAGTAGCTTGGCACTGGTAGCTGGACCAAGGCTTCGACAAAAATACTACGAGCGCAGGGGGTTCTCTTGGCTTCAACAGCCCTTTCTTTAATTCGTCTGCGTAAGTCGCGGAATTACGATAGTTCGATCGCAAAATAGAGGACATGGCAAGATGGTCTCTGCATGTTGCGATGCTGCAAGGGGTGCATGTACATGGGGTCCCCCTCCACGCCCCCTCCCATGTTCGTCCAAGGTCCAGAGCCACCAATACGGGCTTTGAGTGGTATAACATGACAGTTAGGGTTCGTTTATAATTGTTTTCATGCTGTGATAAGTCACCAGAATTCTGACAGATTGCAGTTTGCGGCCCGGATCCTTTGCTCTTTTGTTCAACAGGGAAACTTCCTTTGGCATACCCCGTGGAGCCTAAGCACTGGCCTTCAAGATGGCAGCCATGCAAACCCTCCATTGGCGCAATTTCAATTAAGGCTTTTGGTTTCTGGTTAGGGGAAACGCCTCGGTTTTGTGTTCCCGTCTCTCGGAGACCCGCAATACCGAACCACGGTCTCGTAAGCCGTTCAAATCGCACACAACTTACTTGTCACCACAACTCTACAATATTTGTTAAATATCGTGAAAGAAAATATCGATTAGCTAACATTCAAGCTCTATATTGCCACACTAACAGCTCCCAAATAATTTGCATTTTAAGGCAACAAGTAACATCCATTGATTTGATTATTTTGCACGAGGCATGTGCAAATTAGAAAGATTGTAGGCCTATTCATATAAAGTAAGAATATAACATGTCAGTATAGGGTTCGTTTGTACTCAATTCTTTCATGCTGTTGAAAGTCATAAGTATATTGCACTCCGTGAGCGGAGTACGTTTTTGCCATGTTGTGAATCTTTCTAATGCAAAGTGTGTGATGATGTGAATGATTGAGTTGGTCCTTTTGCAATAACAAAGCAGACGTGTTAATGAATACATGTACTTCCTAATACTCCAAATTCCAATTAATCGGGATCAAAATTTGAAACTGGCAGCCATTAATTTAAAAGAATGAATTAAAAAACCCTGCACTGCTGTAGCATCAGTGTGCATAATTATTATGATAATTATATGAGATCGTTTATATCAAAAGTTTTCTTCACGGGGTCTGTTAGACTCCAATCCACGTATCCCACCGCAAAAGATTAACCTTCTTTTATCACTAATAAACCTATAAACAGGCCATACTATAACGGTCCATGTTTCGCACTCTGCTCTTTAAAATGTTAGCAGTCTTGTGCCGTGGCATTCGTTGTCACTTGATGTGATCTAGCGGCGCTGCGTATGGACACATTGCACCGCAGGCTATACCCAGGCTTGACGCGCCCATGACGCATACTGCTGAAAGTCAATAGTGATACATGTTCATTTGGCGAAGCAGTTGTGTTGACGATGGCACCCGCAACACAACTCTTCGACAGCTAACCGTCGCCCCATTATGCCTCAACCCTGTACCGTGGGGTGGAAAGGACGGAAGCAGTTACGACAAGGCCTCAAAGCACGGCCCTAGTGTGGATCGCTCTATTCCGTCGAACGTGAGGGGTTTGTAAAACGCGAGAAGGATCTCATTTAGAATTTGTCCCCGATCTTTTCGGTTTAATGATTGATTGAAGGGGAGCCTGTTACATGTCACAAGGGCCACAGGAACCCTCTGGAGTAAGGCCGTGACCAAGAAAAGAAAATCAATGGCAATTTTGACTGCCATCTCTGAAAATAAAAAAACCAACTAGAATGTGAAGCGAAAGTTATGATGGTCCTTATTTCGATTCATATCAACTTCAATATCTGTCCGAAAATTAACATAAATTTTCTGCAAATTCCTGCAGACATCAGAACTCCAATCTCGAGAAGCCTTAGTTTACGTAATTCAGAAAATCAGGTGCATTAATTCCAAACAGCGGTTTCTTTGAATCCAAATCCACTGCGGTCTGTGCGGTGGGGGCTAGCAATCCGAACCATTTCAAAATTACATCTCGTTCATAACCTCAAAACTGTGCCCAATCGTGACTCATTCCGACAAGATGCAGGGTGACATTTCTGGCCATTCTTCACAGCCTTTGCTACTGAATCGTATGAATTTTTAGCATTTCTAAATAATCCCTCTCTTCCTGCGGAGGCGTCCCGGCGTCTTACCGTCAATTTTAGAAAATTTGAAAACCAAATTTTGATGTACTCAAGACGCCGCAACGGGTTCTCGAAAAGGCCGAAAACCTGAGCCTTCGACAACGAAACTTGAATCATGACCAAGCAAAGTGCCTATTCAGTGTTCTGCCGACTGTGAATCACTCAAAAGCTGCAGACAACATTCTCGTTTGTTTTTAAGGACTTTGCTCAACACATCTTCGCAGATCTCCTTGAGTTCAAACCTGTTGGTGATACCGTAATCATAGATGTTCCACACATTAAGACTAAATCAAACATACCTTTCAGAAAGCCAGTTCAGTCGTTTATGTTGAGCCAGTATTGTGAAAATGCGTGGACGGGTTTATCCATTTTTATGTGAATTCTATTCTATCCACTGAAAAGTGCAGCTGCCCAGACCGAATTAAGGTCCGTGGCTGATGTGGATTTGTTTTAAAACCCACCGTACGCTGTAATTGGACATGCGGAGCACGCGGCTTATATTTGCAAACTGGGTTTTAAGTATAAAAGAATATAGTTCCAATTAAAATAGTCAGAAGCTCTATGCGATAGTAAGAAGGATCCGAATGCACCTGCTCTCTCTAGTATAAACCTTAAAAGCAGTGGCTTTTGACTTCGTCTTGGTCTGGAAGAACAATGCACATAAGGAAGCGAGAGTTCAGCCCCGGCGGGTAAAGAAAGACGGCCTAAGGCTGCCGGCAGGTGACCCCTTAGCTATACCCCCTCTTCATTAAAAAGGGGTGCCTCGGGGGAAGCTGATTAAGACGGGATTTATGAGGAGTGAAAGCCTCAACTGCAAAGGTCAACAGTCTAACGGGGGTTTCCAGGGCTTGTTGGTTCCGAGGGGGATGATCCATCTTTTTACTTGGGGCCTTCTTTTGTTCCGCTGCCCCCATCAGCGGCCGTTAGCTGGCAAGAGAGGAGGGGAGCGACCGAGTAGGGAAGCGGGGACGTAGCCTGAAGCTCGGCCATCTCGTCGCGCTGGCCTAGACACACGGTCCCAGCACTGCCAGATGTTGTTGGGCCGGTTTTTCCCTGTTCACATCTGATATATATTTCAGGCTTATCATAATAAGTTGCACGCTATGTAGAGCCGGTAACTAGATTGGCCAAGGAGGTCAGTGCGGACAAAGTCCGTCAGGCCTTCAAAAGGCCGAGATGTTGAACAAAACAGAGGAACTTCTCTGCAGAAAACTATGTAGGTTCATCACCGTTGGGTTTCAGTGACCAGAATTGCTGTCTGTAACGCGACACAGAAGAAAAATATCACAAATCTACCGATTTACGCTTCTCGTGTTACACCATCTCTGCGGACTATGTCATGTCTTTAACTGTCAACCCTAATTTCAAAGTGATAGTTACGATTATCAGATGTTATTTATGACCTGCCCGAAATTGTCAGCCCTTTGTTACTCACAGAAGATTAAGTAATATCCTACACAGGCGAGCCCAACTGTCACGTCCAGTCTTTCTCCCCGTGCGTATAGCTCTGCTACTCCGAACAAAGCCGTTGAAGTCTCGTGGATGGACAAAGAACCCGCATCCATTATGTTTCCACCCCGTGAACCGACCAACCATGCGGGCTACTTCCACCATCCCACCGCCAATTCCTGACCCCCCAAACACATACCCCAAATTGACTCTTCACGCATCACAGTATGGAAACATTTGCATTTGGCGCGAGTATAATGCATGGGTGCCAAAAAAGTGACCAGCGGGGACACTGGAGCGTATACTCTGCATATTTTAAGTAATTGGACGGCACGTGTCTGTGAAGCGGGATGGTGATTAGAAAGGAGGGGGGACCAACGCTTTATCGAAACAAAGACAGGATGGGAATGGAGAAAGTGTTGATCTTTCTCTTTGTTCACAGAAGATGGCGGTAGCAAAGATTGGAAGCTGGAAGACTTTGATAAAAGAAGCAACTGAATCGGTGAGGACGGTTGAGAAAGAACAAAAGAAGGGAATATGGGCTGTATACGAATGTACATCTTAGCCAGCATGTCTCACCACTAAAAAGTATTTCTCGGTTTAATACTACACCCGTCTTAATATATTCGGTTTGAGTAAGAAGATCCACGCACAATTGTCGCTCATTCCCAGGCTCATGAGGATCCCAGTTTACCCGCTACGTCCATCTTGGAGATGCTAACCAACAGTGTTCAGTAGTGGAGGATGTTGTTGATCTTAGCAGGATCTCTCCTGGTTGGCCCTAGCCGGTCTTCGTACTTTGCATGGTCTTTTTGCTCGGGGGTGAGGGGTTGAGGTTGAAGTCTCAATTCCTTGACGCGTAATGTTGCAAGAGGGTGTTTATCCAGGAATCTGTGAATCGTGCCGACGGACTCAGAACCTTTCCCCCCCCCTCCCTCCATTTCCCCTCCCCTGTAGCCTGACACTCGAGGATCATGTTTTCATCATTCCCACAACAAACAAGCACCTTCTTGGAATTCTATTTATACCAGATATAAAATAGCAACCGTCCCTGACTACCCATAATAACCCCTGTGGTCCCAAAATACACCTCTGTTGAGCCGTGAAGCGGGCCCCTTCAATGATATTTCTACCCCACAACAGAAGAGCCCAAAGACGGCGATATTAATAACAGCTCACAGATACACGGCACAGACGCACGTCGCTGGGTCTCTGACATCATCAACGGAAGAAGCAGCTCCCCTCGGCTCGCCTCGCATCCACGGCGAATACCACGGGCTAAAAATAACCCCGCCATTGATTGGCCTGCGCTGCCGGTACGAGACCGCATCTACGGAGAACACCGTACTGACGTCAGAGGGCCGGCAATCGTGTTACGATGCACGTCGGCTCTCGCGCCGATTACGCACTTACTTGTTTTTCAAGGCAGACGCGGAATTGAAAACAACCTTGTTTTCTTCCTGCCTGCATTTCGCCACGGGTTCTCGCTGCGTCCGCTCAAGATCATAATTCGGGAAATGCCAGTGATGTCAATGACTTTTCCCAGTAGAAACGAAGCACCCATAAATACCTCTTACAGATTTCTGTTGACACTCTGCTCACCAGGGGAGCGGAGTTTGTGTTGTTGTCAGTTTCTGCATGGATATTGCTATCTACTCTGAAACATTTCGATGGCTTAGTCGAGTTGGGGCGCGCTGTACACCACCAAACATCTTGACAACTTTAAAAGCACTGATCGTCTCTTCGTTTCATGGACATCATTACTCATTGCGATCCCCTTAAAAATTTCAAAAAGAAATCTGGTTGAAATGATGGCGTTTTAGGAATTGCTGTTGGTAAGATGAGAATATTAAAACATGGAAACATAATAGTGGTGTGGGTGGTGATTACCCGGTACTAGTTGGGCCTACATGTCGTAAATTTGAAGTTTGGACGTGTTGAGGATAGAAAATGTAATGATAGTCGTGAGAACGACAGAAAGCGTGCATTTGACCGATTCATCATCACGTCAGCCCAACCAGCAAGTTTTCGCATCGATTTCCAAAATAAATACCACACTCCGTTTGAACAAAGCTGCTCATTACGTGACCGTTCTCAGCTGTTACTTTAAAAATCTGTATCCCGACATCTTTGGGGGATTCTGACGGATGGAAACGAATATTGTGATAAAAAAGTCATCGATATCGATTGTTCGATGAAACCTTGCAATAATTCAACAAGATGAGGTGATTATTTCAAAGGCCTTGGCCGCCATATGGGATTGTTAAACTTTGGCTAGTTTGGTTGAACTCAGTCCTGGTCATTTTTTCCTCAGTGTACTGCGCTCCTGCCTGTGGGGTCCATTTTCAAAGTTGTTATATAATGAATGGAAGGAGACAGGTGAAAAGAATTAGCGGAAATACGGAACAAAGATTCGGTGTGAAAACAAACAGTGTTTTCTGCGGAGAAAATTTATAGTAAATTCAGCAAAAGTCCAGGTTTCTGTGACAATGCATGGCCAATACAAACATGTCCGTCATTGTCCCTCCAGCATGTTTCCCCAGCGGAAGTTCCCATCTTTGTTTCGTATACATCCTCTTTAATCTCCCGTGTACTATCCCCTCCCCGTCCCCCCCTTCTGGCACGTGGCAAGTGCGGGCCACGAATTAGCATAGTAATCACCGGGAAGAGATTTCGACTGTTTGCCCGGCACGTGCCGGTCTTGAGTCCTCGCGAGCCACGCGGGTCGCCGGTGGCCCTGCGTACGTACTGACCGCCGCCCTGGTACGGTACACAACAATCACACGCCGCTAAAAACACTGCACACTGACGTCAACAAAACAGGATAATTGTCAAAATTATGCTTCCGCTCCCGGCGACCAATCATTGAGGACGCGCTATACTTTCCAGTGTTGCATATGTATGACCTCCACAAGTCTTTATTAATGCGCCTCCTTATAGTGCCTCCCCTTCGTATCACGTTGTGAGCTTGCCACTCCTGCTGATTTGTGCGGGAGTTCAGAAGGATTTTTTCTTTCCCCTCAGAACCAGGGGCCTTATTTTCCTTTCATCTCCCTTCCGGTGTTGCGTGCCGTTGAATCTAACCTTTAAAATTATCATCAACCTCGATAACACACAACAAGCATAATCTTTCCAGATGGTGTGGTCACTGGCGAATAATTAATAAAGTAGTCCCGTCAACGACGAGTCGACAGCGGATAAAACCAGGCGCATTTCACACGCAGCTGACATTCAATGAGACAGACGTCAGTGCGCTTGCAGACTACGCAAAAGCCACAACACACTACTGGAATATCCCACATACACGCGCCTTGCCTGCACAACGTCGCAGCTGTTCCAAAGTCTTTCGATCCGCGGGGAAATCTGGATTGGACCCGTAAATAAGTGAGTATTTTAGTTTTCAAATAAATTTCTTTAAAAAGTTTTTCTATTTCTGGCATGTGCATTTCATATGCTTCCATTTTTCCTCTGTGTTGTTTTGTTTTAATGGTAATTTTTTTCTCCAATAATAATATCATCTTATATTTTCTCTTCATTTTGCGGGACATTTTAAAACACAAGTTTTAACTTTTAAGCTTTTTTAAACAAAATTCTCAGCAGGTACTGTTGGTACAGGCTTTTGAAAAAAAAAGTGTCTTGCAGCGTTATGCCAAGTCATGGGTGCTGTATTTCAACAATGTTTAAAAATCAATACCAATATCAAATTATAATGGAACTAACTTTCCCTTTAAAAATTTTGGAGAAAAAAAATATATATACATAAGACAGGGACATCCTGTTGAAGAAATTATTCACTGGTTATAGTATTCAGTCGTTTTGTTTGTAAAAAATGCGAAGTGCGAGGGCTCGTACTTCAGGATTTTTTGCGTGGAGATGCTCAGGGTATTATGATTCTGTTTGTCGAGTGAAGGCCAGCATGGATGGGGTCGCCTCATGCATGGATTCCCGCTAGCGGCTATTTCGGATTTGCGTTACGACGGGTGGAATAGAAATTACTCCCACGCACGCTGTGCGTCCATGCACTGTGCCATATGGAGCGCAGTGTGGCAGTTACCAATAATATACAATGATACGGTTTGAATATTGTCTGTATGGTGATAGATTTCAGGAGCGTGGTAACAAAAGACAACTGATGAGTTTTCTTTTTAAAAAATGGCATTATGATCTGGTGATGTTTGGGACCAAACTAAACAGGCTATTTTTATGATTATTATCTATGATTACTTAAAATAAAATTTGATTCTTTGTCGATTATAAATATCATATAAGCTGTATCCTCTTATGAAATTTATACTCTGATGGAAAGCTTTGATGAGAGTAATGACCGAGAATTTATTTGGCAGTGGCGAAAAACCGCTTTATATCCCGTTAATTCTAGGTGATATTTTCCATCATTTTACATGGTTTTCCAAAATTGAAAAAAAATATTAAACCTTAATGTTGAGAACACAACTTGTCAAGAAAATCTTCAAGCCAACGCAGGTGACTTAATAGTAATCATGCACTAAACCAAAGCAACACCACCCTGAACAAATCACGTATAGCAAAGGCCCTGATACGGCGAGGCATGAGTACGGTTGTGTAAAACTGGCAGCTATTTAAGTGAAATCAGCCTATGTGTGGAGGCCGCGAGCGACCTTTAATATCGACGGACCTCACGCGGGAAAATCCAGAGAGACACTCGCCGATGAATAAGGCTTCCTTCAGGGGCTGTTTTTGGACTGCCAAGTCATTTCTTAGCCTCCCACTCCAGTCTTTCTTTTCGAGTGGCGTCGTGCCTCGCTTATTACCCGCTAGGCACGGACTCCCGCTGTAAACGAGCATGTGTCTGAGTCTATCAAGACAAAGTTCTCCGAGAGTTGTCTCTGGAGATCTGGCCTGGGGAGGGGGTGAATCAGACGACAAGGTCCACGTCCCAAATTTAAACCAAACTCCCGGTGGTCGCGATGTGTCACTCTTGTCCAGGGTAGCCCCTGTACCGCGTGCCAATGACAAGCACAAGGAACCAGGGTCATGTTGGGCTTACTCACAAATTTTAAAGAGATTGTGAAAATTGCTTTGAAAGGTGACTTTATGTTAGTACACAGCTTTATGGAAATGGACAAACTACAGCCATTTACTTGAGGTTCTTAATTACAGGGAGAGTGACAAAATTTCTCAGACTAAGGCCTTTCTTTTGTTACCATAGATCAGTGTACTATAAGTTTCCTCTTAATAAATTTAGCTACCAAGTGCCTTTTACGTCAGCTAAATAATCTGTGTTGTTGGACGAGGGCGGGCTTTTCTACTTATCCTAAAATCAAGTTAATCCAGTTTGTCCAGGTTTATTGACTGTTTATGTAACTGAGAATTTCGGGTTTTTTTCCCTCGTCTTCCCTGCAGGTTTACACTGAAGTCTGTTGTCACTGAACACCCTCCCCCGAGCACCATGAAGGCAGAAATCCAATGCGCCATCAGCTTCATCCTGGAGCAGCTTTGCTCCAAGATTCCCCGCCACCAACAAGACCTTTTCGCCGATGAGCTCAACAAATCCCTCGTCGACAAATTCAACGGCCATTGGTACCCTGAATCCCCTTGCAAAGGCTCGGGTTACCGGTGCCTTCGTATTGGTACCAGGGAGATGGATGCGGCCGTCGCCACGGCTATCCAGAGCAGCGGGCTGGAGTCAGGTGACCTGACCGAGGCACTCCCGCACGAGCTGAGCATCTGGGTAGACCCCGGAGAGGTGTCCTACCGTATGGGGGAGAAGGGAACAGTCTCCGTCATCTATCAGGAGAAGCGCCCCAAGGCAGCTGGGCCGAGCCACGTGCAGAGCGAGCCGGATCTCACCGGCTCGGGCCAGTTTAACTTCAACCCCGAGGCTGAGGATTTCCTGCCAATGACGATGGACTCGCTGAGTTCCTCCATGAGAGGGATTTCACTATCGCCTGTGTCTGCTATGGGATTTCAGCCGATGGTGCCGCTGGGACTACCAGCCCCACACCATCAGCCTCTGCCCCACCCACAGGCACTTCATCCGATGCCCACTGCCGTCCCCACGCCGACACCGGTCACGGGCAAGTCTCGGCTACAAGCAGCCCCACTTTCCAGACCCTCCTCTCTCACCTTCACCGCGGCCTCCTTCGCCCAGACCAAGTTCGGCTCAACCAAGCTCAAGTCGACGGGAAAGAAAGTCAATTTCCAGCAGCTCTCTCCGACAGAATTCGCCAACTACATGAAGCAGCGGTCAGCGATGAAGGGGTTCCGCAGCCAACGTTCCCCCTCGGGAGGTCGAGATTTCCCGCTCTTCCAAAGCAAAGATGATGGGTTCGGCTATTGGGGCGAGACAACCACAGTGCCCCAGTCTTACGCTGCTGGTCCGGGGTTTGACTCCCAAACCAACCTCGCTACACAAGGCCCCGAGTCCTGGATGCTGTACGACAGCCTGAATGCCTCACTACCGTCCACTGACCAGTATGGCCACCAGTCTCTGATTGCAGCCAATTGAAAGCTAGCGGTTTGACGTCTGGGTCACAACTAGTTTATGTCGAAGAAAAACACTTAACTTCCATTAAAAAAAGATAATCATGAAATAGACACTAAATTATTGTCTTTAATTTGGGTCGCTGTAACCATGGCATCTTGAACTGAACACCAGTTCATGTAAAAGCAGAGTTTCAGTTCAAGCCAAATTTTGTCCTTTCTCGCACCAAGGGAAATTTTACATTTTTCAGAATGCAACTAAGCCTCTGGCGGCTGTGCTATCTCACTGAGCCCTTTTGACTCAATCGGCTTTTTTATATTAATATTGATATTAAGTATATAGATGTACAAAAATCAAGTAAATAATTTTCACAGTGATAATATTTTTACATTGTTTCTCAATCTAAGTATCATATTTTTTTAAGTTGAAAATGTAAGCATTCAGAAATGTTCATGTTATTGACAGGACTTTTAAGCTGTAGACTATGAAACTTAATGAGTGACTTATAGCGGATTCGTATTATAAGCTATTCGGCGTCTGGATCCTAGATCACATGCGGTATGAGAAGGGCAAAAAGGGCAAACAGTGCAGTATGACTGGAATGCATGGGATAAGGTTTAGAAGTCCAAATGTTTCCCATCTGATGGAGAAAAACACATTCCACAATTGACTCAGTCAATCCCTAAACTTGCATCAGTCTTGTAATGGGCGTTCTGTTCCTTCAATATTTTGTCTGGTGGCGAGAAACGTATTCAGAGCAACCAAAACGACTTAGATAAGTGTGCATGAAAATGTTCCGATTAGTAGGCAGAAGCATCAGTCCCTTTTGTTTATCGAACAGACAACCTATTTTGTACGGCTGTTTCATCGGAATAACTAAATAGACCTTGGTGATGGGTTGGTAAAACGCAATATTACCGACACTGGAACAGCCGTTGGAATGTGCCCAGTGAAGAACTTGAATGAACGCAAAGAATGTCATGTACGGCTGTTTCATTTTAACAAACCCAACGAGGGAAGGCAGCGCACTCAGTGCGATAACAGAAATGCTATTTTGGACAGGAGTGGTATGGTATTTGAATTTACACGCTTGTTTTATGACGTTCAAGAGTCAACAGTGTGGAATGCCACCGATGCATTTGGTTCTTAGAGTCGTTTCTAGTAAAGAAAATGTTCGTGCGACACAGCGTGTCATCGTGCATAGCTACCGTATCAATGGTATTGGTAATAACTGTTTAATCGTGCGGACACTGTGCATACCCTTCACTGAAATTTTCTTCACGTGGAAAAATAAAGTAGACACGCCGCTTTATTCCGCACTATACAGTTTCTTTGTCGTAAAACAATTTTTTCCCCTGACAATCAAACACTTGTGGGGTTTGCATTTGGGCCCTGTTTAGTAAATTTTGTTTAATACAAAATGTTATCACCATGAAGACATTTATAAAAATTTTGAAAACGGGACAGAGTGTGATTGTTGGATGGTTTCTTGCACCGAACGGCTTTGTAAAAAAGCGACTCGTACCGTGTTGTTAGCACTCAAAATTGTAATTGTTGCATAAAATTATCATGGTATTGTGTATGAATATAAAGTAAACACTCCACTTATTTTATTTACCATGTTTCTTATAATATTGTGGATTGAACTGGCGTGTTATATATTCACAGAGGTTCCATATTGCGTAACCATAGTAACAATAATTTGATATTTGGACGCATGACAAATCATACCAAAGCGTTGTTTTACTGTTGATATATATTTTTGTCTGGTATTTTGGGGATTTTGTCATTTGTCATTTTTCTATGTTTCATGGCCGAAACCTTGGAATCGTCGAGTCATAAACAATGGGAAAAGATTACGTAAAAAAATTAGCCTAACTTTGCAGAATTGTCTCACACAAAACAGTCGCTACTTCGTTTGTATACTAACACAACATGAGATGTCACAAATCTACTGTATTTGATACCAAATTTCTATTTTAGTACTTTCATTTGAAAAGAACTTAGATTTTGAGGTTTTAAATGCAATTTCTTACTATTTTGGTAATATTCTATGAAAAGAACATGTATAGCTCGATCACGAGGTTTGTATTGTGCAATAAGAGACGATTATGAGTGGTGCATGTGATCTGTACATGGTTTGATCAACTTATTTATAATTGACAGAAGTTAACATAAATTTGTTTTTTCAAATGAAGATCGTGTTTTGGTTCCTTTTTTTCGTTTCCTCCAAAGGGAATCGGGTCTGTTGCCTGTATAGGTCATACTCTGACTAAATCGCCCATGTAAACAACGGCATTATCCCACAATGCTATGACACTGAACGTTGGAAGGAAAATGGAAGCAGCAAAGCAAAAATAACTCTCTTTTTAAAGGCAACAACAGTGTGCTCTAATAAAATGCAGCGACAGGAAACTACAGATAAGTTAACACCTTATAAGGACGACGTTTCCTCCTTGGGTTATTGCAATTGTTTCAAATTGTGGTTTCACTTAGGTAAGACGCAAAACGAAGTACGCCCTCCGGGTTGCAATTCCCCCCTACGGCTGAGTCAATGCCCTCCGAGTCCTGAGCCGAGCGCGGTGCCTTTCTTTCCAAGCAAGCCTGTCCATAATATGCGAAACAACGTGCCGTATACCCGCCGACTTCGTCGGCTCTGTCCCGACCAAATGCCCATGCAGCCAACCAAAATTTAATCAAAGATTAGAAAGATGGCGTGCGTGCGTCGGACCCGCGTGACATAAGTGTTTCCATGGGAACGGGCCATCTAAGAGATAATTCTGAAGGTTATCTTTACACCTGAACTAGCATGAAACAGCTTGTAATCACATGCCATCAATGGTGAGCACCAACGAGACACTGGCTGTTGTTGGCTTTTAAAGAGACGCGAACGAAAGCAACAAAAAAATTCCAATATTTTTCTTTGTAAGGATGCAGCGGTGTGCCAGTTCAGAATTTCGAACATAATTCGAACATCAAGAACACCTGAAATTCTGGGCAAGAGAAGTCTGCTCGTTTTGATTCAAAACTGTAAAATTATCATACAGGCCGCGACGAAGCGTTTGTATCCGTAGCGCCCTCTACCAACATGACTCACTCTAATGCCACCGTATACTTCATGACATCTTAATTCAAGTTAGATTAGCAGTCTGAAATGATATACAGTACATGTAGTAACGAAGACAGTAAAATAATCTCATCAGTTTGCACAATAGATTTCCACGCAGCAAAATGTCTAGGACATGGAATATTCAAGAATTTGTTTGATGGAATTTCAGAATTTGTTTCCAAACAAACCGTTTTCATCTTGACCTTCTAGGTTGTGATCATTTGTCAATGGATGTCTTCCTTAGCTGATTTGCGAAAGAACAATTCAGTTTGAACTCTCTCTCTCTCTTTAAATTTGCTGCCAACGCCTCCAGCTGGCTGGCCTCAGTGGGGGTCGTAAAATCTGCATGCTGAAACCATGGATGTTTGTTCAGAGCAGATCCTTTGCAGCGGATAGGGCGATCGCAGTGTACCGTGCCAGACCGCAGAGTTAAGTTGCCACCTCCTAAGACGGAGCAGACGAGATGTAGAAGTCTGCATCCCACCCACTCCCCATCACCCGCCTACTTACGTTACTATAACAGAAAAAAATTAGGCTAATACCACGAAACGAAATGACAGTTCCTGTGCTTGCAATGCAGGAGAAAGCATGTTCAATATCAATATTTTCCCCGCAAAATCCCAATTCACACCCCAGCCCCCCACTCCACAAGGCCTGCCTTTGGCACGTCTGAAGCCCCCACGGGTTCCTGAATTGAAGCTAGACCCATCACGACGGATCGATGCAAAATTTATGGTTCAGCAGTCAGCATCGTCGTTGTGACTATATTTTCAGTCAACAGAGGGCAGTATTTATTATTGAATTATGCACGTAAAAATAACCTGGTCAATATAGCATCTATTTGTATTGCACATAAAGCTACACCTTTATCAAATAAATAAAACGAAGCAAAGGCAACTCGGTTCATTCAGTCGTACCGTTTATTTGAAGTACGTTTTCAACAAAGAACATTTGAGATGCAGACAAGTACTTTAGACAGAGCAACTCTTAAGACCAATTCTTCTGTAGCACCTAAAATATCAGTACATTTTATGGCCCTTGTGGTTTTAACAATAAACTCCCTGACAGACCTTCATTCCCTGTTAACTCCGTACTCCGTCAGTCCAGTCTCTTTATTATTCCTAACTTGGTCTTCAGTCCGTCACTGATTGGATTTCTCCTGCAAGTTCGGCCCTCAAACAAGCGATGATTTTTTTTAATACGGGCATTTCACAATGGTGCACTTCCAAGCGTTTGCGACGCGCTGGCTAACCACAGTCTGTCGACCCGGTGCACATTTGGAAAGGATCGACAGATTTTGTGCGTTGTGATTGGCCAACGTGTCGCGAACTCTTGGAGGCGCTCTATTGTGAATCGCCCATATTGACAGCTCAAGTTTAAAATGGGTTCCGCTGATAACGCATTTTTTATTTGGTGAACATCCAGTGGTACTGCACACACGGCCACCGTCGTTGGCAAGTTTTGTCCACTCTGAAACTGGCGAAACTCATATCAGAAAATTCCACCAAGGAACAGGGTAGATAATGCAGGATGCAAAAATTGCCCTCCAAGAGGTACTGTATAAGATATCCCAACACCAGGCTGCAGCGTGTAAAAGGCTTTCATTCAGAAATGCGGCTCGGTCATGGGTGACGCTGCACTGAGAACGACGATTCGCATTGCCAGTTAAATACCATGTGATGACTGTTCCCGGCAAGGTATTAAGAGCACAACCCCCCCCCCAAAAAAAAAACTCAAACAGTCAGTGGTGTATCTGGCAGGGGGCAACTCCCCCCTCCCACGGTTTTTTTCTCCTTTTTTTATATTTATTTATCAAATATTTATTTATTTAACAATAGTAGTAAAACCCGAGGAAAACAACACCACGAAATAAAAGCAAGGATGTTAGGACCATGAGTGAAGCTTCTGATATTTTTGGTAATTTGATCTTTAGGCCCTACCAGAAGTTGTTGTTGTTTTTTTTTTAATTTTGGCGAGGACAAATTTCAGGAGGCTGATCATGGCGGTAGATTTTTTTGGTCATAAATCCAGGGGTGGCGAGAAATATCTCGGGGCGTGACTGAACCAGTTCAAATGCATGAGACTGCATGATTGGAAGGGAGGCCGTAAATCTAACTCTCCATTACCCATCGTGCTATATACATACAATTTTGGATGGCTTATGTAAATTTGTTAATTCATTATTCATCACACTCTCTCATGGGTGAAGATGGGTAGCCCTATACGAGTTATTTTACGAAGAACCCTTGCACTCCCCCTCATAAAGCGAAAATGTCAACACGTGAGATTGCCTCTTGATTAAGGCACTCAAAGCTGGAGGCGTTATGATCGCTTCTCCAGAAATACAGCAGGCAATTTTCAGTGCATCCAGCCTGCCTTTTAAAAAGGGCCATCAATAATCTCATAAAACAGCTTTCTCCATACAGCGGGATCGTACACTTCGTTGGGGTTCGCTCCCTGTTCTTTGCCAGCGACAACATGTGGGCGGAGAGGAGAAGTGAGGGGGCGGCAGCGCCTTCAAAACAACGCGACGAGTCAATAACAGCGGTGCCGCTTTCAGAATGAGATCGTGCATTCCCCATTGTGCCGATAATCTACTTGATCGGCGTATTGCTGGTCGGGACCCCGTCCGTCCGGGCTGCACACCTACGGGTTCGCCGAATCGGCCCGGGCTCTCCAAGACTCAAAGCAAATTGGCTCTTCGGTACTTGTCAACAACTTCTCTGCTTACGGCTGACCTTTTTAATGCACCTTAGCCGATTAGTCATCGTATACGACAATGTTGAAGAGAATAATTATTTATGAAGAAAATGAAATGAAACTGAGGATTTCACTTCAAGAGACTGTCACAGGATATTTCGATTTATTTTTGCTTCAAAACAAAAAAAGGAAAAGACGAGGTTTGAAAGATAATATTCACTTTTATTTGAGTGATAATTTCCTTTAAATACCAGACGCCGACACAAGCCCAAATCGGCACAAAATAACTTTCTTTATTGTGATACAATTTCCTTCAAAGGAACAACAAAAAACTACCAAATTCCTAACAGCAACTTCGAATCACGAGGTCGTTTTTTGAATTCGGACTTTCAATCCGCACGTGAAGATCATTCGGGTGACAAACCTCCTGTGGCGAACAAAGAAATCGGTGATCCCAATTTCGACTCCTTTATCTAATGGCACAGAACTTCAAGCCTCAATCTGGAGCCAGGTTGTGAGTGTTAAAAAATAAATAAAATAGTTTTTCTCTTCTCAATAACGACATACCGGATTTAGTGGGCGTGCTCAGGTTAGGCTTGTCTGTTTGATTTAATCGGGGGAGGGGAAAGCGGCGATTCACTCTTTTTATGTGTTAAATTTCTTTTAAAATTTGGGTGTGGTACCTTCTGTAAAGTCCTGTTGCTTTGATTATACACTGACTCTGCACTTCGCCCAGTTGTTCATTCGTCATTACCAGTAATACACATTACAGCCAACACAATAACATACTCGAACTGGCTTCATTAATTTATACTTTGCGTCGGAGAGATGCCAAGTGTAATCATAGCTTCGTGAATTTAAAATACGAGTCTTTTGCATGGTCTAGATACGATTTCATGAAACGTATTGATATATATACATTAACAAAAATGACTTGCCTGCTGTTTATTTCATTCTTTTGAGAACCTGTCGACGAGGATTCTTCAACCTCGATCCCTCCCCAAGACTTACAGTACACTAAAGTGATGAAACAAGAAGGAAAATGGGGAAAAAACGCTGAATGAAACCGAGTCCTTTGTATCCCCCGAGCTGAAGTGCACCCCCAATCGGCGAAAAGAAAGACAGGTGGTCACAGGCGTGTTCTCTCACGCGTTCTGTGCGTGCGCAATAAATATGCCGGAATAAATAGTTAAGCGTACTCAGCGTACTCCGGGTCAAACGCCCAAATACTCGCCTGTGCGGTGAGTACCACTAATCTCTATGAGAATATTGTTTTTCTCAGTATTTTTGTTGTTGTTGTTGTTGTTGTTGTTGTTGTTTTTTAACGTCAAAGCGGGGGTCACATTCGGACGGATAAGCCTGAATGTCTGACGCTATAGGCCTACTTTGATGTATTCAACATTGTTCGTCCACTGAACCCGATGAATTTAACACGATAACATTTATAAAAAGAGAAATATCGACTGTTTGTCGAATGGCCCCTTTCGACTTTTTTGTTCCTAACTAGTCCTTGTGGTCAGATGCCGACGGAGAAACATTCAAGCCATGGGTGTGACCAGGATTTTTTCCAGGGCTGGGGGGGGGAGCACTTATCAGCAGCAAACCGACAAACTATCACTAGAGGAAGGGGATATTCAGAGGTATTTTCAAGCACATTGTTGATTTCATCTCCTATCCTCTTTTTGTCATTTCCCCAGGGAGCGCCCCGTGTCCCCCGAATGCAAGGAAATAAGCTTCAGTGTGGGTGACTGAACTTTTTCATTTTTCGTTGGTGGGATATAATGTTTGGAACTGAGTTTTATTTGGCGATTCAGTCAGACAAACGGAATATCATTTGAATTTTAATATTTGCTCTTTACAAACGCACAGGATGAGTGTCTTCCAACCAACCCCGACGAGCTGCACTGTCAAGTAGGCCCAATGCGGCATATACCGGTAGACGTCTAGCTGTTGGATGCCACATATAGGCCTATGGGCAGGGGGACGACAATATACAATAATATGTTCGTGTCTTACTCGCAAGCAGGCTTGATGACTTTTTCCAATTAAGGACAGAGCCTGCGACGCATATACGTTCTACGGTGTTTAGAGAAAATCACATTTTATAAAGGCAGCACCCAACATTAAACCATTTCATTTTGTTGACATTGATCACAAAATGAATCACAAGTCATGATCCCTTTCTGGCATTACCCAGTCGTCATAAGATTGGAGTTGCCTTGCCTTTCTTTGGCTGGGGTAAACTGAATAGTTTGAGGTGAAAAAGCGGTACAAACTATTCGTGTAGTGTCCCCCGTTGCATTCAGTAGCCCGCATCCTGGAGAGACTGTATACTGGTGGTTGGCAGCATGCGCCTAAAGTTTGCTCTCGGGCCTGGAAAACTCCGAAGATTGCACTTCCAAACTGGATACCACTCGTGTAGCGTGCTTATCGAGACAAGAGCAATGTATCCCTTCAGTTGCCGCTGCTTCTTCCTCCAGCGTACTCGCAATTTCCAAAATAGCTGTGATTAGGCCTATTGTAACAGTAACAACAACCGATATATGGATTTCAGTGCCACATCCAGTTGCATATAAATAGAACATTTAATCACGGTAACACATTACAAGTGCTTAGCAACCGCGAAGAAGCAGGTGGTTTTTGCTTGGTTATTTGTCTAGATTATTCTTGTTTTAGGCAGTGGCACTAATAAATTACTGGTGTGTCTGTTAGCAATTTTCTCAATCATCAGCTTAAGCCCGGACCGGCGCCAATTGCATAAATAAACAGATGCTGCGTAGTCATGTCCGGTCAACGAAATCGCGCAGAGCTGAGAACAGTTAACCGTAAGTCAAATCGAATATATCACGCCCAAGAGCACACTCGTGAAATTTTAGCGTTTTGTATTGCTGTTTGGAGGTTTAGTTGACCAAACAAAACAGGAAGCCCAAAAATAATTCTCAGAACTTTCCAAACTGATGCGGCAAGGCCGAGTACTACGTCAGACTCGTCGTTTGTGTCCAACGAGGACAACCATCTGGTTTTACATCGTCTGTCATCACCAAATGTGTTTCCTTACTACCTTAAGGATTCTAAAGGATAATATTTCAAGCATCACCGTCACGATCCTGCGTAGGTTGATCTTGCTTTAAAGGCTTCTACAGTCCTCACGTCCGCCTGGAATACTCGTTGCAATTGATAAATTTCACCATTAGAGTAAAAAATACCAAATAATTAACAGCGTCAGAACGCCCCCCCCGGAAAAGGTAGACAGTTTCTTGATAACTGTGCTTTTTCAACATAATTAGAATTCTCAGAAATAATGTATTTCCTGTCGTAATGAATTGCTCGTGTTTTTTATTGTTATCAAAATCATATCATACACTCTATGAATCTGGAAGATAGGCAAAAAGCTGTATTACTCTATAATGTTTTGTAACCAGCAAATGCGGATCTTAATCGGAGATTAATATTTGCTTTCAGTTTTGTTAGATTCTCGAAAAATTCAACCTGCAGTCCAAGTTGCACAACTTGAGGTCTGACAAATAACTTTTTTGTATCAAGAACAATGATTAGGAGTATTTTGTTCCTTGTTAAGGTTCCTGTTTGGGTTCCCGTTCGATCCAAAACACGACAAAAATGTTTGGTGCACAACAGAAGTTACGAATTTAACGCCTAGGCTCAAATGTGGTTCTGGTTACAGTGGTGTAAAAACTCGACCAATTAGACAAAAAACACAAACTTCAGTGCACACATAATACTATTAATTTTATTCTCCAACAGACAATTTTGCTCTCAAGACATCTGATATCTCATTAAAATCACGGGGATAACGAAGTGTTTTCCTCTTCTGATGAAAGAAGGAAAGATGAAGTAATTCATTTGAAGATTTTTCTATTGTCAGTTCTGCCATTGTTCGTCCTATCCCAACTGGACTGAAATTTACCAGTATGATGTTTCAACAAAACTACTGAAAAAAAGACAGAAAAACAGCTATCAGAATTAAATCTTTCTCATTCGGCTATAACCGAAGACAACTCTGAAATCAGATTTGACTTGAATACATTTTGAGTGCCACAGTTTATCTGAAAAGCCGGACATTTCTCACACTTTCACAGTATGTACACAAAATTTACATATCAATAAAAAAGGGCCCTTCATGCTAAAGCTCGATTCAAACTTGATTCCTCCAGCAATCAAGTGTACATGCTCTAAACTTTTAGGCCCATTTGTACGGTAGTTGTGGGGAATTACGCAGGTACTGAAACATATGGTAAGTTTGATCAGGGACAATTTATGAACCACCAGTCGATTCTGCCTGGTGCCCTGTATATATTTCACGCGTAGGTTACCCGGCAAAGTCGACTTTGGGTTGACCGTTTGTCAGCGATCGAACTTGCCAATAGATATTGTGGGGACAGATATTTAATGGGAACGTAAGGTAAGGCTGTGTCCGAAACGGGCTACCAGAGCTACGGCTAGGTCTACTGTCTGAATGTCTCTCCGTATTTCAAATGGAGTGAAGACTTAGACCTAGCTCTAGACAACAGATTCGGATTCAGCATTAGGTATTATTTTTGAAACATCTGCTGGTAAAAAAAGGCATTAATAAAGATATTACACACATTTTGTGTATGGATGACCAAAAACACAATGTAAGCAAAGCATTTATTGCCCGAGAAATTGAGTCGACAGGATAATTGCTATCTGACACCAATTTTAGACAACCCGCGTCTTAGGATGAACAAAACCGATTATTATGACAATAAAATAAACTCCCTATAAAACAGACAAAGGGCAACATTTGCAATACATAGTTTAACATATTTTGTTCCAAAATCTGAAAAGCCCAAAATTGATGAGTTTAATTGGTGCAGGTTCTTTTTGTTGAGTACTAAATGAACTTTTGCGACCCGCCGCCTGACTATTTCAGACACTTTTCTCTTTTATTCTCCTTTCAATAGAAGTCTTCGCTGGCCTTAGGTTTGAGAACACCTGTTGCCTTCTGGTTCTTAATCTGATCTTGGTTGTTGTAGAGACTTGCAACCTGGAAGAAGCAAAGTAAATTGAATCAAACCAGATAAGCAGAGTCATATCTGTGGATTCATAAAAGAAACCACATGGACCAACCCTTTTCCACACAAATGCATTCTGAAGTTCAGTGTACGGGGGGGGTTGTCTGTCCGCCTGCAGGGGGGTTGTCAAAATATTTAGTGTATTTATCGCTGTCATTGAAGTAGATTGATCTGGTTTTGTCCTAAACCGAATCTGCGAGTAAGATCCCTGCAGGGCTTACACTTTTCAGGGGGCCTGAAATCTTTAGATGTAGGCCGCTAGAAAAAACTTGGCAATAAGCAGGGTTTTGTAACCTCCCAATGGCCCCCTCCTCTGGATCCAGATCTAACTCTCAGAGGTGTTAGACCAATCAAAGTCTATGGATTCAAGCCCCCCCCCTTCCGTGCATAATACTACACTGTATTATTCAATTTTCCTGGCATGGACTGGCATTAGACTGCCACCAAGGGTGGACCCAGGGGAGGAGCCGAGAGCCATGCCCTCCCCCAATAAAAGGAGCCATTTTTTCTTTTTGAATAAATAATGGCAGGCAAAGTTTTTGGTTATTTTCACTTCCCTTCCCTCAAAAAAACATGTAAAAAAGCCCCTGAATGTAGCCCAATCCCTCAGAATGTCCATAAAAGGTTACACAAAAAAAGTTTCTATATTTTTGGCCCCTGCCCCCCACCCACAAAAACCTGGCCCCTGCAGATAGAGGACTTGCATAGCATGCAAGCATTCAGATCCAGCGGATTATCAGCAGGGACACAATGTGCTCCAGCACTCCGCTGCACGCTAATCTGGCCTCATTTGAAAAGACACTACTGCCATTCAGCAACACACTGCGCCAATTTCAGGAACAGAGGAAATTATGCAACAATGCACAATCTGGGCTCTCTTTACTGGGTGGCAGGCCTGGTTCCAATACTTGGGTATCAATGGAGGTTGCCTGTCAGATTAGGGTAGCCACCAGACAGTCATTCGTGTGGGTGTAAACGTCCAGTGAATGAAGTTATGAATTATTGAAGAACTTTAAAAACAGAAAATCTTGAAGATCGTCCAGGAACTCGTCCCGCATATACAAATTCCATCCAGCAGGAAGTGGTTATGATGTCCTTCGTATGTTGGCCCCTTCCCCTCTGTCCCTAAACAAAAACACAAACAACCTCCAAACAAAAACAACCGCCAAAGTGTTTTTCTGCACCAGTATTCAAGCTCATCTGGTACCCTTTTTGAAAGCTGTATGACAGCTACGGGCAAGCAAGTTACAGACTAGCATGAGAAATTCAACAAACTCTCCCAATACATCTTGTTTCTGACCCCCGACCCTCTCACCTGTGAACTGTTGGTGGCTTCTTCTGGCTTCTTGTCATCTCGCACTCGCAGGAAGCGAGGAAATCGCAGGGAGATACCTTTCTCAGGGTCGACCTAGAGGGCAAGAGAAGAAGAATAACTAGTAAAAGAATTTTACAGATTTTACAAATTGCTCAAAATGGGGCCCCATGCACTGATCTGTTCCAAGAGATAAGCACTGGACTACATTACATAATGCCAGATAGATGATGTGGAAAAATTCCCAGCAAGATGAAGGCATGCCCTCAATAGTGACAGAGAGACAAATGTTACAAGCACTTAATAAGTTCCACTGCCCTAATCCAACCAGCGCCTATGCACTGGTTCTACATTTATGCACATTCCAACGAAAATAAGATATGCATACTCTGTGTAGTAGCATCTACTGTTCACTGTACAGATTCAAGAATTGATTCAGGAGAGACACGGCGCAGGTGAATCATTAAAACCAAGCACAGTTTTACAATTTTCCGTCTCCTTTAATTTTGGGCTTAAGCATTTCATGCCACAGCAATTTTCTAAACCATGTGATTTTAATGTTCCATATATAGCTTGTTGGCTGCAATGAGTCATGAAAGGGAATTCATACAGAGTGCTGCAATTTCTTTGTGATAAAATCAAAATCTCATGTAAATATTGATATGTTAAAATGAATTTGATTTAACGTCCAGGTGAGCACTTTAAACTTACCAGATGAACGACACAAAATCACTTCTGAAAAATCAAAAGTTTCAAGGGCTTAAATAGCCGTTTCCTCCTCAGAAAAAAGCTAACATTTGAGACAATCCTCTTGAAAAGACTGCTCAGACTTAAGAAACACGTTTGAAGTTGAAGTAGATGTAGAACTAAGATTTGAAAGACGGCATGAGCAGCTTTAAGAGGATCAAGACAAGAAATAAACATGCTGCGTCATGTAAGATTATCATCAGTCTTTCATAATGGCTCTCAATGATATTTTTGTGGAGATGACTTACAATGCCGATGGCTGCCCGGTGAGTTGGAGAGACGGAGAGATCAGCCGCTTTGACCTCCCACACCTGAACAGCATCAAACCAGTGGTCTGGGGTGTGGCTTGTGTCGTGACGGTAGTACGGGCGGGGCTTGTCTATGACATGGGCCTTGAAGAACTTGCTGTGGGTGTCCAACTCCTCGTCTTTGAGACCAGTGCCAATCTGCAAGGAGGCGGCATAAGAAGAACGCAGTTAACAAGAGGCAGCTTGAGAAGAGTGAAGCATTGGGGGAAGGCACAGAAATGGACAATGGTGGTCAGTGCAAGATGAGCCATGAAATCACTAAAGAGGAGTTCTGCCACGCTTACAGTAAAACAAGAAGCTCCAAAAATTTCTTTAGAATGCAGAACTTAAATTTGGCCATATAGCCAGACATGGTAAAAACAGAAGTCATTAAAAAACTACTGATGAAATAAATTGCATTTGACAGGCAACAGTTTAATTCAGGGGGGGGGCTCCAGCTACTTGAATGACTAAAGACACAGTCCAAAGGCTTAATATGAACCAGCAGACTTTAAAACTGAGTTCTTGAATGGAACTGAATGTTCAGCTGCGGCGCCACAACCCTCCAAATTTCTCCACCAGCCCATGACTATTCCAGTATTTAGAGCTGTTTGCCCACTTCTCACCTTACAGATTGTCTGGAACTCTTCATTCTCATCGTCGTAACAGGCCAACAGGAAGCCCCCATATGTTCCCGCCCTTTTGCCCCGCCCATGGTAGCCACCGATGACAACAAGGTCGAGAGTGTCCCCAACACCTTCTAGGTAGTCCTTCTTTAACTGCAAAATGACAAAGTTGAGGTTAAAACATTTACATAAAAATTAACGTTGGCAGTCGTAAGTTATTTTCAACAAAACAGGTATACTGCTACTGATTATATTTACAACTTTATTGCATCATTTAATAAAAGAATGCATATTTATTTTTAATATTATACATGACAGCAAACCTCAGGAGCAAAACACGCAAGAAATGTCACTTACTTTCAACCAGTTGTGTGAGCGGCGAGCAATTTCATAGGTAGCATCCTCGTCCAATGTTTTCACCATCAATCCTTCGCAGTTTCCTTAGAATCCGAATACAAAAAGAGCCTGTCATTACAAACAACACGCTATAACAGTCCCGAAGATCAATTTATTTTTGAAGCCACACTAATGGCACCCATTTTTTCGTGCCTTTTCAATGACTTTCCAGGACAACTTGTTTCCTGGGATTCTCTAGGATTTTCATGATGTGGGAACCCTGCTCTCCTTGGTTTTGGAGGATTTGATCACACAAACTTGACAGCCCTTGAAAGTTCCAGACCCACAGAGGTGGGACATGGAGGATGCCGAAAAGTTCTTCACCAATGTTTATAACTGTCAAATGCATCGGACAAAAAGCAGAATAACCTTATTGAAAACTCTCTGGCTTATGAATGCAACCACATAAAAATATTCCATTGCAATGAAATGGGGGAGGGGTTCACATCCAACTTGATAGTTGGGCTGAAGGTGAAAGGGTCATCAGAGCAAGCTAAACTGACTGTAGGTAAAGGGTCAAAGGTCAGAAACAAACCAAAGCTGTTTAGGTTATATATACAACTCTCTGGGCCATACCTTTGATGGACTCATCAAGGAAGGAAGCAATGTCTTCTGTATCCGTGGAAACCATGGACTTGGCAAACATGAACTCTCCCTCAACTGGGGTGAAGTGAGAGTTGAGTAGCTCCCGCCTCTTGCGAAGTGTCTTTGTCACAAGAGACTGGGATGAAAGACAAGGCATTAATCAGTGTAATATCTGCTAAGTGTGATTAAGTCCCATTTGTTAGAGGTACAGCCGATCAGTTGTAGTTATCCAAAAAGTAACCGCCAAAATTATTGCTGAAGGGCATACTTGGTTCAGAGATGATTATTGGATAAACTCCCTCTGACATTATTCCTCCTGGCAAGCTGCCATTTTGAAGAATGCAATGAAAGAAGGCCATTCCCAAGTGACGAGTCTACAGACACACCATTTGAAAATTGCCATAAGAAGTGCGTGCAAGTACTGGCAGGGCACACACACATGCGCGGTTACTATAATGCATCTGTTCAGTGCGCAGCATCATGTAGCAGCATTTGACTGAACACCAGAACGTGTCCCAGACACTGAATGCAGGCAAAGTTCAAACCATGACTCAACAACTTTGATCAAAATAAAAATCCTAGAATATTGTTTTTCTCGGAATATACAGTATTCACTGAGCTGAAACTTCATCAGATTTGTTCTCAGGCAACATTATTTAGATTTTGAGCAATTTATTGGCTAAAAAGAACATAATAAACAAACAACAAATGATGGACTGTACCTTTAAAACTTGAGTGTTCAAATTCAAGGGAACAAATTACTCTACAGAAAATACACAAGAATGAAACTAATAAGCGGCCAGGGCTTTCATTTTTCTTTTTGCAAGAATTATCAGAAACCTGTAAGCAGTAAATACAAAGCACTATCAGATATTCTTCAAATATCTATTTCAAGAAAAAAGCTGTTTTTTCCCTTGATGTGTAAATTACAAATCTACGTGTCCAAAAATAAAACTTAACCCCTTGACACCAGGATTCTTTTGACCGTGACTGCTGGGCTGTGGTATGCCCAATATGCAAAGCTCTGTCCAGCAGCAGGTCCACATTGAAACTGCAGGTGCATGATGAAT
Organism: Acanthaster planci; assembly: GCF_054643075.1. Taxonomy (NCBI): domain Eukaryota; kingdom Metazoa; phylum Echinodermata; class Asteroidea; order Valvatida; family Acanthasteridae; genus Acanthaster; species Acanthaster planci. Next base: position 11,894,203 of record NC_141783.1, read on the forward strand.
AGAATGTATGTGTTGTATGCGCTAATCCTAACACAAAGCCACGGCTATGGCTATGGCTATAGCCGTCTGTCAGTGTTAAGGGGTTAAATGAAGAAATAGGGCTGCCTCTGCAGACATGGCAACTCCAACTTAATCATTCAAGTACATTATATGTGCTTAATACAAGGAACATGTAATGAATGGAAACGGTACTTCAGTGAAATGAAACATCAAGACAGGTGTGTCTATCAACTGAGTCCTTTTAAATAATTTGCTGGAAAAAAAACGCTGGGCTAGATGAAGAAATGTAGCATGCATTAAGACACTGTTTCTCACTAGACAAAATAACAGAAGAAATTCATCAATGAAAATCTGGAAGGTCTTTAACTTTAGAACAAAATGCAAAAACATCTCAATCATGTGCAACCTCTCTTTCGGCCCCTCTTCTTTCGACAAGGTTAAATGAATTGGACTTTTTGTTTTAATTCTATTCGGTCTACTTTGTCCTGCACGGCCAATAAAAGAAATCAAAATTTATGAATGAGAAATCTTGGCCTTTGAGCCAATGACTTATGCAGAGAATGTTGAGATCTCAGATGCCAAAGATAATGGACGAGTAAGCCCTTCGTGAAACGGGGAAAGAAAGAACAGCCAGTTTATCAGGAAGCTAGCCATTCAAACAAGGAAAAAACAAGAGAGCTAATATGGCTTTCATTAAGCCTAGAGGTAGGTCAATCAGCCATATTTATCTACTGCAAAACTGACAAGGCAGTAGGTCTTGAAAGCAAAATTGGCAGCCAGCTAGCTGGCTAAGTCACCAGCTAACAATAAGCCAGCCACCAAGTCTTTTGTGATCTGCGCCAGTAGGCCTGGCAGGGAACCCAGCCAGTCAGCCAACCAACCAGATGTTATGAGACCAAGCATACTACCTCACCTTCTTACAATCTGTAAAAGGCACTGCTAGATAGCACGCCCAGGCAACCATCAGTTAGCAAACAGTCCGTATGTTGGATACCCAGCAAGTAACAGCAAGATATGTGACAAAGGGGGGCACCACCGATGTGACGCATAAGTTATATAACCTAAGGCTGTTGTACCTACTGCGCCCCTCTTGAAAATCTGAAAGAAGTCTAAAGATTATAACACAAAAGAGGGGGGTCCTCCTTTGTCACATACTGTGCATCATATGAAATGTTGTCCCATATATCCAGTCTGCCACAAGCCAGCCTGACTACTGCACCAACTGACATGCCAGAAAACCAAAATCCAACCTAGATTTTCCAGGAGGAATATATGACACCATCATTTTGCAGTGGAAAGTTGTTTCATATTACAAACTGGCTGACTGCCGTAGCAAATACTACAGACTAACAAGGATAGCTTGTAAATTTATCGTTCTGTTGTCACATTAAATGTGGCACATCACAAATAGCCCTTGCATAATCTTCATTTCCATGACTTTACAGGATTTTCCAAGATATTGGTAACCCTGCAGCTAATATGCCACGCATCAACCGGCCTGCCAACCAAACCAGTGCGTCAGGCTTACCTACCTCCTCATTGAGAAAGAGCAGATCAAAGACGAAGAGGCAGACCTGGACCTTGATCTCTGCTTCCGCTGCATCCTTTCGCTTTCTGGTACTCAAGACTTGGAACGGCAGGATCTGCTGATTCTCACGATCCCATGCCACGGCTTCTGCATCCAGAACACAAGTCTTCACCTAAACATCAATCATGGAGCCAACAGCTGAAATCAACCTAAGAATTAAAGGCTCTTAGAAGCATGAAGTTGAAACTTAACACAAAACATTTGTTTACCACTTTTTAGAAAACATGACAATTATTTTTATGTGGGTAATTCCAGAAATTAGGGGATTAAGATTTTTTTCGCATCCCTGTCACATCTGACATGTGATTTTGTAAATTCAGAACACATTTTCTAATTTCCAAGAGTGATGAATTAATGCACATTACCTGCCAAACAAACAGTAACAGTTTGAAATAAATTCCGGTGATATTTCCATGTCAAATAACAAAGGTCAGATCTAACAATGATACAAAAATTTCACACTTTTGGACCCCTAATTTCTGGAATTACCCAAGTGCCTTTTTGCAGGCATGAACTTACAGATTTTGACAAAAAATAAGGAAAATACAATCTTCACAATATTCTTTATGGTGTTTTTCAATTTTCACTGGCATGAGTGTGAAGTGAAACATGAGGAAATCAGCTGATCCAAGAAAAAGTTGCATGCCTGCTTTTTGAGGGTAGAAGGGTGAATTCTACATTTGCCAAACTCCAAACTCAAATTGGCCAAAGCATCTGGAGCGAAAATGACGACAAATTCTTACTGGATGTTGTGATGTCAGGTTTTAATCACCAGTCTGTGGATTTCAAATTTTTCTCTATTATCCATTCAAATTTACCTTTTCGGGATCATAGGCACTGGGCAAGCGCTTGATAATATCCGGGTATTTAGAGGTGTTATTCTCCTGATTTCGACTGTAGATGTGTATCTTCCTGTTGCCAAGAAGGTGGATCTTCAAACAAAACAGATACAAAAAATATTAACCCTAAAAGGGCAGAAACATCTGAATTCTAATTTCATTTTTCACGCACTCAGGTGGTGTCAGGTTAAATGATAATGAATCTGTTAGGAAAGAAACAAAGCATTAACAAAGCAAACCACATACAGATGAAACTAATAGTAATATTATTATGAAACAATAGACAAAATAATGGTACTGACGAGAAAAGATACTAGGATTGGCAAGGGAACAAAAAGTGGATACAAGACCTTCAATCAGTCAGAAAAAACAACAAAGGCAAAATGCTTCCACCAGCTCACACCTCAAAACAATTTGCACATTCGTAACCTTTTCATATGAGATTAAATTTGTTGTTTTTTAAGCGTCAATGTTAAGTAAGAACCGGTGAGAAAAACTTCCTGAGTAAGAGCTTATGACTTTGGGGACAATCAGAAATAGTTTACAATGTAATGACACATCACATCATCTGTGTACTCAATATTTGACTAAAATCCTGTTGCTAACCAGCACTTTCAGCTCTAAAGCTAGCTCAAGTCAGGTTTCTAGAACTCAACTCAACTTTCCAGCTGAATATTTGGAGTGTGAGGTAGACTCACCTGTGCCCTCTCCCCATCGTACTTGTACTCGCAGGTGAAGGCCATATTTTGGAAGCGATTCAGGACCTCCGACACCCCCTTGGTGGGGTGCGCCAGCATGGGCTTGAGGGGGATGCCAGGGGTCAGCTTGCAGTGCTCGGGTAGGTTTTCATAACCGTGCTCAAGCAAGGCCGGGATGATAGCCCCATAGTTTGGAAGTTCACTGCAAGTTTCCAGGAAATAGAACACCACAGGAATTACTGCCCCAGTGTGACAAAGTGACATTAATTCCTTTCTTTATTTTTTCAATCAAGTGTAAAATAACAAGTGTAATAATAAGTCATTGACAGAGTTGCGACATGAGAGTCTTCAATGTTGGAAACAAACTGGCATAAAAAAGCCGCACTGTCTACGGTACACATAATGAACAGCCATTTTGTTTCCAAATCTGGAGCTGGCACAACTTTCTCTCTTAAAACATCTTTGGAAATAACAGCCTCATGATAACCCATAATGCACAGCTCACTTTGGCTGGTACACATTCAACCAGTCCCCTGACAAACTGGAGAGTTCAGAAAGCAAAGAAGTAAATAAGTAAATTCTGTGAATGAGTGAGGACGTGCCATGACCTCATGACATGAAGACATGTTTAAAGCCAAGCTATCCCACAAAAATTTAGAGTTTATACACAAATTTACTCAGACATGGTTGTCATACACAAATTCGTAAGTTTACACATAGGATCACAGCATGTCAAAATTGTAATAAGAATGCAAGAGATTCACTGCTGCACCATAGTGGCAAGTTACAATGGTAACAGGTATCTTACCAATAGGTTGTCTTGATGATCAGTGCTGCATCGTCCATCTTCTTCTTCAAAGCGTCAGATACTTTGCTCTTTGATAAAACACTATCCACAGCTAATACAAATTAAAGAAAACGGTTTGCAAAATTGAAATAATCTCAGTATGAAACAAAGAACGAGACAGAAAACTTAAACTTTCGCTTTTAAACTTATCCTAAGAGAGATGAAAGGCATCCGATATATTTTTGTACCTATTCCAGGGGGAGCAATGACGGCTGCATGACCAATGGCAACGAGAACTGACTGTTCGGCAAGACCGATGCGTAGTTTCCCACCTAAAGATCTGTCAGTAAAGAGCCAAGAATTTTAATCAAATAGTGCTGCGGTTCTACAAGGATTTCATAGTTTCTTCAAAGATGTCATGAAAATTAAGACAGATGAGAGATAGAGACCGGCACGTACCACGAAACAAAACCCAAACACTCCATCCTAATGGTCCATAATTTTCCAATTTCAATATTTTTTCACACACTCTGGGTGTTAGGAATCTAGAGCAGATGTTTAGGACCACAAACCACATCGCTACTCTAAAACTTCAAAGTTTCAAGTTTACAATCTTGGTCAATCATCTACTGATAAAATATCTGTTTATAAAAAGCATATATGATTTTGTCTTAAAGTTTAAATCCCCTGAAATATATAGACATCAGAGTAAAAGCACTGGTCTAAAGAAAACATGACTGTTGTGACCACTTTAATGTTAAAACTTTGGATTTATAATTGGAGAAACGTTCTAACCTGATGATGTACTTGGACTCACAATCCCTGCAGGCAACTAGAAGACTCTTAATCTTCTCAATCTTCCTAGACATGGACTGAAACAAAAAAGTTGGTGGTAAAATAAGTTCCTTAGCAAACTCAAATGTTTAACTCTTCATTGTATTATTGAAGAAAATTCATCACTTTTTACACAACTGTGCAAATTTCAAATCTGCTGTCACCATACAAGGCACTTAGACATGAAATGAAGACACGACATTCAATTTGGCATACAGTGGATACCATATACATGCAGTAAATGCAGTAAAACCAAGAAAGAAAAGAATCTGTTAATTTTTCTAAATGGGCCAAGTGGACTCACAGCATTGCCTGACATTGTGGCTATTTCTTTCAATGTATTGAAGACCTTCAGCACTGTCAGCCTGGCTGGGGTGAACATCGTACGCTGGTTGCTGCGGCTGCTCTGTTGATTCCAAATATTTGGTTTTCCAGTATTCAGACAGAGTCAATTATCGCCTGATCACAACTAACTTCAATTCCTATTATTTTGTTACTTTTCTGTGTAGCTGCAAGATTGCTCCTAGGATTTCAAACTCGATACATTCTGACATAAATGTAACTTTCGACCAATATTCGGGTGGTATTAAACATTTCAGGATCAAGGCAAAGACAGCGTGTACATTTGCCACCGTCTATTCAGGTGTGAATATAACACACAATAGCTAGGGCCCTGTTCATATGTACATACTTCTCCTGTTAACAGTTCCATGAACTGTTCTTGGGCAACAATGCTGTACTAGTGCTTATTTGAATAATGAACAGGATCCTCGTGCCTCATTAAAAGCAAAATTAGCAATCGATATATGATGATGGACAAGTGAAAGTTCAGCTCTCGATCCTGAATATACATGAGGTAGGACAATGTCAACCTCCTCTACCTCGAAAAAATTCCAGCACAACTATAAATTGACAGCTGTTGTCCAGAACCCTTCCCCAACAGTAAGGCTCATAACCACTATGGCTCATTACAACACTGACGACAAGCTCAATGACACCCCCCCAAAACCAAATATAAACCCCAAAATTGAACCATCAATTCATAAAAAAGCACCTGTTTGAATTTTGAACAAACCTGTGCAACGAGTCCCAAGTCACCCTGTTGTGCAGCATCAGCTTTTACTTTCTCCACTGTGCGCCCTGAAATAGACCAAAACATTTTTCAGTTAACAATCTAAACTTCCGCAGGCCTCCATGCTCTGCCGGAAACAATGCCACACTCTTGGTACTTCCAGGGTGCATTATACCCCATGTAAGGTACCTTGCTGAAGTTGTGGAAGTGGTGTGACGGCAACTATGGCAGTTGATAACTTAGCGCCCATTGTGCCAACAACATTACAACTGCATTCAAGATCAGGAGTTCAAAGTTCAGTAGGGGTGGCAAAACATTACGTAAGGACTCACTCGGGGCTGATAAAACAGACAAAAAAACACAGGCCCCCTCCTCACCTCTACATTCCTCAACCCTGCAAAAACCTCCAAAACCTCCCAGTGGATTTTGAAGGATATACGAGGGTCAGGTGCAAGATCTCATTTCTGCTGTCAAAAAACAAAGGCCAGTTGTTTCTGTATTCGTAACCAATCATTCAATACTTATCCAAAGAGATTAGAAAGAGTTGTGATGCCAAATTTTTAAATGACACATCAGCAAAAAGAATTGTTCAGACAACTGTGTCATCCTACCTGTGCTTTGCGCGATAGCTTTCATTAGTATTGTCTCTCCGATGCCAAGCTCTATTCCCTCGTATGCCGGCGCAATCTTATTCAGGCACAAGTACACACACATCTCCATGTCCTTGGGACTCAGCACCAAGACAGACGTCAGAAAGTCAGTCAAGGTTTCGATGGTCTTCAACCGGCCCGAGGTGGCCTCTATAATGTCAAAGGTCTTGGCTAAGGCCAAGTATGGAACCCTGCAAAGGCAGGAAAACACAGGGCTTTGCTGTCAATGCTAAACCCACTGCAGAATGTTGTGTTTGTGGTAGTTACATTTCAGTGAGACTGCATTTAGAACGAGCTCAGTGAAAATGGTAAACACTTGAAACTGGATGACCAAAGAACAATTATTATTTTTGATAGCCAGAAATGCCAAGTTGAATGCAAGATGACTATATACAAGCCTGGCCAAAATTGTTGGGAAACATCTCAATAGCTGTACCCTCCCGAGGTCCCCCCACTGCCCCGATCAATGTTCAGGGATCTGCCGCTGCCGGTCGGCGCCGGTCGGGCCCAACCGGCACGCAGAATTGCCGACCGCCACAATCTGCCAAATCAACTTTTCCGACCGGCACGTATTCCCGATAAGAACCCAAATAAAATAGCATCTTGGTCGAGAGATCGATCGTGAAGATATGAAGATCGTGAAGAAACCGTAAAATTTCTTCGTAAATTTCACTTTGCACTGCCATGCATATCGTCTGCGCACCCACGTACGTGCATATGCAACATATCTGGACCAAATATTAACATGAACCAATAGGAGGCTTTGTTACGCGCAATGCACGTGTACATAGTGCGTAACGAATCTTTCCATTGGTTGGAAGGCCACACATAGGCTTGCATATGCAACGCTCTCAGTGCGCGAAGATCGGAAAACCCCCTCTCCATGATGTACAGTGTTGTTTGTCCAGTTCCGCATTTTACCCAGTTCCACAACTTGAAAAGAAAATTTGGCTTAACTTTCAGAAAGACAAAATTGCAAATGACCCCATTCACACTTCGTTTAAACACTTAAAAATCTGGCAGAAAAACAATTTTACATGTACTTGCAAAACTGACAATCGACCGTGACTGTTTTTCGCCGCGCCGACCACGGTTAGCAACATTCGGTGCATGCATTTTCTGCTCGATGTTGCATAAAACGATCACTGCAATCGTTTTTTAAACCAACGATCGCACCGCATTCGTTAATTGTTGTTTATCCCACGGTGAAAATATTAACTCCGCAAATTTTTATTCAAAAGTAACAGCATGATTTTGCCTTTTCCGTAAACGAGTTCCATATGGCAAGATACACGCGCTCAGTATGCACGTGAAACATGGCCAGATGTGTCAGAATAGCAAATGGCCAATCTACATTATGTTCATGTAGACTTTAAAATGACTGTTCAGAAAATCCCTGCACACATTTATGAATGTCGTTATCCCATATGCATACTGTACGAACTTTCGTACAAAGAAAATAAGGAAAATATTCCACCAAGATTTTGCATGTTTCGCCTTATTTTCAACACACACAAAAAAATGAAAAATGATTTGAATAGCAATGAAAAATTATGGGCATCATAGAGATAGAAATTAATTCAATATTTAAGGGATTTACAGAATAAAATCAATATTTATTTCTACTCTTTTTTTTCTAATTCAATTGCCCGTCTAAAATTATCACCTCATCCTAGTTGACCAAAATTACAAATTTTCAACTTTTTTATTAAATTTCAGAAATTTCAGACATGAGATCCCTAGTTCTAGGCTGTGTATACACAGCTGAAAACACCCAGAAAGTGCTGTTTCCGGCCATCTGGGGGCTTTTAGATTCAAAAATTTTCTGGTATGCTCCGCGCCAACCGATGGTGGTGCTCCGCTTAGATAGTCCTGCCGGCACTAAAACCATCCTGGGCAGAACCCTAAATGTTGTCATCTTAAGCTGGAGCACAGACCGGGCAATCAGACCCAACATTGGGAGGGGCCCCTGAGGGGAGGAGGCCCAACGAGATTTGGACAGGAATGCAGGTAGCTGATTATATAACAAGAAATGATGAGGTTATAAGTTGTTTTTTACAAGAGTAGGTGCAGTGCTTTCTTACTTACTGGAACCCTCCATGGACTTGTGGTCAGACCATGTTGTGGTCCAAGTAAGTGGGCATGTGAAATTCTATTAGATTTATCTGGGACAAAACTCTAGAATTTTGACTTGCCAGATGATTTGGTTTGGTATTTCAGATGCCAAGTTACACTTCTGTTGTGAAATAGTGACAGATGAAAATGTCCTATCACACAAAAGAATTTTGAAATACCTTTCTCCTTGCTTCCAGCAGGCATCTTTAACTGGATGGTACCGGGGGGCTCCAGGGTTGTACTCCACACTGTCCGACGCAGCCACCTTGGAAAACATTCTAGTGAGAAGTGTCAGGAACAGAGGAGTTATTTTAGTAATTACAAATAGTACATATGTCAGGGAATGATGGTAAGTAATTCATAAATGACAGAAATGGTGAAACATCAACCGTGATTCTTACTGGCATCTCTACGTATTTGTTTTGGTGATGGTGATCACAATGATCGGGATGAAAATGATGGTGATAAAGATGACAGAGGTTCGACTGGTACAGATGGTGAAATGATGATAGTGATAAAGATGACAGCGGTTTCAACTGGTAAAGATGGTGAAATGATGATGGTGATAAAGACGACAGAGGCCCCAATGGTACAGATGGTGAAATGATGATGGTGATAAAGATGACAGAGGTTCCAATGGTACAGATGGTGAAATGATGATGGTGATAAAGATGACAGAGGTCCCACAGGTACAGATGGTGAAATGATGATGGTGATAAAGATGGCAGGAATCCTACCGGTACAGATGATCAGAGTGGTGGAATGTGAGGATGACAGTGAATATCAAAGGGGTGTGAGTGACAGGTATTAATGATGCTGGCTGAAATGATAAAACTAACACTGCTGAAAATACAAATGACGAGTTTACTGAGATGTTCACCCAGAAGACCTTTGGTTATCTTGCAACAAAAGCGGCTGGTTTGCGTATACAGTAACTGTCCTTTACCCAAATACGTTCTTGGCTGGAGTCCTGCCATCCTTTGGTTTCTCCACTTTGTCTCTTTCCTCCTCTGTCACACTCGATGTCTTGCTGCCAGCTGGTGACGCTACTTCTTCTTTCACTTTGGGTGACGTCATTTTCTCTGTCTTGTTACCTGAAGCCTTTGATTCTTCTGCTCCTTTGCTTTCTGTGAAATTTTTAAAAGCCAGGAATTAAAAATGAATTGAAAAAGATGTACGAGGCTGCCTCCCATAGACAGAAAGTCACTTAAACACACTTGAATTATCTGGAGCTTGCGTTTCTAGTAAAATACAATCACGGTTTAGTCAGGATCAAGGAAATAAATTTGGCGTATATCTGGAACCTGTAATTGTAAAATTTTACATTACAGAAGATTAAAAAGAATGATTTGTCAATAATCTGAATGAAAATGGCTTATTAAGGAGGAAGGAAAAGCACAGTTCAGTACAAGTCTGGGGAAACACTGGAACTAAACATTACCATGTATCGTTGTCCAAGGTTGCGTTAGTTTTACTTTAACTTTGTAGTTGTACCCTGTACTGACCAATGAAAACACCTTATCCTGACAGTGTGCATGCTCTTGGACTGCCAAGCAATATGTACCATTTTTTATTGACGGTTTCAGCACCTCCCGCTTGGAGTCTTTCTTCGGTGGCGTTTTGGCCTTTTTGGTCTCGGCTTTCTTTTCTCTAGTTTCAGAATTCTTGGCTTTAGGGGACTTCTTTTCCTTCTTAGTATCTCTGGGTTTGGCTTTTCCTGCAAGAAATGACCAAAGTCAAAGTGACTGCGGCACAAAAATGAGACAATGTGTTGACGAAATGTGAGTGGAGATCCAAGGATTTGCTCTTCAAAGAATGCCAATTTGTGCGTCGTGCTGAAGAACCCATCAGGAAAAGGTGTATGATTACTCCACGACACTACTTTTTAAAAAAGACAGCAAATTAAATGGTTCTTATTTACCATATCAAGAAGTGAACCTGATAAGACAACAACACAATTGTCAAGTAGTGGAGAAACTTCACACTGACATAAAAGTAGATTTATCTGAGACTTGATACTGAGAAAAAGGAGCTAAACTTAAAAACTAGTTTTGTTCCTGTAGAGAAGTGCAAAATGAAAGCTTCTGATAAACTGAGTGACTTCAATGACAAGTGTGTGAAATGTGCACGATGGAGAAAATAAATTTGAATAATGGAGGTCCAATTTTACCGTTTTTGCCATCCTGCATATCCTCCTTTGCTTCTGGAGGTTCCTCCACGCCATCCATCATTTCTTCTTTGACTTTTGTCACAGGCGAGTCCACCTCGGTAGTGCTTTTAGTTGCTTCCTGCACAATATGAAACGTCTCTGTTTAAGCTTGATTTAAATCCTATTCATTTTAAGCATTTCATCATTACTTGGTTTGTGCCATGTGCAGCTCGAAGTATGGCTCTGCCAAGAGTAGACTTTGCCTAAGATTAATGTTAATGAAGCAACTTTTCAACTGAACAACATGTAACAAAAACATGTTCAACTTTTTACCAATACAATAGTCACAATTCACATTTGGATTTTGTGTCATTTTTCTAAAAATTTCAACTATAAAAAAATACAACATTCCTTACTTCCGAGGTGGTTTCTGGGGTCAATAGCTTGTCTGTTTTGATCTTCTTAGATTCTGATTCTGCCTTGATGGGTGTGGCAATATCCTGTTCCTCCCCCTTCTGTTCCTCCGCTTTCCTCTTTCTCATATGTTTCCGTGCTGCTCAAAATAATGTAACAGCTGTGTGAAAACGACTAACACCACAACCTGTTGATTGTTGTCTATAAAAACATAATAGACTGTTACCATGAGTTCAAAGAGGTTTTTTCGTTTAGAAGTAAAAGCTACAGACAATGCACTGGTGGAATACATCAAGATTTCAGGCGAGCCACCTGACACTTACCAGTCTTTCTGAGAGGTATGCTGCCTGGTGTAGATGATGGTGAAGCTGTTTCCAGTGCTTGAGATGGGGTAACGGGCGATGGTGGGATGGGGTCAGAGGCCAATTCGTCAGCTGTGGCAGCCTGTGGTCATAAACGATATCAAGATGTTAAACAAACAGCAAGGAGGAAACTGACCAAGCCGCAATTCATGATCAATGAAAATTTGACTGGATTTGAACCCTCATCCTCTGCCTCTGCTTTGGATAACTGGAAGGTCCAATAATGCAGTAAACCGTCCTCACTGACCTTCCTCTTGGGTGTGTCTTCCATGGGTGGGCTCTCCACGGGTGCGGTCTTGGTGGGTGTGGTCCTGCTCACATTCTCATTGCTATCCTCTTCGTCACTATCAAGGATGCGCCGAAATTTCTTCCGTGTTTGCTCGACTGGCGACTCTTGGTTTGTACTATTCTTTACTTTCAGTGGAGATCTATCATCCCTATCATTTAAAACGGGACAAACTTACACTTCTCACCATGTTTCACCGGAAACAAGCTGACATGAGTGGTTCTTAAAGTGATCAATTGTTTCCAACTTTCAATTTGAGACCTACATAATTAGCTACGACTATGTAGGACGCATCATATTCTGAAGTATTTGTTAAGTGGGCAGAAAGCACAACTTCTTAACTCACTGTATGTTTCCAGATGATGCCACTTTGTCTGTTGTTCCCATATGCCGCTTGGGACTGAAAAATGACCTGAGAGAGCCCAAAACCAATTTCAGTATGAAAACACAGGGATACAACATGAACATTATCCATTATGTGTAATGAAAATGTGTAAAAAAGGTAATTTCATTTCAATTCTAGTATACCTAAGCTGCCAAAAGGCATGACAGGGATAATGCACACATCACACATACACTACAACACAAATCTTCAAATTGTAGCATAATGCATCAGGGCAATGCAACGGCATAAGCACTTTCACTAGTGAGTTTCAGTTGAGAGAAATCTCCATTTTTGAGGCAGCAGGTGTCACGCATGTCAACAATAGATGTCATTGGCAAGTATTACTCATGAAAACAAGGCTAATTAACCTCGTTAGGGGTACTTGTTAGGCTTGATTCCCCTTTTGGGGGGAGGGAGGTATCCTTTCTGAAAAACAACTGACTAAAATGCATGTGCACATCCATCTTTGACACCAGCTCTGGTTAGCACATTATAAGTCCCATTCTCCCCTACAGTGGCACAAGGGGCGTGGCCTCGATCGTCCAGAGCTACATGTACATTGAGATAAATTTTAGTCCTCCCCCCACAAAAATTCACAATCTCTGCTGATTAAAGTCCCATCTTTGCCCTCGGTAAAATGATATTTTTTCCCCCACAAACATATTTTTGGTTATGTTCAGGCCACCGCACACCCTTTCTTAGCAAACACATTTCCACTACTCTGTTTCCAGTACATGTAATGTGTTGTCCAATGGAACGTCCCGTCCATGAGACGTATGACATAAGAGACAAGCTGTAGTTGGTGAACGTCATCAGCACACCATTCAACCAACAGAAATTTTTCTTTCATTTGAGGCCGAAAGGAAACTGAATAGAAAAAGATGGGAGCCACGTTGTAATTGGTGAAGCTGCTGGCAACGATGGCCTTTCAACTGACACGACTGGCATACCAGGTGAGCTAGGCAAGCGGTCATGGACACAGGTGTGGGTACAGAAAATTTGCATAAATTTCACCATTTTAAATGGTATAATGTAAATGACCCCCCATCCCATACAAAATCTCGAGAGACCTCAAAAATTATAGGTGAAACATTGGTGTAACAGCATAGAAATTTCATGCAAACCGAATATAAGCCTTATCGCAAATACTGCATGGGTGATTTTGCAAAAAAGGGGCAATATTTTTTCCTTCCCACAATGCTTTTCTACCATTGTGCAAAATCACCCCAGTATTTGCGATAAGGCTTATTTTTATGACTATTTTTGTTGCTAGTAAGTATCTGTAGATTGTAAGGTTTGTATAAACCAGTACAGTTCCGGAAGTAACCTAGGCCTGGGGCTACGTAGTACTAAAGTTAATAATACTAACACTGACTAAGCTTACAAATTCACTTCGGCCTACAGGAATTTTGAATCATTTGTGGCCTACAATTATGACTCCTTCCTCAATCATCATGCCCATGATATAGGCTTTCTGCACATAGACCTATGTATTCTTCCCCTATGAGTGATTGTGCGTGATAGATGAAGTCTCTCATTATTACTACTAAGCACAGAGCAAGGAAGACTGGAGTAATATTCTTACATTATCGATCGCTGCGCCATGGTTAAGTGGAAGGAAGGTCTCCGCAACAAATTTGCTTCAGTTTTGATCAGATTTCGTTGTCTGCAATGAAACACAAGATGTGACTGGAGCCCTTCAAATCTATCGAAAAGTCGCCGCTTACAAGCTTCGTACAAAAATCGTCTACCACCGATGAGTAGCAAACCATTCATTCAAGTAGAAATTGTATTGCAAGTACTAACTACTCCGTAGTACTTCAACAAAAAACATGCAATGTTGACACCCATCCGCGGGAAATTCTGTTTTTCGCGCGTAACCCATTGTGTTTGTGTCGGATTCCCTGTGCGCATAGCAAAAAACTGCAATGATCTATTTGCATCGAGGGCATCTGACTACTTTATAACATCCCCTGGTGGTGCGCATTTGATATGGAACTGGTAACGGTAAACTGCAACTGAGCTCTGTGACTGCAACACACCGATCCGATTTCTGCGCCCGAGCTCCTTAATATTTTGTGATCCCACGGGTTTTACAATAAGACATGCCATAATCAGGAGGGATCATTGAAATATTTCTATAAATCCCGAATTTGGGACTAGTAGTTTCCCGTTCGGGATATTTCTTTCACAAAAAGCCCAAAATTGGGGGCCTATTTTGGATATAGGCGGGCGGCTACATTCAGAGCTGAGCGCATAGTTTTACTACTATTTGGGAGCCCAGGGACGTTATTTAAAACAAATTATATGACGTCCGTGGTATTCGGGGAAAGGCGAATAAAAAAATTCACGTGGCTAACCCCAATAAATTGAACAAAAAGTGATCTTCTGGTCATAATCTTGAATTTCCAGTGAAAAAACGGAGGCCAACCTCTTCCCAAGAGTCAACTATTTCGGTCTGATTTTGTACTGTTTTCTATGGGCGTGTATTTAATTAAGTATAGAGATCAGTGGTGTAGTGCGATCCATCGAGTACAACCATTGGCGCGCGCGCGCCAAATCGATTAAAAATCTCACTGGTCACGGCGTCCATAAAACCAGACAGCATTCGCTCGTCGCCCAGGGCCCGAGCAGGGTACCAGGCAAAAATACTGAATGGTGCACGTTGGTGGCGCGAACTACCATGTGCATTGTGTGCAGAGAGCAATGCAACTGCATCGTCTGTTTTGCGATAAGATAAGACCAGGTGCGTAAATCAACAATTCTGGCGTAATTGGCCTATATGTCATGAACGGAACTGCGGTTCAGTCATCAGTCAATCCATCGATTGCAAAGAGGCAGAAGCTTTCCAACAGTGAAGAGGTGAGTTGGCAATTTTAATGAGATATTTTGCTGCAGTGCGGGGCTTCGCTAAGTAAGAACGTCCGTGGTCAGTCGAGGTCCCTTGCATGCCACGTCCAGTCTGATGATGGGTTTTCACACCAAGTGGCTAAATTTGGCACCTGAAAAATAGGCCTAACGTTCTGTTTCCCCATAGTTACACCATGGTTTACTTGTGTAAGGTTTGTACAAACCTTACTCAAAAGCCAGGTACAAACTTCCATTTTGCATGTTTTGGCTGTTTTGATTGTGCCAACTTACTCTTCCATCACAGCTACACGTAGGCCTATTTGTGCAACCAAATTTTACACATGCCTTCTTACTGAAGTTAGATATGTCTTATGCAGAGATTTGTTCACCTTATTCCTCATTAAAATGGTTGAATTCTGGAGCATTTTGCCCATCCATACTACAGAAACTAAGCCATTGTCGGCAGCATTTACTCTCAATAACTCAGCTAGCTGTGCGATTGCTTGACCCATCCATATGGAAGTTTACCTATGATTGGTCATTGGAATGGAAGCAAATTGGACTAATCACAGTGCGGCTTTTATCTGTGGGTGTCAGCAGGTCAGGAAAACAAAAGGAAAAGATAGGAGCATTGTTGTGATTGGTCAAGCTATCACGCAGCTGTCAGTTACCGAGAGGAAGCCAACATGCTGCTGACTTTTTGTAGTGTGGATGGGCAAACTTCTCAAGAATTTCACCATTTAAATGAGGATATACTGTAAGTTGAGTAAACCTCCCCATCCGACATCTAACTTCACCAAGAGGGCATGTATGAAATTTGGTTACACAAATACATGTAGCTGTGATGGAAGAGTGTGTTGGCACAATCCAAACAGCCAAAACGTGTTTATGGGAGTTTGTACATGGCTATCTGGAAGGTTTGTATAAACCTTACGGTTCCGGAAGTAACCATGGTTATACTGTCATGCATGTAAGGCTTCTTGTACTCCTGAATCACTACCTTGGGACCCTGTTTTTGAATGCAGTCCTGTTATGTCAAACTGGGGTTAGCTTAGGCCTACATTTTTGTTTGAAAAAAATCCACTTTCTCAATCAAATCTTCCCTCCAAAGTCTGCCAAAATTGATGTATCTTATGATCTATTTCAAAAAGCCCAATGACCCATGGATTCAGGACCCTGTCATGCTTAATGTAACCAAGTAGCCTGCACTGTATGTATGGCATAGTTTTTACTTATAGTTTTTACTAAATGATTCACATAGCTTCACGTTTTTTTACACAATGCTATACTTGAAGAACTCCAAGTCACCACTCGGTGTGACTTGGTCTTGGAGCCATCGTAGTTTACATCGGGGTCGCAGCACTGTAGCCTATGTGTTTTTTTA
This sequence comes from Acanthaster planci, assembly GCF_054643075.1. Lineage (NCBI taxonomy): Eukaryota > Metazoa > Echinodermata > Asteroidea > Valvatida > Acanthasteridae > Acanthaster > Acanthaster planci. Next base: position 11,910,616 of record NC_141783.1, read on the forward strand.
ATCCAGCCTTTATGGTTAATGATCCTTTAACACAAATTCCGCATTTTCCGTCAAATTTTCCTTTGAGAGCAACCATAAGGTACTAGTACCTATAACTCTTGAAAATGTTTATATTGAAATTTCAGACCATGAGAGCGAGCATTTGTCGAGAAATCTGACATGGTTACTCACCAATGTCCCGTTTCCACCCCACTCATTTGTGTTTATCACATTGTGCATATGTCAGGCTGGTGGCCAAGCTTGCTCCACATGTTGGTTTGACCATTTTCAGAGGTGGGAGGGATGGCATCATGCCTTTATTGCGCGACCGTCCGTGCTGTGACTTTTAAGTTGATACCATCAGAATGCGCAACATGGCATGCACTGCACTGTGTAGCAGCAAAACATACATTTATTTATTTCTGCGAAAGTGGAGTCAGTCAATCCATTCCTTTCTATTTATGTTCCATGAGTGAGGAGCTACATGTACATGTATACAGCTCATTTTCACACGCCTCCGAAAATGGTCTGACCGAAATGCAGAGCCAGCTTGGCCATTTGACCAGATGCAGGCACAGTGTGATAAACACGTTGGCCACAGGATGCAATTAAAAGTTTATAAGATATTCTACCATTATGCCCAGTCATTTCAGCCCCAGCCCACGCCACCTGCAAGTTAACACGTCTTTTATTATCACTTGTCACCCACCAGATACAGTTTGACAACATGCCAGCCAACGACGCCACAGTGATCACCCCAGGGCCAGAGGGTTGGTTCGGCAGCGAGCCCCTGGCAACCAACGACCCTGAGATTGCAAGCATCATTGCCAAGGAGAAAGATCGGCAGAGACGTGGTCTGGAACTGATAGCCTCTGAAAACTTCACTAGCCGAGCAGTACTGGAGACACTGGGCTCGTGTCTGCAGAACAAATATTGTGAGGGCTACCCTGGAAATAGGTAATTTTAAAGTTAATCCCCACTAGAATATTCACAAACTTTACGCACTGTAGCTGTGTAGTTAGAGGAATGGACAAATTAGAGACAGACAAGCACATCTTTTTCCTTTTTTTTTCTTTCAAAATGTTTTGCCTTGATTTGATCCATCTTCAAAGGTAGCAAAAAGGCTGTGTTTAATTGTAAATGTCTTGAAGATTAGGTGACCAAATGTGCCATGGGAACAGATTTCCGATAAATATTTGTAAGACAACTGGGGGAGATGCTTTGAAAACAAATATTCTTATATTTTATCATCTCTAAACTTATCTCGAAGTTTGACATTACAGATCGTATTCCCAAAGTAGTAGAAGATGCTATATAAAAGCAGTATCAGATGTAAAAAAAAATCAAACATTTTAATAATTTTTAAGTTTGTTTTCCTGAACTGGAGACGAAAGAATTTATCTCGACTTTCGTTGACTTTCGAATATGGTTCAAAATTCCCCAGGTGCTTTTGGAGGATTTTGAGCGATTGTGAAAAGTATTTGTTGATTCATTCCCGCCAATGTTACTTTGCCAGTATGACATGATGCACGATATGCGGCAAAGGGGGACCCCCCTGTATTGTGTCTTCTTTTGTGTTGATGGAATCTTTGGAATTCCTCTCAGATTTCTGAGGGAGGTGCAGTAGGCATAGGGTATACAGCTTGTGCATCACATTAGGGGGGTCTCCCCTTCACTGCATATCGTACTGGGTATTCAGTATGATGTCCCTTGAATGTTCAGGTGCAAAGGATGTTCTATCATGGAGGAAGGTTTAGTTTATGTAGGCAGGTTTGTAGCAAAACACTCCCTTATGCCTGGGGAGTTGAAGTTAGTCTGTATCTCAGTGTCATTTCTTCCACGGGAAACTGCAGTGTATCATCAGTTGTCTCCTTGCTTGTATGTACATGTATGTGCAGATATTATGGTGGCACGGAACACTATGACGACCTGGAACGCCTCTGCATAAAGCGTGCCTTGGAGGCCTACCGTCTCAACCCAGACGAGTGGGGAGTCAACGTCCAGCCCTACTCGGGCTCTCCAGCCAACTTTGCCGTCTTCACGGCCATCATCGGCCCGCATGGTCGCATCATGGGACTGGACCTGCCGGACGGGGGTCACTTGACCCATGGCTTCATGACCAGCAGGAAGAAGATCTCGGCCACGTCGGTCTACTTTGAGTCCATGCCGTACAAGGTGAACCCTGAAACGGGGTACATCGACATGGATCGACTCGAGGAGAATGCCAGACTTTTCCACCCGCAAGTGGTCATAGCTGGTAAGTGCTGTTGTGGCTGTTCTAAGCATTTCAACTATCCACACTTGAGTTTGGCACTCAAAAGATGTTTTATAAGAACATTCAGTTTTAAATGAAGAGAAACTTACAAAGAATCAAAAATTGCCGTCAATTTGTTGAATTCAGGTCAAATTACTTAAAGTGGTGAGACTGAATATGACTACTAGTGAACCCAAATTTTCATCCCGGAAATAGCCATGGAAATGTTTAGCATGTCAAGAGCTGAGTTATAGCTTTTCTGCTTTAGATTTACAAGAACAAGATGATAAAATTAGACCTGCTTATCTATATTTAGTCTCCAATGTAAATACATGTATGTACATGTGGAGTATCTGAGGACAAAGGTTACGTAAACAAAACCCGATCTGGTTGTGCACGGTGAAGTAGGACAGATTTTGCATTGTGTCTGGTATTTGCTTAATCTGTTGTCTCCTCTCAGTGAAATCCTGTCCTTTTAAAAAGCCTTGTTCATGTTGTCAACTCAGCAGTCGAGGCCGATGCATCAACATTTTGAAAAAATTAACCTTAACAGCCCTGAATGTTCCAATTTTGATATGATTTTGCGCACACCCTATGGAGTTAGGGTTAATTTGGCAGAAACATTTACATGCTTTCAGTATGAGATTCTCCCGAGGCAAGACTTTTTAGCATTTGATTTTAAAAAACCCCAGAGAGGCCATGTTAAATGGCATCTATCATACATATACATGTATATGCAAGAACATTTTGAAATGTTCCTTGTATCAGGGGTGAGATTTGTCAGGATTTTTTTTCTTCAGGATGTTCCCAATTTCTGGACGGTTCAATCAATTTTTTAAAAATCTGAAACATCCTGAGTTCACTATTATAATACGTGAATTAAGGTGTTTTAACACAGAACAAAAGAAGTGGTGATTTAAAGAGGTTTCTTTGGGCCAACACCAATGTGTACCGTAGACCCTTTGCTGCTGTGGTCCCCCAAATCCTCTGGTGGTTATTTCATGGATATTTAATTTGCCTCCAAATCTCATCCCTGATACATTAAGCATGCACTTACATGTATAGCTACTTCCACGTACAAAGTCAACTATTTTTTGTTGGAGTGTACCGTATGTATTGCAGAGTTTAATACCCACATGTGTGTAAAGGTATTTTCTGTCTCTAAGACTTGCTGCGCAATATTAACACATGTATGTATGTTAACAGGTTTCTCTATTGCGCTCTCAGTTGTTTGGTCTTTTCCATTCAAGTTAGGCAACCAAATTTCAGGATGACAAAGAAGACTGAAACAGCGCATAAGTGGCCTACCGTGAACGGCAAATGGCCATGCAATGGGGCCATGCGTGGAATGTTTGTGAACGGAAGCCATGCTTACCAGCCAATGGAGAAAATCACACTGCCTCAAAAATCACATTACATCAATGAATTCTGTGTTGATGCCATGGCAGTAACAGGCTAAAGCCTGGATATATGAACATGTGCATCAGAATTTAAATAATTACATAATTAGTGAACAAACTTAAGATTTTCTAATTGTTAACACAAAAACCTCATCATCTTGGGCTTGCTTCAAGTGTTTTTTTTTTTTTTCAAGGCATTTTTTTCTCACATGCTGGTCTTGGTCCATACAAACGTATCCAACAACATGTATAACTGGAAAATAACTACTCGTGCGTGGCCATATATATACAATTAGGCACTGTGACCTTATGGCAAAGCTTGCCATTAAGGTTCGATATTTCAAAGGGTAGTGATGCAAAGGAAAGATGGTACATGAATAATTGTCTGATTTCATAATAGCAATGCATTATCGCAGGAATAGTCAATGAGCTGTGTACACGTAGTCATATGCAGCAAGGTATGAGATGGAGAGAACCCCCCCTGCTTTGTGTTGGTCATTGTCTCGCAGGAATCTGGGGAATTCCCTTCAGACATTTTGGGGGGATGTGTTAAGTAACAATAGTCTGGAATGTGTATAGGGATTGGACATGTTGGGGGGGTACCCCTCGATCTCATTTCTTGCTGGGTACACACGTAGTTCTGACTAGCTTCAGTTACAGCTCATTTTAATAATGTTACAGTAATTACAAGTTTCTTTCCATGCTTTGTTGTATGCCTGTAGGCATCAGTTGCTACTCTCGTAACCTGGACTATGCCCGATTCCGCAAGATTGCTGACCAGCACGATGCATACCTGATGGCTGACATGGCTCACATCAGTGGTCTGGTGGCTGGCGGTGTAATCCCCAGCCCCTTTGACTATTGCGACATTGTCACCAGCACGACCCACAAAACCCTGCGTGGACCAAGGGCTGGCATCATCTTCTTCCGCAAAGGTAGAAAGCAATGAAATCTCAGTGCCCCCCCGGAAACGCCAAAAATGTTTCTCAGATAACATGTTTAAAATAATATCGGAAAGTGCTAAAAAAAAAAAGCACTTTCGTGCTTGAATAACAATGGAAATGTTTTGTCATTTCCTGTCCCAATCCTCATTATCGCGGGTGGCTAGCGGTGATGAAAGGCTATCTTAAGAAAGTAAGGTGAAGCAATACTGTACAATTAAACCACATGGAAAATGTTTTTCAAGCTATGCTGGCTACCAGCACCTGTTCATAGTTATTGGTCTTCGGTAAGGTTCAAAGGTCAGTTACCGTGCCTGTGCAGGGAGGGCCGCACACTTTCAAAGTCAGGTTTCTTGTATGGTTGGGAATCAAACCGAAGACAGGTTAAAAAAAATGACTTTTTTGCCCTCAGTGTTTTAAATAAGTTTGCCCCCAAAAATTTGGTAAAGAGCTTTCAGGATTACTGAGTGGTCAGTCTGTCAGAATTGTGACAAGTTGAAAATGAATCCTTCTCATGTGTACATGATTTTTATCCAGGCGTGAGGAAAACCCTGAAGAACGGAACACAGGTCATGTACAACTTGGAAAAGCCCATCAATGAAGCTGTCTTCCCTGGCTTGCAGGGTGGTCCACACATGCATGCTGTTGCTGGTTAGTCTGGCGATACGGCGCCCTCTTCACTTCCCGTTTCCTTGTGTATTTTTTGTTTCTCTCTCTCTTTTTTTTTCAGTTTTCCTTTTTTGGGGGGGGTTAAATTTGAAAGGTATTTTCAGTTGTCATTTTTGGCTAACAACATATGTAACTTACAAATGCAAGTTTAAAACATTAAAGTTCCTTTACTTTACACATAAATGTATCAGCAAGAATCCAGAAAGACTGTCTGCCATCTTTGGGAAAATCGGCAATGTAAACAAAGAAAAACTGAAATACAAGCCCCGCTCCATTAAAAAAACATGCATTAGAAGAATTTTTAATCAGTCCAGTCTTTTGATGACATTTATTAAACACTTTAAAATCTGTCTGCAAACCGACTGGTAAATCTAGAATATTTACAACTTGACCCATAGCACAGATGTTGGAAAATGAATTCTGTGTTAAGTTTTGGCAGTTTTCCACTGTTGATGTGTTTTGCAGTTGTTGAAACTTAAAGATCATTGAAACCCTGTTTCATGAGGCCTTTGGCAAATCCTTTGAAGTATGAATGACTTTTTTGCTTAATGTCGTAAATTAACAACAGAAGACCGTTAATCCATGCCTTTATTCACTCCCAAGGTGTCGCTGTCGCACTACAGCAGTCAATGAAGCCAGAGTTCAAGACTTACGCCTCCAACATCATCCAAAATGCCCAAGTCATGTGCAAAAGCCTTGGGGAGCGCGGATACAAGATTGTGACAGGTACATTTTGGCAATACTTATTTTGGTAGATACAGGGCTTGGCTGTTGAGTCTAGTTACTGTCTCTACATTACTCTTCGGGCCCTGCTACACAGAAACCCCTACCCTCGTGGATCCCTTCAAATCCACCCGGAATTTTTGGAAGGTGTTTCAGAATTCATAAACCCTAACCACTCAAGGGTTGCTGGACCTAACCTTCCCCAGTCACACAAACTTTAACACCTTGGAAAAACACTCATACCTCACAGTACCCAATCCCACAGACTTCAACAGTACAGGCCTACTCCTGTTGCAAGAGTACCTAATCCCCAAAATTCCAACAGGTCTTTACCTGTGTAACTCTGTTTGATTGGGTACAGCAGGCCCACTGCACAGTACAAAGAGTATGGACAGGCAGTACCTGTTCAAACAAACTCACACACCATCATGCTGCATATCCATCCCCAACTGCTGGGATAAAGTGAGAGGGCCACAGTACCCATTCAGTCCAAATTCAACAGGGTATGTGCAGGCCCACAGTACCCATTCACACAAAATTAAACACCGGATAGTAAGCTACCAGTACCCAATGCCACAAACTCACACACTTTACTGGTGTTGAATTCTGTGTGGTTAAGGAAGGTAAGGGTTAAGTCGGTGCCCGACTGAGTTACATGTAGCAAAGTTCTTGATGTCCTGACACCGTGTAAGTGTATAAGAGTGCAGTGTTGGTTTTCTGCACAGGAGGAAATTGAAGAGGATCGAGGGTGGTGTTTAAAAAAAAGAATTCTTTCAAAGGATGCCAGTTTAACTTTACGGTATGCTAACTGCTGTTTTGTTTGGTGAACACATAGGTGGCACTGACAATCACCTTCTCTTGCTTGACCTTCGACCTATTGATCTTGACGGTGCCCGGTGCGAAAAGATCCTGGAGGACATATCAGTGGTCTGCAACAAGAACACGTGCCCTGGGGACCTGAGTGCCCTGAAGCCCAGCGGACTTCGCTTTGGAACGGCCGCCCTGACATCGCGCGCACTGACCGCCGAGGACTTTGAGAAGGTGGTGGACTTCATCGACAGGGGTAAGTGACCCAGGTGATCTTGGTGGGGGGTTCAAATCCCATTCGCGGAGCTGCAACGAGGTCAATCAGATTCATTGTATTTGTCACGTTGCAATATGCGGAATTTGACTTCCAGGTTACAATTATATAAAAATGTTTAAATTAGAAAATATATTTACCACTTATGCATAAATAGCTCAGACAGTTTCCCTAATCAACAACATGCAACATGACCGTGCATTAACATTTGATAATGACGCTGTGTAAAATACATTCTGGAACCTGGATATAAACAGTTTAATCCATTCCTATTGGTCAATAGTCTGCGTGTGACGTGGCATGCTGAAATGTGGCATGCAGAATGCGCCATGCATGCTCCAAGTCCATATATGGAGATTTTTCTGGACAACTTGCACAAGGAATATGCCATAAAATGGACGGTGATGTTTGGGAAAATGAAAGTAAAATTCTAGAACAACATCATTCAACATCTATCTGTCTATTATATATCAACTTCTTTTGACTCTCTGACAAAAAAACGTATTTATGAATGGGAATAAGTATGTGCTTGGCTCATCTTAAACTAACATTCAAGATGGGCTGAGGAGAATGAACGCCGATAATGCCCTCGCCTGTAGCTCATGCATTAGTCACGTCCATTCTCCTGAGCCAGCCAAGCACATTCCCTTATTAAAACATACAGATTCAATGCAAAAGTGAATTAAAAGGTCCAATGAGAACCCCCCCCAAACAAACACAAACAGGTGTATTTCATTTGGGTAGTTCCTGTGTCCTTAATCCAATCCAGTATTTTTCACGTAAGTGTGGCTAGGCTGCAGTGGTGTCAGACCATGCAAATTGCACTTGGTAAGAATAGCACTTTGTGTCGGTAGGTGCATGTGAATGGTAGTACAGTCCACCCTGACTTCCTTTTTAATTTCAGAATTTGATACCGTTGGTTTTGCTGGCAGCTCCAGTGATCCGCCTGATTCATCTTTTAATATTTTTTTATTAAATCATAAGGCATCAAGCTGACTAAAGAGGTTGTGGCAATCAGTGGCCCTACTCTGAAGGAGTTCCGCGAAACGGTGGCTACCAACGAGGACGTGAAGAAGAAGATCGCTGCCATGCGTGAGGAAGTGGAAGCCTTTGCCATGAAGTTTCCCCTGCCTGGTTTCTAAACACCCGGCAGGCTCAGCACTGAAGAGAGATTTCTGTATTCACAAAAATGAAACTGTACAGGAAAGAAACTGTTAATCTCTGTTAATGATAATGCGGTATTTTAGGGGAGTGTCTAAAATTAGAACTGGTTATCAGCACCCGAAAAGGACTTTTTGGTTGTTTGATAAGGTTAAAATGATTTCATTATTTAACTTATTCCAGTTTAATGATTCACTAATCTTCAAGTGTATGTTGAATTTTTCCAATGTATTTACTTGTGACTTTATGCATGCTCATTACCCTGAAGAGTATGAAAGCAGTGATCATATGTAGTGGTTTAACTTGGGTAGTTAGAGCTTAATTAAGTTTAAAGGTGCAAATGCCAAAAATACAGAGAAAATTTCTTGAAAATAGACAGACCATTTACCATGTGCAGTGTACATCCATTTACCTGAGATCAGGATTGCAAGTGTTTACCCTGTTTTGTTTCCATCGTGTTGGAATTTAGTAGTATGTACTGCACCAAACTCTTCTGTCTTCCCTCCATTTAAGCCCGGAGGTTTAGAAGTCATCAGTGTGCTTGGTAATTTTGTAAAATTTATCTCGGTATTTGACTGCCCAAAAAAGAGGGCACATTCAGAGATTGTTCTTACTTTGGCGGTTTTGGGGGCAGAAGCTCGGTCAAACATGTACGGGATATTGATTTATTTTGGTTGAGAAAATGGAAATGGGCTATTTTTCCATAAAGGGAGTGAGTTTGCACTGTAGTTTTCATCCTGTTTAAGTTTCATTGGCCAATCAATGGGATTCTTCTGAACAGGGTACTGATGGGTTGACATGCATGTTCCAAATAGTAACTCCATAATCTTGTTCGAAATGTTACACGCAGGCATATCTGGTATCAAAGCAGATCGACCTTTGTCTGGATTATTGGTTTTAATTTTGTGCTTATCAAGGTTGGTGAGGTTATTATGCAATGGTTGTATCTACAAATATTTAAACGTCAGAGTCCCAGGGGAAGAAAAGGAACTACTAAATTGAGAATCATGTACTACCACAGCATTCAACCTCGTAACTCACAGCCCATTGGTGGGGAAGTGTTGTTATAAATCCTCGTGAGTCCACCCATGTACACATTACACGTATGTGGGCTGTTAGCTTGAATGCACGCACTTGACATGCAGTGTTCACTCATGACAGTCTTTTCAACAGGTTACTTGACTAGATAGTATTTTTGTCAAGTCCATTTCATCATTAACCCTCCTGTGTAAAGACACATTCCTGACACAGTTGCCCTATGAGTCGAAACCAGTCAAATTTCTCATGTGTATCTGTGTACTGGGAGAAATCAAGTGGACTTTTTGACTGTTTTTGACGGTCACAGCAAAAGGAGGGCGTAGCTGTGCAAATCTGCGGTGGTGAAAGGTAATTGAAGAGGATTCATTCCTGTAACTTCGAAATTTGCAAGGACGTGCACTGTATTCGGTGTCATGAATGTTGGACCAGGTATTAAAAAGTGTTTAATTAATATTAAACTTTCCCCTTGCTGCAGCCATTATAAATTCAGAATCAGAAAAAAGGATTTTCTGTGGGAGTGCATCAAGCATTTTGCCAGCCCGTTCTTCGTATTGATAAATGAATAAATAAAAAGCATATCAAGGCGTAAAAAAAAAAATTTGGCTTGAAATGTTCTGTTTGCCCTTTGTCCAGTTAGTAAGGTCATTGAAACAACTGGACGTGCAGCTATGGTAGCGATGTCATTGTCGACTCACAGACACTCGAGAACAGGATAGACGAAGAAAAATTTGTGTTGTCGGTGCCTTGTGAGTCTGGGTCCCTGTGGCTGCAGTATGTCTGTAAGGAAGAATAGACTGCCTTCAGGTTGTTCGCTTGTCGAAAACAACAGAATTGGTCTGATAAGGGATGGCTTTGGCTGGAACAGAAGAAAGTTAAAGTTGCCTGGTGACTACAAGACAGACATCGACACTATCCACTTGTTCAGCCAATCTGTACTGATTGATGCTGTCAACGATCCTTTTCCTCAATTTAGAGGCCTATCAGCTCCTCGGCTCACTGCACGTGCTGCACAAACAGTGATTGCATTCATTGGACACTGTGGGAATTTCTAATTGTCATTTTAAAATGCCATTTAGTTGTCTGTAATGAGCACCTAATTACATCACTGCACATTGGGCTTCAGATGGACCCTCCCCCCCTAAAAAAAAAAACAAATCAGCGCATGTTCTGGTATGAGGGGCAGCTATTGCAGCCTTGATAACTGATGTGCACCGTTTGGGAAGTTTTTTGGACCCACAGGTGTGGAAGGCTGCACAAGTTTTGTTCATGTTGTCATTTGTATGTTGTAGAAGAAGCCCTTGTGTCTTGTGAAATATCGCTGTGGTTAATTTTCTCTTGCATTCATATAAACGCTGATGTTACAATTCAGTAGCCGAAGCACTTACAATGTAATGATCATGTATACAAAGTTGGCCAGTGGGATGTTTATTTCAACCTTTCTTCTGTTGTCCAAATACAATTTTAAGAGCATTTATTTTACACATATTAGTACATGTACATTTGATGTAAAATATACACCTAATACTTTTTGTATCATCACTTTTTGCAGAACTTGTAGAAAAAGATAAGAAAGTTGACTCCAAAAACAGAGAAGTTAACAGTCTTTTCTGAACAGGAGTCAACTTAGAATGATTTCAATAGTGTTGGAGACATACTTTTCCCTACACTTTCAAGACAAAGCAATAAGATTTACTTTCAAAGTTCTGAAACAAACAAATGAATTTGAAAAACCTTATTAAACAGGTTTTCCAATTTCACAGTAACATCATACAAGTAACAATAATGACCTCAATGTCAGTTAACATCATTAACACTTTGAGAATTAACGTGAAAACAACGCTAACAGCTTTTTTTTTTGGAGCCCGTGGGCGTGACAACACAAATGCTGGCCCAATTATCACGGTACCAGTCAGTCCATGCAACGTGTAGGTATTGGCAAGAATCTGGTTTTTACATACAAAATAGTAGCAGTTGCCTGTAGGCCTGCGTGATAGTTTTCACTATTTGGTTTACCGTCAAGATATTTTTTCTCTGTGTACAAGCTTACACATCAGTGGAACTCAAGAAGTGGGTATTTCAAGGGGTAGCCTGAGGCAAACATAGCCCAGCACTTCAGGGGGTAGCCCGAGGCATACATAGCCCAGCACTTCAAGGGGTAGCCTGAGGCATACATAGCCCAGCACTTCAAGGGGTAGCCTGAGGCAAACATAGCCCAGCACTTCAAGGGGTAGCCTGAGGCAAACATAGCCCAGCACTTCAAGGGGTAGCCTGAGGCATACATAGCCCAGCACTTCAAGGGGTAGCCTGAGGCATACATAGCCCAGCACTTCAAGGGGTAGCCTGAGGCAAACATAGCCCAGCACTTCAAGGGGTAGCCTGAGGCAAGCATAGCCCAGCACTTCAAGGGGTAGCCTGAGGCAAGCATAGCCCAGTACCACAAACCTTATATGCTGCTTGGGGGCCTCAAAACCTCTGGTAAATATTTCATGGATAATTCATATTTCTCAAATTTCACCCCTGGGAGTCACAGAAAGCAGCTGTTTTGCTCCTTCCACAAACACGAAAACACAAACTTAGGAGATGCCATTAGCAACATAAGTGCCACCACACCCGTGCTTTCATTGAAGCGTGTTGTCTATGCCTTGTTGGTCAGAGGTGTTGATGAGAGTATGGCAACACTGCATTCCCTTTTTTTCAAGTTTCCAAATTCTTAAGGACTGGATTCCAATGCTGGCTGCTCTTGATGGCATCGAAGGCAAACCCTGGTTAGGAAACGTTTGAAATTTGCATGAAAAGCCCTTAGCAAGCATATCACCTAAATCAAAATTTCAGTCCAATAATAAATCATGTGTGAATATCGTACATGTAACAATAACCCATCTCCTAACAATGGGGTGAAAAAGGGTGAACATTTCACCCAAATTTGTCTTTTTTTGGGAGGGGTATGATTGACTTTGCAGTTTAAATACCATACAGAAAAACTGAAATATTACTTGCAAACTTCAGACTGAAACTATCTGGTGATATTCTTGGCTTGTGGCAGCATTCTTTTTTTCAGCAAGAACAAGTCTAACTCAGTAGAGCACAGACTGAATTATGCTGGAAAGGTCCACGCTGTACCAACTAAAACTTCTTATTACACCTTTCCACTCGTGTTACCATTCAAACCCAGTTACTTAAGATGTATTAACCTCATAACTTTCATGTAAAGACACCTACATATGTAAATTGGAGGACCCCGACAAACACAAGGCCAACTGTCACTCCCTTAGTACATGTACCTACGTGAGGTCTTTGTGTCAAATCCAACAGAATATAAGTTGCCTAGTTGGCAGTATACACCATCTGACGTATGTATGCATACTTCCCGGCCTAACCTGACTGCATATATACTGAGAGGATAAAAAGCCCTTCCAGATGTTGGCAATACGCGTTTCTGTCATACAAAATCTAGTTGTCCATATGTGTGTAGCACTTCCAGATTTCAGCAAATAATAAAATACTAACACTTGTTCACACAAATATATCATCTGCCATACCACAATCTAGCTCTGTTCTTTGGGAAAATCTTTTGACCATGTATATAAAAAGAACAGATGCGTTTTGAATTAGATTTTTACAATACATTTATTTTTAAGTTTTATACCTTTCACATACAGGCAGGGTTATTTTATTAAAATAAAGTGGTGTTTTGGCCACTCTATTCAAGCTTTTTTGTCCACAATTATGCAGAAACTTGTTTTTTGTCCAAATATATCAATTGTGGCAAAATGTGCCCACGTTCTAAGGCATCATTAATATTTCCTCCTCTCCAAAATGACACAAGTCAGCCTTTAAATTAATTTACATTTCAATTTAATTTCCATTCAATTGAAATGTATCATACCACAAAAGATTATTGTATGTTTATTAATAACAACTACCGACACTGGCAAGTAATGATTTAGCAAAGTTTTCAACAACTACAGCAACAAAAATGGAATGCTCATTTCTCTGTCACAGCAACCTTATGTACATATGCTTTTCATTTCTGAATATTTGGACACAAAGAAAAATGAATCAAATCATCAGTAATCTGTGGAATATTTGAAAATGCAAATCCTCAGCACAGCCCTACTGGTTCGTGCTGACACAAAGACCCTGACTGGCTTAGCTGTACATGTACATCATGCACAGAAAACTCAAACAGGTGTTTCTTTGCTTGATGCTAACTGTATCAAGACAAGGCCAAAAATTTGTCTTTATTAAAAAAAGAATCATGAATGTCAGATTGCTACACTGAATTGCTTTTACAAACACAAAATAAAAAAAAATAGAAACGAGCCTTCTTGGTTTAGCTGGGTAATACATACCAAAATACACAAAAAGTAACAAAATAAAACTTTCTTCTGTTTACATTATTGGATTACGAATCTGCCGCACTCCAAATACAATTTAGAGAAAATTTTTTTAAATAAACATTTGATTCACGACAGTGTTTCTTTGTGTTTTGAAAAACTAAATAATGGACAAAATTCATTTTTCCCCTCCTCTGACCCTAGATATGTAAATTATACAGGAAAAACTGGAACATTGGAATTTGATTTTGATTTATTCCTTCTTCCGACCTTGCAAGATTTCATGCTATGTTCATAACCCAATACAAAAATATTGGCCTTAGGAAAAAAAGTTAAAGTGCCCTGTAAAGTTCAGAAGTGACAGCCTACACAATGATCCAACGCGCCACAATCCGAAAGAAAAAGAAATTATCTGAGTGGTGTCATGCTCACGGGCAGATTTACACATGCGCTAAAATCCCTCAACTGACCAATGGCCAGGCACGCAACGAGGACATCAGAGAGAAAGGGAGTAAGTGTTAAGCTCTGCAAGGTCTATGCAGGGTGGTCCACCTGGCGAACAGCAGTGCAGCACTCGCCAGGAGAAAAAGAAAGAGGAAACCTGCTGATCAGTGGGAAAATAAAGTTGCATGCATCACAGGCTGGCGACAACTTGTCTTAATACAAACGTACCCAGATGGTCAATTCATGGACAAGCGAAACATGTATGGTACCAACTAAGTAATGTCTTCTCACTGTCGGGGCAAGGTCAGTCTGCCAGAAAAAGAAGGTCTTTCGAGTTCTATATAGAAGTCACTATAATTTACAGAAAGTACAAAATGCATGTGGAAGCTTAATTCAAGGAAAATAGCGTAAAGTTAAAGTAGAACGAATTTGAAGCCGGTCAGCATTTGCCCTACATATGTGAACATAGCAAAAATAAAACAATCTTTACATTTGAGGACACAAGCAAACCCTATATTGCCTCTTTTACAGCACCCAGTAGACAAAAACAGATTTTCTAGCTCTCATCAACAAACTATTTCACAGAATAAACTAAAGTCACCGAATTAACATATTGGTAACATATCTTTGATAATCTTTCCCTCAGTAAAGTGGTTTCTAAAAACCAAATGTGGTTACTATAGAATGCGCAGATAGTGTACAAATGACTTTGTAAATATCAGTGAAAGTTCTGTGAAAGTTCTTGGCAACAAACCAGGGCCCAATGAAATTAACCTGCCAATCAGAAAACATCTCCCAGAAAAACTGATGTGACAGGCGGAAGTCAGTGGCAAACCCCGTTGAACATGCATCATTTGTAAGCACATTTTGGTGTGATGCACCCAGTGGATTGCACTGAATAAAGTGACTTTACACTCTAGTAATTTTGCACACTTCTGTCGCATTAGGGCGCGCTTATTAAATTCTATGGTTCTCATTTCTTTTACCACTTGAGATAAGGTCGGTCGGTCGGTCGGAAAAAAAAATCCTTTACAAAAAAATTCCATGTTGCTAGTGAAGTGCTATGCACGAACCTCAGTGGGCAATGGAAAAGTGCAGTATACCGAACGTTCACGCGAACACCGACCGTCGCTGTTGGTTGTTTGCAAAGTCCTCAAGGCTTTTGTTTTCAGAGGTCATGCTGGCTAATTTTTTTCACGTCAGTTTTTTGGATTTAGGTCTTTTTAGCAGGGTTGGTAGGAAAAAAAAAAGTTTTTTTTTCCCGTGATCGGGAGCCCAAAATAGAGTCGGTCAGAAATGAGAACCATTGAATATAAAAAGGGTGCCCTTATGGGCATGATGGAGCCTACCAGGCTATTTCATCATACTGGAAAGGAGATCGATGGGCAAGGGGAAGATGATGGTTGAGTTCCTCTCGCCTGAGATGGCGTTGAGCGTCTGCAGGTAGCGGAGCTGGAGGGCATTGGGCGACTCGGCGATGATGTCAGCCGCCTCCTTCAGGGCGCGGGATGCGTTCTGCTCACCCTCCGCAGCGATCACCTGAAAGATCAGGAATAAAAAGTATGTCATTGTAAGTCAAGTGACCGTCTATTTAAAGGAACTCGATAAAGGCAGTCTTACACTAATACATTGAAGTTATGCTGAAATGGGAACCTACTTTTCACATTTTTTTGTGTGTTGGAAGAGTTGGCCCAAAATCCTTGGCAGAAAAATTTGTGAGGTACATGTAGGCTGCCACATGTTTGAGCAGACCGAGACTGGTAATAGATCCATCCAATATGCGGGGAATGAATACAGCTATACCGAACAAAATGTTATACCAAACATTTTCAGACTTTCAAGTGTGTTTTCCAAATTTCAGTGGCACAATTTGGAAGAAACTGAGTAAAAAAAATAAAATAAAATAAAATAAGTAAACCACCTGGATGGAGGAAAAGCTGTGTGCCTGAAAACAAATCATGAAGCTGCTCTGGGAAATGCTACTGACCTTTGCCCTTGCTTCCCGAGAGGCCTCGGCCTCGGCTGCCATTGCGCGCTGCATCTGGACTGGCAGACGGACATCCTTACTGACAAGAGGAAATGCACACACAAGAACAGAGATGATGACGTTTGGCACGATGGCTGCATTATTCAAGAGATGTCAAGCCAGCTTTTTGGAAGTGCACACTTATCACCATTTACACTGTCCATGCTATTCTTCTGACCCCTTAGGGCATTCTTGCCGTGTTGTCAACAAAGGCACTCCATACAGATAGCCACCTCAATGCAGAGTGAATGGAATATAAATTATTTGTACAAAGTTTGAGCTCAAACCTGTTGCGCACTGTAACGATGTGTGCATAATGATTGGAACTGGTTATTAATTAAGGACTAAAGAAGCTAGAAAAAATGAAACAATAGCATACAAGAGACAACCGAAGGGCCATAGCAAAATCAAACTTGTTCAGTTTCAACTCAATAAATTATAAGATTCTACCTACAATAGTAAACCACAGAGGGGGCTTCCGGGGGGGGGGTGTAAAGCACAAATCAGCTAAGCAAAATACTGAGGGTTTTTACAAGCAAACTAGCAAGTTTCATCTCCTGGCATCTGTTGTTTCATTTCTTTCACTTTGTTCCCCGTTTTTTCATTTTTTTCCATTTTCGACTTATTTCCAGGGAGGAAAGGTTCCTCCTTACATTTCCACCCGTTCCACCTTGACACCCCAGGGATCGGTGGCCTCATCCAGCAGCCCTTGCAGGGTGGAGCTGATCTCCTCCCGATGGCTCAGCACCTCAGCCAGGGTCTTGGTGCCCAGGACGTTACGCAGGGTGGTGGCAGCCAGCAGCTCGGTGGACCGCTTGTAGTTCTCCACGTTCAGAATGGCCATGGTGGGGTTGGAGACGCGAAAATAGACCACGGCATCCACCGTCACAGTCACACTGTCCTTGGAGAGAACCTGAAGTGAAACCAATCAGTCTCATAATAACAATGGGGTTCTTAAATAGCTCTTTTAACTAAGATCAAAGCGCTTTCCACTATTATCATTACCCCTGCTCACTGGGCCCATGAAACCTTCCAAATACCATCTCAGCTCCCCAGGGAGCACACAGCTCGATGCTGCCATTTTGGCACAAAACAGCTATTCAACCGTAGAAACCATCTCCGCCCTTACAGGTACCCACTTACATGGAGAAGCAATGAGTGACAAAGTGCCTTGCCCAAGGGCACACGCACCATGACCCCCGGCTGGATTTGAACCCGCAACATGCAGCTTTACCCGCCGATTGCGAATTCAGTGCTCTTAACCACAAGGCCACTGCACTCCATGACAAAACATGCTTCCAGTCAGCAATATATGCAGAAAGCTATATGCAAAATGTCCAATAAATTTTCAATGAATTTTTTTTTAATTCCCTTTTTGTTTGAAAAGGAGCCATGATTTTGATTTTTTTTTTCAATATAACTGATTTGGTGCTGCATCTAATGTTTTTTTCCATTCCATGGAGAAGACTCAGGCAATCTACTCTCCTTCGAATCAAATTTCCATTCTATTTATTCACGTGATCCACTTGTACAGAACTACATGTGTACAACCTTTCTCACTGTTCATCCCAATTGTTTTCTAGAGAGTGTTTCTGGTTGTTGGTTTTACAAGATCTTTGGCCATTCTCTTGTGCTTTCTTAGGGGAAATTTTCATTTTCACAAAGAAGTTAATTTGATTAATTGTACAGAAAAATGTACCTAAGTAACTAATATATCAGTGCATTAATTTAGGCTTAAATTAAATGAATTTTAGGTTTAAATTACATTACTCTATACATAACAACGCGACTCAGGCGGAGCGAAATATATTGTCTGGGCTGTACTGTAATTAATTATCAACCTACATGGATTTTAACAAATTTAGGGCAGTAAGGGTCAATTAAGTATTAAGCCCAAACTAATGAAGAGTATAAAGAGATGTAAAGAAAGTCTCTCAACATTTTTCTAATGATTAGATCAATGGGGAAAATATATGTTTAATGACCTACAGAGGGTGCGGAAAGGTGATGAAGCCTACCTCTTGAGGGGGAACATCAAAGGAAAGTGTCCTGAGGTCCACCACACGGATCTCATCGATGCAGGGGATGATGACAAACAGGCCTGGCCCCTTGGGCCCGCCCGGCAGAAGGCGGCCAGCACGGAAGATGATGGCTCGCTCGTACTCTGCAACTGTCTGATGAGGGTGGGATAGCAGGAAAGATCAGCCCCCAAAAAGCTTACAATTAGCCAGCCAGGATAACACAGCCCAAAGCTGTTGATTTTATTCAGGGATGCATGAAATCTGCGAAACCAATTTAAGTGAAGACAGAGAACTGTGGGTTTTTTTCTTAATAATGTCAGCCATCTTTTTTATATTGCGCTGATATACAGTAGAATATCGCTATAACAAACACGCCGGGGTCCACGCTAAATGTTCGGTACAGCGGTCGTTTTGTATAGCGAAATTTACTGCAGAACGTTTCATTGCCATGTTGAATAGCGCCCTCTCTTGTCTAACTGAAGTGCACCCTCTTGTGATACCATGGTTCACTGTTTTCATGATGTTTTGCTGTTGCATTCACGTTTAAGGTTTCTAAAAATGTGTCTGTTAACTATTTTTGTTTTTTATTAAATTTTAAGTTACAAAATTGATTTCAAGTTTATCCTAAAATTTGTGAAGCTACCGCTCAGGATCGATCTTTGATGCATGCTGTGGCGAATCTCGGTACAGTTGTAGCTTGTGTATTGGCGGAGCCCTCTTTAGACTAATGTTAGTGCAATGCCACGTTGCGCGTGCCGTTTTCCTTCGCACCCGATCATACAGAGTCACAAAACCAGTCTCCATTCAATACTGTTGGCAGATTAACTGTGCGTGCCCTGGCAATCACTAGATGACGACTTTGAACAAGTGCGGACTAATGTACCCAGTTTCTCAGCTAGTTAATTGCAACTAACTCTTCAACAACTAGTGGTTTTCCCTTCTAATGCATAGGGAAATAAGGGCCACTCGTCACTCTCCAACATAAAAAACACTGTTTTATCAAGTCGATGTTCGGGAATAACCCGAATAACAAACGGCAACTGCATAGTGTTCGGTAAGTTTTGTGCACAAAATATTGGGAGCCAAGGACGATGTTCGGTACAGCCGAATGTTGGGTACAGTGGTGTTCAGTATAGCGGCATTCCACTGTATATCATTAATTTTACCTTTGCACTCTCGTCAGCTCAAAATTGCAGACAGAATATTTGATCTTAAAGTGAAATCTTTCCAGGTTATGGTTACGTACATCCTTACATGAAATTGGTTATGGAATTTGGTAAGAAAGGAATTGGACTATTTCGACATGTCCAAAGTTTGAAGTTTTATGCTGTTCACATGCAGGATGATTATTTGCACAACAAATCTGGGTGTCCAAAACTGACCCATCAGATGTCTGAAAGACACCTTGACCGCACACTGATGAAACGTTTGGCCCTCTGAACCCACCTTAAAGATCATCCATACTGAGATGGGCAAAGTACAGATGATGAGAATAATGGAGAAGAACATGAGGATGTAGATGCAGCAACCGAGACTGGACTCATCAGAGTCTGGATCTGAGGTGATGGACAAGATGCAACAAGGAAAACTTAGAAAGAGTTCCGCACATGCATACCACATGACACCCTGTGCGCTAACCCTACGAGACTGGTCTGAAGAATTTTTTAAGTAAATACATTGATATCTTCAATGCTAAAATTGACTCTTTGGGACATGTTATTGTTTTCTGATGGCTAATATACCACTGTAGGGAAAAACTGGGGATGTTCGAAAATGCTTCAGCTCCTCAATTAAATTCCAAATGATCATGGTGATCATGATGATCACATTAATCAGCACTGCTGTTATGATGCATAATGTATGACAGACATCTCCTTACAGCTACGTTAGTTCTACATTTTTCAATGTAAAATGGAACAAAAAAAACTAAGCCAAAGTGGGGTAGACTTTTCTCAGTCCAGGCAAATTCTCTATAACCTCAGACATTGGAGTTCTTTTTAAAAAAATTATTTTATTTCTTTACTTTTTCACATAAAACTCTATGTACCTTTCATTAGAGATTAGATTTTTGTTAAGGCTCAGGGGGGAGGGTTAACGAGAAAAACGGCAAACCATTCAATTAAGTGTGTCATCTTTTCTTCTTAATTGAGGAAGCTTAACTCGTTTTATTACACTTGTTTATACCAAAGCAAATTTTCCATAGATGTTATCTCTTTCCATGATACTTTTGTGTAAAATGGAATTTTCACACCATGTACTGCAACAGGCTAGGTTTTCAGCTTGCATCTATCCTATTCCTAGTGCTAGAAGTAGCCTACATGGACATGTACTTCTAGTATGGTACAGTAGGCCATGCCCACAGTACATGTACATGTACGTCCAACCCATATGCTCATTAGAATGGGAGATTAACATTTTTTTAACTTCCCAACATGCCCAATGGAGACTTATGACATCATGTTTATTATACTCTTTATAGCATCATGTTCATCAGGTCATGAGCCCTATACTAGGCCAATTATAACTAGGCCCTAAAGCCAACTACTAGACTAGGGCTGGGTTCTACTTCCACGGGCAAGCAAATGGCTGGCAGTCGAAACAAAAACAGAGGAATAATTTCACAAATCTTGAGCAGCCATTCGCACAAAATCGAAGTTTGCCAAGGTTGGCCTGCACGTACATGTATGAAACCTGTGTACCGTGTCACTCATCGCATGCATGCGGCATGTAACGTGTGGCCTTGTAAGACATGGTACATAACCGGACCGTAAACCATGATTTCCTACCTCCATCCTGCCGAGCAACATACAATCTGTCGTCCCCATGTTCTTCGAGCTTCGTGGGCTTAACATTGCTAGAAGTGGAAGCCATATTTCGCTCCCCAAGATCAGCTGATGACTGACTTTAGAAATAAATTCTAGTGGATAATAATAGCTGTCATATTCCAAGAGAAACCAGTAAAACGGCAATCGCGCACTGTCCATGGACTGGTGTCAAACATAATTAATTTGTTTGGCGCGATCAGTCGATCAGCACGTTAAACCGATCGCTCTGCGCGTAGAAATCTATAACCGGCGGCCAAGTGACTGTAGTTAGATCGACCGATCGCGCAACACTCGACCGACCGCGCAAATCAAAAGATCGCGCACAATATTTTCACTGACACACTGCACACAAGCGCAATCAGCGACTGAGGAGCAACACATAGACTTTCTACCAGTCTATTAAATTTATTTATAGGCCTACCTGCACATTTATCTTCGAGGGGGGAGTCATGTTGCCTACCTGCCTGAATGCAATACTTAACTTTATTGCTAAATTTCAAAAAGAGCATACTTGGTTTTATTTTGCTCCTAAAATAAATACGATCTTTGAAAGCCATGTGCATAAGAGTACAATGTACAAGCAAGCTACTGCATTCACGTTTGGGTTTCTCCCATCAACGTGTTTACGTGACTTATATTTGCAGTCGATAGTAGGCCTGTCTTCATAATTAGTGAGTTTGTCGCAATGTTGCAAATATGTCATGATCTTAAGTCTAGTAGTTACCACCCGCTTGTCTGAGAAAAACAATTAAAGTTTCCAAATGGTTTTAACCGTTGGCTGAACCTCACAGATTTGAACATCATAGTTATTTTTAAAAGTTTCATTACCCTATACCACGAGGCCCATGCAAACCATGTAGAATCTGATTGGATTTGCAAGATTGTTTACACGTTCGTTTGAACTGTTGAATGAGATCTGAGTGTAAATAACTATGAGAGAAACAAATCATGCCGACAAACAATGCGGAATTAAAGATGGGCCGATCTGTCCCTTACGTTGAGGGAACGACATTCCACAGCCCGCCATATTTTTGCTTTCAAGTTAAAAAATATTTCAGAAGAAAGATAAACGAAACATCTGGGACTCTCCCTTTGAATTTGCGTTGCCCAATGCACGATGCATGATGTAATCAACAATTTTCAAGCGCTTGTGACCCTCTCACTGACAATCCTAAGTAATCCAACCCCGTCGACAAATATCGCTGCTGTCAGAGTTTGTTTCTGCGACTCATTTATTAATTGTGCAACCCCACGACTTTTGAACGTGTACAAGTGAAAGTACGCAAGCGTATAAGAGCCACTGGCAGAATTTTTTTCCGAGATACTATCTCGTCGCGGCGACTTACTATCTCGCCGCGGCGACTTACTTGTATCCAGACTTAGTCTTAATATGTAGGGAGTTGAACTAGTTTTAGCTAACTCGCCGCGGTGAGAACGGTAAGTCGCCGCAGCGAGATAGTATCTCGAAAAATTGTTTTTGCAAGTGGCCCTTATACGCTTCCGTATGAATGGGATGTAATTATTAGATGTGGTTATTTTAAAGTACATGTACGTTCACACTGGACAAATTAAGACTTGACAGTGGTAATGGACCGAGCCGTACGTGAGTCATTAATGAAAGCCAGTCCCGTCCAATATAGAGCCTGAAAGTAAAAGGTCACGTAGCGAGCTTCCGGAACCCTCGCGAGGTCCTCCCGTGGGGATTTTACGTTGGGCCGTCCTATCACGTTCGATAATTTTTGGAAGAATAATTCCTAACTGAAACCACCCCATGAAACACTCATGTCGGAATTTTACCTTTGTCTTCCTCAAGTAATATATAGGAAAAGTCACGTGGAGATAGGTTAAACAACGAATTTTCTTAACGACCTTTCACTTCCGGCGATATCTTACCTAGGTCTCCATGTTGCGCATTTGTTTTCACTACCTGTGCTTACGTGAAAACGAGATTGTACAACGTTGCAAAGATTTAATTACTTACGTGCAGTCGATGGGTTCCAGATTCCGTTGAATCGACATCACGCAGTTGTTGTCAGCAAAGGTTGGATAACAGATTAGAATCTTTCGTAATTGAAGGAGAATGTTGCTTTCAGTTTATTACTTATAAATTATAAGACTATGTAAAATATTTATTTTGATCTGTTTTTTATTTCGGCTTTTACCGACGGAGTACCATAAAATTTCAAACCATAAATGTTCATCTGCGTACGAGACTACCTCATTGCACTGTTCTTCGTGTATTTTAGATTTTCGGAAGTAATTGATATACTGGCAAATATTTTCCAAAGCCCCTTTTCCGAGTTGGATTTTTTTAAGAAGAAACTGAACGAAAAAAATATTACAAATTCTTAAATCTTTGCACTTTATTTTACCTATCCAAGGGTTCCGGAAGCGCGCCAACAGGGGTCAACTTTCAGGCTCTATTGTCATGTAGGCCTAGTTAAGGAATCGCTTCGACTGGTGGTGCGTTAAAAGAAATTGATTTGTTCTGTCGCACGTGTACTCACTCACTCGAAAATCACTGTGACATACATCGTATTCGATTTACCCTAATGCCGTTTGATAGATTACACTCTACAAGCCTGTATCCATAGTTCAAACCTTTTTACAAAATGGAATTGTACGTCATTTTGGACAGGGTGTACGCGTAGGCCTGTGTCGTGTATTTCAAAAATATTATGTTACAGTTTTCATGTTAATCAGAAACTGGAGGTTTTTCTTTTGGGGTGGCGTTTGTTAATGTTTTTGGATTTTTTAAAATGGTTTACTTCACTTTGATTCGTTCTCCATCGGTAGCACACCTCGATTTATGAGTTGTGCATGCTTAATTTTTGTATACCCATGTTTAACCAATAGGTCTATTGCCCTTTCTGCCATTTGAGCTGATTGGTTCTTGATTTTCCACCTCTTGTCTAAAGTTGCTTTGGTCCATATAGTTTGTCTGAAAGCCTATACTTTGATCCTTTACTTCGCTTTGATTTATTCTGCATGGCTTGCAAACCTAATTTGTTACGCTGATGTTATACTGTGCGCGCTTATTTTACACCAATTTTACCATTGTCACGCGTTGATTCTTGATTTTTACCTCGTCTGCTTCGGTCTAGTTTGCCTGAGAGCATTTGGAATGGGACTGGGCTGTGTTTTGCGGTATACATGACAACAGCGCGACCTTCCAAACAAATGATAGCATGTTTCGGCGTGACGCTCGCTGGAGAATGCACGTCCGCCACATGAGAGTCCCCGCCTCAACCGATGCGCACGTCATCCTTGTCATCTTTCGTGACGTTTCCACGTCTATTCGTCTCAGATATTACGCTGTCGGTGACTTCTCCCCGGACTGCAGGAAACCTATACATTCTTTGCAGCTCATCACAATACAACAAGGCCTTAATTAAGAAACTCCAGCTTTGTGGGATTCTGATGGTTCGATCAAGTATAGGAGGCATCATGGATTCAGCATGGCTGGAATCTCTTACAAGTGCGCCCAACAACACAGAAGAACTGAGAACTGCAGCCGGGATTGCTCTGCCAGCTTCCTTGCTTGTACTTATCCTCCTACTGTCTGTATTTGGCAATGCTGCCGTGATTATTGTGATGCTGAAGACCCCTCACTTGAGAGAGAAAACGACTAATATTCTTCTGATCAACTTGAGTATGACAGATCTGCTGAATGCCACACTGGTGATGCCCGGTGCGTTGGTATCTCTGATTGCAGATAGGTGGCTCTTGGGGATGTATTGGTGCTACACCCAATGCGCCCTCAATTACTGGTTCATCATTGTGTCCATGTTAACTCTTGCCATGATCAGCATTGATGGGTTTTATGCTGTTATACACCCGTTGCATTATATGAACATAATCACGCCAAAAGTGACTAGACTTGGCATCTGCTATGCGTGGTTCCAAGGGTGTGTGTTCGCCTTGATACCTGCTCTCTACCGCTGGGTCGTCTACGATTATTGGGAAGTGGTTTGTGCCATCGATTGGGACAACGAACACCACGATGAGGTGATTGCGTACGTCAGCGTGGCGTTTATCACCTGCTTCCTCATTCCGACTGGTGTCATAGTTTTCTGTTACCTGAAGATTGCCTGCGCTGTGAGGAGCAGCTCAGGGCCCCAAATCCCTCGAGGGGGGCGCCGCCAGCGGCAGGATGTTAGGGTCATTCACAGCCTGACCGTCGTGGTAGTGGTGTACTTCATCTGCATGAGTCCTTTCTGCGTTACTAAAGTCTTGAAAATTTGCCTCGGATCGAGCTCGCTGCCTCCCTATCTCAACCTGACTGCGTCATGGTTTGCGTTCGTGGCCAGCGGTACCAACCCCTTCATCTACGGAATCTTCCGTCACGACTTCCGCCAAGCCTTTAGAAATTTGATCTGCAGAAGGGAACGGATTTTTCCGTCCCCTCCCGAACGCCCCAACAACCAAGGGACGGGTCAAAGCCAGCTCACTGCCAGAGAAGAAGGAACTATGCCAATGTAGTTTAAACGCTGGATTAAACGAAGACTGGACACTTTTCCCAGAATCTTGCGCACGTTGAGAACAACCCTCGTATTCGATGTGCTGTGTTTTACATGTAAATTTTAGATTGGACAAAACAATCACCGTCTTGCCACAGAATTCGCTAACACTAATGAGTGACCGTTTCACAGATTCGCAAATCAATGCTCTGTAAAGATACACTAGTCAGTTTATATACGTTATTGAAACGAAAGTAATTCGAAGTGCACGATAAAGAGTATAACAAAAACTCTCAAAATCTTGCTTTCTTACAACTCTTGTGCATTTATTCCATGGTGCAAGGTCTCCGACGAAAACATGCCACAATGAAACTTTAGCTTCACTGACAAAAGTCCTTTTGAAGCGGTAACACGCTGATGGCCATGACACCGTCCCCGGGGAGATTTCACTGCATTAAGACAGCCACAGCGATTTGCCTACGTGAGTGAAATCATGTCATCTGACATCAATGCAGCGTCTGAAGATTAGGCAAGAAAGCTCCTTATTGCAAGCACAGAAACAAACTCTCTGGGGGCATGATGTGGACAATAACCTGAAAAGACCTCTTAGGCCCATTTCCCGAAAGACCACTTTGCCCAAACAGTTCTGAATCCTCCAATTTTAATATTGTTCTGCACAAACTCCAGGGAGCTGAGATATCCTTTTCTGTCAATACAGTTGTACAGTCGAATTAGCGATGGAATGGCACAGGAACAGAACAAGAAAATCAAAACTCGTCATGTCGAGTCGAAGAGACACTTCGGGCAAGGTTCAAGCTCGTCGACGACGCCAACCGCAGGAAGGTTTTTACGGATTAGACTCTATGTGCTGGATGGATCGGCAAGGCCACGACCCAAATAAAGAGTTCAGAATACGAGATTCTATCGGTAATGTGTTTTGAGAGCAAACACTCAGAAATGAATTCGTGTTCCAGTCTCAAAAGTAACAGAAACCCCCGAGAACTGCCTATATTATACTTCTTGAGGTTCAGCTTCAAGACTTCAGAAAATATAGTGATGATAAAATGCGTTATGATGTAAAGCAATGCATAGTACAGTGTATGCATGGTTCAAATGCATAACTCTCTTTGGCCCAAGTGTAGTCTAGCTGTCTCAAGCGTGTAATGATAACACTACAATTGCTCCCGATCCGGGTATCTCAAAGATGTGGATCCCGCAGGACTTCACGAAAAATCTACCACACAAAGTTGTAAACCAACAGCTTGTTCAGAAGTTCACCTGCCCCTCGCAGTTGGGTCCCCCTACGTACCATGCACGGACGGTCAGCCGATTTTGTTCGCATTAGTGATTAAGAGTAAACATTCCAGAGCATATGAGCAATTGCTAACGTTGGCTGTAACACAAGGTGTTTAGATTAATGTCTTTTTCCAGGCCGGCCAGCGCCACCTCAGTGCTCTCTACTGGCGCGACTATTGGACTTTGAGCTCTTGAAATAAATACAAGAAAAATGGCGACGCGGCATCATGAGATGTGCCTGCATCAACATTACAGCGCTTAACAAAGAGTCCAGTCCCTACTCAACCACAGAGATCATCGAAAGAGTAGGTATGTTGATGACGGTTTCCATGCAAAGTTTGATTATGCACCAGAAAAGGAGGACAAAACTGTAGGTTACTAGATTTGGTACAAATTATGGAGGTCAAATGATTATGAACATCTACTGCATACAGCAATAGCACGTATTTCGCAGTGCACCATACACCGGGTACCCCCGCCGCGTATACAAAATTAATGGAAACACTGGCACACTCTGCAATTAAGGTACATAAACATGCACGTACGATGAATTGCGTATGTGTAGACGGAAGGCAGAAGGAAATTGAAGTCTTTCGTTTCACGTTGTTCTACATCACATCAAAAGACCTGCGGTTTACACAATCTGGCAGACGAGGAACCGCAGGGGATTGTCGCATTACTAGGCTTTTAGATCAGATGCAAACGACGTTGATGACTCGACTGGAGCTTGCCCGGCGCATGAAGAACGCGCGTATAGGCCTACGCATGCGTGCAGTTCCAGACTATTTTAAAACCCGTGATATTAAAAATGCATTTTCACTCTTTATTGATGTTGTGCAGTGGGAATATTTCTGTATGCTATTTCAGTGTAGCTTTCCTCGACTAAACTGTCCAAAATGTTGTCCTTGGGATTTGAGTTCCATTAGAAAATGAACCTATAATGACGAGAAAGAGTTGAGCGCATATGTGCTGACGGTGATTCATACAAAAGATACCGTTTTCAGCGCACAGAGAACAGACTCAAGTGCACAAATAACTTGTGACTACAGTAAGTTGAAGTAGAAAAGTGACTTTTGTACATGGATTTCAGGCAGACTCTTAAATGAGCGACACAATTGTTACTTTTTGTCCGTGAAATTGCTTTAAAATCAATGAAATAAACACGTGTAAAAGCTACGCGACTAGGCAGATAAATAGCTGTGCTTAAGGAAAAATGAGTCCCTCGGTTGAAAATGTACAGCATAATTTTTGAAATGTTAGTCAAGGCTACTACTGTTTTAACTTCCAGCTGTATTCTTCAGGTAGTGACCTGTGAAGCCCATGCCTTCTACACTGGCCGACCTAAAAAACTTCAAACCCCAGATCCGAGCCGGTACAATGCGGATGAGTCTGGCCAGGTTTTGCACGGTGGTCGCACTGGTCAGTCTCGTGGTGATTATTTCCCTGGCCAACCGCCACTTCTTTGGGCGTCGGTACGCGCAGGATGCAGCCGTGCACAGCGTGCACAGGTCGCACCACCCTGCTGGGATGCGGATCGGTACCCCCCCGAAAGCCACTCCTGAGATGATTGAGGTACCCCCTCGGGACGAGGATAACCCGCCCACAGAGAGGTTGATCCCCGTATCCTTGCACTGCAAGCAAGTGTGCACAAGGTGTGTGACAAGTAAATATTCGCTGTCCAAAATACAGAATTAAATTGGCAAAGCTGTGTGCTGTTTGACAGTAGATAGATGTGTTTTCTGTAAAGTAGAAACAAAATCCTTTCAAATGATAGTCTGCTAGAATTACTCAAGTCATCAGTACTGATTCGATAAAATAAAAAAGCTCCTTCACGGTATGTCACCTCTTTTTGCAAGTTCCCTATAATCTCTTGTTTTGTGTCGGTTTTTCTTTTAATGTACATGTGCTGAATGGAAATCGGTGAGAATGCATTTCCTTTTGC
Source organism: Acanthaster planci (assembly GCF_054643075.1). Lineage (NCBI taxonomy): Eukaryota > Metazoa > Echinodermata > Asteroidea > Valvatida > Acanthasteridae > Acanthaster > Acanthaster planci. The sequence goes on from NC_141783.1 coordinate 11,939,213, forward strand.
GTGAAGTTCAAGAACTCAAGAACTAATTTCCGTGTGTTTGGGAAAAACAGTTATTTTTCTGAAATCTGTTGTTAAAATAAAAAGACTCTATGGATAAATCCTCCATTGTTTCGTTAAATGTTTACAGCGGGTTGGGTGGCGACTGTTACCCTATAGACAAAGCCATCCTTGTGTATCGAGATGATACACCCACCAGCTTCATGAAATTCCGTCAGAACGCCCACCCGGTGCTCTACGTGTCCAAGCCTGCAGACGGCCAAACCGTGCCAGAATTCCAGGAGGTGGAAGAGTGTGACATGGACGACCACTTTCCGGACATGTTCCTCCTCCCGCGGCAGAGGCAGTGCGCCGTGGTGGGTAACAGCGGCATCCTCCTGGGCAGCGGGTGCGGGAAGGCCATCGACGGCCACGACTTCATCTTACGGGCAAACCTGGCTCCCGTGAAGGGTTACGAGACGGATGTGGGCCAGCACACGGACATGACCGCTATCAACTGGGAGACGCTCGGCAGGCTGTACTCCTCTGTCGTGCAAAGTGGCCCCACCAACCTGGACAACAGGATACTTCTTGAACGCATACACAGACTTCAAAAGTCGATTCTGTGGTATCCGAAATCGCTCAGTAAGTTGTACCAGCGGGAGGTTATACGGAAGTTGGCAGTTACCCTCAAGGATCACAAATTCATGAACATTAAAATGGCCTTCGGCTGGAAAGCGATTAGCATCGAGAGGTAAGCATTTAAAAACTTTGATTCAGGTCAAGTTGATAAACTTAAAAACACTGCGTGGGCCATTTACGTTTCGTATAACTTTGTACAGGTTTGTCATTCAATAATGTTGGACCCTTGGCTTCGGACAAGTTCGAAAACCTAGATGTCTGACTCCTACTATTGGCCCGCTGTCATGTGATCAAATCTTGATTAAACATGACCAAACCCATAGTAAACCAAACTTGCGCCGGGGAAAGAAATCATACTTCTTTCCGTTTTGTTCCCTCTACAGAGAGTGGGGTTTGGAGGGCTACGCAACACTTGGCTTCGACATGTTCGTGGTGGCCAGAACTTTCTGCTCCAACATAACACTGTACGGTTTCTATCCATCCAGAGAAGGCCCCAACGGCGAGAAAATTCAGCACCATTACTACGAAGATGTCGACTTCAAGTATCAAACGGCAAAGCACGATTTCTGGCTGGAGTACCAGAAACTTCAAGACCTCCAGGCAAAGGGAGAGATTAAGATACAGATTAAGCCCTGCAAAACAGCAGACTGAAGTAAAACATATACTGGGGAACGGGGTAACAAGGCTATCGTGGAAAATGTGATCGTGATGGATACTCCCGAAATTAAAATTTTGTTTGCAGCCTTTCCCTCTGAATGTAGGAGGTTAACTCTGGTCATTTTCTCTTCTACGGGGGCGTTCTCCAAGGGCTGTGGCACCAACATCTTTTTGCTAAATCCCTTTCCGTCAGATTTATCGTAAACAGCGTAAGCACGTCGTGCAACCATTGGAAACGCAATTCTGAGGCGATTGTAACGCACAGAAATTGACCGATAATCCGTCTATCATGCCCCGGTGAACGTCCAGTCCCATCGATATTCCTTGGAGAGTCAGGACAAAGTATGAACTGAGAATGTTACTAAGGCAACAAGCCAACCTAACACCGAAAATGGCCGCCAAATCGAAATAATGTACAGCTGGCGGGGTGAGAAGTTGTCACCTTGGCTGGATCGAAGATTTAAAAGAGAAAAAAATTATAAAAATACACAGGTGGCCTAGAAAACAAAGTCTCACCAGGTTCAACAAAAATAAACATAGACCCAAATGCCCGGGTATTTGTCCATCTGTAACGTTTCTGTGTGATCCACTTAAGTATCCACATTCTCGGCTAAACGAGAGAATCCAGTATGCAGTGGGCGTGGTTATACCTCAAACAGCCCAATTCGAACATAGCTGTAAAGCTGCGAACTGAAATAATGGAAGTGTTGGAAGATTCCGTTTTAAGTTTCAGTGTCTTTTTATTTCTCCAAAAAATATACAAGTCTTAACCATGGGAAGAAAAGAAACAAGAGTTTACATATTTAAAAAAAAAATCAAAAACATAATATGCCGGTTGGGCCCAGTTTAAAAGCTTTGTAACAAACTGCACACTTTTTCTTACTGTCCAAAAGATATGAAATTTGTACGAAAAAGTTCTAGTGACAATAAACTGGCAACTCTTTACGGCGGTTTGTCATTAATATACTTGTCAGGGATGAGATTGGAGGAAAATTAAATATCCACGAAACAGCCACCAGAGAATTTGGGGGACCACAGCAGCAAAGGGTCTACGGTACACATTAGTTGTTTGCCCAAAGACATACCTTTGAATAAACACTTCTTTTGTTCTGTGTAAAAACACCTTATTTTATGTACTGTCATAGTGACCCCAGTATATTCCGGATTTTAAACTGATTGATTGAACCGTCCAGAAATTGGGGACATCCTGAGGTGAACAAAAATCCTGAAATCAGGACAAATTCTGACAAATCTCACCCCTGACTTGTATACGAGCAAGGGGGGGGGATCCAGAGCCAACTCTTGAGGTGGGGGTGGGGCATATATATTTTTTTGGGGGGGGGCGATTAGAACTTTTTATGTAACCCTTCATGATGCTTGTGGGTAAAGCTACATTTACAGAATTTTGGAAGGCAGGGAAATGACATGGACCAAAAAACTTGTCCTTTGATTATTTAAAAACAAACAAACAAACAAACAAGTTTTTCTCATGGGGGGGGAATGGCCCCCTGGATCTGCTAGTGTGTACAAGATTGATCTGATTATAGAGGCCAACATTGACAGGAAAAAGGCACAGAGATAAGCCAAAGAATTGTAGCTTGCTTTGAATACCTGTGCTCTGGTTGCAAGGTACCATAATATATGCCCCCCCCCAAAGAATCCTGCGGGGAGGGGGGGAGGTGACTGGATTCTGAAGACAGAACAAAGGATGAGCGGGCAGGAGAAACGCATGCCTGCCCCATGGAAACTCAACAGAGTGTAGATGAGCATCATGATTACAGAACCGCTGACTTATGACCACCTTTGAATTGCACTGGATTGAGTACTTTTTGCCTTGGGCAAGTCTTTGTTTCTGCCAGTTCGGTTCTGATTAGAGCTATCTGATTAAATGATGGCGGGGATGATTCAAAGCTCTGTAATGCCAGGGGAAGGGGAAGATTAAAGGATGGATTGCTTACAACCAAGTCAGGACATCAAACCATCACTAGCAGCCTGTGCATAAATTGTAATGTCACAAGCAGCCCCCTTGGTCACGAAATACAACCAATCTCCCTCAGTGGTACAACAGTTAAATCAACTGTGCCCAAACAACCTGTTAATCCCCTTCCTCGGTCAGCCTGATAACTGGAGAGATTTCTGCATACCTCACTTATGACGAGGGAAGTAGGGAAGTACTTAATCAATGTATGCATCGTGCAGATCATAACTGTAACGGTCACGTGTGAGGTGGTGAACCCACAGTGACCCCAGTATATCTACCTAGCCCCTACTTGATCCAAGAAGATTTTCCACTCATATATATCTCTGTGGTGGTTTTCTCTCGCCCTTCACACCGAAAAATCCCTGTACCCTGGGTAAGCAGAATGAGATTTCTGCATTCGGCAATGTATTCCTCAAATGTGATTTTGGGTTTTTAGTGTGGGAAATCACACACCGGTTTTCTTTCTGCCCCCTAATTATCCCACTAGTGTTGCAGTTGAGACCATCACAAGATCATGCACAGGACCAGTCACAAGTAACAGGGTGAACAATGACAAAGGAATGCTTTTGCTGCAGTTCATTTGGAAAGCTTGTGGCTTGAATTCAGACTGGAGGTCTTGTGCTGGTCTTGTGTGGTCTTGTGAAGGTCTTAAATGGTCTCGCCTACAACACCGCATGCCACATGACGAATCATAAGTAGGAGTTTCACAAGTATCCACCCTTATTTGTTAACAAAGATATACATTTCCATGCAAAGAAAGTTGTTGTGAATCTGCCAGGAGTACAAAGTATCACCCATACTTACTACTGAAAATAAATATTTAATAATAATAATAATTTGAACTTGAAGCCATGCTCTCAAACTCCAAACTTAAACCTGTCAATAAAAATATATACACCATCTTTCAAACCGCCACCCAAACATTTGTTAACTTTGATGCATTCAATCTTGTTTATACACTGGATGCAATCACAACACATGTAAGTATGCACCATGAAGCTATAGTTAAACCACCACTCCGGCAAATGGATATGGGGCTTTAAAAGCTAAGAAGTAAGTAGATTTTTGAGGGTCACAAATAAGCCTTTTGCGAGTTAAATTTGAATTCAATCTGGTACACTGAGTTCTTTAAATTCACATGAACATAAAAATTTGAATTCTCCATACTAAAGACACTGTTGTTATACCTTGTGATTCTATGTGAGAAGCCAGCTTTGAAGCTGTGTACACATGTAGTCACGGCTCTGTGTTCTGGAAGATCTCACAGTGTCTCTGACAGGGACTGTCTGAGGTCTTGTGATTTATTTATAGCTGAATGGTTCTCGACACAAAATAAAGACATGCAGTGTGGCCTTGACGTTGCAGCCTCCTCACGTGTAGATGTTATCCAAGTTGAACAGAGGATTTTCCTCAGGATCTGTACAGTCAAACAAGATGACTAATCTGCTTAGATTCACTGATGATCAGTGAGATTAGCATCACACCTCGTTCAGGAAGAAAGGTTCACGACACCTGATCAAGGTGAAAACCTACGTCACCTTGACAGTTGCGCGAGGCCAAAGTGGCAAGTCACGGAGAGTCATATGAAATCGGTGAGTGTTGTGAATTCAAGCTATTAGCATCGGTGACAAGAACACATACACATATCATGTCTGCTATAGCAAAGGGTCCCCATTCTAAACCATGCATGGGAGAGTTTACAATAACATGCAACTTTGAATAGTATATATGCCCAAGTGTAAAAATACCCACAACATGCAGCATCAGTACGCAGCCACAGTTTACAGTAAAATATCTATTTTTGCCACAAAAACCATGAAACAAAGACCACATCAACATTACTATCACCCTCACAGAAGAAAAACTATACCCCAAACATCTCAAACCAATTCCTGATACTTTTCATCGCTGTCTCTATCAAGAAAAAATAAGTTTTCAACGGCTAAATAAACTCCTCTTCATGTACATCCAATAATTTGGATTGTTAAAAAGTGGAGTATTTATGTTCCAAAAGAACGAAGGCAGAGAGATCATGAGGAAGTAGCAAAGACTTCTTGCACTCGCGATATTTTTTCGAGGTAAGGACCTAGCTTCACTGCTTGTTGCTAACCTTGGCCTTGTCCTTGTCCTTGCCTTTCTAGCTGTGCCTTCAATCGTCGAATCTCCTCTTCAAGAACTGCGTATGCCTGGACGAAACAGAAAGAACAGAATAATCAGTCCAATTGCTGAATTCTAAAACCACACTTGAGAAGTCTGAGAAAAGCTTTCCAACAATGGTGTGGGGCTGTGCCGCATATCCGAATATTCGACCATTATTAAATATTTGAATATTATCAATATATTGTTTTCCAAATTTGAACATTCGAATGCAAAATTCATGAAAAGGAACAGGGAATTTCCTTTTTTTAAATGAGAAAAACTGCACTATGGAGGCTTGTTTCAAGCAAATTCAAAAGAACAACGATTCAAAAAGTACATTATTTATTAAACAATTTAAAAGGAAAAGAAATTTTCAACAGAGCAAGGAGTATTGTTCATCTCTTCATCTTGCTAAATCATGGCTGGAGATACTCCTAGATGTGAGAAGCTATAATACTGATCATAATGTACAATTGTGTGCATTATTACAATTGATTTGTACATGGATTGTTCCTCAACAATCTGCTGGTCAGTACAACTGAATATTCAGATATTCAATCGAATTGAAGGTTGAATATTTGACTAGTGAATTATTTGAATTGACTCAGCCCTACAATAGCAATCAGTACGACCCATTCTGACTTCTGAAATCTTTCCTTCTGTCGCTTTCAGAGTTTTAGAACGGATTCAATAATTTGTCTTCCAAAGTAGTATTGAATTATATGTGACCCATTATTCCAAAACCAGCCCGAAGAATGACAAACTATTACCTGGGAAATGATACTGCTATAGACATAAACAATGTCAAGTCTGGAGGTCTAGTCCCCTATCTACCAAAACTTTCTGCACATAATTTTTCAATTAATTTGGATCACTTGGAAGTATGAGTATTGGCAGTGGATGAGATGCATCAACTTTAGCCTGGTGTTGGAACGGTAGGCCAGGTTTTTAGGTCCTAATCAAGAGATCTTTCAGCTGGTATCTCATGAAGCAGACACGTCTGATGAAAAATAATTTAGCCACGTTAACTTTCATAATATTGTAAGTGCGGAAAGGGAAGACAATATGCTTGGCAAGTGAGATGTCAAGACGAATACCAATGAAGAGTTAGATGTGTCATTAAAAGCCAGCCCCCCCCCCCAAATTGAATTTAGACGACTGGGCTGAAGGAGAGGTTTTCCTTTCTACGAAACCAATCAACCAGCCAGGTTTCCTCACAATATCACAATCATCCCACTAGTGTGTCCACTCACCGCCGAGCAAGCCTCTAACGTCTCAAACCCGTCTCCCTGGGGCGCAAGGAGCTGGTCGCTTTTCGTGGCCGCCTTGAGCTGCTCTCTCTTGGATGGGTCCAGAACATACCCTGCATCTTGGAAGATTTGTGTCAGCTTCTTCTGGTAACCCTGAATCACCAAGCACAGTAGGCATTCATGCATTCAGATAAAAGCTCATGATTATTTCATCAACTCATGTGAGGATAATTACAAGAGGCAACCCTGAATGGCCAGTGGCAATCACATTATAATACCTGCATGAAAGCTCATGATTATTCATCAAGTCATCTTAAGATATATATATCAGAGGTAACCCTGAATCGCCAACTGCAATGACATAATCTTTACATAATTATTCATCACATCATCTCAAGATAAATACCAGAGATGACCGTGAATGGCCAATGGAAACAACATTTTAACAATTGCATAACTTAAGACTCATGATTATTCATCAAGTCATCTTAGATCAACACAAGAGGTAACCCTGAATGGCCAATGGCAACTACATAATGTCACTCATGTTAAAGTCCATGACAATTCGTAAAGCCATCCAAAGATAGAGGAATCAACAAAATACCAAGAAATCAACATTTGGAATCATCATGCTGATGATCTTGACGGCCAAGAGTAATTCACATGTAGTACCACTGCCCAAATTTTCATGACAATTTTAGTTCAATTATGTGCACAATTTTAGACGAATCAAAGAGCATGTGATTCTCCTTTTAATTACAATATGGTCCAGCCTGTGATGCAAATGTGTTGCTGCACTGACCTGTAATGTGATTTCCTCGTTGAATAATTCTCCTTCAATTTCATCCCATCTACTTCTGAGTGCTTCAGAGAGAGTTGGGTAAACTGCAAATGGAAGCATCGACAGCAGTGGTGTTTTGAATTTTGTTTTAGCTAGGTTCTTACAAAAGAACACGAAGACCAACTGAGGATTAAATAGTATGGAATCCCAAAAAAATTTAGGGGGGGGGTTTGAAAAGACAAAAACTAGATAAAGAACAGACCACCTCAACGCATACTTGAAAGCAATGATTGATTTCAGTTTTATGCAGTTGGCTACATGGGAAACCATTTTGGGGACCTGTATATTTCTTGTGATGCTGAAGTCAAATATATGCCATTTGCTTGTGCTTTTGTGAAATTTTTTTGGTTAAAAAACTAGTTCCCGTTCAGGACTAGAACAGGGTTCCTGCACCTAAAGGGCAATTAAAATTACACGACTTTTCCCAAGACCAAATTAGAAAACTCCACGACCCAATAACCCAATTTTTTGGAATATTCAGGCTCTTAAAGTTGCGAATAAAATCACACATTTTATGCACTTATTTCTGATAATAGAAATCACACACAATGTTTGAAAGATTCCATGACTTTTCCCTGATTTCAGTCATTTGTACAATATTCCATGACTTTTCCAGGCCTGGAAAATGAAAACAAATTTCCATGACTTTTTCATGGCTTTTCCAGGCTGCGGAAACCCTGCTATAATACTCTGGTCATGTTATTTTTCCACATTACTTACCAAGCAAGGAATGCGGATGGCACACTAATGGTGTGACAAACACAATGGCATATTCACATGTTGTTGGCTCTGACACATTAGTAATGGAGTTCAATGCGCCGCACTCCAGGTGAACCTTCAAAAGGAGACAAAAGTGCCATAAAATCTCATGGTATGAACCTGGTTGCAGAAGGACCAAGCAGGAAAACTTGCATATGGTTCCAGTGAGTGACATGCAGTGCAGTTGAGAAATTCCCACTAGGATCTGGGACAAATTTTAAAGTCGGAAATTCCGCAAGGGCTGTTACCCACGCTTATATGTATTTCCCTGTTTAGCGAGACATTTCAGCCTGTGCGCTCTGAGTGCATCTCACAACTAAGGATTGTGTGATGACGGCATTAAGGCCGGTTCGTGCTTTGTGCAAAAGCAGGCACAAACCTGATGTGGCAACGTCTGATCAGATCTTCATGCTGTGAATTTGCAATAGGTTAACGCATTTCAACTCTTACTTGAAGTGAACTTCGCAGCAAACACTTCGTGCGGTCAAATTTGCTTCGCTTCCACATTCACCCAAAGTGATAACCGGCCTCTGGCAAAGATCTTACATGTGCATTGTGAGCACGGATAGGTTATCATTGGCACAGAATGCCTTGATTAGCTAAGTCATGGAACTCAGCATGGATTTACAGTGGCTGAGAAACCACCGGCCAGGACCACCAGGCAGTTAAGATAAAGGGGCAACGATCTGTAGACTGTCCACTGTCACCTCTACAGTGGAACTGAAGAGAGGACAGAAAATCTGAAAGTGACTCACCGTGACCTTTCTGCTCTTGTCCAAGCACTGGTCCCCTTCTGTCATCAACATGGACTTGAAGACGTTTCCTTCTATTTGCCATTCTTGCCAGATCCTGTCAGGACAGAGGTAAATGTCAGCCTCTTTTCACCGTGACCCATTCCCCCCAAATGAGAATAGAATTGCAACTGTCACAAGGTGGCATGTGTAGGCATACGTACATCACCACTACTGGAGCGAGCTGTCATTTTATACAAGCCCGTCTCTTTAAATGTGTAAAATATCTAAAGTGTTCAGATATAGAGAATTGTGTTTACAAAACAAACGTAGGAAAAATGCTTCTCCAGGCAAATCCGCTGCCATTTAAGAGGGGGGCAAGTGGCATCTTGCCCACTAGAAATTGCTCTTAATTTCCTTGTACCGTGGCTTTACTGAACACAACAGCCTTAAGACCTTCAACATCTTTTTTACTGCAAATTAGCATTCATATTGTCTGATGGATGGCAAAGTCCTTGCTCTTATGAACTGACAATATTTATCAGGGTCATCCACCAAGCAAAAATTGTTTTTCACATAAAAACCTCCAGCAAGTTCTAGTCTCTGATGCAAATTAGCAGAATTCAGAAACCAGACTGGACTTTTGTTTTTACTATCATACACTCCGTTGGTCAAAGACCATCTCGTGATTTTACTTTCATTCTTTCAGGAAATCAGACCGATGTCTCACCCTAAGATGCCACTGTAGGGGTTCCATCTTAGGCTCTGTTCATGTTGAGTAACATTCTGGAATGGACACAGCTCGTACTTGTACCTTGTGGTGAGAAAAAAGATCAGTTTTTATGAAATTCACACAGGCACAAGTTAAATGTAAGTTAATAAAAGTGTTTGAGTGAAAACATGCTGTTGGACACTTGGTTTAATATGAAGCCATATGAAGCCTCCTCTGGTAATCAGTGGATGGTGGAGCCCAATGGCTAAACAGTGAACGAAGTGTGACATCATCACGGCACAGAGGCACATTGGTTTTCTCAAATATCGACAGTTAAAAGTCAGTCAATTCATGCAATGAACAGACACATACTATCTGAATGCCTTTGCTGAACTTTTGAAACTTACTTTTCCCAACTACAACACCAAGAACGTATTTCAGATATTTTTCACAATGGGAAAATGAAGACTGTAAAAACTGATGACAAACTGACAAAAAGTGACTTACGAATTAACTGTTTTTGAGAAGCACCTTCCAACCAGTCTCTTGAGATGAGGGGGGCCTGGAATTAAAAAAAAATTGAGTCCACAAACTTTTCTTCCTTCCTTAAAAACCAAATCAGTTAAATACTCAACAAACATTGTCAGAATTTCAGTAATTTGGCATAGACTGACTCAGAACTAAACTTATCAGGGTGTTCCTAGTAGTCCAACTACATGGATATAAAACCAGTTGTGTGTCTGATGATCAATTGCATTTTAAAGGTGATTTCATTGACAAGTCATTAGAAGGTCTTGTTCCACTGCCCTTCTTCGCATGCTCTCTGCTCTTGGGTCAATAAGAGAGATGGGTCATTCCATGAGGTTGGGGCACAATTTGTGAGGGTGTCCTTGTTACATGGGTAACTTTTACTGTCTGTCATGACCTGTAGAGTAGGTCGTTTACTCTGTAAAAATAACACACACCTTGGTATTCAACCTTGCAAGATGTATAACAATGTCAATTTGGAATCCACAGAGGGAAATAGCTGTTTATTTTTACGGAACCCATGTAACAAGGACACCGTCACAAATTGTGGCCCAACCTCATGGAATGACCCATCTCTCTTTAATTGACCCAGATACGTGTGCTTGCACATATATGCACTAACTGGTGACTGGGGTCCCAGGAACTCAGTGTGTTCACACACAGCATCATGCATGTTTGGCTCAGTCATGCTGAGCATGCACGATCAATTTCTGTTGGTATGTACATGTACACTCTGTGAATATGCCATGCACCCACAGGAAACAATTCCCAACTCGTCTCTTCCTATTTGTCAGTGTCTGGGGTATTTCAATTCGGAGTGGATTACCTACGCCACGGTAACTCGGTTTTTTTTTTCCTTCCCCGTGTTAAAGTTGAAACACTGTCGATTATTGGTATGATTTGACCTACCGGAAAAGTTGGCTGGTTTGACCTTGGGTTTGAGAATCTCTGGCTCATTATTCCCCCATGTCTGCCTGAAAGACAGATCGACAAAAATAAAATTTATTGAGCATAGAGCCTTTCACTTTCCAAAAATGTTGTAACCTGGATGGCCCCCCTTGAAAATCTATGGGCAGGTTTTTTTTTTCTTACCTAGGCACCTTGTAGTAAATGCCACAAAAACCTTTGGTATGAGAATCCTCAAAATCCAACAAATTGAACAGTTTACTTTGCAATATTGTCCAGTGCACTGGGTAGACACCAGTGAACTGGGTAGACACCAGTGCACTGGGTAGACACCGGTGCACTGGGTAGACACCGGTGCACTGGGTAGACACCAGTGCACTGGGTAGACACCAGTGAACTGGGAAGACACCAGTGCACTGGGTAGACACCGGTGCACTGGGTAGACACCGGTGCACTGGGTAGACACCGGTGAACTGGGTAGACACCAGTGCACTGGGTAGACACCGGTGCACTGGGTAGACACCGGTGCACTGGGTAGACACCGGTGCACTGGGTAGACACCGGTGCACTGGGTAGACAGCGGTGCACTGGGTAGACACCGGTGCACTGGGTAGACACCGGTGCACTGGGTAGACACCGGTGCACTGGGTAGACACCGGTGCACTGGGTAGACAGCGGTGCACTGGGTAGACACCGGTGCACTGGGTAGACACCGGTGCACTGGGTAGACACCGGTGAACTGGGTAGACACCGGTGCACGGCGTAGACACCAGTGAACCGGGTAGACACCAGTGAACCGGGTAGACACCGGTGAACCGGGTAGACACCAGTGCACTGGGTAGACACCGGTGCACTGGGTAGACACCGGTGCACTGGGTAGACACCGGTGCACTGGGTAGACACCGGTGAACTGGGTAGACACCGGTGAACTGGGTAGACACCACTCCAAGCACTCTGCAGAATACTGACAGCTCACTCCAAAAGCACGTGAACTTTTTACATCTATTGCAAACTGTACATATCTCATACACACAATGGACGGTCAAAGGGTATTTTACTTCAGAAAGGTATCGAAGTAGGTTTAGTCTACAGTAGCCCATCTTGGACATTTTGGAGGGTATGATTAGGACAAGAGTAAACGTTCTGTTTTCTTACCCGGTATTTATTGGTTCATTCACCATCCGCATCTTCACTTGACGAGCAGATATCACAGACACATCTGTGGGAAAAGTTTAACAGAGTTACTTGGGTGGGGAAAAACTGCCGTAATTTCTCATCTCTACCCGCTCTTCACTTTGAACTTAAATACATGGAGGTGAAGACTTTGCACTTACATGTAGTTCGTGGGTAATTCCAGAAATTAGGGGTCTAAAAGTGTGACATTATGGTGTCCCTGTTACATCTGACCTTTGTTATTTGACATGGAAATATCACCGGCATTGATTTCAAACTATTATTATTTGTTTGGCAGGTGATTTGCATTAATTCATTATTAGACACTGCCATCCCCCCCCCGCTTCCAAAATGATCGGGCCGATATGTGCTTAGTGTGGTTCCCTGACCACAGATTTTCCAGATGTCTCTATACATAATCTTAACGAGAGTAGTTGGAATTATCGGGACCGGTATATAAATCAACATAAATGTTCGTTACGTGAATACGCTACGCCTGTTTTTGTCACATGACGGATGGCCACAGAGAATGCAGATGTTTGTGGATCGTCGAGGGATGAGAGGTAGGGATGGTAGAAAAAATGCATTTTTGGCCAAGGATATAGGTTAAACGCTACTCCCAGAACTGTGGGGTACAACGTCTGCCCCGCTCCCAGGTTGAAGCGGGGCAGATATCAGACCACGCAGTTTTGGGGGTAGGCCTAGGTTAAACGCTACAAAATACACTCGAAGTCAAACCGTACCCCGTAGTTCCATATGATATATGTCATCATGGTTCTGTAGGCCTATCAGGCATGTCAGGGGAAGATTTGCTTAAGCAAGCGCCAGCGGATGTTTTATCTGGTACGATTGCTGGGCAACACTCAAAATGCCATAGCCAGATAGAGTGTGGAACCATCAAGAAGGTGGAATGCTCAAAATCCTACAGAGTAGCCTCAGAACTGAGTGTGGGGTCCGACGTCCGCCCGGCTCCCGTTCGGACATGACCTGATAACGGAGTAGTGCCTTGCTGTTCAGGAAGTAGATTTGGGGCGATTGAAAAGGCAAGTAGGCATCGTATTATACTTGCTGTAAGGAAGAAAAACTTCGAAGACTTACCACAAATCAGCAAGACGGGCAAGATCGCAAAAAGTAACATCACGAACGCGTTAAAATAGGGATCAATTGGAGCATAACAGTCCGTACGGTTACGCGTACGCAATCGATCATGGGGAACAACAATCCAAACCTAACATGCATGCTACAGACCCGACAACAGGTACCAGGACCGGGAACCAGACTAAACGGAGACGTGTTGATTAGAACGAGGGCGCTGTCAAGTGCAAACTTGGCACCATGCGCATAATTATTTCATTTCATTTCGTTTATTATTTCGCAGGTCAAATTTACAAGGGTTAAAAAAAAATTGCATACAGTATAGACATAAAAAAGACAAAATCTTAATATAACATCAACGTCGGGTAAAAGGTATATGTGTGTGCGCAAAGGTTGCGCTTCATAAAGTTAAACTTTGCTGGCGATTAAATGCGCCTGTAGAATTTGGGTTATTTTGTCCTAGGCTAGGTTGTCCTGCAAATTATTACGTGACCAAGAAGGAGCATGGTGAGCATGATTTAGTCAGAACACTCTTAAAGTGGCTTCCAGCCACGAGCATGGCAGATGCATGATGATAAATAGGCCTACCCGCTTCAACTATTTTCAAATTCCTCAGGTGTAGACACCGTTTTAAAGCCCATGACCGACTCTTTCATTTTCTTTCCATTTTTTTTAGTAGTTTAACCCATGACGTTTGTGTGTGATGTCTATCCTAAGATGATCAACCTTAAAAGCTCATCGCCATTTTGAAACATGATACAACAAGTAGCCCACACTACATCATTAATACGGGCGATTCACAATAGTGCGCCACCAAGAGACTGCAACCAATCATAACGCGCGAAGTTGTCGACCCTTTCCAAACGTAACGTGCATTGGGTCGACAAATCTCGGGCATCATGATTGGCCAACGCGTTGCAAACTCTTGGTGGCGCACTATTTGGAAACGGCCGTATTGATGAGGCCGCCCCGTCTTCCCTATATGTTTAAAAATCCACCTCATATCCAGTTCAACCACTACAAAATGCTCTCGTACAGAATTTAATTTGAGGCCATCATCATGGTCATTGAGTTTCCCCGCGCATTGTGGGCCGGTATTTACTTAGTCCTATCTGCGAGCTGCAAGCCTTATTGTGGCAACGGAAAGCACCCTTGCCACACCTGGCAACCGGCAATGGAGTGCAGGAAAGTAACGTTATGGTCATTGTGTTTATAGATATCAGGAAAATATTTGCTTGCTTTGTGTCTAGTTTGTGGCAGCTTAGCTTGGTCGCCGGTTAGTCTTAGTTACTTCAGTTGAACTTCAATTTCGCTTTATTTCATTAGTTGTCGCTGAGCAATCTCCCATAGGCCTACTGACTGATTAACTTGAATTAATAATGCGCATGGGCGGAAATCCCGGGGGGGCACAGGGGGACACGTTCCCCCCCCCATGAATTTGCTACGGGGGGTCACAATGTCGAATGTCCCCTCCATATTTTAAGCAAAACAAAATACTAAAGGAATTGATGGATGGGGATTTTTCCTTTTGAGGTATTATAAATGCAATAAGATAATAAACACGATGTGCACAAAAAGTGTAAATGGATGTCCCCCCCCACGATCGAGGAGAGATTTCCGCCCATGATAATGCGGAATAATAAACTTCTTCAATCAAGTAGTTTAGGTCATAAAATGTGTACCATATTCGCGCCTTTGAATAAAAGATACTGATAGATACTATGCACCTTATAGTAACTACAGCAGCAGTGTCATGATACCCTGGATAAATCTGTAAATAAACGTATATACGCCGAGAAGGAAATGAAAACAGCGGTTTTGTTAAACCACTGAACATGCTGAATATCTTCCCTCTGGCTTTAGCTCTGCTTGTGGCAAGTGTACTGCGCCCTCTACAATTGTACATCAGTCTAGACTGGTACCCTCTACAATTGTACATCAGTCTAGACTGGTACCGTTGGTATGTGAATTTTCACATTAGTATCGATTTTACATCAGCAAGGTACTAGACAAGTAGAGGCGTAAGCCCGCGCCGCGCAGCGCGTGAGCGCAGAAATCAAATCAAATGCTGGGGCGCCCAATGGGGTGTGTGTGTTGACAATTTCGACCAACAAAACTTGGGTCTGGACTGAATTCTTAGGGAAAAACTACTTTTTTCGATAGTAAGGGAAATTTCATTTTTACCTTAACCAGAGCAAGTAAGTATTGGGATTTGAATGGTCGTTTTGTGCAAATTGGATTCTTCTTCACTTTGCTTTCACTTGCACTGCACTGGTCTGCTGGTGGTGTCGAGTGTAAGGCCACTTAAAAAATAATTGGTGAGCATCCTTTTGTAAAAAATAATCTTGGGGTGGGAGGGCAGGTTTTTTTGTTTCAATTCAACGTAGTGTATATCTTTGCAGGATTGGAAAATATTACATAGCAGTTTCCTCAATGAAACGAGTTTTATTTAGCTTATTAACAGACATGACACTGACAGAAGGGTTTTACAGAGGCAAATCATTCATCACAAAAGGATGGGGTTTTACCACAACAAGGCGGAAATAGGCGTGATAGGAGGGTTTTCTCAGAGAGGGTCACGGTGCTGTAGCTCTGTGAAGTGGAATCAGTGTCTAGGAATGGCTGCCGTTATTGAGTACTGATCCAGCATGCAGCAGAGATCAAGGCCACATCCGAAATAGGGTAAAGGTGGGGCTATTCGCCCACTTAAGAAAAGCAAGCAATTCGACCAGCTGTGTAGTTTTTGAATACAGTTGGTCGAATTTACCTCCTGGTCGAAAATTCCTGCACTCACCCTTCACACTGTGGCTGCGACTGCGTGTACAAAGCTATTGTGGTTGCGGCCTCGCTGGCTGCTCTATTTCCACAGGTTTATGCACGCGGCCGCAACTGCAGCCAATTTGGCTAATTCAGATGCGGTTTACACAAATGCACGAACAGTTTGGTGAATCTCAACCTCGTTCCCATGGGCTTGATCTTGCCACACCATGGAGTCGACATTGGATGAATCTGCACTCGTACTTGTACGTGTTGATGTTCAGGAGTAATCGGCGATTTCCGTATTGTTTCCAAAGTGCATAACAGAAGGTCGCTAAATTTAAATGTGGGATCGTCTGAAAGGGCATTTTTCTGTTTATTTTCAATAAATATAAAATAAGAAAAAAATTAGGGGCTGGTGTATTTCTTAAGGGTGGGCAGGGACGATTGCCAACTATTTTTTTGTGCTTAATCTTCATAGTCCTCCTAGTCAGAGGCCTACCTGCGCAAGTTTTAAGGTAGAAATAGAACTTTGGTTAAACTTGCACAACGATTTGCATAGCATGCAAATATTACTGGCCATTTCATAGCTTTACCTTAACTTTACATTCTCTCTAAAGCAAAACAGTACAAATTATGATTAAGAAAGAGTTCCATATGGACAACATTTGATGTCGGGTACACAAACCTATGGGACTTGTCTGAAAAAAAAACTAAGTGTTTTCTAAGTAAATGCTTCAGAATTTTCTTACAATGTAGCTAAATTTCACTTTCTAGGATGTTGTCACTTTCTGACATACTTTCTGTTATAACATTTCAAGGGAAAATTAATGTCCGTTTATATGGAACTCTTTCCTTGACATCCTTACGCTGAACAGTTTTACATCCTTGGCTGGGGTGCAGAAAGTTTCACAGTCCACTGAAATTGTGTACTTTTCTTGGCCTGCTGAATAAATTAATGACCACGATTTTGCCGTTCAGAATTTTCTGGAAAGAGAGGTCTCTTATTATTCAAAATAAAAACGGGGATGAATTCCATCACTGACATCTCAAATGTTTCTCTTCAGTAATATGTCAACAGACATATCAGAAAGTATTAACCATGATAATATGTCCTGGAAAGAGTTCCATATACGGACGCTGCTTGACACCCTGCGCTCAAACCCTATGAGACTGGTCTGAAAAATTTTAAGCATTTTCTAAGTAAACAACTTGGTTTTTCCCTCCTCAGTTGAACTTTTGCAAACATGTTTTTGCTTTCTGACGGCTAATACATGTTGGTCACTGTAGGGGATTATTACTGGGGTCCATATTTGGAACTCTTTCCCATATCCTAAAAAGTCAAATTGAGTTGAAAAAAGATGGGAATTTTTCAGACCACTCTCCTAGTCACAGGGTTTGTGCACAGGGTGTCAATTGATGTCTTGGCATGGAACTCTTTTCAAGTCCGGAAACAAGCTTCTGCCTCAGTTTTGGCAGCTTCCCATAATGCCAGTGCGATGCCAGAATATTGAAGTTGGTTTGTCCCTAGTGAAGTGTCTGGAGAAAAAGAAGGAGGTGGAGACGATTTTTGTCATCTCCAAATTTGTCAGCTGCAGAATAAAAAGGGTATTTTCTTCCAGAAATGATATGAAAAGCGAAGGCAGCAGTGGTGAGAGACATGCAGAGTATTGTGGGAAATGGTGTTAGTCAAGAACGTCGACTCCTTGACTTCAACAAACGGGTGTTTTTATCCTGAACAACCTCACCCCATGAAAATATTAAATTAGTCTTCTTGGAAATATTTTGGTGACCCTTCTGTATCGGAAACGAAACTGAGAACATTGCTCTTAATGTCGTAGCAGACGCGCACTAGAACCGGTATAATCGTCATGAGAGACGTAGGACTTTCATCTGTTCATACATGTAATGATATAACACCACACACTTCCTTTTAGGGTTGAGTGCTGTGCAAGTTTGAACTTACATGTACGTGCACAGTTGTTTTTAACAGAACAAGTTAACATCTTTTCTAGCATATAACATTCAGCTGAAAGATTTTAGGCTGTATTACCTCACAAAATTCAAAGTTACGCTACATGTATCGCACAGCAGAGGTGAAATTTTCTTTGTGTGAGTAAAGCTGACATTGAAGTCTCTTATTTTGTTGATTTCAGTGTGCAGATGTCTGTAGCTTGGTTTCACCCATGAGTCATGAGCAGCAGGTGGGATCTTTGGAGAGGGTCCGACTTTTCATATTTCAAGATGAGGGAAAGGGTGATGAAATGTCAATCAGGATTCCTGAGGTGTGTTTTCTTATTTTGCTTGTGTGCATGCATAACTTAAATAGACTTTTGTCGAACATTTTGGCAAACTTTAAGTTTTATAATCTTTTCTTGAAAAGCACAAGCAATTTATCACCTTTGGTACGGTACCTATTTTCCACTATCCCAATATAAAAAGTATCCTTAATTTGATGTTAATTTTTTGTTTTATAGGTGACCTCAACTTGTTTTTGAAATTCTACCTTTTATTGATCCTAAGTTGAAGAATACACAGTTACTTTTTATTACATATACACATTTATGTATTTGTCCAAAAATAGTCTCAATCCTCAGTGACATTTAATTTCAAACCTGTTTTTTTTTTATCCATTACGATTTTGATTTATTATACATGTACTTTAGCTGATTGATCCAGCATACGGGATGTATGTGTGGCCATGTGCACCAGTTTTAGCCAAGTACGTATGGATGCGCAGGAAGTGGATTTGCGGAAAACGTGTATTGGAGGTATGTAACATGTGGGTCTGTGTTTAGCATGCTTGTTAGTTTGAAGGGCAAAGGTCACCGTGGTGGCAGGTGTGGGATCTTGCATTAAATGCTGATGATGTTGATGTGCAGATATTGAATCAGTGGAAATGTGTTTAGTATTGGAGATACATGTACATTTATGTACATGCAGTGTGTGGACAAATTGTTGAGGAATGAGGATGACTGTCTGTTTAGAGGGCAAGGGTCGCGGTGGTGATAGTTATGGAAATCTGGTGATGTTGATCGTGTTGGTCCTTCCCAAGCAATTCCCCTCCCCCCGCCTCACTTCCTTCACCCCTATTAGTGACAAAGATGAAGACTTTGGGCAAGATTTTTGAAAGTTGTTAAGGCTGTGCATTCCACTCCCACACACAATGAATACAGATTTCCTTACCTAGAAGCTCTCCTGGATGGGTCTAAAGACCAGTCTCTTTCTTCAATCTCTAATTTATGGAATGATCAGAGGAGACCACGGTGATGAAACGCAGAAAGCTTTTTCTGGAATAGCTGGGGTCCTCAGTTTTGTTCTTCTCATGCATGCCATTATAAATCCAAAAAGAACACTTGAGTCTTGTGCCGTTTATTATTTCCTTGCCTTTTCTGAATTCTCAGTTGGATAATGAGAAATCAATCTTGTATTTCCATAGTTTTTAGAATTTCCTGATCTTTGTTTCCAAATTCCTTTTTCAACGAGTTTTTTTTTTTTTTCCTTATCTGTCAACCCCTGGGTGTCCCGGAATCGAGCAGCTAGGAGCAGGCACAAGCCTCCCTGGCATCGTGGCAGCATCTTGCGGTGCTATGGTCACGCTGACTGATCATTCAGGCCTTCCTCGTTGCCTTGACAACTGTCTCAAGTCCTGCCGGGCCAATGGGCTGGAGGGCAAGGTGGATCTTCTGGGACTCACATGGGGCGAGTTTTCCCCCACCATTTTCCAACTACCGCAATTTGACGTCATTCTGGCATCTGACTGCTTCTATGATTCAAGAGGTAGGTTTGTCTGTGATAGACTTGATTTTGAAGTGAAAGTGAAACAAGTGGGAGAGCCTCTCGCAGGTAGTGTTGTATTTGAGTCCATCACAAGTCCCTGTAAGTCCATCACAAGTCCATCACAAGTCATTCAGTCTTAACCCAGTGCACAAGCCATTCACATGAACTGTGATAATTCTTTTCTCATTGTTTACCCTGTTACTTATGACTGGCCTTGTGAAGGGACTTGTGACTGGCATTGTGAAGGGACGTGTGACTGGCATTGTGAAGGGACTTGTGACTGGCCTTGTGAAGGGACTTGTGACTGGCATTGTGAAGGGACTTTTGACTGGCCTTTTGAAGGGACTTATGACTGGCCTTATGAAGGGACTCGTGACTGGCCCTGTGAAGGGACTTGTGACTGGCCTTGTGAAGGCACTTGTGACTAGCCTTTTGAAAGTATATGTGACTGGCCTTGTGAAAGGACTTGTGATGGACTAGATTCCAGCACTGCTCACAAGGCTCCAGATGTATGTCGCCATCATAGCTGAATAGCAAATATTTACATACTTTGGTAACAAACCACCTTAAGGGCGCCAGGCACAGCAGCAGTGTTTCCTTTATGGTTGTGAATTTCCACAAGTGTTTCCACACCCAAAATGTGTTTGTAATAGAGGGTTTGTGTCACCAGATGAGTGATTTATAGATCATGTTTATGGAAATTTTTTTAACATAGACATTGTTGAGGTAAAAAGAACCATTATTAGAGATTTAGTTTTTTCCTTTTCTGTCAAACCCCACTGTTGAATGTAGTGGACCATTCCAATTCAAATCGCGGTGGAGAATAGTACAATACAATGTTATGTACATTAATTATGCTTCAGTGACTTTGATTCAAGGCACACCCATGTGTGTATGCTGATAGGCACTACCATTGCAGCCTGAGTGGTGTAAAGATGGGTAGTCCACCTGTGTGGTGAGGTACAAAATACTGAGTGTATTGTACCTAGGGCGTGGCCCTAAAGGAAAGCCAGTTTGGAAAACTGTTAATTTCATTTATTATTTTAATAAAAGTTTATTTTGTATAAGAAAACTATGGAAAAGCTCAATTTTGAGATACATTTCAAAAAGAAAAGTTGGATTTTGGCAAGAATTTGATCATAAAAGTAAATTAACCCTGAGATATATGAAACTATTGGGAACAGCCAAACTAGGTTACTGTTATCACAAAAGGGGTTACATTCTGAATTATTTGGACATTGCTTTAAAGCGCTTTTTCCCTGAGGGGAATATAAATTCTTGTCGGTTCTGAGTGAACCATTTGTTGTGCATGAACGAGCCACAACTACAGGACGGTTCTGGGTGAACCAATCATTCCATCAGATTTGAGGTGACTCGGGCCTTTCAAGAGGGTTCTATCGCCCATCCTAGAATTTGCGTGAACGTATGCCCCTCAGACAGCCTAGAGATTGACCCCTGCTTCAGGCTCCTAAGTTAGAGATTACACCGACCCAGGGAACTGGCAGCGACCTGGACACCTGTCAAGGATATGCGAGTTCTCAGGGCGTGGCCATCACTGTCACCCTTTGACTGATGGAAATGTGGTTTCTCAAGGGACCTAAATATTGACTGTACGGGTTATAAATATTTTTCCCCTTTTTTATTTCTTGTGAAAATGGTCGTGGGGTGTACAACAAGGACTTTAATTTAAAGTTTTATGCACATAGGGATACTGCCAGTATTTGAAGAAATTGGTGGTTGAAATCTGCAAAATAATAAGTATTTGAATCTAGTAAATAATTTTTTAAAATGGAAATTACAGGAGAGGTGAACTATTGGATGTCTTCCTTTTTTTTGCTCTGAAATATGTGATTTGATATTGTATTCTTGTCGATATTCTGATCACGGTGCTACGTAGCCCTTCCATATTTCTCCGCTTTTTTTTTGGTTCGTTTAGACCCAAACTTGGCTGCCTACTGCTGTACTGTTTAGAAGACTTTTCACTGTTGGTCCACTATGGGGAAAATGGACCCCCGCGGTGTGACAGTTTTCAAGGAGGCCATATTGCAGGCCAGTGCTTTTGTTCCACGGGCCGTGCACAAAGGACGTTTCCCTGTGAAACAAAAGAACTGCCCTGAAAGATGGCTACTACGCAAAGCCTCTATAAGGGAACAAATATATGCTTGGCTTGCCCATTTCGTTTAAGACTGGAACGGCCATGATTGTACCAATGTGGTGGTCTTAACAAATGCGTAAGACCAGCCAAGCACTTATTACCATTCATAAAATACCTCTTGAATCATAAAGTCAAAACAAGTTCAAAAGTTACAAATTTCCAACAATTTTCATTCCACAAGATGAATGAAACAATATAGCACTGTTCTTGCAAAGGTGTTATTCCCTTTTGCAGTCAAAACACGGAAAACAAAATATCGGCTTTGACGTGAAAATAGACACTGATTTTTTTAAATTTCAATACAGAAACCACTCTTCGGTCTCGACGGCCTCTATACTGATACACATTACGAACAGGTTGTGGAGTTTTCAAGGCATGGCAAAATGTGAAGAACCATCAGGGAAACACCGCTAATGTGGCTGTAACTTTACTGGCTCCCAGCCTGTGCTGTGTTTGGTGCCGTTTTACTACTGCACAAGCAAGTCAAGTGGCTTCAAAAATATGCAAGTGGCTAAAGCTCTGGCTACTTTTCAGAATTTGTCAGCTGGAACCAACCTGTCAGCCTTTTGATACTTATTGCAAAGCAGCTGCAATGTTGCTGGTATCATTCATGTAGTCAGGTGCATACGTATGTTACCTTTTCATTTCATTTCAAACAGTTCTTGTTTGGGTTGCCCCCCCCCATGAATGACATACCAAGCTTAAATGGAATAAATTTGACATGTTTTCCTGGCTCCTACCTTGTGTCTCAATAAAGTTTGATATTTGAACGAATCCAGGCGGGAACACACACGTATGTGCACACTATAAATCCCTGACCGTTGGAAAGTCTGACTTGCCCTTTTGAGACTGAGCAATCCAACCCTACAGATGCATTGATCTTCCCCTTACTCAAGGTATGTCAGTGTCACTGACAATAAGCCACCAGTTGGAAGCCTCCAGTCCATGGTGATCAACCTAATACTGATTTCACTGTCAAAATGGGAACCTCCCCCTCCCCCGATTTTTGTACAGTGTCCCAAAATCTGATCACCACTCCATCAAGAGGTGCTTTGTACTTTTTCTTACAGATGCATTCATAAATCCCAAATAAAAATGTTCACAATTTGATTTTACTTTTGGGGTTTGTGCCTTTGTGGTGGGGCTTTTGCCTTATTTTTCAAACTTTGCTTTTCGTTTTCATCATTGATATTCTATGAGCACTGGTGCGACAGTTGGCGTCAATTGCTTTTTGAAAATGGCTCATCTTCATCTTGCACTGCCGTGACTGGTGAATGTACATGTATGGAGTTAGTCTCCACATGACACTGCAACATTATCTCCAAATGACACTGCAACATTATAATTGCTACAAATGAGCCAGGTTGTAGTGTGTTGGGAGCCCAGATTTCAAAGCAATCCACTTTACATTTAATGGAATATGTCCAGCAGTTGTTACTGTGGAATCAATGAACTAGCCTTGCCATACTGTACAAACTCTGAATGGATGTACGTACACGTACGCATTGCGGGTGCTTTTGTAACTGCACGCCCTTGTATAAAGTACTTTGATGAGTTGTGTAACAACAGAAAGGTGAATGTTCACTTATTACTGTACGGTTGTGATCAAACCTTACCTTGTTTTTGTCTCTCTGTAACCCGATCTGTGGTCATTGACATGGTGAAAATTTGGTCGGGTCATCAAACTTGAGATCCCTTCAGTGAGGCGTTTCTGGAACCTCTCAAACACTGATTCTGTCTCTTGATTGGCTGAAAAGTTTTTCTCTGGACTTTTCCGCGAGCTGGCTGCAAACAAACCTGGACAAGCTGAGAGACTGCTGTTCTCATAGCAACCAAAGTACCGTAGACAAGTCGACGTGTATGTAAAAAAAAAAGCACTTTTGCATATTGCGAGGTTGATGTTCTTCATCCTGAGCTGGCAAAAGTGCATCTTGTTGCTTATAATTATCTTAATGCGCCGTGGAGCTGCTGTTGAGCTGGTCGCACTAAAGAGCTTGGGGCAGGAAAGTGCTATATGTGCCACGAAATGTCAAAACTACTTTGTGCATTTCAAGGTGAACGTTCTTGATTCAGATCGGAGAGAAATGGTTTTGTTATGAGGTACAGAAATGACTGCAGAATCCTTGTTTTTGGTCTTTTCCCCCCAGTTTTGGGTGGTGTCTAATGCTGGGAATGATTGGGGATAAAGAGGCAGGGCAAGGAATCTTTTGGAAGATGGGAATTCTCATTCAGATAAATAAAACTGGCTGATACTTGCTGTACAAGCAAGACAGTGATAGGACATTTTCAACAACACCAGCCCTAGACTCTTCCCGCTGCAATGTTAGTCACGCCACTCATCCCTCCGACCTGCCACGTCTGAATATAGTAACTATTCCCAAAGCCAATTCCAAGATGCACTCTACAAGTTTCTCTGCAAGCGCTGCTCTGCTGTGGAATTCTTCATCCTGTTTTTCCAGATGGTTACAATATGCCCCAATTGAAGCGCAATGTGTAATGAACAATCCCCATTCTCACTGACAGGGACACACCTTTTTGTTTTATGCACCTCGATTTTTCATTTCTTTTTTTTAACCAGTAACCGTCACCTTGAGTGGCCACTGATAGGACAACACAGCGCCAAAGATGAGGGAAGACATATGAAACAAAGCAATAAACAATGTGATTTTTCTAATCTAAAATGTTCTTCCCCACAAAGTCTATGTACAGATATAAACTAAACAGTAGGGATATTCATTTCTTTTTTACCCGAGAAAACCATGCAGTGTGCAACTGTTTTGCCAAGTGCCCAGCAAAGACAATTATTCCACATATATGCAAAATAAACTGGGGTAATTAAATAAACACGCCAAACACAACACAACACAACAAATTACAGAAATAATACATACACATATCATAAAATGACAGTTTCAGAAATCAGTTTCAATTCTCTGCATTGAAAAAAAAACAGTCTGTACTGCAGCGTGGCTGGCAGTGCATATATTGTGCATTACAATATGAACCCTATAACATTTAATCGTTCATTCTCCCATTTTTTTGCATTAAAAAAAAATAGAACAGTGACATTTCCTCAGGGTCCAGGTTTAATGCAGGGAAATACAAACATGAACCGCTCCAACTGAGATGGAAATTTCACCGCCCAGAATATCTCTGCCAGTGTACCTTTCTGATATCGTCTCACCTCCCATACTGTTAAAAAAAAAAAAAATATATATATATAGTGCAGCGAACAAATTGAAATGGTGGTGAGGGCGCCCGATTGAGTGCAGCCTTATTGCTTTCCCTCTGCCTTGAAACCCGTCTATGATTTGGCGGATAATGCGATAAGGTTGGGGGTTCCAATTGTAGACGTTTATTAGCTGGTGCTGGCATGTTGTTTACAAGCATCGGTTGTTTCATTGTAGTTGGGGGGGGGACAGAGTGAGATAATTCATTGACGCCAATTTTATTTCTGATCCAAAGACTCGGTCTGTCTCTCTTCTCGAGTGTGGGCTTAGATAACACCAAATTCGTGGAATGCGTAAAAAGTATACATGCACGATGCGGGGTTAATTAAATTGATTTTTTTTCATTTAGATGTGCATCACTTTAGGCAAGAGAATATCCCAGGTCTTTGCTGCAAAACGAGACTCATTTGAAGAGCAAAACTGATTGTTTTTAATGAGAAACCAATATATCAGAGAAATCTGAGTGCCTTTCATTTATGAGTAGAGATCTTAGCTTTCACTACAGTATACATCCTGAAGTTCGCGTTCTGTGTCAAATGTTTGTTAGTGCTGTGCTGATTTTTCTTAAATAATCAAATACTTATTTTTGAAATTGAATATTCAGACGTAAAATCAATTAAATAAAAGAGTGACAAATGCAATCAGTTGGTTACAAATGAGCATTGTAAAAGCATATGTCACATTGTTATGACCAATGCAGCTGAATGTAATCCAACAATAAGGCCAAAAATAACTTTTCCTAGCTTCAAGTTATTCCCTTTTTTGCTTTCGTAAAAACATTTACACATTGTGTTGTATTTTGTGGGAATTTTTGAATATTCAGTTATTCCAGTTGACTCAACCTGTAATGTTTTGAGTGGTAATCATTATGCGGGAGATTGTGTTCAGACTACGGGAACCCTCTGGGAGAGCTCAGGTCGATTGAATTGGATTTCCATTGACGTAATCAGGCAGATTTTTTCTTTTGCCATTTATTGCCTTCGAGATAGGAAGGGGGTGGTTCGGAGGGTAATGGTCTAATCCTCAGAGTACTGCTGTTGAAAACGGAATTGATAAAAATAGGCTGGGCGCCGGACGTGCATGTAATTCCAGTGTTTAGAGTTGAAATAATCTTGGAAGGAAAACGGAAGAGTTACTCGAAAATCAATTCAGTCACAGTATTCAAACATTCGTTATTGACAGTCGGTGTTCAGCTACACTGTACTTCCAGCCACACACACATATTTTACATACGTGCATGGAGCCCGTACACGGTGCACGATGGACTCTTTGGCTTTATTTTTGTTTACCGAGACATGTCCCCGGTCCCCCCCTCCCCCTTTTTCTGTGGTTGGTAAAGCCAAAGTGGATTTGAGCGTATTGGCAAACTTTTCTGAATAGCACTGACAAACGGAAGACAAACAATACAGAAAGTTTAAATGCACCATTTCATGTAATTTACCCCACATGCTAGCACACGATCATAAATTATAAGACATACACATACCGGGTACATCTGCGTCACGGAAAGCGCCCCCAGTGTAATATTGTTGTTCTGCAACACCCCTCCACTCTTTGAACTTCCAAAACCGTGCAAATAGAGAATTGTGGTCCTTCCTCATACTCCATTTTCGCCAGCATGGATGTACATGTACGCCATGGCTCCTTCAACGCTGACATATTCCGGGCGCATATGATAGAAAAGTTGAGGCATAAGTTTGACAAAAGGGTGTTTTGTAATGGAGCATTTGGTTTTTACCCAGTCTAGTTGGGGGTTGTATCCTTCTATCTCTACCCAGCTGCGCTCTGTTACATCAAGGAAGTAGCCCTTACCCCTTGAAATAGCAGCAGTAAAATCAATTTCAAAAATACAAGGTATTTTTGCTGGTCTTTATAGACGGCATAACTTAAAAAGTTATTGCAGAGAAGATATGTTTCTTTTTTCTTTCAGATTTTGAGAACATCATGGCAACATTACATTTCTTCTTAGACAGAAACAGTGATGCAAAGTGTTGGACAACCTATCAAGAGAGAAGGTAAGACAATTAGTTTCATTTATGCCCGTCGGTGTTTTACAACATGTCTTTCGCACTTTATGGAACCAGATGTCAATTTGGACCAGATCATGGATTGTATTGGTATGCCAGGAAGTAAATTGGCAGACATTTTTACAAGTGTTGGGACCATGTTGTAACAGACTGTTAGTAACGATTATCGATGAAGATATAGAAACCAAACTATATACTGAGCTCTGAATGAGCAGTAGTCACCTAGACCCTGCCCCGTGCTCACCTCACCCCACCCCCCCCCATTCTCTCGTTAGAACTGACGTCAGTTGGACAAGCTGTATGTAGCTCAGAATCTTTTCCCACTGGGATGTTATCCATGGTAGTTAATTCTTAAAATGATGGTTTATTCATTTGACCTGGACGTCCGGATGCAGAAGAAGGGAAAGAGGTTTAAGGATTCTCGTCATTCACTTGCCAGAAGTGACTGATGAACGTTAACCGAGAAGTTTCAAAATTTAGTCCATGCTGGTGGTTGTGTAGAACAGCTGTGAAGGTACACCGTACTTCTTACATTAGACCCAGTGATAATGAGTGATTACCTTTTACCACGTTTCACTACGTCCACAAAATGAATTCATTCAAAAGTATCACATTTCAACATTTTGGGTTCAGTTAACTCTACATTAAATTTTGAAGGATGCTATTGGAAGTGTGGGGGAAAAGACGCGAATTACAAATTGCCTGGTTAAACTCTGAAAGAGAGAGTAAATGTTTCAGCCTTTTGTCCTCTTTCTCACTCTCAGCACCTTGCGGGTGAGACAGTGGTCGTACTTTCAAGTTGGGATCAGTTCGATTGAATACTGCTCAGAGAAACTGCTTCAGGTTGTAGTTTAATTACTCACAGGAGATCGCCCAAGAGGAGGATATGGACCAGGGAAAAATACAGTTCAGGTCAATTTTCTATCTGATCAAGCAAAACTAGATTTACTTAGGTTTGGTTTACATGCTCCCACGTGCCGTATGCATCCTGTCTTTCAGTTCGGATCGAAGTATCGAGCATCTCTTACTGAAGTGGGGTCTGCATTGCCTCCACATTCCCTTGGGGACATTTGGGGCCGAGGGTCCCGATATTGCCGGTTCCAACCTGCCCGGTAGCCACACCATCCAGCTCTTGGAGATCACCAAGGAAACAGCATAAATTTCCGGTGAACACCCCCACCATCCGAAGTGAACCCACCCATGTTGTGGCCGCACTATGGATCGTGTTTATGCGCGGCAGCGCCTGTAGGGAGGACTTTATGTTGACAATGGAGGGGAAGTCGACAGTCTGTGACGTCACACCCTCCCTGTCAACAAAAATACCCGATGTGGTAACTGACTTGTAATATCCGCCCGATGGGCATGGTTTGTGCCCGCTGATGGTTGGAAGTGCATGGTAAACAAGAAAAAGCAGAATAGTAATGCACATGCTTGCTTTACTGCATCTGAGGAGTTCAACAACGACAAAACGTGGAACTCCTCACACAATTTGGTCCACTTCATCAAAACGGGACATGCGAAGTCCTAGTTATTATTGGGCAGTCACTTGAACAGGCTGTTTGGATGGCTTTTGATCTGTGCCCACGTCCATCCGTGTAATGCTGTACAATTTACTAATTGTCTAGATTCCCCCCCCCCATTTCAATTTCCTTCCGCTGCAGAAGCAGTGTAGTGATTTCCTGTGTACCGTGCAGGTATAAACGGGCATACATACCAAGCAGCAGTTGTGCCAATTGGGCCTGTTGGATTTCACCTCACCGTTTTACCAGGTGCCCTCTTCAGGGTTTCCCCAGGACATTTAGTTGGTTTGCCTCTAGAATGTACTCTGTTTTTATGTTTTTTTTCCTGGGTCGCCGTTACTGAATGCAACGGGGCTTTTGTAGGGTCTCGGGCCATGTGATGTTCATGGGACATGCAATGTGGCTTATTTGGATCTTTTGTATTTTCGCGAGTGGTTTTAGGCGTTTATCAAAAACTTGCTCAAAGATGTTTTTATCCAAATTATCCCGTGTTGATGAAATATCGGGAATGGACATGCTGCTGTCATTGTGATTCGCATACAGTGTCATGGACCTGTAGTAGGGTTCAACTCAGCAAAACTAATTCAGGATAATTATTATGTCACCATTGGCCTGTATATGCTACTTCACATTTGGCCTTCCCTCAGCACGTACACTCTTCATCATGGGGCAGCTGTGGAAATGATGAGTCGAGGTGGTAACGACATTAAAATGAAGTAGTATCGCTTCTGGCAAAATGGCAAGAATTTTTAGAGGCCTGTGCAAGGTGTCTATTTAAAATCGGCCTGTATGCTCCCCCTCCCCATTGTTGACTCAAATCGGCACTTTCCCCCGCTGGAACAAGAACCGAGAATTTGTCGAAACAGCGACGAAATTGCATTGAAGTAACAGCCTGTGACAAGATATATCTACGTGTCTTGTACAGAGCAAACAAGACACGTGCATGTACAAGATACTGACAGAGCCTTTGGTCTGTAAATTGCATGGGGTGCGTATCGTAAGTCCGACGCCTCAAAAGTCCGAATTTTCGGACTTAAGAGGTGTCGGATGAATGAGGCGTCGGATTATGAGCAATTTTTTTCAGCCTCGTAGCTACGACGCCTCGAAGGTCCGACACCTCAAAAATCCGACGTCAGACCAACGAGGTGTCGGACTTAATATGAGGCGTCAGTGTGATTGACTGTGAAACATGGAGGAGTGCGGGCCTGCGCAACGCGTCGCCCGCGAGCGAGATTCAACTTTATTCCCAACTCGTGCCCACGGTACTGACCGTATTAGGAAAACTAAATCAAGCAGATTACCTGCACAGTTTGTACACTGGTCCAGTATTTGTTTAATCCAAAATACCAATACGTGTAAGAATGATGTATGATACTTCGCTAAATATAAAAAGCATTTACTCGACTGTAATACGTTTGAAATCTTAAAAATGTTTGTATGTGTCATAAATAGTACACCATACTTGACACCGGGAACCAGTCTTGTTCCTAGCGCCGTCTTTATACGCTCGTAACGAACGTCAAATCAAACGTCCATCGATCTTTTAAACGCATTTGTCGGACCCATGAGACGTCGGTCTTATGAGGCTTCAGACCTATGAGGCGTCGGATTTATGGACTTTTTTACATGCTTTTTTCGGACTTATGAGGCGTCGGCATTATGGGGCGTCGGACTTACGAGCTGACCCCTGTAATTGCATGCTCGTTTGATCGTCTGTTGGCGTCGGTATGGTAAACTCATCATGTCGACATTCCTCACTCTCCTGATTGAAGCGAAGAAAGAGAGAAGACAGTCTGAGTTTGGTAATCACCAAATGTCAGAGGTCCAGTGTATATGACACTGGCAGATAATAAAAAAAAATCATCCACAGAATCTGCATTCGACTTTGAGTTGTTCTGTAGTACTGGGTACACATATATACAGTTTTGCGAAGAACGAGATGCCGAACGTAAATTGCGTTGATGAAAAAATAGTGGATTAGCGTGAATGACCTGGGCGGAGCGTCAAATTGGCCAGTGGGGAGAACTGTGCCAATATTCAGAAAGTCGAGTTTGACGAGCAGCGTTCTTATGAAATAAATTGTGGAACTCATCATCGAAATCTGTTGTCGGTAACCCCAGCCTCGCATTTCTTAGTAACCACCGTCGAGGTGTAAAGAAATATTTCCCGTCTGATAACGTTGATTATGAATGAGCGATGTACAAAATGTTATCATGGAGCCACCTCAATTTATGGAGACGCATTACTGGCATTGGCGTCGCAGAGCTCAGCTGGTCATGCCTCAGTCAGGAGACAGTTGGATCAAAAATTAAAATTGTAATTATAATCGTATCGTTAACGTCCATAGTAATTTGATCAAAATCAGCTGAACAATCAACTATCAACTGAACCTCCAGCATTAATTGTACCAATGAGAGTCATAACGCCCCCCCACAAAAAAAATCACCCGAATTAGGCAGCTAAATGTAGTTTTCCTGGCCTCCATTTCCCAATGTATTGTCGTTGTAATGTCCATGTATATACACGTGTCAGTGACCATTCTATTGAACCGTGCACCTGTTCTTTGGTCTTTGCCGAAAAGGTCTCGGGAACTTAGTAACTTGAGCAGTAAACACGAAATCAATATATATTTCACCCATGCCAATGCCCCATGATGGAGGATCTCGTAGAACTGTATCTTACCTATTTGATGTTTTGTGCATTTCTGTTTAGGTCAACATTTTAAAGCCAGAAACCGCACAACAGATGGAAATCTATGGTGGTAATTTATGGCTTGATTTGTTGGGGCCATTCAACAAAAAGTGTTATCCTGGTGTAGTTTGCAAACTTTGAGTGTTCTGCGTTGGCTGTATCTTTGTCGTTCTGCGAATCACTTTAAATGGGTCTTCCGCTCACTGTCTCAGCGACGGGCACCGAGTAAACAAAATTGACATTTTATCAACATACAGAGGGCGTGTGTATAATTAATAGAATTCTGAATGTATAGAACTAATTAAAAATAATAAATACGGTGAAAACCGAGGAGTTGCAAATCGGTTGTTGCAAAATGTTAACTGTCCCATGAACAATTTTGAATGTGTATTTATTCAAGAAGTGCAGTTGCACACCACATCCCTGGCTGCGCTAGTTCGGTAAGGTCAGTCTTGTACAGCGCGGCTTTCTTTCCCCGGCCAAGGTCCGCCTTTCAGTTACCTGTGTACGCCCCCCTCCCCATTAAAATATTACAGTGCGTGTATAACCAGAGAACGCCAAGTATGTCGCGTACTGTAGATGCAATGCACATACATACATGTAGTACTGCTGTTAACGAGGGGCAAAATTACATTATGATTATGTGGACATATTTTGCCATTAATCAAATTAATTAATTAAAGGGAATGTCTCGCAGGGCTGATATTTGTCTGGGTTTTTCCTGACCTCAGGATTTTTTCATCAGGATTTTCCTTGATTTCAGAATTTTTCAAACATTCTCTTTATTTAAAATCTGGCAAATCCTGTGATTAAGGCCTTTTTACGATTAAAAATTGGTGTTTAGCACAAGAAATTGGTATTTTAAGGGGTGCTGATACATGCAGGCAAACACAGATTCATTTATACCACAGACTTTATGTTGCTGTTAGGCCCTCTTAAACCTCTGGTGATTATGTCGCGGGTATTTCATTTTCCTCCAATCTCACCCCTGGTCTCAAGACTGATATCTGAATCGGACGTATCACCAACTCACATGACACTGTATTCCGTCACATGCTCATGACAAACACCTCCAGTGTCTCCCTATTTCCACAGATGTGCATATTGCTAAACACATTATTTATAATTCGTGGTCTCATGAAATTGACAGAAAGCGAGTAATTGAACTCGGCATCGCCGTGCCAGCGAGACGCTGACCTCCTTCGCCGGCATTATCGTGAAGCACAAAGGCATACGGGTAGATTTTCTAAGCGCAGAAACCTTTGCTTTGCTTTGCAGAAGAGGTTACCAACCAAAATACATCATGTGAATAGCCTGGACTGGTTCTCTGCGGAAGGACCAAAATCCACTATGACGATGCGTTCGTCGTTCTATGACACCTGGTATACCGGACGCGCGACGAGCCACCCCAAGGCTGTACTGTGAAATCATACGGCGACATTTTTTCTTTCATTTTCTTGGCATACTCGTGGGATCCTCGCGAAACCCCGGTGTATTCCTAGTCGTGGTTCCAAGACCTTCCTGTTTATTCAGCGACACGAACCATCACCAGACGTAGCAGCCGGAGGGGCACCGTCGCCCTGTAAAGTACGAGAGTACTGTACATACACAGCACACTGCACGCCACAACGGATCGCAGGAACGCGAAAGGTGTCTTGAAACCAAGACTAGTAACACTCAATTTAGTTGTAGCTAGTCTGGTTCCCGGACCTGACACAGAATCTAGAATATAGGAAAACTTGTAATGTAATTTTGTAATGTATATTGTTTCGGAATGTTATTTACATGTTTTTTGTTTGGTAACCCTTTCTTTTTGAGCAGATTTTTGGCATATTAGCAATTTTGTACTTGTACTCGTAATTAAAAGTAATCATACTCATGCTCGGAGTTACAAGTACTCCTACTCGCAGGTACAAGTACTCGTACTCATACTCAGAGGTACGGTACAAGTACTCGTACTCATACTCGGAAGTACAAGTACTCCTCGGAGGTACAAGTGCTCCTACTCAGAGGTACTCGTACTCATACTCGGAAGTACAAGTACTCCTCGGAGGTACAAGTACTCGTACTCATACTTGGAGGTACTCGTACTCCTACTCGGAGGTACTCGTACTCATACTCGGAGGTACTCGTACTCCTACTCGGAAGTACAAGTACTCCACGGAGGTACAGGTACTCCTACTCGGAGGTTCAAGTACTCCTACTAATTATTAGGAGGTACAACTACTCATACTCGGAGGTACAAGTACTAATCATACTCGGAGGTACAAGTACTAATCATAGATCTTTGGCATATTACCAATTTTGTACTTGTACTCGTAATTAAAAGTAATCATACTCATGCTCGGAGTTACAAGTACTCCTACTCGGAGGTACAAGTACTCGTACTCGGAGGTACTCGTACTCCTACTCGGAGGTACAAGTACTCGTACTCATACTCAGAGGTACGGTACAGGTACTCGTACTCATACTCGGAAGTACAAGTACTCCTCGGAGGTACAAGTGCTCCTACTCGGAGGTACTCGTACTCATACTCGGAGGTACTCGTACTCATACTCGGAGGTGCAAGTTTTTCGTACTCATACTTGGAGGTACCCGTACTCCTACTCAGAGGTACTCATACTCATACTCGGAGGTACTCGTACTCCTACTCATACTCGGAGGTACAAGTACTCCTAATCGGAGGTACAAGAACTCACACTCGGAGGTACAAGTACCTGTACTTGGGGGTTCAAGTACTCATACTTATAGTCGGAGGTACAAGTACTCATACTTATACTCGGACGTACAAATACTCATACTCGTACTCGGAGGTACAAGGACTACTCCTACTCGGAGGTACAGGTACTCCTACTCGGAGGTTCAAGTACTCCTACTAATTATTAGGAGGTACAACTACTCATACTCGGAGGTACAAGTACTAATCATACTCGGAGGTACAAGTACTAATCATACTCGGAGGTACAAGTACTAATCATACTCGGAGGTACAAGTTTTCCTACTCATACTCGGAGGTACAAGTACCCGTACTTCCGGGTACTTATAGCCGGAGGAACAAGTACTCATACTTATCCTCAGAGGTACAAATACTCGTAGGTCGGAGGTACTCGTACTTGGAGGTACAAGTACTCCTACTTGGAGGTACTCGTACTCCTACTCGTACTCGGAGGTACAGGTACGCCTGCTCATACTCGGAGGTAAAAGTATTCATACTCGGAGGTACAAGTACCCGTATTCGGAGGTACAAGTACTCATACTAATACTCGGAGGTACAAATACTCATACTCGTACTCGGAGGCATAAGCACTTGTACTTGAAAATCAGTTTTGTACTCAGATGGTAAAGTACTCAGACTTTCAGGTACTCAGAAATTTAATTACTGGGCACTACTCTGTACTCAGAAAAAAGCACTCGACTACAACACCGGTGACAGGGTATTTCGATCTCGATCATTTCGTAGAGCCGCTATAAGAAGAATATGTTGCCTATGGAATTAATATTACCAGACATGGGTATTGTAAAACACTTATTTGACAGGTAACCGCTCGAGCAATATTTTCTGCAGTGTGTGCCAAGCAATATTTATTTGCTATGAAATCAGTAATGTGCATTTTGTGATATTTTGGCTTTCCACGTGTTTTTTTTCTTCTTGTGTGTTCTTTGCAAATCTTCACACTTGCATTACCCCTGTGAAACATATGCCCTTTGGTATTGGCACATTCTTCCCTGTCGTTAAATAGGCCTAGAAGCCAGAATGATTGTACCACATGTATGATGGTCGTGAAGACTTCTGTTCGCGTCCTTCAGTTGAATCAAAGTAGTTAATCAAACAAAAGCAGCTGCGACCAGATATTTGTGAATCATGGTCAAAACAGAGCCTTAGCATTTTCTCCAAGTACAGTTTAGCTTGTGTGTTCAGCCTAAGGCGTATCCAAGAACAAATACAGTACATGGTCTTTATTTCATCGCTTCAGAATGGCAAAAGAAAAGCTTTTGTCCCGTTTATTCTTCTCAAATCTTTACAACGGACTCCAACTTTTCAGATACAGCGTACAGGCCGGTGCATATTTCAGGTGAAATTCGAAAGCAAATGCGAAGCGAATGTGTCAGGGAAACGGCAACGTCACAATGGAACTTCAAATTGTTGATGTCACGAAATTCGCTTTGCGTTCGCTTCCGCGTGAAGTATAAAACGGGCTTAACCCAAACCACTCCCAAATGAGATTTTTGCTACATGCTTAGCCCACACCCTACCGGCAGTGGTGAAAGAGTGAAATTAGCCGGGGTGCACAGACCTCCGCGGGGGGGGGGGGGGCTACTTGCCGCCATTACGCCATTGCCTAGCCGTATGTGTACCACCACCGTGCAAACTTTAAGTCTTACTTACTATTTTTGATCATGTTTTTCTTCTACAGTGCAGCGAGCAATCTCTTTCTTCGAAATCCAATTAACCTCGGTGATTTACCTCCCACAGTTGGAACGAAAAAAAAAAACAAATGCTGGGTGTACACGGCCATGTGCCGGCCGCTCCAACGCGCCGCGTAGGAGGTGCGTGCGCTGCGTAACGCGACATTATGCACCCGCTGCTTGCTTGGCACGATGCTCGAGGCCACTTGTAACAGCGGACAGTGCATGCCCAGAATTTGCCAGATGCCTTGCCTCGAACAAGCTGGCTGAAGTGGGTGAGAGAATTGGGTCAAAAGACACGACCTAGAAGTTACCCGTGTGACAGCGGAGTATACACAATTTCACTGCATGACATTTTGTGTTTGGTTTCTTTGTTTTACTCGGGTGGGTACTTGTCTTACCACAAATGATAATTTATTTTAAATTGTGAATGTTCTTCCTAAAATATTGGTGTTTTGTTAACAATCAGAATTTGTTGTCTTGTAGTTGCAACTAAAATTGCTAAAACTTGAATTCTTACAATTCTTCAATTTTGCCGATAGTGTTTGTGGTATACATAGGCCTACGATGGGCTTTGAAGCTTTTCATGGTGAAGGTGGCAAGTTAGGTATGAAGAGGCTTACGGTAGCACCATGCAAGGATATCTCTTTTTGAGTGAAGGTGGCATGTTAGGCATCAATGGGCTTACGGCAGCACCATGCAAGGATATCTCTTTTTGAGTATGTGTGGTTCTCAAAAGAACCAGAGGGTACTCAACGTTTCGGACAGTATGTACTCTGTCCGCTGTTAGGAGATCAGCAGGAGGGTTCTATTCTGTTCGGTTCTGCCACCTTTCAAGCCGCCGTAGCATCTCCGTTCATGTACCAGTTAGCTTTGCCATCTTAGTTATAGGGACTGCTCTTTGTACACCACATTTGGGTTTTTCCAAAAAGCAGCTGCTAAAACTACGGCTGGCCGTCAGTACAAAAGTAACAGAGTAATTCACTATAAGTGTGTTAACCTCACGCAGCTATCGCAATATCAAATAATCATGCACTACTAAATACTAAATGAAAATGGGCAAGATGTATAGTTTGAACGAATTTGAGGTAAAATCATAAAACCACCAAAATATGTTTTTTGCATCTTAGGCCGCCCATAGGCCCTACAGTGGTCTGTTCTAGAACCGTTAACGCCTCTCTCATCCAAGTTACCATGGAAATGAAATTGCGGAAAGGGCGTCTCAGCGCATTCCAGTCTAATCGACAAAATGATGGGAGGAACCTGCATTTTGATCGCCCTCTTTCCAGAAACCATTACGCAATAATCAAGCGGTTGTTTAAAGCCAAACCAATCGGTGAACTCCAGAAGCCCAAGTTTAATCCAATTCGCATGGAATTATTATGCACTGAGTGTCCAAACCTAATAGCCCGAGAGAAGGGAAGAAAGTTATGACAACCAGAACAAAAAAAAAACCCGATACGTATTTCTCATAATGAGCTGGATTTCTTTCTGCGCCCTAATCATTCCTCTTCGAAGTTTCAGCCGACTTGAATGCACATCTTACCAGATAATCATTGAACGTGTAGTTCAACCCTTGGTTAGGCTGACCTGCCCGTTAACACTTGATTTGTTCTTGTTTCTTATTTCTTTTCGGAGGGGTGGGGTGATTTTAGGCAAATACAGCCTGTCCTAATCAACGTCACTATGCACCATGTGAAGAAAAATGCCGAGGCCATACTTTTCTTCCGTCTGAGAAAAAAAATACCATTCCAACAGCCCTTCAGCTTAAAATGATCCTAATTTCTCTTGATGGCCCAAAAAAAACCCATAAAACCTCTCAACTCTTGTCGATCGATGAAGGGCGGAATTATTTATCATGCCAGCGTTTGGGTCCTCTGCAGAGTAATGGAAAGACACGCGACGAGTCCTCGTGACACACCGTGCGGCGGTTCACGTGCATTTCGTTGATTGATCCCTCGCGAAGGAAATGTACTGTCGAGATTGGCTTTTGCTTGCGCACCGAGCGAGTTCAAGCTGTAAAGCGAGATATACAGAACAAACACCGAGTGTGACGGCTGTTTTTTACTAGCCATCCTCTCTGTTAAAATGATTTTTTTTCACCTGAGAGCAATGTTCTATACATAATATTTTAAAGAGTGTTCCATAGCTTTCTGATTCAGGGCAATATTCCATTACTCTGCGTTGAAAAAGTAGAGACGGCTGATATAAGATCATTGGTCAGATCTGATGTATGGTCTATAGTTATAACAATTCCCTTTCTGGGAATATTTGACATGGGTGACATGATTTTTGGTGGCAAACGCATACTTTTTTAAAGATACATCGGTTGAACATTAAAGAGCCTGCGCTGCGCAGCATTTTGGTATAGTTCGCACAAACGGACGGGGTTTTGTGCAGTGCAGACAGTCCCACAATGCATTTCAGCCTGTACCTACTACGTTTCACATTTTTGGTCCAGTGGTAACCTGAAAAGGTCTATGAACGTTTGCATTTTACCGAAACTGAATCTAAAACAGTACTGATTTACTCAGGCCTTTTGTCTATTTGCGCTTTCATGATTTATCTATATTTTTTTATATTTCTTTAATGCTTTTCGAGACATGCGTGATTCCAAACTTTTCACATAATAAATGCCATCAAGCTTTACAATATTATCATGCTTGCAAATTTACAACCGTACCTTTTTACAAAAGGCAAGCTTTTTTTAATGACATGTATAATAGGGCTGGGGATTCCAGTCTCACTTGAACATTAATGGTAAGAGTAATGTTTTGAAGAAAAATGATTATTGCAATATCAGATATAACCCCATGTCCTCGACCAAAACATTCAATCAGCCCTAGTGTGCGAAAGATCCATTTTGGAACAAGTTCGACTCACCGTACCAGAAAGGAAAATGTCATGTTATCACTGTGTCACCGTCAAAAAATGTGAGTGACTCACCAACGGGATGACACTGAGTTTTGCTCCCCTTTTTCTGGAGCTATTGCGCCCATAATAAAGGATTCTTGCATTCCAAACGTCTAATGAGAATCTCATCTACACCCTAGGATGGCGTAGTAAACACACCTGAGACAGAGCAGCAGAAGAGGCATCGTGTGGAGTAGCCTAGATTCACGCGTTTTTTGGTCTTCTTCGGCCCTTCGTCGGTGAGTTCGTTCACCACGCGGACGCACTTTGTGTCTTACTGGCGTCTGCCGGCTGTTGGCACGCCGCTTGTACCCACTCGTCAATCCGCTGTCTCTTCAGCGAGCTGTCCGAGCAAGTTACTACGCCGTGGCTCTCCAGCATCAGCCGGAGTTCCTTCATGGCCGTCACGTCACCGGCACGGGGGCTTTCATCCCCGCTGCCGTCGCCCTCCTTTGGGTTGGCCTGGTCCGGCTGGGCCTTGAGCCACTGTTCGCGCAGGTACTTGTTGATCTCGTCGACGGGGCACCGCCGCTCCGCGATCGGGTCCAGGATCTTTTTAAGGAACTTCTGTATCTTGGACGAGAGTTTCCGCCACTCAAGTGGGGCGAGGTTCGCCCTCCGCTTTTGCCACTGGGTGAAATTGCGGAATGAGGTGTCCTCCGTCGTAGCCGTCCCCCAGGGGAAGACCCCGGTCAGGACACAGAAGGCGACAACGCCGAAAGCCCAGATGTCTTGGCTGTAGTCAGTTGTGTACCCTTCGTTGACGACCGTGGAGGAAATCTCCGGAGCCGTGTAGGGCGAGGTGGGCGCCCGCTTGGTCATTGTGTCACCTCTTCGCTGCGTGTCCCTAAAATTGGACAACTTGACGATGGTCATGTTGGTGTCGAAGACGAGGATGTTCTCTGGTTTCACATTGCCGTGTACGAGCAGCCTTTTGTGCATGAATGTCAGTGCCGAGGCAGTCTGGCTGAGGCATGACTTAGCCCTCTCCTCGTCCAGTCCTTGCTGGGGCGTTATGGCTTCAAGGAGGTCCCCCTGCGCTGCGTACTCCTGCACGATGATGAAAGCCTTGTCGGTCTCGATGGGCTGGTCGTAGGTGACCAGGATCGCCGGGTGGATCAGTCGGCAGCTGGTCTGAAACTCCCTGAGGTACTCGGCCATCCGAATCCGCAGTTTGTTGTGGTACTTGAGCACCACGCGCTTCCCTGTCGTCTTCTCAACGACCAGCTCCACTTTGCTGAACGTCCCGCGGCTCAGCAACCGGATGGCGATGAAATTGCCCGGGCAGGACAAGGCGTCCTCGGCTGGGGAGGCTTCGGGAGTGTCCCGGGCCTGGCGGGGAAGACTCTGTTCCTCCTGCTTCATAGTGTTGGCGTGGGTAGGATCCATCTGCTACCGGATGCACTTCCCGTCTGCCTCAGCACCGCTGTGTAGTCCGAGCAGGCACCCAACGGAGACAACCTGACCACTCCGCTGCTGCCGCGATCTTGAGACTTCATAGCAAAAGCGATGGATTATTACGCACTGTTTTTCCAAAAAGGTTCGCATCGACCCCAGCACACTTTTGGCATCCGACATAAACATCGCGGCCTATAATAGTACGGGAGGAGGGACATCGGTTACGTGTCTGCGCACTTTGTTTGCACTTAGCACATATTCTGTACAATGTGCATGCATGTGCGTTCGTAATGACGACTCACTCGGATACCCACGTCACGTCACACGTGCACTAGACCACGGCTGCATCACCACCAGACGACCTCGGAGTAGAGAGAGCTATCACGGGATTAAGAATTCCCGGTATTTATGTATTTCAAATATTACTTCATCCACCTCTTCTTGAACCGTTATTTTTGCATGGAAAGCACAGTCAGCCATTAGTGTTCTAAACTGTTGTAAAGAAATTAGTTGAAAGAGTAACAGAGGTAAGTGTTATTTCAGATCGCTCGGCGTACAATTGCATGTAGCACTGCGCGCGATAGCAGTGCACGCGATGGCAATGTCAAACGGGCGATACCATTTTGAAGAACGGAGGGTCACAGTTTAGGCAGACAGAAACGGGAGGTATGGTAATCTCTCAACAAAAGCAGCCAGCGGGTGTTTAAAGCTGAAATGGCAGCTATTATACAGTGTAGGTAGTTTAGATGCAGTTTGAATTGTGAGGCAATAAACATTAACGGCTTATACCCCCCCCGGCAACAGTCGACGCTTTGACAGTTTGCCGCCGCCAATGCATCATCCAGTCTAAGCCGTAGCACTGCGACACGTGGGAGAAGATAGATGATTCGGCATTACCGCGTCGCAATGGGGGGGGGGGTTGGCGTTTCAGCCAGGACATGACAGCTATTTTTGTTACGTATTGAATAAGATGCTGGTGATGATGGTCTGTAAAATGCCATTTACTGTGCTCGCTTATGGTTCAAAGTTGTCGTTCTTGTGAAA
Organism: Acanthaster planci; assembly: GCF_054643075.1. Lineage (NCBI taxonomy): Eukaryota > Metazoa > Echinodermata > Asteroidea > Valvatida > Acanthasteridae > Acanthaster > Acanthaster planci. The sequence goes on from NC_141783.1 coordinate 11,980,525, forward strand.
GTACTCCTGCGTGTGTGTGCAGCTTAAAACAAGTATAAAAGTTAATAAACAGCTGCATGATTCATGTATTTATATATGTCAACGTCCCTTGCTATGACATTTGAAGATTTTTCATTGTAAAACCAGTGTCCTCCTTTAGAATTTTGATCACGAAATTCAAATGCCACCCGCCAATATAGTTTTTTTTTTTTAGCAATTCCAAGTGACATGTGTCTCTAATCGATCGAGCGGCAAGCAAACAGTCGATTGTTCTGGTTTCCGAATAATGGATCCCAATGACGATTACGTTCATGGTACGGTCGCCCTTTGCATTTCACATTCATGAAAATCACGCCCGTCTGGTTTCTTCAGATGTTGCCTCCAGCAGAGTTAGTATCGATAAATGATTGGACACACGGTACCCATCCTACCAGCTCGTAATGACATGAGCTGTTTAGAAATGTAATTGCGGCATTTTTAAAGGGTCCGTGCAATGATTTGGGGGAGGGGGTTAGACACTCTCTTTTTTGTGCCTCTAAATACTCGTCATCAGCGTATGAAAACTATTTGAAATCCTTTTGGGATTGTAAGCGTACCGAAAGGTGCACATTTTCCTTAACATTTGATATTGTAAAAGCTCTTCGGGGCAATCTTAGATTGGTCAGATTGTGAACCCAATATTTGCTCACTGACGACATTTCCCAGAAAGGGTAGCCGCACTTACACAACAGTGAACACATAATTCAAGAGAAAAAAATTTACGAGAGCAAAATATCAAAAATTCCACCAGTTGTTTTTGTGTGAAAATCATGCAAGAATTTTCCCTGGGATGGCATCACAGTACCACACAGTTCCGTGAATGTGGAATTTGCTCTTAAAATAAGAAGGGGCGAATATACCTATGACAGTGGCAAAACGAAAATTTGAAAATGAGATTAACTGAGACACAAACGTGCAAGCGTTGTAAAATAATTGAATTATATTCGCCCTTCAATAGTGCAGGATGGAATTATTATTGCCTCTCCATACATATTTTGATAATGGGTTAAAAACATTAAAATAACACGAAACCTCCCAGATCACTGCCCACATTTGATGAATCGTTTCATCTTGGTAAAAAGCCCGCACTTAATAAAAATTGATATTTAACGAATATGCTCTGTGCCCCTCGTCAGTGTCTGAGACACAAACATGCCTCTCGGGGGAAAAATACGTGACAGCCATTGAAAACGAGCCTGGACTATAGTAAGAAGGAACCACGTGGCAGTCGCTTCACTGAAGCTTGCTTTTTATATTGTCTTTTTTTTCAGAAGCCGAGTTAATGTTCAGATTCAAATATTGAAAGTCCCTGAAGATTAATTCGCACAGATTTGATAGAAATGATAACTACTCGGCTTAGATGGAACTGTACTTTTTGAGAAACCTTGAAACGTGCATCACGAAATTCGTGGTGTATTTTTGTGGTCATTTTGTTTTGTTTGGTTTTGTTTTCGGTTTGTTTTGTTTTCGTTTTGTTTTGAAAACAAAAAGAAAACAAAAACAGAAAAAAAACAGAACTGCATGCAGTTCTGTTTTTCTCCGAGTGAAATTTCTGGACGGAATGTTTTCTCAAGTATTTGATACTTCTGTGCTCACGAAAGGTTTTTTTTTCGTTGTTCACTTTGGGATATCTACGAATGAACACAGGGGTTACCAAATGATGTAAGACCATAAACTCGACGTCCACCTGCTATCTAGTCCAAATTTCATCAGTGAAACCATCGGTGGAAATGAGATAATTTCAATCAGTTCAATAAAACTCAGAGGAAATGTCAAGGACAGGTTTTTTCCGAAGTCTCAAAAGCGCCTTCAGCCATCCAGACCATTTAGAAATTTCAATTCATTAGATTTTCATATTGGCATGGCCGGACAGTAAATATTCGCGTTTCGGGATCATGGCATTGGCCATACACACACACAGCATCTTCCGTGGTATGAGGTCCTATAATCTCCGTGGACGTCTTTAATCCCATTATGCTGCCTTTTCGACGTGGAAGTAAAACTGCTGGAAAGACAAAAGACGCGAAAAACAGAAGACAATTTCTTGAGTGGTCTGAGAGACTGCAAATGGTTTCACGAGGACTTGAGTTCGGCTCCATTCGGATTATCCAGCTCCCACTTCCATTCATCGAGCGGCATGGCCTGATTCACAGCTGTTCTCCATGGGGTAATGCTCCGTCCGTGATGAGATGTAGTGCAAGCCACGCCATCAGCGAAGACCGCGGCGGCAAATTTGGGAAAACTATTTTAAGCCTGCGCGACAGGCGATCGTGGTAACAGTGTACAAGTCGCATGGCTGGATGTAGGTCACGGACCGATCAACCTCAGACACGCTGCGTACCGGGGGCGGTAAGATCAGACAGAATAACATGACGTCAGAGGGTTGGTAGATAAATATATTTCAGAGGGTTGGTTGTATAAATATATTTGTACTATTTTAAAACGGCACAAAATCGTAGGATGGTTTCAGTTTACATGGAAAGTCGTTGGTCGAGAAATGGCTTGACTTCATTAAAAATACCAAGAGCATTTAATGAAAGAATTCTCATGCTGCGGAGATGCTAGGACCTTTTTGCGCCCTGTAGGTTCATTCTAACTGTTAGAATTCATTCGAGCAACCTCGTTGGTTCTCACTGCCCTTTGAGGGCGCTGCATGGAAATCTGTTGAGTCAGATTAGCGTAGTGGTTCTTTGGTCACCTTCCACCTCTTCGATCCAGGTTCGAATCCCAGCTGAGTCTACACGTGGATTGGGTTTTCAGTCCCTACCTGATTCCGTGGGTTTTACCTAGAATATTCCTCTGGGGTTTTCCTCCCACCTCTAAAACTGTAACTGCTTCTCGTTGTCTCCTCTCTACAGGTTTCTTCAGACTTGCGAGGTACAGTGCCTACGGCACTTTTGAGGAATGCTTGGTGTCATTAGCAGAAATAACATAATAAATAATACAACTAGAATGGGCAAATACCCTTCACAAATTTTCTGAAAAAAATGTGTTACAGCTGCTGACGCGCAAAGCATTGTGGGTTACTTGCTGTCCTAGTCCACGCATGCGCAAATGTGGACCCGTGATGTAACCCTGTCCAAACTCTATTTTTGATCGACAAAAATGACAGCATGCATGTGCCCTTCTTCGGCTCCGTCTCAGGCTTCAACTGTATTTTACTAGCTGACTTTGAAGCTGTAAGCGCAGTAAATCAGTCTAATAGTGCCACAGAACATCAAATAAGACGCAAGAAAGCCAAAAATTACAGTAATCCAATGTAATTCAAACGCTTCAGGCCCACAATCGGGGATTGGTTTTTGGAACGAAGCCTGAGACGGAGACGAAGTTGAGTATTGGAAAACGGCCAAGCAATCAAGAATTTTTCTCAAATCCACGAGATACTGCTAAACGCCGTGGTATTTTTAAATGCTGTCGATTGTTGTATAGCACAGATTCAGACCGAGTGCCACGTGGTCATAGATCTTAGCCACTAAGTCTACAAATACACGAATCGGAAAAAAGAAATCACCCAACGATCTTGGAATCCCTCTGCTGGATGGAGTGTGACCCACCCACCAGCTGGCATGACTGAACCCGACCTCCAACGACATTCAGAAAATTAACGGAGCCACTAACCGACTTGAAATACAGTCCCTCTTAAATAATAAACAATATCCTCTTCGGTGTAGTTGAGGTTGGGGAGATGGATTTTTTTTTCTTTTTTGGAGGTGCCGCTTTTTTAATCACGGCCAAAAACTCTCATCACTTTCTGTTGTCAGAAAACAGCCGTCAAGGGCTTGAGCCCGAAGATGTTGCCCCATTGAAGATGATCCCTTCTTAGCCAGTAGGCACATTTTAATCAATATTCACAATATTTCGGCTTATCTTTCCTTTTCAGTTGTTGTATATGCCGACTTCGTACTCCTTGGGTATGTGTGCGGTGGGCGGATATCCGGCAATTTTATGGTCGCAACGTTTCCATTGTTGCATATTTTTCAGATGTAATTACTGTGAAAATTAAATTCGAATAAATTCACGCTGCATTGCCTAGGGTTGCAGGCCAGTAAATAGGTTCAAAATTGCCTGCGCGGACCGAATCGCGATTTGTAGGCTATCAAATTCTCTGCTATTGGAGCCTTCCATGGCACGTGGACCATGTGGTTTGTTTAAAAGGTGGATGAAATCCAGGGGCAGGCCTAGGACTGTCAGCTTGTATTTCTGGAAGTATTAGACCAAACGGGACCCTCCAAAATGCTCTATTTTGCCATGGAGTGCATGTAGGCATCAATTTCCAAAATGGCGATGGGCCTCCTGACTGTTTTGAGGGGCGATTTTCTCTGGAGAGAAATATCTTCAAAATCATGGGTTTAGCCACTGAAACTTGAAAGGGAAATGAAAGATTAGAAAGTGAGCTTTAACTTGATATGTGTATTGAACACCTGTGAAACTTGTGAGTATTTTCCCAGATTTTTTGAAGTGGGGATATTTATTGTCTAAGGCAACCTATTTATTGGTCTGGACCCCCAGAAGTGAAACACAGCGCCCTCTATGGCTGAGATACGGCAACGAGGAACAGAAAATTAACTGCCTAAAAATAAATCACCGGCCTAACTGCCTTCGTCTGTATTTATGGATATGAAGCTGAATGATTCTTAGAGGACCTACGTTATCAAATTCAGTTTACAGTTGGACAGATAATGTTCTCGAATGTAAAACAAGCATGAATTTGAAGGTACTGTTTTTTGTAGACACTGTTTTATTGTTTGGACTAAATGTGCAAAAGTGTAAGGTTATTGATCCTGAAAGATATCTTGAACGGCGTCAAGATTACCTTTAAAAAGCCGTGTGCTCGATTTTTGGAGGCCTCGTGTGAATTCGCTCAATTTTTTAACCTCTATGAATAAAATTCACAAAGTTCAATGATCACGCATGATGGCGCTGTTGCACTTAAGCACCAAACGCTCTGTTCTGTCGTGTTCGTACCCGTACCGTGTATACGCGGGCACGTTCGTTGGCCGACGAATATTATTCTGATTGTGTGACGGACGTAATGAGCGCCTTCGGCCGTGGCATAGCAGCTCACTACACTCCGGCGCGGTAATAATAATGCACGCGTGGTTATAACCGCGTATCTCCAGACCTGTCCAGCACAGGCCTGCCTCTCCATATGCTACACCCGCCGCCTCCGCAACCTTCCCCCGCTGCCTCGTTGATGCTGTTTGCTTAGCAGCATATGGGAGGCTTAGGGTCCAGCAGCACCAGGCACCCTGTGCCGTGATTGAGAGCTGGAGACCCGCTGGCGGGAGGGCTACACAAAGCGGTTAGTAGCGCCTGGGCCAGGGCATGACACCCTCCCAGCGTCTGGGGAGATCCTCTGGTTGGAGGAGCTTATACCACAGATGCTAGCTAGGGCCAGCTGAACGCAGGGGCAGCATTTCCACGGCCGTTGATGCACACACCTAGAGACCAGCGGTCAAGGAGAGCGATTGGACGGCGCGGGAAGGGCCTGGTCGATCCAAGGCAGCTACCCGCACCATGTGACAACCTGTCGTGGTAAACAAGACTCCCGATTGCGGTGATGTTTGTAGGGCTTTTAAGAAAAAAAAATGAGTCCCGGGGTAATTTTACGGCTCCTCTATTAAAGTCTTGTGGCAGATTTGTCCCCCTTCATCGATGGTGCGAAGAACATCTTGAGCTGGAGGGAGCCAGGGGTCGACCCAAAATGGAATAAACCATAAACAGTAACCAGGTATCCCGGCATTTTGTGGTGACTAGAAACCAGTTCCGAGGCCAAGGAGCTCACTTTGAAATCTCATCTGGAGAAGCAAGACCGGAACACTGCCGGAATTCCACCTGAAATATGACTTCCTACTTCAAGGTTTGTTTGTTGAGTTGATTATTTATTAAGTGTGGTACCACGTCTTACAAAAATTGAATTGGTATATACACGAATCTATGCAAAATGCGTGTAATGGGGCATATGCTTGGAAATGATCCAGTGTTATTTCATTTTATATTAACAGTGTACAAGACTTGAAAAAATATAGTGCTGACTTTAATTGACCAGGGTTAAATATTGTTCTTCCCCAAAATTGATGCAAATGCCGAGTTATTTCAGCCTCTCATTATTAATTAGAAATAAAATCAGCTGGTTGCAGCAATGCGCGCGTTGCAGTTTGTACTTCGTCTCCGTGCGGACCGTGATCGCCCGCAGCACGCGTCATGGATCCAACACGGACATGCATAATGTACGGCGATCCGCCGCCGATCGAGTCGCCCTAATCAACGCGCCATTTACACAGTTTCTTTTCTATTAATATTTTCCAGAAATGATTCCATGAATTTCAAATCTGTTATTTTTTTGTGAGTGTGTGCGTGCACGCTTGTGTGGCCTCACGATCGTTTTGGCATGATTAATGGTTGTAATGGCCAGAGCGTGTGATGCATAGGAACCGATTAGTTATACGGAAGTACGCCGCGTGCCGATGTCTGGGGGCTGGCGATGGCCGGGGGAAGGCTAGGCAAGGCAAGTCCAGCCTAATTGCTCCGTGCTTGTTGAATCGAAAGGTTAAAAACAAAGCCACAAATTACTCCCAGAGATGTTGGAATGCCACGTTTGCTCACTTGAGGACTGTCGTTAGTGCGTCACGCCGGAAAAGCTTCTTGACTCCAGAAAAGTCCACGCGCACTGGTTTTTTGTTTGTTTGTTTTTCATTGCAACTTTGTGCCGTTGAACTAAAGCATCGGCTTGGCAATGCTCTAATCCCTGTTTGAAGTGAGGCATTACGCGCTTAAACTGGTAGTCACTGGCACGCGCTATCCTATGGGCTTTGGTGAGAGCTTATCCCTTTCGCAAATCATTGTGAAGTGAACTAAAAGCATCGCAGGTATACCAAAGGGCCAAACGCAAGCACAGTAAAGTGCACATGTGTATTGCGCAGGTGCGTGTTGAGTCCTGATTACCGGTCAAACAAAATGCACCCAATGGAAGCTAAACTTGACTGCATTGAGGACGAGGTCGAATATATTTATATACACTTGCTCGTATTCGCTGAGCACGAAACATGTTCTTCAAAGCGTAAATTACTGCGCAAATTGTCATTGTCATCAAGATAGGACCGGTTTCTGCCACCAGTCTCTGGTGCACGGTTTCTGCAATGCAATACTTCTGTCTTAGCTCCTGCAGGAATTCCACCTGTCATCTTTGTCTTCCTCGTAATTTTATTTATCCCTTACAGAAACGAAATCCAGCTTCCCTCTCCTTTTTTTCTCATCAAGCTCCCTCGTCCCCACCTTGCAATTATATCTCACGACATTAATATTGTGAGGAAATGAAAATGGAAAAGTCCAATTGGTCACGCAACGCTGTCTCTTGAGCATGTTTCCAGTTTCCACGGCCTACCAGCCACCAGTGCCCGCCTTTTTTTCACCTGGTGGATTAGGCCGTTCTCTTGGTAGGCCCTGCACGGCAGGATCGTGGTTGGCACGGTGTTGGTTTCAATTAAAACTCTTCGTGCTGTCTTGACTTTTATTCCAGCATGTAACCCTAATTAAAATTTGACGCAGCAGCTGAGCTGAGAACAACAGACAAGCATTAAAAGAAACATACAGTGAAAACTTAGCTCAGCTTGTTTTTGGGTTTTTTTTTGTTTTTGTTTGTTTGTTGGAGTGTTTGTTTGCTTGTTTGTTTGTTTTTTATACACATTGCAAGTAGCTTGAGTAAGTTGCTTAATATGTCTCGTACAACAATACAAACAATATTGAAGTACTTCTTTTCATTGGTAATGACGAGAAGGTGGTAGGCTATCTTGGATAATCTTTTCACCAAAACTTTTTAGAGAGCGCTGTTATGCTTTTGTCACACAATATACTCCTTCTTGAAAAAGCGTAAGAAATTTTTTTTTTTCAAATTGTCCTCAAAATTACCTTAAACATAGTTTGGAAGGAATATTGGCCATTTCGCTTGTCCAAACGGGCTGCTTAACAAGATACACTAGTAAACAGTAGAACGTACTCCAATAAAATGTTGAAAAGTGTACACAGCCTTGGAGATACGGCTGGTCTTCCTTGGATGACCCCCGCCTAGGCTCATGAATATGGAAATGTGGATCCGCATAAAAACAAAAATCACTCAGTTTTCCCCTTTACTGAGTCAAAGGAGGGGTAAATTCATAGTCACATACTGCAAGATAGCTTTCCTACGTGTATTCAAGTCATAAAAGTCATATGTCATTGTCTCCTGTAAAGTCAAGCGAGTCTTTAGTCTGGTGCCGACCCCAACGGGAGCCAGAAGGTCTGCCTCTGCTTCTTGAGCTCACTGCGGACAAAATAAGACGATTCACGGCATAATGGCATTATCGAATTAACGTTTTGGCATATTGCCGGATACTTTTAAACTGCGGTGTACGCCACCTTTGACATTTTCAGAAGACAGTGCTGGGTGAAATGCCTTCTCGATCTGTGTGCTCGAAATGTTCCTCCAGCTAGCTAATTGTGTTCCTCTCACAATGAATTGCTCGACGAACGGCATTAAGCTGAGTTTGTCAGATAGGCCTCACGCAAAATGTGTGCGTTTGGTTTCGTTTTGTTTTTTTTGTCACAAAGAAATATTTACGTCTGCAAAGAGAAGTTGCATGAGGGCTTTTGCATCTCGACATTTTTGGAGCTACTCCTGGTGAATGGTAATGATGGATCCGCCCTGTCTGATGGATTCACCGATTGAAATTTTTGGCTGTTTTGTTTCGATCGCTGAAACGGTTTTGTCCCGTCACTGTCACTGCATGCAGTCAGACATTCTGATTAATGGCGTTGCTAATGTAAGGGCTCTACACATACCCACGTTTGGGTAGTTAGTTGTAGCGGTGATTAATGCATAGAAATATCATACGATCGAAGTTCCAGTTCCTTATTCGCATTTAACAAGGATGTTTGAAACCATCTGTGCTGTAGCGGTCATATCCTGTCAGAGGAAAAACCGGTATTTGTTCTGTACGAAACACAGGCGTTGAGTTACATGTAGTTTGGTTCACTGATCCGACAAGAAGTGTCAGCTGTCACGGCAATGTGGCAACCAAACAAGCCTTACACAGTCTGGTCTCTGGACCGACGTCAGTTAAAATCGTATTAGGTAGAGTCGGATCCCGTGATCGTGTGTGACGGTTAAAATCGTTTGGGGGAGAAAATGAGTACTCCTTGAAGGTAAAGCTTTAACAATGACAGCTGGTTGCTGGTTCGGGCCTGCCACTTGGTGTGTTTACGCGTGCACAGCCTGACAGTATAAAGCGAGTCAGCCACGCGCAAGCTGGAAGCGACAGGCAGACATAATCGGTGCGCTGGCATTTCGACATGAACTTGCCATCCGAGGTATATATATATATATATTTTTTTTTTAAAACCGGACAGGCCCATCCTGGGAACGTCTGCCCAGCGACTCGTCCATAAGCCAGTCACCCACTTCTCATGGATCAGTTTCAGCCTTTCGGAAAAATATTCCTCTCAGCGCTCTTGACGGGAATGCACCGGCCTTATGGGTTACTTAAGCAATCTCAGACCGTCTAAACTTTGTAGACCTTTATAGAAAATCACATGAAATCATTTTGCTATAAAACAGCACGAAAGGATCCCGGCTTACATACGGCAATCCCGCGCGCACAGGAAAAATCACGATTGTAAAATCTTTCTACAGGGCACTAAAATACCCGCTTAGATTAGAAACTAATAGCAAAAACGATTTAATGGGGATTTTTTAAAGAAAAAAACTGAACAAAGCCAGAAAACCTGAGAGAAAATGATTAAAATCACACCACGGTACGTTTTCAATGGCCCGCTCACACTTCTTGCCGCTAAGGCCATTTGTGCATGCGTGCATAATAAGTATGAATATAAGTCTGTTATTCGCACTTAATCGAGCCACTCGCAGTGACGTCAGCGGAATACGTTTACACGTGCGCCCCATAACAATGGCAGACACAAAAAAATGAAAGCAGTTCGTGCCCTAAGTGTTGAGCTAATCACTTATTTTGTGTCTATCTCACCAAGGTTCCTGCCTACTCTATCGGGCCTTGGGCACCGCCACTTAAAGCACTCCGTGTGTGGTACGGTATAATTGCTGCGAAAGTTTCCATATGCTTAATACATCTTGAATACATGTGCATTTTGAATACATGTATACATTTTGAAAGTCCAACCTCGGCTGGCATGTTGATGCTGTCTTGAATGCAATGGGCTTTCCGCTGAATTGAAGAAGAAATGGAATTACACTGGCATTTGTTCAAATTACATGCCAGGAAGACAGATGGATATATTGTTTACAAGAACGCTGCAACATTCTCTGCATGTTGTGCATTTAATTAATTTCATCAGTTTACTTTATTTTATTTCCAACAATGCAGGTTCTCAATTCACGTTCACGCCTTCAATGTCATACATTTTGCCTTTGTAAGCAGAAGATAAACATTTATACAAAAAGAAGCAAACTGCAAAAAATGACAAAATGTTTTATGTAATGAATTTCTGCGCAATTCCGTCAGACCTTTTAAAAGATTTTTTGAACATGTGTTGTGCTTTGCATGAATGTGTGATAATTTTCGAACGCCGAGACCTCATATTGCACTTTAATTTGTTAGTGTACACGTGGCGATGCATCGGAACGAACTCCTTCCTAAACAAAACTGTATAGTCTAGTGTCTGATCTCCACATTCCAGATGCATCACCTGACGCCAGGTAGACTGGTTCTCGTCAATAATCTTACGCTGTGTAAATAGAGGCTTCCTTCGAAATTCCCCAGTTTTATTCTTAGTAGCACGACACCAATTTTGTAGAGTTGGTTTTATAATTCTGTCACTGCTCTATTAATTTTGAATTCTCCTCCGTTAAAAATAGCGAAATCGTACTTTGATAATTATCCCCAACTGTTGTTCGTTGCATGAGCATTGTGTCCACCCTCATTTTACTCTACCAGCAGGAAAGAGTCAAGTGTAGTTTGTTCCGTTTGTTTGGAAATTATGAATGGACTATGGGTAACTTATCCATTTCTATTGATTCCGGAATGAGATGAGATATCAGTCTTTGCCGACCGCCGAATAGATAAATAGGTTTTATCTTTGTCTCGATTGAGACGCGTACATCATTATCGCTTTGGGCCCAGTGTCTCGCGCAAGCTGAAAGCCAGCACTGTACAGTGCGAACTGTTGTCATTAAAAACACTATCAGCGCCATTCATCTGCACAAGTAGGAGCAATAAAACTGCATGGAAAATCTCCAATGTATCTGGTAATTAGTGCCCGAAATCCCCCCCCCCCCTTTTGCCCGTTTCTTTACTTGGACGTACCTGTCGAGAACCGGGGAGCAGGGGTCATTCCAATCGCACACCTGCCATCCTGGAACATAAAGCGGTCCGCACGCTTGACGTGCGTCGCCATGGCAACTTGTCTTCCCCGGCGTTGCTGATTGTACGCGATTCGAGCTTACTGTGTGTGTGTGTGTGGGGGGGGAGGTTTTATTCCCGAGGAAGCGATATTACGGTGGGGATCGTTGCCACACATTCTAAGCACGAGTTGTTCTGTTGTCTCCAGTGCAGTGTCGGAAACGCGCTCCGCTCTCCCCGTCTCCGTGAGACATCTAGCATTGGCCTTATTGGTATAGTCCGCCATATTGAATTGAAAGCGAGGTTAAAAATATTTCTCATTTTGCCACCTGAAAATGAAAGTTAAAGCACCGAAACCAAACTTCATCATAAATTAATGTCATTTCTGCCGATGAAGAATTTTAAATTTGACATTAATGATATCTACATGTTTAAGCCACATTGAAACAGAGCGTGAGGCATGGAACCTTGAATAGTCTGGCACCACCCCCAATTTGACAGATTACATTGAATAAGATGTAACGAGATATTAGGTCTGTTACAACAGAGCAATGGTCATCATCGATGGCTGACCACTAACGATGGTTAGATTGAGTTGTTACAAACCTATTGTCCATTCGCATACTGCACTCACTATTGCATGAGCACTTCAGATACGGAGAGAAATCAAGAGGGAGAGAAAAAGGGAAAACAGAAGGCTAATTTCCGGTCGGGAATCTGCCTTCGAAGGAAAGTAATTATTCTCTCTTAGATGGGATTGCCCACAGCAAAGTTGAAGCACCTGCTATACGGTCTTCATTAACAATTCACTTTATCACATGGAGATGGAGAGTTGTCTTGCACACTTGAAATCAACCAGAGAGCCAGAATGCATCACATGACATATCACCTGATATGCCACCTAAAATAAATGCATGCGTGAATAACCTGACATTTGTAAAGTATTCATCTTCGTCCAAAAAGACTTCTAAAAGTATCGAGCCCGCCCTTCTCAAGAGATTGATCTTCATTTCTTCCATGAAAATAAAACAGCTTGTTCTATTTGGATATTTTTTCCTTTTGATAAGCATCCGACTTTTCATCAAATTCAGAGAGGCAACATAATAATGCTTCATAAGAAAACCTCTCCGATCAAAGTGGTTGTTTTAAGGAATTAGTATATTAGCATATTATTTTGAAATATTGCTTGGAATTCTGATTTTTGTGTACAGTACTTTACAGAGCAGTGAAACGGCCCCAATGATTGAGGTGACGTGTTTTTAACGCAACGGGATGGTTGACCCATTATGTGAACGTTAAGCAGCTGCAGTTGGTGTGCAACTTTGGGAGAAAACTGGTATCATTATGGAATACCAGTATTTATATTTAGGACACACGCTCAGCGAAAACTGCCGTGTTTGCCACGATTTTAATCATGTTCATTTTGCAGTTAAATTCTCTTTTAATAGTTTGGGCCAATGTGGATAAACGGACTTTGACATCATCTCTAACGATGCATCTGTTGGTTGATACATTAAGGGCTTTATGCTCTTCTAACTACGGTGAGCTTTGAGACATCAATTCGCTTTCAAGTACAATGGCCCTCCGGGCGAATTTACCGGTGAGTGACGTTGAAGTTTAATTAGCTCTTTAATTGCCTGTCACAACGCCGTGATTTGCTTCATTATGACCGTCCATCTGTCTACACGTGTTTTCCTTCTTGACCGCGTGCTTACCAATAACATTAACAAACGAATGGTACGTTCCCAGATGGGACATCATGCAATATGTCAGTACTTTTAATATTGATACTGACATTGTCACGTTTGTATGATATGATCAGCCACTTCTGCCTCTGTCCCGGTGCGGTTTGGGGAGTCGCTTGCTCCTTCATTAATGGATACCAACATTTTGGAGTGAAGTATACATTGTACTGTTTATCATAAATTGGGGGAACTACACGCGGGTATATTTTATCAAGAGTTATAAACTAAGTAAGATTCAATTGAGAAAGCTGGACAGCGAATGATTGGGCCTGATTTTGGCGTATTCAAAGCATTCGATTTTCTGCCAGCAGAACCATCGGCGGTCAAAACGTACCAAAGACACCAAACCGTAGAAGCGAAATCTATTTAAAATGTGTAATTTGAAGTCTCTTGCGCTCACAGGCGTCAGTATGTCTCCCTTTGTGACGTACGGTAAAGGCTGGTACTAACAGTGTTTTTGCTATGATGGTTAGCTCGTTCTTACATGCTAACCGTATCTCTGCCATCAAGTTGACCTAGAAGGAAACACATGCTTCAATTCAAAACGCTGGCTACGTAAATCAGTTGGTGGATGTATTCACCGAGGTTCGTTTATTTTCCCACAAATATAAATTACTGTCTAAAACGGAATGTGGCATACACCATGAGCTGCAAGCGTGAACTAAACCGAGGACCCGCTGACGATTGCAACTCAACAAGAAGTTATCCTTTGTAAGTGAACAACGACAACTCGTCCCGAGACTGTTCATTTTTAGTCTGTACCTTAAGTGACAGAGACTGGTGAGTGACTTGAAAGTTACTCAGAGTATCTCTGTCTGAGCGTTGCGTAAGATGATAAAAACCGGCTCTTTAACGATGGTATCCTTCCAATGCTCGGGTCTGTTTTGAGCAGATAAACGCACGCTGGTAGGTTTTTCGGAATGGTTATAGGAGGACAGAAGGAATTCAGTATAGAAAGGTCACAATTCTTATTCCACAGCCCTATCGATACAGTCCACTAATTCAAGCCCCATTGAAAACAGTGTAAAATCAGTTCTGTTCAGGGCCCAATAACATGCATACCAACATTCCTGAGGACTTTGAAACACAAATTAAATTATTGTCTGGTCCCTAATCTTTCAATTTCTTTGTTTTGGTGGGTTGATCAATTACATTTTTAATTATTTACACAAAACAAAATCACCCCCCGAAAAGTGATTTTGCCGAAGTCTGCTTGCAGCCATTTTTCAAGTGGCAACTCTCAACTTTCTCGGGCACTCATAGACCGTTTTTCAACGTTTTTTTTCCCATTCTACCCTCGGGTGAAAGCCCAAAGGCCCAGGAGGTTGATCCTGGCAAAGATTTACACAGTCTCACCATTTTGGGGGCCATATAATCTCTTATTTCAAAGGATACTGGTGTGGGTGGAACTTTTAATGCCAATGAGCTGGCCAGAAATTCTCGCTTGAATTGGTAGACTGCACCCCGTATGAGAATTTAATCGGAGGAGCCATTCAGTATACGGTTGCTCATTGAACACAGACTTCAGGGAACAAGACCAGCAAATCTTGTTTTTCGGAAGGCGAGGAAGCTGGTGTTAGACTTCACAGTTCCCGCTTTCCCCATGGCCCCGGGGTGACGAATACCAGCTAACAATCAACGCACTACACACCCGTGATGCCGCTGCCTGGATGAGAATATATCACTGCTGCATGGCCGGTATGTTGTGTGGGCGGGGGTCACGCTAAGACTTCAGGCGTACGTATGGATTGATGAGGCCTTTAAAGGGAATTCGGCCAATCACAGAAATTATAACTACACCCCCTGTCAAAAAAAGGACACGGAGACAACTTAAATGGCTAAGTGACGGCAACTTGCACTAAATTCTTAAGCACTGACGTTTTTTTTAGCGATATATACACTGAAGCCCTTAACCCCTGTTAAAGCTACAACAAAGGTGTGGTGCCCTTAGCAACGCCTTTGTTTAAAAAATTGGGTTGCCCAAGTTGGTGTAACGTTGTGAATCATTTATGTAGAATCTTAAACCAACTGACCAGTTTGGTTTTGTCACTAATTCCCTCCCCCCGAAAAAAATAAATAAATGAATAAATCATTACCGTTATCTTGGTAGAATTCTCCTTCCAGTTTATATATGCTGAAGTTTTCCTCATGAGACTGAAGTTTTTGTCAAAATCATTTTCTGATATCAAGTAGTCGTTTTTCTCTACTCAGTTTACAGCTTGAAGTCTTCACATTTTTCTCCATGTGAAATTCAGGCAAGAAAGATTAGACTAATCTGGCCAAAGGGCCGTGTTGCGGATATATATCTGGTTAGCTGTAACGGACTTGCTAATTGCTAAGCCGATTAAATACCAATTTGGGATTGAGAATCCGGGTTTTTTCAAAGATGAGAGATACTAATCCATCGAAATGTGTACCTTTAATAAGCATATTTTTCTGAGGCCGTGTGAACTCCCGCGAAAAAGAAATCTAAAAATAATTTTTAAAAACTGCTTCAAAGATTCCAGTACAGAGCACGATTGGACGAGTTTGGGAATGTTTCCTGTTTTATAATTTCATGCGCAAAAATATTCTCTTCATATAGATCTTAACATAATTAGTATTTGGCCATATACTAGAAATTCAGAATGGACATAAATAAAGGAGTAATAATAATTATTATCTGTACAAAACAATGATTTTGATTATTTTGTAGTACACTTGTATTTACAATCACTCTGCAAGAAGAATTTTCACTAAGCAACCAAACTAATATCGGTTGAATGTTTAACGTACGCTGCATACAATGTTGCAATATTGTCCCTGAAAAAGAGGTAAAAAGCCACTGTCGTGCTCCCGCGGAGGCCTAATAACCATTAAGCCGATCTGACACCAAAACTAGCGAGTGGTTCAATTGACAAGAAATACACCGCCTTGTCTGATTGTTCAAAGGTATTATCTCTACCTGAGGCACAGACACGGAGTATCTACCCGGAGCAGAAGCACCCCCTCATCGGTTGAAAAGAGCCTTAATTGGTCTGGAGTGTTCATTTTCTGGGTAGCGATGCCACCGTAACGCGAGCATTTCCTCGTCGTTCGTGAACCAGCAAAGTGTAGTTCCGACCAAAGGGGCCTCCGTTGAAAATTGAGCCCTCTATTGGTCAAGCTCGGGGCTCATAGGGGACCAGGATTTTTTCGGGGGGGGGGCAAAGGGGTAGGTTTTTCGGGATATTTTCAATCAAACTTTTACTTTTTATTTCCTTTTGCACCCTTCTTTCGTTTTTTTTGTCCTTTCTTCCTGTTTCTCTCTTTTTTTTCCAGGGGAGGGAAAGCGCTTCCTCCCCCTACATAGCCCCTCCCCCTTTTAAGCCTCTCACTCCCCTGGTTAGTGGGAGCTCTTAATCACACCTTTCTTTTCCTTCTGGATTCCCCCTTTTATAAGGCACACAAAATTGTGGCAAATAATTTTACCGCAGTTACCGCACAGAATGTAGCCTCACAACACTCTCATATACCTAACGCGTGACATTTTTCATATACATTTAGTTGTTTTGTATCAGGGGTGTGAAAATTCAGCTTTTTCGATGATTTCATTTTTTTTGAGACTAAGGATCAGCTTTTTTGTATGGTCTGTACAAAAGTATGGGGACTTTTACATTTGAGCTTTTTGTTAGCTGTTTTTCAGCTTTAGTTTTATGTAGCCACCCACACCCCTGTTTTATGCACCCCTTGTTCATTCCGGAGGTCGTTGCACCCGATGGAAAGCGTAGAGTTTTCAGACAGTGAATTTTTGTTGGAAGTATTGATTGACCTGAACTATTCGCTCTTGGGATGGACTGCCCAGACTAGTTATTAAATTTTTTGGTAAGTGTGTGTTGTTTAATACGGAGTGATGACATGGGGAACGGTAAACTCTAATAACGGTTAAGAATTCATTTTGATTACCGGAACAGCAAACTCATGCCCAGTTGATTTTTTTCCTCCGAGCTGCTGTCTGGTGAAGTGAAGACGAGTTGTTTACGAGTTCCAGTCTTGTAATCTTCCCCGTGAATTTTTATCTGTGTGATCGGTCGCAGTAAATCGTAGTTGCCACATGTTTTGCTCTCAGTGGCGCGTTGCATGATATCTCGTAACACTGTATAAGATATGAGGGCTTAATCAAGTTTGCATTTGTGGGGGGGGGTGCTAACAGTGACCTCACAGTGAGAAATTTAATTTAGATAATTATGAAATTTATGTTGTAAGTGCTCGCATTGTGAAAGAGTGTTTCGTGTGATAAATTGTGGGATGATTTGGTTATGGATCATGTTTTGCTTAAAGGTCGTATTCAGAATACTTTGTAAGATGAAAAGATTTGTTAATTTGAGGTTAATTTCCACAAGGAACGTGACAATGATTGCTGCGCCCTTTATTTGCCGCCGTGTTAACACAAAATACACGCCGTATGCGAAAGTTTTCAGGTGTGTCCATTTTCGTTTGTTGGACTGACTTTTCTTCAATCGTTTGATTGCTTTTTCGAAAGCCTCTGATGACCGTCGCCATTACGTGTGTGTCAACTGATAAACTGGACTTCTGGCTGTGTGGCTCAGCAAAGGGCGCAGGACTTTTGGCCGATTCCCAGACACACTGCTAGTTGATCAACATAATGTCAATCTACCTGCCATGGAGTACCAGACCCACGTGCCCTGTCCCGGTGTCATGTTTTTGCTGACACGCAGGGCCTGCTTTCTATATTTGCCCTCGTCCGTTCCTCAGCCAGTGTTTTGTTAGCGCGCGTGCGATGCAACCAGAACACGCCGTGCACCGGCCTCAAGCCCCCTTCGGTGATGTTCTCTGGATTCAGGAATCGATTATTTAAGAACGGCTCCCTTTCACAGGTGCTCCTGTCACCTGCTCATTTCGGGGACTAGTTATCATTTTGAAAATTTCCCCCTGACCGAGGGAACCCCTTAGCTGCTCCCTCAAACCCCCGGGCTTGGCGTATTATGGATTAACCATGTCTCCCATTTCTTTGCATATTATTATATGTGGATAATATAAAATGACCCTTCACTCACCACCACGAAAACCGTGGAGCGAAGCCTGAATGAACTTCACTTAACAAAAAGACAAATTACACACGGTCTTTGCATTTCGTCCAAGTGCTGTAAATAATTACGAAATAACCAGGCCACGTAGATAAGTGACCACGCCACCCAAAGTTAGACTGTCGACTAGATTGTTTTTATTGCATATCATTTTAAGAATGACTCTGTGAATTTATTTTTACCACTTTATGCTCAGTTTAATAGCCGTATGTTTTCTTAGCAGTGCACACAATGATTCATAAGAAAATGAACACGGGCAAAGATTTTGTTGTTGTAAACACACCTAGACGTGTACTTAAAATCACAAATAAATAACGAACGTGGTTTAGACTTATTAATGAAACAGCTTCTCTATTCAGACAGACATAAATGAACGCAAACAAACCACACGTCTTGCAATGTTTACGAAGAACGTGGGCCCTGTCTCCTTCAGTCTTGAGCCCCCTTCAAGCCCAGCAGAACAGAACAAAAAGACATCCCTGTCTCCCGTGTTCTGATCGAGCATCACCGGAGAAACCTAACGGCTTCCCTTCCAAAGAGAAAAATATTTAACTATACTTCATCATGCGGAAAGCCAAAGACGGACCCCGATGGGTGTACCAACTTTAGCGACAAGCCGTGCAATAATACGCAGCACACAGCGAGCATATGGGCGCGATGCAAGGAGAGACGAAAAAAACATCGGTCCCGGACCTCGGGCCATCGCAAGAACGCCCCCGCATCACATGTTTGTCCAACTCGTGCCTGGGCCTAGGCACCCGCGCCAGGCCAGGGCCCGAAGCTGGCAAGCCGGGAGGCCTTAAACCCCCCCCCCCTCTTTCTCTCGCCTTCTCTCTCTCAGCCATTCCCTTCTTGAAGACGGTTTGGAAGAAAGCATCGATTCGTCCGTGCAATATACGATAATGATCATGGCGAAGCCAAGAAGGAAAAGGTTTTTCACGTTTTTTTGGGGGGGGGTTAGGTCCTTGTCCGTCTTATCTGCCCCTATAAAAACAGTGGCGGGGAAACCTGTGGAAAGTGAAAACCAGCCTGTCGTTGCCTCTGCCTCCGCGTGAACGCTTGAAAACTCTGGAACTAGGATATGCCAAACTGGATCGATCTGTACCTTCTGTTTGCTTGTTCAACACGAGCAAATGGAGAATTAATTTCGGAACGTCTAAAGACAGAAAAAAAAATCACCGCCGAATTCTAGAGCAGATATTGGAACAGTGTGTATAGGCCTAGTGCCACAGAGTCGGCTGTATTAATAATTATGAAATGTGAAATTGTGATCATCGTTTGTCTAATGAGCCTGTTCGTTCTAGTTGGCACTTGATTACGTCTTTCAAACAGCTTACAGATGTCGTACAGAAGGTTTTTCCATTTCTCATAACTCATGTCACTGTAGATCTTGATATGAGATGTGTATTTCATAGACACTGTTAATTTATGGCTACAAATTGTGTAGCTTGAAACGTCATCCTTTGGAAGAAAATGACACAAACCCTGTAAATTTATTGAAAGCTAGGTTTATGCTTTACTGTAAAACTCCCTTTCAAAATCAACACATTTCGTTACTGCGAGGAAAAATGTCTCCGAGTTTGTCGTTGGGGTGAACTGAGGTAAAGGGGGCCGATCTTCGCCGGGGCTGATGTAAGCTCAACGTCTGAAATAGGCGCCGAACGTTCACCAAACACACAGTGTGCCGCCATATGTTGACCATAAATAACGGACTGTTTAGTATCTTTGCGTGGGCTTTAGAAATGAAGCTAATTTATGGAATGAATAAATGTAATGCGTTTTCCCAGATGCCATTTTTATGGAGCTGTTGAGCTATGTCATTTACCCGGCAAAGACTACGTCATCAGCCTGGGAGTTGCAACTTGAAGATGAAGACTTCATGTGAATGATGTGATTTTCCCAATCACACAGAAAAACAGATCTCGGTAGCACTTCTAGTGATTTTCATAACTATTAGTATGGGTGTACAGGGTACGATGCCCCCTCTCTAAAGTACAGAACTGGCGATATCTCAGTATTTTGTAATAATCCGTCCGAAGCAGCTCAGAAAGGCCTTTCACCTACGTGTGCCATAATTGTCAGCCAACATATGGCTACTATATCAAGTGCAATGAGCAGTAGCCACGCAACAACAGAGGGAGAGGAGATATGCATCGATCGCGTCAGGTGGTTCATGTTGACAACAATATGACGTAAATGAATTGGAAGTTGTGTGCGGCGCGAAATACTAGATGGCTTTTGTTTTATTTTACAGCGAAACCCAATAATCTTTAAACTTGCGTGATGCAAAACGAAGAGGCAACAGCAAATGACTTTTTTATTGCTTTATTTATTCAGGGGTGTAATTTATGGATGGATGCATTAGCTGCCTTTCTGTTTCCAATCAGAATAAACGTGGAGGTGCGCAGTTGACGCAATGGTTGCGTCAGATCCCCGCCAGCTCCTGAGTATTTGATATCATACCCAAGCTTCGGGCTTTAACGCTCGGAGTGCGTTTGCCATCAAGGAGGCCTGCTTCAGAAACTAAAGCTTGGCCATTTCTATGAAGCGGTAAAAATAAGGAACACCTTGCACCGTGTCATTTTAACATTGTACCAACCATTATTCGCTGCATTTCTGGTCCGTCTGCTATACTTGGGTCCACTGAGGTACGGTCCACAAAGCTCTGTATGTGGTTGACGAATTGCATGCAAGAAAATTAAGAAGCACACCTGGAAGGCATTATTTGGCAAAGTGTACCATTATTGCTCTTAAAAACAGGATCAGTACTCGGATACTTTCAAAACATCCGTCCGCCACGTGTCATAACAAAGTCGAAATATGGAAAGAGAAAATTACCCCTTGTATCGAAGTTAATCGCGGGAACGGAAACCCAAAAGTCAACATATCGGCATCAGTGGAATAATGTTTGTGCTTTCTTTCTTTTTTAAATATAATTCCAGCATATTGTCATCTGGAAGAAATAGTTCGTGGGCGAAGTGCGGAAGGGTCGTTGACCTTGAAAGTGCTGGTTCACTTGCATCAGGTTGTTGTTTTGAGCGCCTAAGACTCAGGGCAGATCTCTAGGCAGATTCCCCAAACAGTCGCATTTTCTGCAATTTCAATGCAGTATTGGAAACGTTGACTCTTGATGGGCGTTGTCGAGTACTACGAATTTCCGGCATCAATAGCAGAGGTTTAGTAAGGGTGGGTATGGATATTGGAAGTATTTAAGACTTGTCTTAACGAATCAGAGCCACAGCGGGTGTAACTAAATCCCATTTTAGGGGGGAGTCGGCTCAACTTTATCTTTAAAGAACGTGGAGTTCTTTTTGATTTCAGTTCCCATGCATTTAACAATTTTCACATCAAAACTGGTTGTTGAATGTATATTAGCTTGGTAGAAAAGAGTGCATTTCCAAGATTTCTGACAAAGGCATTGTTGTTTGCATGGTGGTCTTGCCATTGCGGCAAAAATATTAACTATTTGTTTCATATTGCCTTCAAAATTAATATGAGTCAGCCTCATCGCTACGCTAAACTTGCTTTAAAAAGCACAGTTTGGAAAAAAAATTGGTGTACAACGGACGTACGACAGTCACTCCTTAACCGCTGCGCACTATGATAATCATTGTGCGCAACTGCAGAACTGACATACGCATATCTTTTGCCTTATTAGTCGATTTAACACGACGCCTGAATAGAAATAATCTCCGTCATCTGATGGATGGATGGATCGTTTGATCACGTGCCATTGGGTTGTAATAGTCCCAGTGCAGCGCAAGGCCACGGCGCAAAACTGGTAGTTGGTGAATTGGAGCAAACTGATTTAACGACCACAGAAAAAGGTTTCATATTTGAAAAAATGAGAATTTTTTTTGGGGGGGGGGGAACTTTGGCACAACGGTTTGTGCGTGTTGTAGTTCGGGAGCACATGCCACAGTCAAACACATGAGGGGGTGATAAATCAACCTGAAGCGAATGTAACATAAAGACCAGCAAAACTTATTTGATTAGATGAATGCGTGCCCCTGCAAATTCGCTCTGCGGCAGAGTTCTGCTGCGATTAAACTCCACGCCATAAAATTCATGACTCCTGACATTTATGAATGGCTCAATCCTTATGCAATCGACAAGCTAATGGTTTCAGATGATACCTCGGTGATTCAAAAAGGTCACGACTATTTTACTCTTTAGCGTTTGTGAAATCAACGTCATCGTGGAGCCGGCTTGAGCGAGGTTCCCCTGGAGAACAATAATGGCAGTCGGCTGGATACAAAATCTGAGCCGAATCATGCGGCCTCCTAAAATTCTGGTGAATGTAAATATTGCAGTAAAATTTGGTGGCAGTTCTGCGTTGAAAAGGACATAATGAGGAACGTTGAGTGACAATTTAAGGAGGAAGGTTTTATTTGATGCATGTTTGAGCTTTTGGAAAATCAGTTCAAGATTTGGAAGAATCTTGACTATTAAGGAGGAACTGTACGCCCTACCGCCTCAGATTTTCTCGAGCCATTTTATGGCAAGGCAAAGACAGTTCGAGGAATCGGATGGCCAATAAGAGGTCAGGTAAAACCGGTTAAATGGATGGAAAGACAAGAGTCACGTCTATCCGCATCCGAGGCCTGGAACAATGCACCGTTTGTTGATTCCAGAACTAACCCCTCAAACACGCCTTTAAAGTGCAACTTGATGGAGAATCGGTGCAAATCCATGGTCAGCAGGGACTCGTGTGCTATCTGTAGCGGAAAACTGAGCCAGCCTTGAGCGTGATTCACGGTATAACGTGTTAAGGCATTTCAATGGCGATTGCCATGCAGATGACGTCGTATTCAAACTGTCAAAAAAACAAACCTTAACATAAAAACCGGAGAAATTACCCTTAAATGCTACCGATTTATGCTGGGGTCTCTTTCTTTTCCCCCTAGAAGACATTCAGGAGGGTTTGAGTCGCGGCCGCAAATTAACTCCGACTGAGAAAATGTCTTCAGTGCACTGGGTTAACGTGTCAATGTATTAAATCACATCTGGGGCGAGTAGAGGCGAATCTTGCGCGTGCGCGCGCGCGAAATCCAAACCACTCGGTAGAGTTACAATAATTTGACTAGCAGAGTCGCGTGCAGGTTACGTTACTCGGGTTTGCATTCACTGTGTGGACAGGTTTCTCCTCTGAGATCCACTGTCGGACGAAAACAACAGCTTGCCCCGGTCCCTTTTCTGGCTGTGCTAGGGCGACTAGCTAATGCTTGTCCGAGCTTTGGAAAAAAAATGAAACTGTTCGTTAGTCCATGGGGGATTAAAACGTTATTACATTTCTTTCCCGAGGACATGAAGGAGAAAAAAATAAATAAATCCACCGAGTTGTCCTGTGATGGGCCCTCCGGAAAATCCGCCCATTAGTTATGATGCAGAAATGGCACGGAACACTTTAGGGAATTATACCTATTCCCAACACATGTGACAGTATATCCCTGCGATTAAGAAATTAGATTATATATATTTTTTTCACTCTTAAAAATGGTGTTACATCATAACAATGCACCAGAAATCGCCAGTGTTTAAATATTTGGAAAGGCACAATAAGTGTGGCTGTCATCGTTCGATAAAAGTGAGTCGGGGCTTATTAAACATCGGGGCTTTATTATGAAAACGATCTGGCAATTTTGCAAATTAGCCGGCAGTCAGGAAATGCGTGCAGTACGAAGTAATTGGCACACAAATTCAGTTCAGGTCAGTTCACTTTATTTTCCACCTATGCATGTCAGAGTAGTGCATAAATTGAGACATTTGAATGGAACAATAAATTAACAATAAGTGGAGGAGGTCTCCAAAAAGCTGAGCTTGTAAACCGGAGACCTCCTTAGAATTGTGTACTTACACATTGTTGAAAATTACGTTTACATAATATTATATACTGGCGAAAGAAGTACAGAGTATTTAAGTTGATAAATTAATGCTACACACAAAGAGACATAGGGCAAACCCGACAACGAGAGACTAACAAGTCCAATCAAAAATGATTACAATTAGAGTAAAGAAATGAAAATAGTATAAATCACTCTTGTCTGCATTTATCCACAAGCCAGACTCTAAGTTGTTTCTTGAAGACAGACAAATTTTTAATTGATTTAAGGTTGTTAAAAGAATTCCAAAATGTAGGACCATGATAAGATATACAATTAAAATATTTAGAAAGGCGTACATAAGGAATATGAAAATCGTTAACAGAACTGGTATGATACATGTGTATCTGAGTGTTTAAGATAAATGTATTTTGGAATGACTTAGGTAATTCCTTTGCTACAAAATTGATGCATAAAAGAGCCGAGCTGGAGTTAATAAATTTCAGAAACCTTTAGGAGTACTGTAGTTGTAAAATAGTGAATCAGAGGGACTATGAAAATGAACACTATTGATAATTCTGAGGTCCTTCTTTTTTAAGACAGGATTCTGTTCAATGCATAACCAGGAGCTTTGCCCCAAGCAAGAGTACGGTATGAGTGTTACAAGTAGTACACGAGCATTATAGAAATCATAAAATGGAAAGAAGTGCTACAATTTGTTAATAATTCCTATGTTTCTAGAAATCAATTTGCATATATAGTTAATGTAATTACTCCAGTAAAGTTTGTCATCAATAACTATACCAATAAACTTGATACAATCATTGCGTTTCAATGGCACGTTGTCATACAGAATATCACCTTGATTGTTAATCTTTGAACCACTAAATAACGTAATATAGGTTTTGTTAATATTTATGGATAATTAATCGGCTCTAGCCCAGTTGAAGATATGCGAAAGTTCTGAATTCACAATGTCAAAGAATATGTCCACATTACTATGAGAATAACATAAATTTGAATCATCTGCAAACATGATAAGGGAAAATTTAGAAGATGACTTAAGGAAGTCATTAATAGAATAGAAGCGGACCCAATAGGGAACCTTGAGGTACACCGCAAGATGAGTACTTATAGGAATTTACACCATCTATAAAAACATATTGTTGACTACTAGAAAGATAACCCCTGAACTCCTAAGCAATACCTCGGATACCGTAATAGGAAAGTTTTGACAAAAGAATGGAACGATCTATGGTATCAAATTCAAGTTTGAACGTGTTGCAGTTGATAAAACTTTGTGCCGTATACTCGTTCACATTGGTTGTGGCTGGAGCATGAATTTCAGTCTGGCATCCATTTTCCAACAATACGGTCTGCTCTTTTGACATCACAGTCGTGTGGCTACTTAAACTATGGCTAGCCGTCGGTACAAACGTAAAAGAATAATTCAAAAAGTGCTTAAAAAGTCCCACGCAGCTACCAGAACACTATAAGATTATAATAAACGTACGACCACATCTTAAATGAAAACAACCCTATTTAAATTAATTGGACAAAATGTCCATTTTGAACGAATAAAATCGAAAACAAACCGAAAAAGGTGCTATTTATGCAAACTTTGGCCGCCCATACAAGTTGTAGGCAAAATGAAAGTGGTCTAGTTCGTACCATCTGAGTACAGTCCATTTTCAAAGTTTTGGTGCTGAGTTGACATTGAAATGTTTTATAATATCTGTTGCGTCGTCACGCGGTATTGAGTTATACACCCTTCCAGAACCTACATACCTTCCAGAACCACGAGGAGTGCAAAACAAGCAAAAGCTAAAAAGTCCTAAATGTGGACTCGGGTCAATTCCTGACTCTATAAGCCGGATTCCATGAGATTGATTAGAACGTGAAGATTACGAAAGAGCACAGAAAAAAAACGGAGCTACAAGAAATTGAGGGATCATTGTCCTGAAAGGACTGTAGACAAATGAATTTCAGCTAGTGAATAAATAGATAAAGGGTAGATCAAGAACTAGGGCTTAATATTTCTGGAGCAGACTTGTTTTTTCGGGTGGGGCATTTTTAATTTTTCGTGTAACTTTTTACAGCCTTTCTGAGGGTTGAGCTTACAATTGGGACTTGTAATGAGCTTTTGGATGGAAGGGAAATGAAAAAGACCCAAAATATCACATAGGCCTATTCTCATTTGTTTTCCTAAAAAAGTTGTTGTTTCTTTTAGGAGGAGAGGGGCATGGCCCCCATTGTCCTCAGAATCCCCACTTAAGCTGTTTGCGCATCCCTCGTGCTTGTCGTCATTAAGCTTTAGTCACAGTTTGCAGTCGCTCCAGCATGGAGCATCCCCATGACGTGTACATCAAATTGGAGATGATGGTCGTGCTCTGACACGTGACTTGCAAAAGAGAGACGTATAAAACGCATTTAAGGGCCGTTCAGCAACAAATTGCGAAGCATGAGTACCAGCGATGACTCCAAACCCGCACCAGAAGTCTACCTTATAAAACAAGTTCAAACTTATATATAACGGTTTGCCCGTACCCAACGTATATTAATAAGCACTGTATGCTCAGTGCTTGTCCGAGATGGGTACGGGCAAACCGTTATATATAATTAACATCTCCCCAACGCAAAAATACATCTTGAAAAAGTTCAAACTTCTTGTGATTTTTGCGGTTAAAAAAGGTTAGCTAGTTCGCGTTATCTATTAGGCGCGTTTGGGCGTCAGTGAACCAACGTCATATCACCTATAACGATGCGGATCCGCGTGAAACAAACAAGCCCCAAGATGAAGACAGGCCAGTCTGTGCCATAGGTGCTCACCGTGGACGAGTCGTCTTGGTAGCCCGCCTAGCCTCTCAGTCAATAGCGCTTTGTGACAGTGCCACTTAAGTTAGTACAGTATAGTCCGTCTTGGAGATAATCACTTCCGTGGAAGGGAAAAATGCACACTAATTTAGAGTAAATTGGGCGGGATAAGCATTTATTGAAGTGTGATTCTCATGAAAATTTCAATTTTATGTACGTAGGTCAGCTATTTGTTATTATTAAATATTATTAGGTATGGTTTTATTAGCAGAGTAAAAAGTCTAAATATTGACAAACCTCAATTCACTTTTATGGGGCAAGTCTTACCGTATTTAATTTTGAAAAGAAGCGTCAACATTAGCCGTTAACCTAACAAAGATGTTGAAGTTGTAACACCATTCCATGATATTTTACCTAATTTGTTGTCGCTGAGTTACATTTTTAATATGTAAAGAAATATGTAATTTTAATTCAGTCTTTTAAATGAATCTTATTTTCAATATTTAATTTTCAATTTAAGGGTTTTTGTTTCTCTTTTTTCGTTTTTTTTTATGCTAATGAAGATCTCCATATTCGTGTGCGAAGCCCGCTTCTATTTTCATCCGATAATGTTCACTAATCCATCTGCCGATAACAAGCCACACATCTCAAAGACAATTTGCCGGATGACACTCGAAGGTAGACGCTGGATATCAGAGCTGCAAATCCCGCCCAGGGCTATGATCCAGCTCCAAAAATAATAAATAAATAAATAAATTAATAAAATAACTGGTCTACCACTGAATTCGATAAACATCCCCGGGCGATGAGGGCGGTGTTCACTTAATAAATTAAGCCGCATTGGCTTCAGCTTTCGACGCGAACCTCAGTTTACTGCGCGGGCACACTCCTAGCTCCCCCCCCCACCAACACCCTAGCGTCATCCAGTGTCATTTCTCTTCCAAAATATTGGCGGAGCTAGAAAATCTATACTTCATTAGTACGGCTGAGGGGAAGCGGCTGATTTCACCCCCGCGCGGCAAGCAAAGACTCGCCGCCAACCACTTCCAGCCGCTCGGCTCACCGCTGCAAAATTTTCGGTTGCGGAAAAGAAAACGCAAAGGTATTAACAGTTGTTTAGTCACCGAAGAGGAAATCAAGGTACACATAGTAGCCAATAGTTGCAAGCAAACTTCGTATAACGAGAAGTGAAGAGTGTCCCTATTATTTTTATTAGCCTCATTTTAATGAGACGAGAGGCCTTTCTGTGTAAATTAATGGCCCGTGCAATTCTTGAGACAACACTGTTATTCCTAAAACACGACCATACCTACAACTGCATTCTTGAAAACCTTCAGGATATTTCTATCGATGCATATCTCTACTTGAGAAGATGGTCTTGAATCCGGAGTTATTCTTTTTCTTCCTCACATCTCTGCTAAAAGGCTTTATTGATCCGTCCTAGTGTTAAAAAAAGATGTAAAATAACTGCTGCCCCTTTAAAACTCATTCCAAGTTCGTCTCTCAGTTACTGGAACGCTTTCAGTTGGCATTTCTGGATCAAAATCAATTTGTTTCATCTCCTTGGGCATATTTGACCTCTTGTATCCAGAGTGAAAAGCACGGAAATTACCGCGAGAAACATATTAAACTGTGGACCTGTGATTCGTCCGGTTTGTTTTCCTCGATATTACTAGTCTGATTTAAAGGAGCAAGGTACAGCAGCCAAACTCGCCCGCCGCCCGTTCGATCCGTCTGAATATGCAAGGAAGCAAATGCGATCAGCCGTTGTGAGGGCACGTCTTACGTCATGTGTTTCTATGGCAACAGATAGCCTGCGCAGAGGGGACAGTCACCGGTCTTTGAATTGAGGAATTGATCAGTAGTAATAAATGGGAAGGCAGAATTTAGTCCAAGTTTTTCTAACGCGTGACGGATATTACCGTGTGCCTGTATGACACAAGCAATGGTGTATGATTTCAGGAATTGGCTGGTGGCGATTCCTGCGACCAAATGAGCGAAGATGCGTCCAGTGATCCCTTGCATCACACTATATATGAGCAAGCAAGCTGGCAGGATTGGGGTGTTTTTTTTTTTTTTTCGTTTGGCCGTTAAATTTCTTGTGACGTCACAGGAGGTAGTCTTTGGCAGACCAAGGTTTCTCCCTCAGCGGTACATTAGGCATGAGACAAGGCTAAAATTTGCTGCCGCACTCGTTTAAATTGGAAAAAAAGTGTCGAAAGTGATTCAAAATCTTGCATTTGCAGAAGCGGTTTTATACCAAGATGTATATGTTTCCTATTGGCGGCTATTCCACATATTCAAGAAGCACCACGCCTGTAACAAAATATATGTTGCTTACGAGAACGAACATGACGATGGATTATTTATTCTTTTCCCCTCTGAAATTCCAAATCCAGCCTTTACTTTCACCCGTAGTTAATTTCACCTGTCAATCAGAGACGTATTAAAGACAGGCGCAGTTATGCCGAGATGGTTCGCAATTGCATCCGATTTTAAGCAAGGACATACCTTAATGGCCCTTTTTTGTTGTGAGGCATATCAAAATCATTAATCAAGACTCTTACTCACTCAACCCAGATACGTCCGGGCATACGTCACTGTGACGTAGTTTGCATGGCGACAAAGGCCACATATGGAACGCAGAGTATCTGATATATACCACCTTGGAAGCCAGCGCATACACCGCGGGGCCTTGTGCTTACTAAAAATATCGCCGAACTACAGCATAGCGTTCGTTTCTGCAAGAGCACTCCGGTGCATTGGCATTTGAAAGAAAATCAGCGTTTCCAGTGAATTCACCTTTTGAAAAAAAGGAAGACTGTTTAAAAGGCACGCCAGCCAAAAATACAAATGATGGCGGCAGGAATTGTGAAAACATCGTCCATACACTCTAGAATGTTTTTTCTTCTTCTCAGCATAAGGGCATTTTATAAATGGGGAGTATTTGAACTGTCTGCATCGCTCTACGAGTGTCAGACACGATGCTTTGAAGTTTAATTATTCCAGTGTAGTTATCATTTATAGTAATCAGTCTGCTTCTGAAAGCAAAACATCAAACCGGTATACACCATTGCACTGCATGAACGCAAAGTGGACAGTAATTGGAAGGCGATTACCTCAATTGTTGCTGACTCCAGGTGATGTTTTAGCAGACAAGTTTGCAATCGCAGCTCAACTTGTCTGCTAAAACAATCGAAAGTAGATTGCAGATTCTTCCATTAATGTTTTGTTTTTCTATTCAGAGTTTAATTATAATGCAGATCAGTGGATGTCAATGCCTTGGTTATTTTTGGAACCCGACCACAGTCTTGTGCCTTAGTGCAAAATGTAATTTATGTAATTTAATTTAATTTAATTTAATTTAATTCTTCTTTATCCTGGGTAATCCATTCAGTGAGCCAGCTCACTGATCTCCCATGGATCCCAGCTTACGCACCCAAAAAATATAAAGAATATCAAAATTACAAAGCAAAAAAAATTCAACAAGGATTTAAAAAAGCAAAATAGATAAGAACTCGTTGTACAAATTAAACTAGGAAAAATTGCACAGAAATGCACATAAACACAAAATGTCACTGAGGGCAATGTACCTCAACACGACTGTGCAATACAATACATCATAAAATATACAGAAAACTAAGTTACCTTAGCTTTTGAACAAAAAGATGGACTCTTGCTGAACGTGAAGATTTCATATGTTGTGGCAAGTTATTCCATGTCGACATGGTTGGTCTTCGGAACAGAGGAAAAATTGAGTTTAGCAGTAATAGTCATTGGCAGTTAAACTGGTCACTGTGTTGGCTACTGTGCTCCCATAAGAAATTGAATTAACGCACATGAAAAATAACTATACTCTGACACTTGGTAATACTCCTTTTCAGCCAACAACTTTGTGAAGAAATACTTAAGTTTTATCCAAATTCTTCCTGATTTCTAAACTTTGCCTGAATCTCTCAAGTTCCAAATCACTTTTGAAATTTAGGATCCGAAAAATATGGCCAGTGGTGTAAATTTGCGTTTGGGGACTGGGGGGATGGGAGATCACAAATAAAAAAAATCGCCTGGCCCTGGAAATTTCAAAAGTGGGGGAGGGGGATTTCTGGACACCACATGACACAAGGGGGCGCTGTTCATTTTAGAGATGTACATCTTATGTATTGCAACCGTAGCATTACATCAGCACGGTGTAAGATTTGAACTTTGCATGGTGGAAGTAGTGCATATGGTAAGGATTTTCGGATGCACCATGGGATCTCTGCCCGAGGCTCGTCTACCCGAAACCAAGTTTCCCACCTCACCATGCACAGAATTCAGCACCTCCATGCTCCAGTGACCACACAGCCTGTCATCCACGTCTAGCATCCCGCTGCACGCTCCATCGCATCTGGCTTCCTTCATAAAAGGACGGCCAGAGCATTTGGGTCGAAACATCAAGCTGACATTTACCAGTTCTCTTCAGGACCTCGCCTCTTCTTGAAGAGATCCCACAGTTTACCCGCAAATCTTCTTTTTCTTTCATTACGGTGTATTTGAAACTTTTTCTCTCTTCAGTGCTGTCGAAAATATTTTGATTGTCTCTAAGATCGAAAAATGCTCCGAAATTCTTTCCTTTTTTTCTCACCACAAAAGAGTGGGGGTGAGTCAGTACATGTAGCCCCTCCCTGGTAAAACAAAGGAAGGAGAGGGGCGGATATAATGCACCCATTCCTGGGATTTATGCCCTAAATGTGGCCCTCCGCTCCCCCCGCAAGGCCCCGGTTCAGAACCAAGCCGCTCGTCAGCATAGCGTAAACAGCAGCCGATGGCAAATCATGGCCTCAACCTGTTAGCATTTTGTCGTCAGTTGTCAAACTGAGATTGAGAGAACCAGTGGACCAGATCAAATCTAATAGAAGTCGCTTGGTTGCCTCCGTGCAATCTCTTCCCCCTTCTAGTGTCGTTCATGAAGCGCTTGTCTGACAGGTTACGTCTCTTATTGAAGCCACGCGTGTCTGCGAGCTAGGGCAGTCTCCAACGTTTTCACATGCCTGACGTATAAAAAGGTTGTAAACAAACTGCCATTTTTTTTTCATATTATTATTATCCAGCATACGCCAAGTCATGTTTTTACCCTATGCAGAATAAAATTCAACATCCTCTTCCGTTAATGAAAATATGCAGTAGGCTTCAGGTTTGCACTTACAACAAAGTTCATTTAGAAAGTAGTTTTATGATTGATTAGAAAGCCATTGTTTTTTAAAATGCGGGTTTGGCACATGCGCACGGAGCTATGATACGTTGTGGATTGTAGACGAAGTAGAAATTTCCACCCAGAAGACCGATCCGTTAAGCCCATCTGATCCAGACTCGACAGTGTTCTGTCGGAATCATTACGGCCGTGATTTATGTCCAACATGCGTAAACTGAAGTCCGACATAATGACTGCACGTGCATTTTGACGCCCAGCTGTGGAGCAAGCAAAGTAGCATTGGATCACGTGTTACAGGGCTCAAGGGATTGCAGCTGGTACTCGGAATTGGTTCCTATACCACGGCAAGTAACCATTGAAAAAAAAGTGAAGAGCAATACTGATGGTCTGCCGTAGTTGGCTACCGGGGGCAGAACATGTCAGCGCCGTGTTGATTTAATGGCAAATTTTCCCCTAGAATGCGTGGATATGTCAGTCTTTATCTATGAGCCACCGACAAAGGAAGAGAATCGCATTAAATTAGGACACAGAAATACCTTCAGATGCCAGCTTATTTTAGAACTTTAAATATTAACCGATGCACAAAATTGACATGTCAACTTCTCAGGCTGATTATTTGGTATTTCCTGTCAAGATTCGATGACAGATTATAACCAATTTCGTTAACCGGCATACTTTATCTTGGCTCTCTTTTAGATCCGAGCTGGGGGCTTTTGGTGGAAGCTTTCTTCAGTTTGTTGTCACTGTCGTTGTTGTCCTTGTTGTGACACCTGCCAGCGTCGCTCCTCGTCCATAGAAGATCTGGACGACACCTTCGACGACAATCTTCCAATATGCAGTGACCACAGCTCCGCAGGCTCGCATCACTCCCGCCTTCCGTCAACTGGTTCCCGTCGGTCATCCTGCAATGAATCCCGCGATTCCCGCCGCAGCTCCACGCCGGTGTCCGAGTACCGGCGCGGCAGCACGCCGGTGCCGGTCATCGACATGAAACCCATAGAGTTCTGGCCGCCGAGCACGAATCAAGAGACCGTGCAGCCCAAGCCACTGACGCGCCGCTACACCAACGACTTCGGCTCGTTCAGCGACACCGATCTCAAGATCGAGCCTAAACTCTACGAGGTGTCCGAACAGGAAGAGGACCTGACGGACGAGGAGAAGGTTGCGCGCTACAAACTCGGTAAGATCCACTACGGGTTGCGATATGACGTAGCCGACGAACAGCTCGTCGTTAGAATTATCAAAGCCAGGGACCTGCCACCTCCTGTGCTCTACGACGAGACCAGACAAGACTTGGCACATTCTAACCCCTACGTCAAGATCTGTCTCTTGCCAGACCAAAAAGACTCAAAGCAAACCACTGTCAAACGCAAGACGCAGAACCCCGACTTTGAGGAGCATTTTCGGTTCAATATCTCCTACCAAGAAGCACAGAGGAGGCTGCTACTCCTGTCCATTCAAGATTTTGATAAGTTTTCACGCCACTGTGTAATCGGGCAACACATCACTTCGCTAGCTGGTCTTCACCTTATCAAAGGTGGTCATTACTGGAAGCCACTCCAACCGCCAAATCAGGTAAGTTCGTCAAGACATTTTCTCTGCTCGTTTGGGCCGTTGAGTTTTTGCCGGAACAACCACGCACAACCGTTAACAGCATTTAAACACCATAAGAAATATTTAAGTAGCGTCAACGCATTTTTATGTGGGGAGTCTACACGAAGACAGATCGTCATCTCTTGGTCGAAACATTGAATATCCGTAATAACTTTTTCTCTGAATACATCTTGACCGCAGTGCAAGGATTTTATCTGCCTTGAGCAGAAACACCCCCTCATCGGTTGAAAGGAGCCATGTTAGCTCTTTTCTACCAGCGACGCAACTGTAACGCATGCATTTCATCGTAGTTTTTAAACCAGCGAAGTGCACTTCTGTCCGAAGGAGCCGCTGTTGCTGGAAAAATTGCGCCCTCTCTTGGTCTAGCTCGTGGCTCATAAAGTCCTCGAAAATTGCGTACATCGTGTAGATCGGTGGTAAATAGCCGCACACATTTTCGACAAACCTCTTCGATCATATCCTCTTAGGTTTCAACCGTGTTCCACGCGACTTTTTACATGTATACGGCTACCGGTACGCCATAGCCACAGACCAACCGATTAGGACGTGGCCAGAAATAAAGAAGAAGTGCATAGGTGAAGTAGCGCGTGTTGTTATCCCCGCCACCAGATCACGTGCTGACCTGTCCTCTTTACAAGAAACACTCTTGATTTATTGCAGTCAAACCCTCAACATTTTTGTTCAAAATGTCACTCCTCGCGTCTGGTCTAGAAGACACCCCGCATATTGTCCGTACTACTGAAAGCCAACTCGACGCCACAGCTGTATCCCTTTGCAGTGCCGCTTTAATATCTTAAGCTTCCTACGTATCCTTTTTTTACCGATCTTGGCGTGTTTTTTAATCGATGTTTCAGAACAACCCAGGCCGCGGAGAACTACTGATCTCTCTCAACTACTTGCCGAGTGCCGGCCGGCTGAACGTTGACGTCATCAAGGCGAAACAGTTACTACAGACGGACATCCACGGGGGATCGGGTATGTTGATTAGGTGTGGAAATCTTATATTCACCGAGAGTGCCGTCAGTATGGCTCAATAATAGAATTACAAAATCTAAACATTTTAAGTATATGTACATCAATTTACGCGTTGCATATCAGGAAGAAACATTTGCCATGAACGTTAAGTGAGTTAAATTACTTCTAAGGTTGATGCAGGTTCTGCCATTGTGGTATTTAGTAGTCTATAAAAAATGATAGCATTACAGAGTTAAAAACAATACTCCCCTTTTCAGTTTCAACATTTCTGATTGTAGTTTCAGTGATCAATATTATGTTTTTCTACGATGTAGTTTAATACGACGAGAACATGCAACCGTAGACGCTTTTATTACAAGTGCAAATTGCATATAAATTCCCTTGTCCACATTCATTTGCAACAATTTAGTCTGTGGAATCTGAGTGAATCTCACTGCGTGCACTGGAACCATATTTCATCGACATTGAAACCTGAATAAATTTTCCCAGAACTTTCCACCCATTAATAGTACACGCTGTATCTTGTAGACAGTAATCAATCAAATGGATTGTTAGATATGATGGGGGTGTTCTGTTTAGATTGTCCACTGGAAAAACGACCTGCCATAAAAAAAATTAGTCCGTGTTTAATGGTAAGCGCGAGAAGATATACGATCCTAGATTGGCGCAGTTGACCCTGCACTTTCCGAGGTACAACCATAATTCTTACTCGGAGGGGGGTGGGATGGTTTGCTCGCAGGGACATCCGCTAGCACATCTTCAACCTTTCCACCTCGCGGCTTCAACCATCCATGTTGATGATTACAGTCGTCATCAAATATTTACCGGCGAAATCACCACATCTTTTATTGAATCTCGGTTGTAGTGATGAGAGAAGCGATATCCTATCCGACATCAGATGAGGGCACACGCGCATCACTCACAGATCCGAAGATGGTGTGTATACGTCAATGCGAAAACGAGAGTGTTATTCTATCCTCGCATCCTGTGCTTACTTCTTTCGCTTTTAATTTATTTTTTTCCCCGACACGGATTCAGTTACATGTCTCTTGTACCGATTGCAACTTTGTGAAGTCAGTAGTATCTCGTTAAGTTTGTCGGATGCCTCATTACATATCTCCCATTCATTGTGCCCAATTTCCTTTCTGGATTATATTCAAGGGTATCAATAGTACGTCTAAAAATCATAAAGGCGAATACACTTTGCCGTATTAAAAAAAAACTAGAAAAAGGAGCATCCCTGTGTAATTGTACTTTCAAACATAACTCTACTGATTGTTAATGATGAAGTTCAAATCAACATAACTATTTGCTGACTTTTGTAAAGATCACATTCTCCGACTGCTTGTGATCCCCTTTTCTGCCTGTGCGTGTTTACGATAATGGGATTGAGGCAGGAATATCCACTGTCGTTTTGTCCCCTCCAACGATCAGATCCCTTCGTGAAGCTACAGCTCATTTTGGACCAGAAGGTGGTCAAGACCAAGAAGACATCGACCAAGAAGAACACGATCGATCCCGTCTTTAATGAGACCTTCAGCCTGCATGTCACGCCCAGCGCGCTGGATGAGGTGTGTCTACTCGTCTCGGTCTGGGATTATAACTCCAAGAGTAGAGACAACTTCATCGGTCAGATGATCCTGGGCAAATATCCATCAGGTAGGAACAACAATAACAAATAAAACGTGAACTTTTACAATAGCAACAGTACAATAGAGTTTATTGTCTACTGAATTCATTTTGAGTCATGTTCACGGGGTGACTTTATCCATTTAAAAACTACTATTCTGAAGGTCATACCGGTGCTGCTTTTTCAGATGAAGTCAAGGTTTAAACATTTAACAGAGAATTTTGTTGAAAGATAGCAATATAAGTCAATAGAAAGATTTATCATTTTTGTACAAACAAGACTTAAAACTCATAAGTTTCAGCACTACAGATAAATGGCGGGAATAAGACATGGAAGTTTTTGTTCGGTGTACAATCTGGAAAATTTAGAGGAGCATTTGCCTTGAGAAATGAAAACAGATGGCTTCAAGGATAATAAATCCCTGCTCCAGCCTCAAAGTCAGAGCCGGGCAGAGAGGTTGAGGGAGAGAGAGAGAAACAATGCCATTGATTCGTGATCTGTAAAGGCGATTTTTCCCTGTCTGCAGCGCGATGACGTATCGAGTTTGTAAGTTTGACGTCACTTCAGGTTTAAATCACGCCCACTGCACATATATGGAACCATGGAACCGAAAGTTGACGCGCAACTTTAGAGTTCGTCCAATGGGAGCCTGCAATCAGTGTTGCGTCCGGGCCGCATGTATCATGACGAAGTCAAGAACCGGATAATAAGTGCGGCCGATTCGTAATCAGCGCAGTTCTGTACGGGATTGTAATGTCGCGGTTTGAATCGCAGCCACCAGATTTCGTAGCTATCGAGTGTCACAGCTGCTAATTACTGGCCATCCAGCGCAGTGTTTGCTGCCCCGTTTGCCGTCAGTAGCCGAAACTGATGAGGAACTGCGCTTGACCAGGCGCCCGACAAATATGCAAATTAATTAGCTACGACAAGTAGAGAGAAACGGTCATGCCGATCTTCAGGTCGTACCATATGGCTTTGCAATTCCGATAATCGAAATAAATTGATATATACGCACAAGTACCGTGAAGTTTATCTCGCGTAGACCTTCCATCCCACAAAAATAGTCCGATTGTTTCATCCCTTTTTTCATGTAGAGATTCCGGCTATCAAAGTGACCTTTTGTATGAAATTGGAGATGCGTGTAGTGCAGCGCTCCTGTTTTCTTTACTTCCAAAT
Source organism: Acanthaster planci (assembly GCF_054643075.1). Taxonomy (NCBI): domain Eukaryota; kingdom Metazoa; phylum Echinodermata; class Asteroidea; order Valvatida; family Acanthasteridae; genus Acanthaster; species Acanthaster planci. Next base: position 12,017,924 of record NC_141783.1, read on the forward strand.
TCCGTGTATCGGTAAGGAAAAGTCTGACAATATCCTATGCCCATATCGGGATGGGGACGGTATTTTTGAGAATTGTATTTTTTTCATCGACAATGAAATTCAAGTTGGGTACGTCCACGTTCGGCCTCACATACGGGGGGGAAAGACACTTGGCTGTATTCAAATGTTGGCCATATTGAATTGAAAGCGAGGTTAACTTATTTTTTTTCTTTCTTTTTTTGGGTGAGGGGGAGCTGATAATAAAAATGAAAGTACTGAATTAAACTTTATTCCAAAATAATTTCATTTATGCTGATAAAGATTTTAAAATTTGTGATAAGTTAAATCTAAATGGTTTAAGCCATGCACATTTTTTAATGAAAGCGAGGCATGGAACCCCAAAAAGTCTGGCACCTCCTCAATTAACAGATAACATTGAATAAGATAGATTCTAGGAACGCAATAACTTAGCTTTCCCGTGGATTAGGGTTATTTGGTTGTTAGTTAAAACCCTGCTCTTAATGGGTTCATATTTTTACTCGCAGTTTACATATCAATTGATCGTTAATTTACAAAGGCGGTTTTAACGTTACTTCTTACCCTTCAGGTCCCAGTGAAATTACGCATTGGCAACGCATGGTCCACGCCCACCGCTCCCCCGTGGCTCAGTGGCACACACTTCGCACGCGTGAGGAATGTCATGAGGTATTCCCGTCATCGTCGACTGTGGGCGTGTCTTGATGAAGGGACTGTAAACAAGATCTCTTGGGAACAGCGCCAACCTCTGTCGCACGTGTCGCGCGGACACGGAGTATGAAACTGGCAGGGGCATTTTTAGACGCGTTCACCGGCCGCCGAAACCTCTCTGCAATAATTTGCTGTTTGTCAAGAAAGACTACTGAAGGCTGGCGTGGTGCCGATGTAGCTGTATAACTCGATATCCTTAGAACAAAATTGGAGACACCCGTACGCGTGACACGGAAGACAGGTTTCTACCCAGTAGGACTTTGGTACAGCACCGTAGCCTAAATGCTTGGCCCTCTGGTCAAAATCTCAAGCTACGCGGTCGTGCAAACTCAACATCTTGGCTGACAACTGAAACAGGGCATAGGAATGTCTGCAAGACGGAGAATCGCGCTGTCTGTCATCGAGAACTTAGTGTGAACTCTTATAATTGGTTCAGTTTTGTGTAAGAAACATGTGATACAATGCACAGTATGTGAATTGTGAATGATAGAACCTTTAGTTTGTTGTCAACTCACCAAAAATGGACTGTTCATTTACTTAAGTATAAAGGTGTCGTCCAATGACTAAGTAACTAGCTATACAGTCATAATTGACTGTGCAATTGGTCCATAGTAATATGAAGTTAAACTGGAATTGAAATTAGATTATTATTGAACAAACATGTTGGAACGGAATAATCGAGTATGCTTGCCTCAGCACTTGACTATTACATCGTTATAGGACGGTGAAAATAGCTTCTGTACAGTTTGGGGAGAGAAATTTCTGTCACTGATTGTAGAGCAGCTCAATGTTATTGATACAGGGTTCGATTATTAACATACACTGTTGCTGTGGTAACCCTGGAATGATTTAAACTACGTCCAACTGAAATAAGCTTAATTTCCGTCCAATGTCACACTTTTCCCTTCATTTTATTAGCTAAGCTTCTCCAGATTGCAATTTGGAGACCAAAAGCCGAAAACAAATTTTGAATTTTGAGAGGTATCCAGTTACCTTCTTCAAGTTTAAATGGGTTCTTGTACAATTTGAGAAAAAAACAAATTAATCCGAAGTCTTACCAGTTACAGGCGCTTTTTATTGGGTACTTGTGGAGCATTCCTTGGGGGTCAGGCCTCTCTTCTTTTTTGATGTGGTTTGACCTGAGCATTGAAGGGGGAAAATGGCTTTCCCAAATTGTGAAGTAAACTCGACAGCATGCGTGGTTTGTACAATAGTATTTCCGTCTTCATTATATCGGCCTTCGGAACATCAAAGCACAATAACCCGAGTGAATCGTAACTCGCATACCCGCGAAAACAATGCAAGCAGACACCGGCGTACATCATACGGTGAACGAAAGAGACGAACGAAATCAGATGTGCACCCTGCGTGATGGTGTTTGAGCCTCTGGGAAGGAGACTGCCAGAAAGCCGCCATTTTTGCGTCATCTGACGCTGGAAATGACGATGAATGATGTTGTGTAGCATACTTTGTAGCATTCGGATTATAGGTCCGCGTTGTCAGTCATGGTATTGCTTAATGTCTGTTGAATTTGATAAAGCCTATATGAAACTGCCAGATACAAACAGATTTAATACTATTCAGTGAGGAGCATTCATGCAAAATGTATACGTACTAACAACGGGTGTGTTTTATATAATAATGCAACAACGGACAACATGGTGGATATTCGTCCCGTAATATTTGTAAAAAAGGTACATAAACCAAAGTTCGTAAAATCGTGTTGGTTGATTGACCTTCATTGTGTATATAAAGTGCAGCACCTGTGACCATTTGATGTTTTAGTAATGAAATATTCAATCTTTGCAAGTTTGGAACATTCAGTGGTGTTGATGATACTGTGTTTACATTATAATTATAATAACCCCCCTTTTCCCCCAAAAACCAATAAAAGGAATGTCTTTGTGAAATCCCTCAAAAATGTACCATTTACAGTTGTGTGACTGAATTATTCGAGGGGACGAATGTCAGTGAGATTTGGAAAAAACTGTGGGAATGAGCCAGTTCGTATTCCAACAGCGCATGCCCAGTATGAGGCTATTCCGGGGTAGCTACGCGTGCGCGATAGTCTATCTGGTCAGCAAAGCCCAACCTCGTTCCCATGGGTACGCTCTTGCCGCGCCATATTGGTTTCCATCATGCCTTGCTTGATTTAAATTAGGGCTTAAGTCAGTGTGTTTACGCGTGACGCGGATTTACGCGTGTGTGACGTGCAGGAGAATACCTTGGCGCGAGCATGCGGCTTTTGAAATACGCGCGCGGTATACTTTACTTTTATGCATCCTGAATTGCCAGTCAGCATCATTTTCGTATTCTACACAACCAGGGCTTGTGAGGGGACGCGCACGCACCCCATGGAGTCGAGGTTGAGCCCAGCGATACGCTGACAGTGAAATATGGAATGGTTGCGTGGCACCGTGATCAGAATATCCAATCAAATAATTTCAGAGCACTGATTTGATATTATATTCTTGTCGATACGCCTGACAGTGACGCACTCGCTTTGCTTTTTGGAATAATGAACGGGCTCATTCTGCTGCATCATGTAAGAGTGTTATGTCATTTTTTCCCCAACTTTTGAACGAGATTCTGTGGCTTCAGGACCCGTTCGCCTTTGCTCGTCGGAGTCATTAAGCAGGGACGTAATGGGATAGATTTTTAGGGTGCTCTTCAGGGCCCCGTGGGGGGGGGCTGGGACTAAGTGGAAGTGGTCATAGTTTCTGAGAAGGCAAAGCTCTTTTACGGGAGTGCGGTGTTTTCCTGTCTTCGAGGGCAAACTACGTGCACATCATTGGGACGTTCCCATGATTACGAAAAGTGCCGCTGAGCCGGCAAAGTTCTCTTGCAAGCAATGGCTAAGTATGCTTGAACACATTAGATCGACCGAACTTCACACTGGGCGGCACAACATCGTACTGAAACCAAAGAGGGCGACATTGTACTCAAAATCTGCAGGGTACACAATATATTGACAAAAGGCATGACGGTTACATACATGCGAAAAGCAAACACGTTCATCCCCTACATTCAAATTATGCGATGCCATCAGAACCCGAGGCTTAATTACTATCGGACATCAAAGCTGCTGACTGATAATCTTAAGTGTTACACCAAGTGAAATTGGGTAACTTATTGGAACTCCGATATTGGAAACTGTTACAGTAAACCGTAATTTTATGTTGCCGTCATTTTGGCCAGTGATTAGTCGTCTAACTCTGGGCCCATTAGCACAAAGACAGACAGCTGATGGCAGTTCATTCTTACAGGATTTTACGTCATTCCAAAATTTCTTGGAGTGATGTTCTTGCTCTGAGCCTATCCGCCTTGAGCAGAAGTATCCCTTATCGTTTGAGAAGATCCATGTTGGTCAGGAGTGTTCATTTTGTTCGTAGCGATGCGACTGCAAGGCTTGCGTTTCGTAGTCGTTTGTGAATCAGCGATGTGCAGTTAAAGGAGCCTCTGTTGCTAGGAAAATTGCGCCCTCTTTTGATCCAGCTCGGGGCCAAAAGTGGCGAAAACACTAGTCTTATGTCGGGGGGGGGGGCAAAATCATTCTTCGGTGACTTTTTGTGATGACAAGTTTTGTCCATCCGTAAAAGAATTCCTTTTTCCCAAAAGGTGGTAGTTTTGCCAAAGTATGCTAACGCTTTCAATGAAAAACTAAGTCTTACGAGCTTTTGAGGAATCTTGGCTGTTACTGGATTTTACACTGAGGATTTCCAAGCAAGTCAAGAGGTGTTCGTATTATTGACATGGCAAGGGCCGAACACACCACATTGCCCGCTGATTCGGGGCTCTTGGAAATCGTTCTACGAGGTATGGGAATCTCCAGGACAGAAGTGACCATCCCGGTAAGTAGATAGATTTTTAAATGGGAGAGTCCATGGAGTGCTCTGGGGTAGCGGAGGCAATCGTAGCCTCGGATCGGTCTCGCTGTTCGTCAGTAGCCACACCGCACTAGCAAGCTATCCGGTGTCACCGTTGTTTTTCGTGTGTAGTGGAAAAAATCAAGGCGAACTGCGACTTCAAGCGGCCAGCTTGACATCAACTGAACCCGGAAAGATTTAGCGTGACGCTGGCTGCTCTTGATTTGATCGTCTTGATTTTTCCACTGCAAACGTATATCGAGTACATGTATAGACCCTTTTCGCCCACATGACTGGACCACGCCAAACGTAAACAATACCACCAAGTGTGGACCGCCTTGGCCACGGTGATCGCATAATCTACGGGCAGGTTCAACCACGTACATGTACATGTACATGCGCACATATACAAACGCACATGTACAAGCGCTGCAATGACCAGTTATCTTGAATAAGTAGATTTACCATCACAACACTATGCACTCATTACCATCACAACACATCACAGCACAGCACGACTGTGACATCACAGGAAACAGGTCTAGATGGATAGTACCTGACGCACACCTGGACTTTTTCAACGCAAAGCAAATCCTCGGTAATGAACACTGTTTAGATTTGATGAGGTGCAGGGCGAGTAATCTGTACCTTGTGGTTGGTTCAACCTGTGATAAAAATGCTCTTTTCATTACTCAATAACTTAAATGTGGGTGTCAAATAATTTCCATCCATTGAAGAAAAGTTCGTCAGTTACAGAAAAATGGGGCCAAAGAAAATTTCATTGCTGTTAGAATTAAGAATCTAGTTTTTCGTCTTTATTACAGTGTTAGGTACTTTTGTCCAAACCTTATCAAGTTTCATCAAGAAAAAGATTGTTAATTTTGTTTCCTTTGCCAGTCATCATCAAATTCTTCGTGGCGATAATCTCCACCTGTCGTACACCATAAAGAAGTGAAACAAAACATTCACAAAGTACTATTTTCCACAACTGAAGCACGTTAATGCCCTGGTATAAACTCAGTCCCTTGCTATTCAAGAGTCCTGATCTTCGTGTCATTTTGAAATACCCATAGAACTCTGGAGTTCGTTGTTCGCTGCACTCCCTCGGACGACGGACAACGAACCCCAGAGTTCTTGGGTAATTTTGAAGCTGATTTGTGCTCTTTACTGAATATCAATTAAACTGCTGATAGGTCCTTCATAATTATAAACTTCAATTCTTTTTCACATACTTAATTAACTTTTCCCAGATTCCATAAGTTAGAGAACTAAGAAAACACAGAATATTTGCGGGTGTAACGGCGCAAGTGGTACATGTAACATTATCAAGTCAGACCTGCCTGCAAATACTCAGTTTCGACTTGTCATTGTGCCTTTCAGGAAGATTCTGGTAGGATCTAACTTGTTGACATATCTACATTTTCGAAAGTTCGTGTTGTACATTAGGCGTTCTCCGCCGGCGACGATACTTCATTCATGTAGTTCACGCCACGCCAGCCGCGCCTACTCGCCCAGCCCTGGCCGCACTTGCTGGTCGAAGAAAAAGCACCTCCCAGAGGCATATTGAAGTAAATATTAGCTCAAGAAGAAAAACACAACAGGTACAGTCCATGGAGGGCTTCATGCTGGGTGAGGCTCCGCAGTTCTCAGGGTTCAAACCGAAATTCAGATTCAGAACGGGTGCCAGCGTCCCGGACGAGAATGGCTTTTATACGACCGGCTCGAGGGCGGCACTCTGTGTAGTGTTTTCCAAGTTGGGGGCCGTTGGGCACCACGGGCCTCTTGGCAGTCAGGAATTTTGTACCGCCAATTATTGCCTTTTCAATGAGTGCCATTCCGAACGCTACTCCTCCCCCTCGGTTTGCCCATGGTATAGGTGATGACGAGCCGTAGACAAATCGCTCCTAATCATACCAGTGCAAATTACGTAGGCGGAGCGGTCCAGGCCAGCCACAGAGCCACCCTAAAGATGGTGGATGGACCATGGAGGAAGGAAAACAGCAGTGGACACACCAAAAGCAGTGAAAAGGAGAGGCCCCACTGACTTGGCTGTCCAAGGAGTCTCGGGCACTGCAATGTTGGTTGCTGTGGCAAATACGTGGCGAACGAAAGGCAGCACAGGGTCACCCCTTCTCCTCTATGTTAACGATGCCAGTGAGTGCACAAAAGTCGGACATGAGTGACTGTCAGTGAAAAGTTTTGCTATGAATTTGTATAAAAAAGAAACTATTTTGAATTCCTGTTTCACAGAATCGGTCCATTGTTATGATTATCCGTGAAAAGACCCACTACTGACTACTGATACATCTCCCTGTCTTGCAAAGGACATTGTAGGGACTGGCTGCTATAGTAATCTATCTTATTACCGTCTTTGAGTCAGGGGTCCGAACACCAATTCCATAATTTGGGGAGAAAATCTCTCCTCTACTATACACTAGTTCTGTAAATCGGACCAAGGGGTATACTGTACAGATTGTACCTTTGGAAACGAGCAACCGCGTCTCTATGGTATTCCCAGACAACTGGTCCTTACAATGCACCCGACTCCACGTCTACCTCCTAGTTGCTGTGTTAGGTACCACGGTGGGTAGGCCCCTGGCAACAACCTCGGCTGGTTGGCTGAATGACGTGGCGGGGGTTGCCTTCCCCCTTTAGTACCTGCGCCTTCCAGTCAACCATCTTAGAAAGTATGATGGAAGGTACCAACGCATACTATCAGCCTTCAATAGATCAACAGCTAGCCAGCCGTATTGCAATAATCTCTGCTAGACTCCCTAGTTGCTGTTGAAAGGGTGTCGCTGCCCCAGCGCAATGCATGTCGACATCTGAAGTTTTGCGCAAGCCTTCCCCAGCGCTATGAGAGGCTTATCAGTAGTAAACCACGGGGCGCGCGTGGCCTCTCCAGGCACGCCGTCCACCGCGGAGCTGGAGAAGAGACCGCCACTAGATCTAGACTTGTGATTGATGATGACGGTTTTGCCCCAAATCGCATCCGAAGGACAGTACCCGACAGCCTCACTCATCGAAATCATAGAGACAGCCAGCGGAAAACCTAGTAGTAGCTACTTGGAACATTAGATCCATGATCGATAATGCACATCCCAATAGACGTTCTGCTCTTATCTCTAGAGATCTTGACCACTATAGCATCTCAGTTAATTGCTGCCCTCTCTGAAGTTAACCTAGCAGGCTTCGGTGAAAGGGAGGAGAAACGTCACACATTTTCTGGTTAGGTGCCGAACACTTGGGCCGAGCAGGTGTTGGTTTTGCAATTGAGACCTCCACTACCAACCAGTTAACAGAATTACCCAAAGGTCATTCTGACCGGTTAATTTCTTTCTGTATCCCACTACAACATGGCAACCACCTGTCCATCATAGCAGCATATGCACCAACCCTCCCTAGTGAAGATGAGACCTGTATGTCTATATGGCAGGCGTCTGTCATGGCTTGCTATGCCGTTGTGATATTCTGTTATTTATTCTACAACGACGCTTTGTCAATCTCTCCAAGTTATTGATAGTATCTAACTGTTTTCAAAAGAGAAAACCGGCATGCCAAATGTCTCACTAACAAGAGACAGAAGTCCAGGAAGCTTGGTCAATACCAAAGTCAGCTACGTCTCTCTTGAGAACATCTTTGAAGCGCAACCTTGGTCGACCAACAGGCCCTGTACTTCCTTCAATACGCTGTGAAGCACGACATGTAGCAGGCGCCCCTTTGGCATGCGATTGACATGACCAGCCCATCTCAATCTGAACTGTTTTAGCCTGGAGGAGAGGGGTCCCGAGTTCGTGGTCAATTAGTCCTTCTATGACAGAGCGTAGGCATCTAGTGTGGAATTCGTTGAGACGAGACTCCTGTGGACGATAGGTCGGCCAGCATCCTGAACCATACAGGAGAACACCAAGTATACAGGCCTCATGCACATGTACTTTAATCTTTAAATTGAGATGTTTATTTCTCCATATACGTTTAGTGAGAAGGCTAAATGTAGTTGTCACTTTATCTGTCCAAGACGCTATTTCAGGCTCAAGGGAAACATCTTAGCTGACTACAGAACCCAAGTAGGTGAATCTGTCAACATTCTCCAATTCAGTTCTTTCAATGACAAAATGAGAACCGTCAACCTGAACCTAATTGACATTCATCAATCAATCAATCAATCCACTATGAGCTTGATAGACTGCCAACTCGTGCTGAAATTGAAACTGCAATTGCCAGTGACAAAGCTGCCGGCGTAGATAGCATCCCAATGGACGTGATCCTAGCTGGCGGTGGTATCGGCTGAGTGATGCATTGTATGACCTTTTCACCCATTGCTGGGAGAGCAATCTTCTTCCTCACCATGAGTTCCGAGACGCTGTTATCGTCACTATCTTCAAATGTAAGGGCGATCGAAAATGGCTGCGCGAACTATTGTGTAATTTTGCTTCTGTCAATTGCAGGCAACGTGTTTGGTAAGCTCCTGCTTTCTCGCCTGATACTCTACTTCAATTGCAGGAAAAGCCATTGAACAGCAACAGCCGCTCTTGATGCTGGAAGCATTTGACACCGTGAGTCGAGAAAGCCTTTAGCGTATGTTTGCGAGATAAGAGATCCATCCTAAATTCATCAGTCTTCTTTGACAGCTTCACGATGGGATATGCTTGCCCAGGTCTGCTCCTTTTTCAATCTTCCTCGCCGCTTTCCCGGAACTCACCGACCACCACCTTGCCGGGGGAGTCTATACACGCCTTTCAAGATCAGGGAAACTTTTCAATCTCGCCTGGCTCAAGGCCAGACCTAAGGTTTGCCTTCTCGTTGGTTAGTTGCTGTATGCTGACGACACGCCATTTGTGGCTCACAGCCACACTGACTTCCAAAAGATCCTCAATGTCTTTGCACAAGTTGCCGGTGACCTCGGCCTTTCCATCAGTGTAAACAAAATTAAGTTGTTTCTACTAGATAGACGATGACAGCTTTGTATACCTTGGCAGTACAATCACAGCAGATGGCAACAATGACGTGGGGATTGATGTTTGTGTCAGATGCTTGTGCAGCGTTTTCACTTGTACATCGCCGCCTTTGGTCAAAGCGAGGTATCCGGCGTTCGAGTTTAAAGTTTACTGCTCAGTTGTTCTTGCTATAGTAGTCCTCTACGCTGCTGAATCCCTCTTGCTTTACCAGCGTCACATCCAAAAACCCGGCCAGGTTTAAGTCCGTCATCTTTGCTACATTCATGACATCCGCTGACGAGATAGAGTCCCGCAACTAGGACTGTACTTCTCCAGCCAGCAGGCCTGCCAAGTGTTGCCAAATTACTAGAGATGCATCAGCTCAGATGGTCTGGTCATGTTGCAAGGATTGATGATGACAGACTCCCCGAAGCCGTACTACTCCGAACTTCAATTGGGCATCAGACCAATTGGTTGACCTAAACTTCGGTACAAGGACACGCTTAAAAGATCCCCCACAAAGCATCAATAGTGTCAGCTTGTTGTTTCTCCAGTTTTGTTACATGAAATCTTTCACCGGGCATATTTCACTTCTTGTTCCGATGTATCGACCGCGGCCATTATCAACTTTTACAATACTAGTACATGTACTTTACTAGTTTCGCGTCGCGTTGTACATGTAGGCCGCCTACATTGGGTGCGTTCGATTAGCTTACACGTGTCAGTCAAACTTACGCAAGAGCGTTCGTTTAGCCATCACGTGATGTTCGTGCCTGCCCTGGTGTCAGCCACCACTACCCCAGCTGGCGAGTGGGTCTCTGGAGGCTGCCCGAGTGTAATGACGTCACGGATGGACTGTTCGAGCATGGACGTACATGATGGAATGAGGCGGGGACTTGACCTTTTTCCCAGAATGCCTTGGAAAACACACTGCAGCGTTCGATAAGCCTCATTTTGAGGCTTCCCTTGAGTGTAACACTGGTGTGTTTAGGGAAGCTAATCGAACGCACCCATAATATCGCTTGGTATGGTATACGGTGTGTCATATGTTGCAGGTCATTGATCCATATTCATCACATACACTGTACATATTCAACTGGAATTTCCTGGGCGCTGATTGATTCCTCCGGAAATCCAGAGGGAATCTAAAGGAAAAGTTAAACAGTTTGTAGGAGATTCCCAAGGATTCCCCAAACGGTAGAACGAGCCGTCGATTGGTGAAATGAAGTCACGAGAGGGCACAATAGAAATCGGCGCGCGCGGCATGGTCGATCGAGTCCGCTATCGAGTTCTGCCGCCTTGGGGCCCAGTGTTGCAGCAATACGGACCCCGTTGAAAACATAGTGTCCATAAAGGTACAGCAGTCTCGAAAGCAGTTTGTGCCGCCGTGGCTGAGGAGAGTCGCCGGCGACGCCATGCTCCTGTACTGACCTCCACTGATCCCAGACTCGTGTGTGAAAGATGTGGGCATGCGGTTAAGGCTTCCTAGGCGCGGGCCTGCCGTCACATCAAAAAGCCTGCCTACGACACTGAGGGCGCCTGGTTGATAATTGACCTTCCGCAATGGCTGAGTATGGAATTCCATATCTGCCGTCGTCCGTCGCATTTTGCTTTTTTTTTGTGTCCCAATTCTGCCATTTACCAATTCCAAACATGCCATTTTCCGTCGTGCGTCGCCCGTCGTGCGTCGCCCATCAAATGGGTTGCATAGGACCTGCAAAAGCCGGGGTTTAACAAATGACAATGTGATGATTCCATTCACTTCTAAGGATCTTTTCCCAATAAGGCAAGTACAAATCCCACCTGCAAAGCATGTACTAGTCCCATAATTAATGCCAATAATGCTAGACTACCCCTGCCCCTTGACAAGAAAATGTCGCCTTTCTGAGAATTCAACCAAGTGTTTGTGGGGGAAAAACATTTTCAGCAAAAATGTTCAGGCCAACTTATCCACAGTCTAATTCTAATTTGCATACTTTAAAAACGTGCCGACTTGTTTTCATCAAATTCTAGAAAGAAATCTGCCAACCGATACAGATATTCCGTTTTGTCCTCTTAATTTCACCTTGAAATACAGAAATACTAGACAGTGCTGTAGATAACAAACTGTTTATTAAATGTATTGTTACGGGGCAATTACCACTTGGTTTCAGTTTCAGAAATTGTGACGTGTTGGTTTTTGTGGGTGTGTATGCCATGGTGGATAGACCAATGAGAACAGGTTGTCCAGCATATCAGCATTATTTATGGGGCTAACAAGTAACATTACTGTTTAAAAGACTTCTGTGAGCCTACCTGCAACTAATTTGGAGTATACAGCAGATTTCATCATAGGTATACCCGCCCTCAAAATAATGTTGAATCAGTTCGTCTCTTATGAAAACTATTAAGGAATCAAACATTGTAAATAATCTATTATTTACATTCAGTTCTGTGGGGTATCGTGCAGGGACAGACAGAAATATCACATAGGCTATAGACCTAAAGTCTGGCTGTTAACGAGTAAAGTTACGTCTAGAGTAACTAAGTTATCGAGAAAAACAATCTACCCTAACAAAAGTCTATTTTGTTAATTTATTTATGTAACCCAAAATGGTATTATTTCATACACACGTTACTTAACCGATGTCAGGATGTTATTTCTTCTTTCAATTGGAGTTTGGCGCAACTGCAAAAACGAATACATGTACATCTTCTAGTTCTATTACTAAAATGAGAGTCAGGCATGGTGGATTGATCGAACAAGGACATATACATGTGAAACGATCAAGGGTCAAAGTTAAAAATACCACTGCGCAATCCTGACCAAGAAAAAAACCACGGGCGATGCGCGACTGGCGTCGCGCGACTGGCGACGCGCGACTGGCGACGCGCGACGGGTTTGAAAGGCGGTTCATGGCAGTGAAGCGCACTCCCTATTAGTCACAAAAAGTGGTTGCGCGCAACACAACACCCAATCATTGTTCGGATACTATAAGGGGCGAATCGTGTCAGTGAAGCGCACTCCCTATTGGTCACAAAAAGTGGTTGCGCGCAACACAACACCCAATCATAGTTCGGATAGTATGAGGGGCGAATCGTGTCAGTGACGATGATTGGGTGTTGTGTTGCGCGCAACCACTTTTTGTGACTGCCGATAGGGAGTGCGCTTCACTGACACGATTCGCCCCTTATTATGGGTGCGTTCGATTAGCTTCCCTGAACACACCAGTGTTACACTCAAGGGAAGCCTCAAAATGAGGCTTATCGAACGCTGCAGTGTGTTTTCCAAGGCATTCTGAGAAAAAGGTCAAGTCCCCGCCACGTTCCATCATGTACGTCCATGCTCAAACAGTCCATCCGTGACGTCATTACTCTCGGGCAGCCTCCAGAGACCCGCTCGCCAGCTGGGGTAGTGGTGGCTGACACCAGGGCAGGCACGAACGTCACGTGATGGCTAAACGAACGCTCTCGTGTAAGTTTGACTTACACGTGTAAGCTAATCGAACGCACCCAGTATCCAAACTATGATTGGGTTTGTGTTGCGCGCAACCACTTTTTGTGACTAATAGGGAGGGCGCTTCAACGCGCGACGGGCGACGCGCGACGGCAGATATGGAATTCTTCGATGATGGTCTGTGCATAGTCTCTAGACGTCTTTCGGACGCTGATGACTCTTGATACAGCCTCGCTTCAGGGTGCCAGTCTATACTTTTTTTTTATTAAGTACTTGTAAACAGTGCAACGCGTGTAACACATCTCAAGAATGACTGAGCCTGAGGATTGCAAGGCAGTCTTGCGCAACGAAGTTATCTGTCTAATAGATGGACAGATCGATGATGTTAAGACTCTAAGTAAGGTGAAGGGGCTACTTGAAGGTGCACTTGATGAAAAGAAGCTCCTTCAACAGCAGGTAGATTGATCAGACTTAGCCTTTCATTCATGACCGTGGTGCTTATTGTTATTATTATACGTGTATTTCCGACATATTTCCCGAATGTCAGCTGAACTTGCGCAAAACTGACAGAAGGTTTTACTAATGCAGGTAGAACTATGGGAATAGGAAAAGGACTAAGACTTAGATGGGAGAATTATGAACATGATAAAATGTGAGCCAAGATTAAGAGATCAAGTGGGATAATCTGGAAGAAGCCAGCTAGATTTTGCCATTTTGGGACAGTGGATATTTGATCTTGAACCAGTCCCATGTGCTTGCGCTTTTATTGCATGGCTCTCGAGGCTCCCAACTGAAATAAAGCTTAAAATTACAGAAGGTCTGAATTCCCTTTCATACATGAATAATGTGCGTTACCATATAATTATATTTATAGGCCTAGTCACTGGGTCCCTTATCTCGCCACTTACTGTGAAAACCAATCAGACTTAACAAAAGGTGGCGATATTAGGGACCTGACGACTATAACGTCGTGTATGTTACACATTTAAAATGTCAAGCCTGTCAACATTTAGAACGAGTGTGGGCTTCATCGGCCAGTTATACACAAGGGTCATATAGCCTGATGCTTTGCTTAAGGTCACTTTTTTGTGATGTCAACACATTGTCAGTTCAAGTTGCTTGTTTCTTTTGTGTCCCCCATCGGAAGTTGACAGCCGTCAGTCATGAAACCCCAACCAGAATCCAGGAAGCTCTCCGGGAGGCGGAATCGGCTGTGCACCAGCTGGAGTCCCTGACGACATCCAACAAACAGTCCCGACGGTCCGCCAACAGCCATCTCCACCGCGCCAAGCCCATGGTGCAGGAACTCAGACAGATGACCGAGAAGGTCCAAGAGCTGGAGAGGTGCATGGAGTACATGAAATGGCTGGCACTTGTTGAAGACCTCAGGTAAGCTTGTTCCTCCCCAACTAAAGCATCTGTCCCAACCGTAGACTGTACCCAGCTGTAGTCTTAAATATAGTGCTGTAGTTGGGCCGGCCCAACTATAGTGCTATAGTTAGAATAATTGCAACTATAGTTTGGATGATCCCAACTAGAATTGGGACTGATGGTGTAGTTTGGGTGTTATAATCTGATACAGTTCATCCCAACTGTAGCATCAGCCGTAACTATAGACTAATCCAGCGACCAGAATTTGAAGCCATTACAGCAGGGCCATCCTGTTGGAACGCAGGCAGTACGCACACGTTGCTCTCAGAACAAAAGGGTGTTGTGACTTGCCACAATGCGCACGCACCTGCTCAAGTTGAAACCCTTGCGTGAGTGTGATGGTCCGACAGGAATGGCATCTCCTCGGTTTTGTCTGTAGAAATAGAAATATAGTAGTTGGGTCAGTCCTGCTGTAGTATCTTGGTCCGGACCATCCCAATCATGGTGAGGACCGACGCTATGTCACAATGTAAATGGTTAGCTTTTCAAGAGGAATACACTGAAATACTAACCCCTGTAGTTATGTAATTACCCAGCCTACCACCAGAGCTGTAAGGTTTTCCCAACCTGCTCACACTGATTCTCCAAGCAGGGACGCAATGCTCCTTGGATATTTGATTGCAAAGAACCTGCCATTGTGTTCCTGCAGTGAGAAGGACTCGGGGAGATTCCAGGCAAAAATGTGGAAAGGGTTATTAACCGTGTAGAAGTAAAGACCTGTTGTCCTACGTGTACATATTTGTGTACGTGAACATAGTTTGACCGTATATTTTGCACCCGCTAGCATAATTTAGGCTTCACCTTTAGAGAAGATAGCATTTATCCAATGAAAGCATTACATTGTACACTTTTAACCCTGACGGACCTCAATCCTTCAGTGGCTGGAGGGCGGTGGACTGTAAGGCTTAATCAATGTCATCTAATGCGAGGCTCCCACAAGCTCATTTCTGTGTTACCTGGAAACGTTACTCAACAACAGTAGGTGTTATATATGTGGTTGTGAATGTGTAGACATCGAATGAACACAATTTGCTGTGGGTCGCTGGCAATTAATTCCTGTCTTTCCCATCTTGTCTTTTACTAACCTCTTTCTTGCCACTCGACCTGCTGTGGTTCACCCCCCAAAACTGCACTCTCTGATCCCACCCACCTTGCTCCCTGCCACTAACAGCTCGGAGATCCAAGGCTCGCTCCTGGTCAACTCGGCTCCCTTTAAACTCTTCCACAGCTCCGAGGTGCAGAAAGGGATCTCCATGGGGGCAATGCCAAGCGCCGTGGCCCATTTTGCCAAGCTTGCCCAGGTGAGCGAGGCCCTACAGGGCTCGGCGTGCACCAATCTGGTGGCCTTTGTGACCTCCACGATCCTGTTCTGGTACAAGATTCTGAAAGAGAAGCTGTCTAGGTCAGTCTGAAGTTAAATACCCACAAATTGTATGTGATTATATTAGGAAATCAGTTACCTTTATCGTAACACTTATTAACCAAAGTTCATTGCAATGGATTGATGCTTTTTTTTTTACTGTGGACTTTGTAGACAAACTACAAATGATGTAACATGTGTGAGCACTCAAGAGCTCCATTGTGTGGGACACAGCGTATACACCAAGCAGTTTGTTCCCATTAGGCAGGAAGTACACCTGACTAAATTTCATCTGAATGTGCACAAACCCATAGCATTTTCACATGGGATCCAGGAGCATTAAACATTGAATTGGCAGTGGCTGCAGAAATGACCCTCTGAGTGAATGCTCTCATAAACACTGCCACTAAGCCGTATTTTTCTATCCATGTGCAAGTTTAGTCTCTCTCTCTCTCTCTACCTGTAGTGAATTTGAGGAAGTCCTGAAGGCATTCAACTGGCCATTTGTCCACAGTGCAGTCCCCATGCCACCTCCGCCGGCCCAACAGGTTGAACTCAAGAACCGCCTGGAAACACTGTTTGGGCAACTTGTCAAACTCCAACTTCCGTATCCTTGCGATTTGTGGAACTGTCAGTCTTCATGGAAATTGCTTTAAAATGTAAAGACAGTAATTTGTGAATGTCGTGACTATAGTAGCAAGCCTTCCAAATTCTACATTTACGACATTGTACAACATTAACCCTTACCCTCCTCAATCCTTCACCTGTTGGAGGACTGAGGAGTGTTAGGGTTAAAGCAGTGCAAATTGACATTAGGTTTCACTCATCTGTCACGTGAACCAGAGTTTGGGCCTGGCAATGGATATGATTTTTTTTTTCGTGTTTTGTTCTTTGTTGTCGATTTCTTTTTTCAATTAAATACCATTTTACCTTTCACACATGTTTTTCTGTTACTTTTTTGATAGATTCAAATCCCTGGAGGATTTTTTTGTTTTCAGATTATTTCAGGAGAAATACCAGAAACACATCTTTATTGCGTATGAGCTCCTTAATCATGCCACTCCAGAGATACCTTAGTCTTTGAAGATTCCACTGCTCGAGAGTACAGTCACCTCCCAGGGTCACGACCTCTTCTGTTGCCACTCCATCTGTTACTTCAGCCACTGAGGAAACGATTTCGGTATCACTTCCACGGGAAAAAACAGACCAATGGACTTGATAAGGTAAACCCATGGGCTCTGCGAATAAAGTGGGTCTCTAGCATTTCAAATCCGAACCTTTTTTGGAAAGTGACAACTTGTCAGTCACTCAAACCCACAACTTTACTGTTATGCCCCTACACTGGTATAGACTGAATTTCCATCGTAAAATCTATAAGGGTACAGATCCTGTTACTCCAAAATTTCTCTAAACCTCCAGTTTTTTTGTAAATGTTATCAGACCAGTGTCAAAATCACAGAAACATACATTCACACTTCGAATTGAGAAAAGTATGTGTTTTGTTTAAAAAAAAACCACACAAGGCAAAGATCTAGTTCTTTCTCAGGTACAGCGTTGGTGCTTATTAGAGGACTCGGCCCATCATTAGACCAGTGCATATTTCAAGCCCTGCTATGGAGCATTCCATATAGTACAAAGCAATGGAGGTTTTGCACAAAGTATGAGCAGAAGAGCAATGACAGGAAGTCCTAGTATTTGTACATGTGTTGCCTGCTGGACTCCTGATGGTTCTTGGTGTTGCAGCCCGAATGGTACCTGACCCAAGTCTTGAACTGGATACGGGACCACAGCGATTTCCTTGACAACACCATCCAGCCCATACTAGATACCAAGGACCTCTCGCATATCAGTGCAAAGGTAAGGACATTTCGTAGTGTTTTCTCCACAAATAAAGATACTGCTTAGATTCTTGGCAATGTGAAATATCTGAAATTTCTGCACTCATGATTTGGTATATGCCATCATTTCTTGGACTTTTTGTAGGGGGTCTAAAGCAGTGTTCTCCTAGACTATATATCACCCTCACTCTCCTCCAACTACGGAGTTGATGGTCAGTAAGTCAGCATAAGTAACATATAAATTAAAATTGTTCAAAATTAGAAAAAAATTGGTGAGTGTGATATATGCACAGTGTTTTGAATCAGGTGGAGTTCATCCGAGGCCTTCTGAACATCGTAGCAGCCAAGCTTGAGCACGACATCCCCGAGCTTCTCTTTGACGAGCATCTACTGTCCCACACCATCGATGAGCACCTGCTCTTCAATCGGGAGGTCAGGGGCAGCTACAGTTATCCTGCCGGCCAGCCCGACTGCCTGCACGTCCTGACGGGCAAGGAGTGCTTTGAGAGGTGGCTGGTGGTGGAGAAGAAATGTAGGTTTGTTGACGGGCCGTCCAACCTTTCTCTCCTCGGTGGGATAGGAGCAGACTAGTCATAAGTCACAGTAATTGAACATATCTCTCGCATTTGATGAAGGCATGGGCATACTAGCTGAGTTTCTCATGCCAACAATTTTTAATTGAAACTGGCATGTAGTGTTACACTGATACAGTGTTAAGGTTTTACCGATATCCGAAATGCAATAGCTGCTCCTGAAATATACTGTTAAATTGTATTTAAAAAGAAAACCAGGGTTTTTCTGCTCTACCTTGCTAGGATTATTTGGAAAGCAAAGCCTTGAACTTGGATGCTGACTTAAATAAAATGGGGGCAACGTTGCTGCCGCGCAGTTTCTAAAATTCCATTTATTGTGGTATTTCATGAGTTTTCATCTATTGCCTATTGGCCAAACTTACAAGTCCTGTGGCGTGTAGCGCAGGGTACTATGGTATCTTGAACTGGCTACACTGAAGCCTTTCGGGATTTTTGTGTGCATGTATTATGCACCTCCTATTAGATGCAGGCTCTTATGTGAGTAATATCCACATGGGATGCTAAAGCAGAAGGCTAATTTGAAGAGCTAGCCCATTTCTGACACCAGAGATATGACATCTTGTGAATGAAGAACATAGTTGATATCTTATGACCCATGCTTTCCATTTTCCACAGTTGCAGTTGAGAAGATAGACTCCCTTCTAGCATCGTCAGCTGCCTGGTCGCCACAGTACAAAGACTTGGAGGAAACAGACGATCTGAAAGTTCCAGAATGTGTAGAAAGCTTCATGACATTAATGTTAGTCATAACAGGTAAATGCTTGGAGTACCGTGCTGAATAGAGAACTGACCAGGAATAAGTAACGTGCCTTTAATATTGGTCAAGGCCGTGAGTTTTTCTTCTACAGTGTATTACCATTTGCGAGCAATAGCCATGCCTCTTGGACACCCCCCATGGAATTTTTTTACCTTGAGTTTTGTCTCAGATTGTGTTCATCCAGCATTGGGCCACTCTTTATATCATATAATCGGACAAAGATTTCAGGAGATTTGTAGGTCAGTTTCTTCAGTACTCTGCAAACCAAATCATCGTCAGAGAGTTGGTGATTGCTACAAAACAATATTTCAGCCAGAGCAAAAGGTTTTTTCCACGGCCCAGATCAACAGCTCACCCATTGTTTAACAGTGCCAGCAAGGAGAATCGGAAACAATAATTGAGATTTGTAATTAATAATTCTGCAGAGCGCTACAAGGTTCTCCCCTCCCCGACCCATCACTTGAGGTTCCTGGAGTTGCAGCTGGACCTACTGGATGACTTCAGGGTGCGTCTCTTGCAAGTCATGAAGCAGGAGTCGGCAGATCCCCTGGCCGGGAGGCACAGCGCCATCCTGAACGGAGTCAACTACATCATGGACATCCTCAAGGAGTGGTCGGAGCAAGTGGTAAGTAAAGCAGCATAGAGAATGTTGTGCAGAGTTGTTGAGTTGTCTCAGGAAGATTTCTTGCAAGTTCCAGGGTTAAAACTCGGCTCACTTTTATTTTTGTCATTTGGAACCTTGAGCTTCGACACCGACACTCAGACCTGGATTGGACATCAGTTTCTGTACACGTTTTTCCGAGCTTTCTGCATATGGTTTGTTGAATATTCAATTCTACCAGAGTTATTTCCTGTTTCAAAACCAGGGCTAGGTAGTGTCAATGAGATATTTGCCTAAAAGCCATACTTGGCACAAAAACGTCTCATTGTGACATAAGAGCAAATATGCATATTGCTTATTCACAACACTTGAATACATTTCATCTCAAGTGAACATCACCGTATTGTTGAGCACTGCTTCACTCTCGTACCCGCCTGACGTATGAACCAGTCTTTAAAATGGTAGCTGGCAAAACAGTACTATAGTACAGTGTTTACGTTTAACCCCTTCGCGCCGGGACGCGGATAGAGCCGCCGTAAAAATTGAGATCCTCAGACCGCTTTTCAGCTATTATTCTCGGCCCACACTTGAGCGAACATGGTGAAAGAAGGCAGACCCTGGCTCTTGTATATATGGTAATTGGTCTTTGTGCGTAGCTCAGAAATGAAAAGACCGAATTTGCATCATAATCACCAGCTTCACAATAGTCCCCACTTTGAAAAGAGGCAACGGGAATGTGGAAGCTTGAGTAGAGCCGCATGGCCACTGAACAATCAGCCTTTTCACCATGTAATTCAAAGCGTGCAGAGCACGCAGGGCCACAAACCGAGAATCTGCGGTTTGGCAGGTGGCCTTTGTGGCCAAGTGAGGCTGGAATTCTTGGAGTTGGCTTTTGGGAAGAAATTCCCGTCATCAAGGGGTTAAGAAACTTTGACAAAAATACTGGTGTTTGTGTAAAGGACTTGCACCTTGAACCATGATGATGGTAGTTTTTTGGCTAGAGAACTCGAATAGGTCTGCATAGTCCAAGCAAGCGTCACATTGCCAATTTGTCTCTGTCTTGTCTCTGCAGTTTTTTCTGCAGCTCCAGTTCTACAGCAAGGAGCAGGAGACAATGGAGCACTTCAACAGTGCCCTTGAGACGCTGACAGCAGCCCAGGACGTCAGCAAATTGTCACAGGTATGTATGCGGCATTCTTAAATCACTACGGGACCATCCATAAAGCACATACTCAGAGGGGTAGAGGCTACTGACATTGTGTGCGCCTTGGAAGGTGGAAGAGGGTCCGAGGCACACATGCAGAGAGTGCTTGTTTTGCTTTTAGGAACTAGGATCAGCTTTTGCACATCAAGAATCATTGTAACACAGTACAGTCAACTCTTGTTATAAAGAACACTGTTATACCAATTTATACAGTAACTATCCCAATTTCTTGAGTACTGACGATTCACACTGCAGTACGCCACCAAGAAGTCATGGAGAGGCCTTTTTGTAGTGCATTATGAGATAAATTGTTGACAAAGTCTCAGTCGCTAAACTGTGCTGTGCGTGAGAAACTTCAATTTTCCGAATGTTTGTTTATCTTGGTTGAAAATTCGAAATTGATTATTGCGAACGGGTATGAGGTAGTCAAAAATGATTATTTTTTTGTGGTGCAGGGAACAACTCAATCAATCAAATATCCCAAAGTACGTACCGAAGTGCACTCAATTACGGCAGCGTGTCGACGATAAACTTGAAAGTGGCTTGGTTGCGGCAAACTCTAACAGTGGCGCTTTGTATTGTGAATCACCCGTATTCTTGTGTTTTCTGTGTTTAGCCATTCCTTTTATAACAAAGTTCTGGTTATAATAAAGTAATTTGTCTGAGCCCGTTAACTTTGTTATAACAAGTGTTGACTGCAAATGTACCTTTCACCCTTGCCATTTAAATCTAACCAGCACTGGAACCATTGGTGTGATTAGTCAAAGAGAAACAGAGAATGCATATGTGTTTGAGGGAAGGGGTCAGAACCTTTGCAAATGTCGTGTGTTTGGAGGAGGGGGACTAAACAAGTTAACATTTGTGCACTCAGACTCTGTGGATGGCCATCAGATCTAAGCATTCAAGACATTAAGACGATGAAGAGGAAGGGAATAACAGTTGGAAAGAAACTTTAAAACTAGCCCATAGGCACCTGGCCTTTAACTCATCCCACTTGTACACCATTTTTTTCCTCTTGCCAACGTGACACCATTGTTTCTTTTCTTGTTAATGTGCCAGGGATTTCAGGATGGCCAGATGGATGTCC